>NC_134094.1:1635000-2835000 GCF_000715075.1 Nicotiana tabacum
ACTAAATCAAGAGAAAAATAATTTTTTTTTTTTGTTTTATCCTAATCATTAACTACTCATTCCCCAAAATAATTTTCAAAATTTTTGAAAAATACTATCGTTATTATGGATAGAATTATAAAATATATACTTCATTTATTTTTTTTTTTTAAAGGGAGCAAAAACTCAAAAGTGAACAATCAAAGTGAAAGGAGGAAGTACTAATCAATGGAAACAATGAGGGAATTACTCCTAGTGCAATCCATGCTAATGGACTGAGGATAAGGATAAGTTTGGCTTTGAATTCAGTGCAAGTAAAAGGAAAAAAAAAGTAACTTTGACTTATTATACATGCAAAAAGTAATTAATTTCTCTCTATCCCAAAATTTATGATGCCTTTGAATATATAGATTGCTGGTCATATGGATCATCTTCTTATGTTTGTTTTCTTGTTCTTTTTAGGAATTAACCCAAGTACTTGCACATCTAATTTTTTAAATTAAAGATAGTCAGTAAATATATATAATTCACATCTAGTATATATATTATATTGTGTATAATTAATATATAATATATATATATATATATATATATATTGGTTAGGAAAAATAAACAATAAATTTGACCGGGTATTTATACAGAAAACCCTTTTTTTCTCTCTTTACGAAATGTTTTTTTTTCAAACACTTTAAGCCTTTCCCCAACAAACAGCAATACATGTCATTCAAAGGATAGTTGACTTGAATGGTATAACGCTTTTGAGTTTACTATTTGGAGAAAAAGCAACCACAACCTCTTCCATTCGCAACTACTCTGCAATAGAGTTTAACTTCTGTACATCTGTAAAAATTTTCATAAAAAATTTACTAGTAACCTATTACATTAGACTAAAAATTCTTACATATCGATGTATATAAGTTAAACTAAATCCATTATAATTAAGTTTGTCACTCTCCATCACATTCCTCTTACATTTTCTTGCTCTAGTATTTGTTCTTCTTTCTCTTCACAACCATGGTTTTTGATAGAGATAATGCTCGTTTTGCTGTTGGTGTTTTTGGTCAGTTTTCTCATTTCTTAATTTTCTTGCCCCCCCCCCCCCCCCAAAAAAAAAGTACACATAATTAACACACACACACACAGAATTGTTTCTCACTATATTTTTGTTTTTTTGGGGCAAAGTCCTGTTACATGAATTTTTCTATGTTTTTTCAATTTTCAGGGAGTATTGTTGCACTCGTCTTGTTTTTATCACCATTGTAAGTAAGCTTTTCCCATGTTAACTCCACAGTTTTCTTTGAGTTCTCAAGATAAAGAACACATATATCATGAAAGTCACAGGCGGATTTAGAATTTTTAGAACATGAGTGTACCACTGAAAAAGTGAGAAAAAAGTACAAGGTAAAAATCTATTCATGTTCCTTTGGATAAATAACTCAGCATTCAAACATATGCATCCTTCAACATTTTTTGGAGTATAGGGGCCAACAAATATTATTAGATCAATTTTACCAAATATATACATAAAATACCTAGTTTGTGAGAAAGATCATGGGTTAACGTGCACTGTAAAAAAGGCCTAAATCCGCCCCTGTTTGAAAGTCAATTCCGCCTTCCTTCCTAAAATCTAAGTTGTTTTCAAGATTTCTTCACCCACCCACCCAAAAAAAAGCGTGCAATGAATTTTACTTATATACACATACAGTATAGAGAATTTAATTGACGCTTACCATAATATAACTAAAGTGATATAAGAGGTAAACTCAATTACGTACTTTAATCTTCGACTTGACCTCTTACTTATGACCTTTTAAACCTTTTGATTAGGCCAACATTTATTCATACATGGAAGAAGAAATCAATGGAGAAGTTCTCACCATTTCCATACATTGCAACATTCCTAAACTGTGGCCTTTGGCTTTTGTATGGACTTCCATGGATTCAGCCACAAGGGGGTATTCTTATCATGACCATTAATGGCATAGGACTTGGCATTGAGATAGTGTACTTGACGATATTCGTGTTGTACTCTGAAAGGAAGCAAAGGATAAAAGTTTTCTTCATTGTCCTAAGTGAAATCATGTTCATTGGTTTAATTGCCATTCTTGTCATAACTCTAGTCCATAGCCACAAAAAAAGGTCTACAATTGTTGGTAACATTTGCATGGTGGGAAATATTTTGATGTATGCTTCTCCTTTGGCCGTCATGGTACGTAAATAATTTATCTTACGTCAGTAGAAAATATAAAAAACTTCTAATACTTTTTATTTTATATAATATTAGTCTGAGATATCCCATTTTTGATAATACATATTTTGAAGGGGTGCCTTGGCGTAACTAGTAAAGTTGTTGGTATGTAACCAGGAGGTCACGGGTTCAAGCCGTGGAAACAGCCTCTAGCAGAAATTAGGGTAAGGCTGCGTACAAATACAATAGACGGTCTGGCCCTTTCCGGACACGTGCATAGCGGGAGTAATACACGGGGTTGTACTATTAGTCTGAGCTGAGTTTAAATAATGAAGCAATCATGACCAGTAGAAAAACTTACATTTTACTATTGTAGAAGTTGGTGATCAAAACGAAAAGTGTGGAGTACATGCCGTTCTTCCTATCCTTTTTCTCCTTTCTCTGCAGTGTTAGTTGGACTACTTATGCCCTCATTCGTCTCGACGTCTACATTCTTGTAAGTATTTCTCAATTTCTTCAACTAATTCTTTGAGGTTATCTATTGCTATTATATACCGTAAATGTATATAAGTTAAATGCATATCGAATTTTCAAAAAGTTCAATTATTTGTTTCAGACGCCGAATGTGATTGGAACGGTGCTCGGCCTCGTCCAATTGCTGCTTTATGCTACTATGAGACAGATAGCAGAAAGAAAAGCCCAAGGAAAACTGGATCCGATTGGAGTCACCAAAAACACAAGCAATGAAACTAGTGTTTAACTTAGTGTTTAGAAGGCCCATTTTCTAGTTATTTTGGGCCATTAACCCAACTTTTATGGGCCCATTTTCCTTCCTAGCACCACATCATAACCCCCACCCCCACTGTTGGAACACAGACAATAAATAACAACAAAAAGCAGAATCAGCTTTCATCTACTGTTATAGTTTATATTTGTTTCTCTAATCTTTATATCAGAGTTTAAATATGGTCAGGCGCACGCACGTAACGGGTTTGTAACTTGCCGACAAAAGTTTGATATTTAAGTGGAGAATGGTGGAGGGCACCTGTTATCCACCGAGTTCTGAATCGTACATTATTAAGCTATCGGGAATTTCTCGGTTATCAAAAAATTATCATAATTTAATTGATATCCATTGATTATGCACACATGGCAGCTAAAAGTCAATTAGTTTATTGGGAGTATAGAATATATGTTTGGCTATACATGCGAGAAATCTAGGAATGGAAATGGGATAGGGCAGGGCAGCGCGAAGTGCTAGTAAGGCAACAGGGACGGAGCTAGAGTACCGAGAGCAGGTTCGGCCGAACCCAGTAGCTTTAGTTCGAACCTTGTATTTGTCTTAAAAATTCATTGAATATGTACAAATTATTAATAAAAACTCAGTAATTTAAAAGAATTAGAATCTCGAACTCATAATACTCCGCCTATGTAATGCATGACAGGAAAACCAACATAAAAACGACTATTTGTAGCATATATTGCAAACATATACTCATAAAATTGTATTTATAAGCACAAGACACAGGAACAAGATTCAAGGGCACAACACACAAGCCATCAATGATATAGGCTCTCAAACATAATATTTCACAAAACACTAAGGGGACAAGGAATAAACGAGCAAAATAAACCTGTTTACTAGCACCCTTAATCCATTGAAGTTATTTTTCCATTCTCTAATAACTGTTTTTTTCTATCCTTTTTTTTTAAAAAAAAAATCTTAAAATCCTCTTGAGGGAGGTGTAAGTCAATGTCTGTCTTGCTTAAGCCAGTGTTGTAGTTGGTAGTTGGTAGTCGCCAAAAGTAAATTAAACTTATTGTTATTATAAAATTTAACAAATATTGGATAATTTTGTCTACTAAAGCTTAGTCAAATAAAAAATAATAATATTGTAGCATGTTAACTACCTCGTTTCCCAAGTTCAATTCCTCCCTATAAGCTATAGTTATGTTTTAGTTGATTTCATAGTATTGTTTACACATTTGTATATATAAATTAAAACTCTAACAAATGCTTCTTTTGGAGATATTTATGAATAATTAAGTTACTTATTTAAAGCAATGAATATATTAATTATAGATGTTTAAATATGTTATTCATGGGATATGAAATCGGGTTCATATTGATATGAAACTAATGCAAGACTGATTATTAGATTTGTAATATCTAAGATGCGCTTATTATATGTTTTTTGCTTGATATTTATGATAAAAGTATGGCTTGATATTTAGTTTAAAGTACTTCTCAAAATACATCTGCATACTTGTTTAAATTATGTTTAATGAAATATTTTAACAAGTTGACTTGCAATTATCATAGTATTATAAGTTGGTTTTACTATAGTTTTATATTTATGATAATAGTATTGTTTGATATGTAGCTTAAAATACTTGTTCAAAATACATCTATGTAATTGTCAAGCTATGTTAAATGAAATATTCTAACAAGTTGACTTGCAAATATGATAATATGAATTATTGAGATGTGATATAATCAAGTCTAGTGATTTGACTGTTTAATATCTGATTACTTTGTATTCAGGTTTAGGTAAACACTTACGTCAATAATGGGATGAATATCTCTTTTATGTTATAAAATATAACTCAAAGTAACAATATGAAATAAGGAAAAACAAGCTAAGAGATAGATATAGAGAAAGAGATAAGAAATTCTTATTTCTTCTTCAATTGTGTGTATTTTTCTATCTATTACAAGGCATTTATATAGGCATGAAAAGTGAAGAAAATATGTTATTGAATATGTTATTAAACATAGAAAATATATTATTGAATATATCATTAAGAATTTGAGACGAAGATCATGGAGGAAGAGTAAACATCCACCATAATTTGATTTCTTATAACGCTCCCCCTTGGATGTCCATAGATAATGTGCCTCGTTAAAATCTTATTAGAAAAAAAATTCTAGTGAAGGAAAAAGAGTACACATGTTTAGAAATACGCTTTTTGGTTGCCTCGTTAAAAACCTTGCAAGGAAAAAACTCAGTGGGATAAAACTTTATAAGGAAAAAAGAGTACAACACGTATTAACTCCCCCTGATAAGAGCATCAGTTTACATCCTTGAGCCTTTGCATTCCAATTTTGTACACTAATTTCTTGAAGGTTGGCGTCGGTAGAGATTTGGTGAACAAATCAGCCATATTATCACTTGAACGAATCTGTTGCACATTGATATCACCATTCTTTTGAAGATCATTTGTAAAAAAATAACTTTGGTGAAATGTGTTTTGTCCTATCTCCTTTTATGAATCATCCCTTCAATTGGACTATGCATGTTATATTGTCTTCATACAAAATTGTGGGTAGTTTATCACACTTTAAACCACATTTGTCTCGAATAAGATGTATTATAGACCTCAATTAAACACACTCTCGACTTGCTTCATGAATAGCAATCATCTCAGCATGATTAGAAGAAGTAGCCACGATTGATTGCTTAGTCGATCGTCAAGATATGGCAGTGCCTCCACATTTCAACACATAGCATGTTTGAGATCAAGCCTTGTGTGGGTCAGATAAATATCCAGCATCGGCATAACCAACACGATCGGGATTGCAATCATTAACATAAAATAAGCCCATCTGTAGTTTCTTTTAGATACCGCAATGTGTTTGATTCCATTCCAATGTCTCCTTGTAGGAGCAGAGCTATATCTTGCTAAGACATTAACTGAAAAAGTTATGTCAGGCTTTGTAGTGTTAGCAAGATACATTAGTGCACCAATTGCACTAAGATACAAGATCGAGATTGCAATCATTGCCATAAAATAAGCCCATATAGGTAGTCCCTTTTAGATACCGCAATATGTGTTTGATTCCATTCCAATGTCTTCTTATAGAAGCAGAGCTATATCTTGCTAAGACATTAACTGAAAAAGTTATGTCAGGCCTTGTAGTGTTAGCAAGATATATTAGTGTACCAATTACACTAAGATATGGTACTTCAGGACCAAGAAGCTCTTCATTCTTTTCTTGAGGTCGAAACGGGTTCTTATTCACATCAAGTGATCGAACAACCATCGGAGTACTTAATGGATGTGCTACATCCATGTAAAACCGTTTCAATACCTTTTCTATGTAGGCATATTGATGAACAAAAATCTTGTTTGCCAAATGTTCCATTTACAAACCGAGACATAATTTTGTCTTTCCGAGATCTTTCATCTCGAATTCCTTCTTTAAATAATCAATTACCTTTTGGAGTTCTGTAGGAGTTCCAATAAGGTTTATGTCATCAACATATACGGTAAGTACAACAAACTCCGATGTTATTTTCTTTATAAAAATATATGGATAAATGGCATCATTTATATAACCTTCCTTTAATAAATATTCACTAAGGCGGTTATACCACATTCTTCCTGATTGCATTAGATCATACAAAGATCTTTGCAATTGGATTGAAAACATTTCCATGGACTTTGAATTATGTGCGTCAGGCATTTTAAATCCATCGGAAATTTTTATATATATCTCATTATCAAGTGAGCCGTAAAGGTAGGTTGTAACCTACATCCATTAAATACATGTCAAGCTTTTCATGGACAGCAAAACTAATGAGATAACGGAATGTTATAGCATCCATAACAGGAGAATACGACTCTTCATAATCGATGCCATGCCTTTGTAAAAATCCTTGTGCAACAAGGCGTGCCTTATATCTTTGTACCTCATTTTTCTCATTCCTTTTACGTACAAAGACCCATTTATATCCAATAAGCTTAACACCATTAGGTGTTTGGACTACAGGCCCAAAAACTTCACGTTTCGCAAGTGAATCTAACTCATATTGGATTGCTTCTTGCCATTTTGGCCAATCGCGTCTTTGCCGACATTATACAACAGATTGAGGTTTAAGATCCTTATTATCTTGCAAAATGCTAGATGCAATATTGTATACTATCACGACCCGAAATTTTCTACCGACGGGACCGTGATGGCGCCTAATATTTTACTTGTTAAGCAAGTCAATGTTAGAAAAATCGTTAAATCAATTCCTTATTTCCATTCAGTAAATAACCATAATTAACTAAGATGAAATATATTAAGTGCGGAATATCGTAAAACTATATTAATTACTACCACCCGGATCTGGAGTCACAATTCACGAGCATTATAGAATTTACTACAAGTAATAGTCTGAAAGAAATACAATTGTCTGAATGAAAGAAAACAGTAGGACATAAAAGATAGACGGGGACTTCAAGGTCTGTGAACGCCGACAGATCTACCTTGAGTCTCCGGACAGCGGACCAGTAGCAAATCTCGATCAACCTGAGCCGGTATCTAAATCTGCACAGAAAGTGCAGAGTGCAGCATCAGTACAACCGACCCCATGTACTGGTAAGTGTCGAGCCTAACCTCGACGAAGTAGTGATGAGGCTAAGGCAAGGCACCTACAAATCAACCTGTACAATTTAACAGTATATATGCAAATAATAGAAATGAAGAACCAAACAGGAAATGTCGGGAGGGGAACATACTGAGGGGAATACAAGATAAAGAACTACAACAGAGTGATCATCGGAGCAGTCAATATACCATGAATCAACAGGAATAGTGAATACAGTAAGGAAAAATGCACGACATCACCCTTCGTGCTTTTACTCTCAATCTCACCATAAAATAAATAGAAACGGCACGGCATCACCCTTCGTGCGTTAACTCTCATATCATGGCATGGCATCACCCTTCGTGCATTAATACTCACAATATGGCACGGCATCACCCTTCGTGCATTAACACTCACAATATGGCACGACATCACCATTCGTGCATTAACACTCACAATATGGCACGGCATCACCCTTCGTGCATTAACACTCTCCCTTACTATAATACAATGCATAAATATCAACAGAGAGATAGAATAACAAGTACAAACCTTACCTCAATATTTGGTTTCATAACATCAATCTCAACTTTGAAATAAAAACTCAATTATCACCAGAAAATCCGTAAACATGATAAGAACGATAAATTGAACAACACTGGTATAACACATCACAATTAGGCATAGGAATGAGACAATATAAGTAAAACTGAGAAACATGGAAAACAGATAAATTTGGCGGCGCATAAGTACTCGTCACCTCACATATACGCCGCTCACATGAATTTCACTTAGCAAATAATATAAAGTTTCTAATTCCCTCATGTCAGGGTTAGACACAACACTTACCTCGCTCCGAAGGCCACTAAATTCTCAATCACAGCTTTTCTTTTGGAATTCACCTCCAAACCACTCGTATTTATTCAAAAATGACTCAATAATATCAAATATTTCTAAAGGAATCAATTATATTGCATAAATTAAATTTTCCAAATTTTCCTCCAAAAAGTCGAAAAATCGACCCGGGGCCTGCTTGGTCAAAACCCGAGATTTGGACCAAAATCCTTTTACTCATTCACCCCCGAGCCCGAATATGTAATTAGTTTTGGAATTCAACCTCAAATTGAGGTCTAAATCCCCAAATTTCTGAAATCCCAAGTTTCTACCCTAACCCCTAATTCTACCATGAAAACTCTAGATTTTAGGTTGAAAATATAATAAATGTAATGGGTAATTGAAAGAAAATGGTTTAGAATCACTTACCAACAATTTGGGAAGGAAATAACTCTTGAAGAATCGCCTCTCACCGTTTGATTTTTGAGAAAAATGAGTTTTTGGCTAAAATCCTGTTTTGGGGTTCTGTTAAGTGCTGGGCGACAGTGTTCATCACATTCGCGAGAGCACTGTCGCGTTCGCGAAGGGTAATGGCTGCCAAGCCTTCGCGTTCGTGAGACCCAGCTCGTGTTCGCGATGATTACTCCCCCTTGCCCTTCGCGTTTGCGAGGCATGGCTCGCGTTCGCGATGAAGGAACGACCAATCCCCCCCCCCCCCCCCAGGTCCCCACATGCTTCGCGTTCGCATTGAGCCGGTCGCGAAGGGTAAGTTCCCCATCACTTCGCGTTCGCGACCAGGCCTTCGCGTTCGCGAAGAAGAAAACTTCAGCTGCCCAGTTTACTCTTTGCGTTCGCAAGAGTACCTTCGCGAACGCGAAGAAGGACATGCCAGAACACAGACTCTGCAGAAAAACCAGATTTCCAATGTCCAAAATATCTCGTGGCCTATCCGAAACTCATCCGAGCCCTCGGGGCTCCAAACCAAACATGCACACAAGTCTAAAAACATCATACGAACCTGCTCGCGCGATCAAATCGCCAAAATAACACCTAGAACTACGAATTTAGCACCAAATCAAATGAAATTCTCAAGAACACTTTAACATTTCTATTTTCTCAACTGGACGTCCGAATCACGTCAAATCAACTCCGTTTCTCACCAAATTTCACAGACAGGTCTTAAATATCATAATGAACCCGTACCGGGCTCCAGAACCAAAATACGGACCCGGTACTAACAATGCCAAGCATCAATCAATTCTTAAAAATAATTAATTTTTAGATTTTTAATTTTTATCAAAAATTCATAACTTGAGGTAGGGACCACCGAATTCGATTTCGGGCATATGCCCACATCCCATAATTCGATACGGACCTACCGGGACCGTCAAAACACAGATCCGGGCTCGTTTACCAAAAATATTGACCGATGTCAACTAAAATCAACTTTTAAGGTAAAAATTCTTATTTTCATTAGTTTTCAACATAAAATCTTTTCGGAAACCTGCCTGGACTGTGCGCGTAAATCGAGGAGGGTAAAAATGATATTTTTAAGGCTTAAAAGCGCAGATTCGAGTTCTAAAACATAAGATGACCTTTTGGGTCATCATAATCTCCACCTCTAAAATAACCATTCGACCTCGAACAGACATAGAAAAGTACCTGGGCTGGTGAAAAGGTGGGGATATCTACTCTACATATCGGACTCGGACTCCCAAGTAGCTGCCTCAATAAGCTGACCTCTCAAATGCACTCGAACTTAAGGGTAACTCTTTGATCTCAACTGGCGAACTTGCCGAGCTAGAATTGCCATCGGTTCCTCCTCGTAAGTCGATTCCTTGTCCAACTGGACAGAGCTGAAATCTAACACATGGGACACATGGAATACAGGATAAAAAGCTGCTAAACTAGGTGGCAACGCAAGCCTGTAAGCCACCTCTCCCACTCTCTCCAGAATCTCAATAGATCCGATATACCTAGGGCTCAACTTGCCCTTCTTTCCGAACCTCATTACACCCTTCATAGGTGATGCCCGAAGTAACACTCTCTCTCCGACCATAAATGCAACATCATGAACTCTAAGGTCGGCATAACTCTTCTGCCTGGACTGAGCTGTGCGAAGTCGATCCTGAATAATCTTGACCTTGTCCAAGGCATCTTGTACTAAGTTTGTACCCAACAACCAAGCCTCTCCCGGCTCGAACCACCCAACCGGCGACTGACACCACCTACCATATAATGCCTCATAGGGAGCCATCTAAATACTCGACTGGTAGTTGTTGTTGTAGGCGAACTCTACAAGGGGCAAAAACTGATCCCACGATCCTCTGAAGTCTATAACACAAGCGCGGAGCATATCCTCCAAGATCTGAATAGTACGCTCGGACTGCCCATCCATCTGAGGATGAAATGTTGTGCTCAACTCAACCCGCGTACCCAACTCACGCTGAACTGCCCTCCAAAAGTGCGAGGTAAACTAAGTACCTCGATCAGAAATGATAGACACGGGCACACCGTGAAGACGGACAATCTCACGAATATAAATCTCTGCTAACCGCTCCGAGGAATAGGTATCTGCCAGAGGAATGAAGTGCGCTGACTTAGTCAGCCTATCCACAATAACCCATACGGCGTCGAACTTCCTCTGAGTCCATGGGAGTCCAACAACAAAGTCGATAGTGATACGCTCCCACTTCCACTCAAGAATCTCCATCTGCTGAAGCAAACCACCGGGTCTCTGATGCTCATATTTTACCTGCTGACAATTTAGGCACCGAGCTACGTAAGCAACTATATCTTTATTCATCCTCCTCTGCCAATAATGTTGCCGCAGGTACATCTTAGCAGTGCTCGGGTGAATAGAATACCGAGAACTGTGAGCCTCCTCAAGGATCAACTCACGAAGCCCATCTACATTAGGCACAAAAATACGACCATGCATCCTCAAAACTTCGTCATCTCCAATAGTAACCTGCTTGTCACCACCGTGCCGCACTGTGTCTTTAAGGACAAGCTCAAGCCTTCGCGAACGCGTTCTATCTGTCGCGAACGCGAAGCACCGAGCAACTGTACAAGCTAGAACACGGCTGGGCTCAGAAACATCCAACCTCACGAACTGGTTGGCCAAGGCCTGAACATCCAATGCAAGCGGTCTCTCACCCACTGGAATATATGCAAGGCTACCCATACTAGCTGATTTTCTACTCAAAGCATCGGCCACCACATTGGCCTTCCCGGGATGATACAATATGGTGATATCATAGTCTTTCAATAGCTCCAATCACCTTCTCTGTGCTTGAACAAATACTGCAAGCTCCGATGATCAGTGAATACCTCACATGGCACGCCGTAAAGGTAGTGCCTCCAAATCTTAAGCGCGTGAACAATGGCTGTCAACTCTAGATCATGAACAGGGTAATTCTTCTCGTGAACCTTCAGCTGCCGTGAAGCATATGCAATAACCTTGCCACCCCGCATCAATACCGCACCCAAACCAATACGAGATGCATCACAATATACTGTATAAGATCCTGAACATGTGGGTAACACCATTACCTGTGCCGTGGTCAAAGCAGTCTTGAGCTTCTGAAAGCTTGCTTCACACTCGTCTGACCACCTGAACGGGGCACCCTTCTGGGTCAATCTGGTCAACGGGGCTGCTATGGATGAAAACCCCTCCACAAATCGACGGTAATAGCCCGCCAAACCCAGGAAACTATAGATCTTTGTAGCTGATGTGGGTCTAGGCCAGTTCTGGACTGCCTCAATCTTCTTAGAATCCACCTGAATACCCTCTGCTGATATAACATGACCCAAGAAAGCAACTGAACTCAACCAAAACTTGCATTTTGAGAACTGAGCATATAACTGGCTATCTTTCAGAGTCTGAAGAATGATCCGAAGGTGCTACTCATGTTCCTCTCGACTGTGGGAGTAGATCAAGATATCATCAATAAACACAACCACAAAGGAATCCAATTAGGGTTTGAACACCTGGTTCATCAAATCCATGAATGTTGCTGGGGCATTTGTCAGCCCAAATGACATCACTAGAAATTCATAATTCCCATACCGAGTCTGAAAAGCTACCTTAGGAATATCGGATGCCCTAATCCTCAACTGATGGTAGCCGAATCTCAAATCAATCTTTGAAAACACCTTGGCACCCTGAAGCTGATCAAATAAATCATCAATCCTCATAAATGGATATTTGTTCTTGGTGGTGACTTTGTTCAACTGCCGATAATCTATACACATCCTCATCGATCCATCTTTCTTCTTCACAAACAACACCGATGCACCCCAGGGTGAGACACTAGGTCTAATGAAGCCCTTATCAAGAAAATCTTGTAACTGCTCCTTCAATTCTTTCAACTCTGGCGGGGCCATGTGATATGGCAGAATGGAAATAGGCTGAGTGCCCGGAGCCAAATCAATACAGAAGTCAATATCTCTGTCAGGTGGCATCCCCGGCAAATCTGCAGGAAATACTTCTGGAAATTCACGAACAACTGGTACTGAGTCCATAGAAGGGACATCCGCACTGGAATCGCGAATATAAGCCAAATAGGCTAGACACCCTTTCTTGACCATATGTCGAGCTTTCACATAAGAGATAACCCTGCTGGCAGAATGGCCAAGATTCCCTCTCCACTCTAATTGAGGCAACCCCTACAAGGCTAAGGTCACCGTCTTGGCGTGACAATATAATATAGCATGATAAGGTGACAGCCAATCCATACCCAGTATGACATCAAAATCAACCATGTCGAGAAGTAGAAGATCTATGCGAGTCTCAAGACTTGCAATGGTGACCACACACGAATGATAAACACGATCTACAACAATAGCATCTCCCACTGGTGTGGACACATACACAGGAGCACTCAAAGAATCACGGGGCACAACCAAATAGGAAGCAAAATAGGATGACGCATAGGAGTAAGTAGATCCCGGATCAAATAGGACTGAAGCATCTCTACTGCAAACTGAAACAGTACCTGTGATAACAGCGTCAGATGACTCAGCCTCAGGCCTGTCTGGGAAAGCACAACATCGGGGCTGGGCCCCACTACCCTAAACTACGTCCCTGGGACGGCCTCTAGCTGGCTGGTCTTCACCTCTAACGGTCTGACCTCTACCTCTAACTGTCTGGCCCCTACCTATGGCTGCCTGACCCATGCCTCTGGCTGGCTGAGCAGGTGGTGCAGCAACTGGTGCCGTAACCATGGCACGAGAACTCTGATGCTGTGAGCTGCCCGTTGCCCGAGGGCAAAATCTAGCAATGTGCCTCGGATCACCACAAGTATAACATAACCTCGGCTGTTGTGACTGCTGACCCTAAAACTGACCCTGTAGACCTGAATAACCACCCTAGTAACTCTGGAGTGGAGGTGCACTAATAGGAGCTGGTGGTGCACTATAGGCTAGCTGGTCGGAATAATGCATCTGAGGGCTATGACCACCTGAGGCACCGTAGAATGCCTGGAGCGCTGAATGAAACGGCTTGGGATGATGGCCTCTACCTAAAGTACTCCTGCCTCTAGATGAGGCACCGCTGAACTCACCGGAATGATGAGGCCTCTTGTCAGACCCCTGACCTCCCTGAGTAAGAACCATTTTGACTCTTCTAGCGACATTAGCAGCCGCCTGAAAAGAAATCTCACTCCCAGTTTCCTTAGCCATCTGCAATCTAATAGGTTGATCAAGTCCATCAATAAATCTCCTCACCCTCTCTCTCTCTCTCTCTCTCTCTCTCTCTCTCGGTGGGAAGCAGAAGAATGGCATGATGGGCCAAATCCACAAAACGGTTCTCATACTGAGTAACAGTCATACTGCCCTACTGCAGACACTCAAACTGACGGCGATGCTCCTCTCTTAATGTGATAGGCAGAAACTTCTCTATGAAGAGCTGAGAGAACTGGTCCCAAGTACGAGAAGCCGACCCAGCTGGTCTGGTCAACAAGTAATCTCTCCACCATTTCGTGGCGGAACCAGTCATCTGAAATGCAGCAAAATCGACTCCATTGGTCTCCACTATACCCATGTTTCGTAGAACCTCATACCAACTGTCAAAATACTTCTGGGGATCCTCTGAAGGAGCAACACTGAAGTGAATAGGAAAGAGCTTGGTAAACCTGTCCAATCTCCATAAAGCCTCAGAAGACATAGCTGGCCCATCTCCGACCTGTGCCGTAATAACCGTCTGAACTAATTCGATTGGCTGAGCTGTTGGAGCCTGATACTGGGGAGCTATCTGCTCCGTAGCGGGAGTGGTAGGAGTCTGGGCTCCTCCTCCAGCCTGAGAGACTATTGGTGCCATGGGAAATGCACCAGTCTGGGCCACACTCTCCATAAGGCCCACCAAACGGACCAAAGCGTCTTGAAGTACTGGGGTAGCAATGAACCCCTCCGGAACCTGAGCTGGTCCGGCAGGAACAGTCTGGGCTGGAACCTCCTCATCAAGCTCTATCTGAGGCTCCACTGTTGGGGCTGCTGCTCGGGCCCTAGGCTGAGCTCTGCCCCTGCCTCAACCTCTACCCCGTGTAGGAGCTGCCACTGGAGGCTCTGGCTGCTGCTCAGCTGAGGAAGCGGTACGTGTTCTCGCCATCTGCGAGAGAATAAGAGTAGAAGAGTTCAATCACTATTGAGGAAGCAAACTCGCACGACAGAGAAGAAAAGAAGTGAAACTTGTTCCTAAACTTCATAGCCTCTGGAACATAAGCACAGACGTATCTGTACCGATCCTCCACACTCTAATATGCTTGCTCATGAATCGTGAGACCTAGGCAACCTAGTGCTCTGATACCAACTGTCACAACCCAAACTTTCCCACCGACGGGACCGTGATGATGCCTAAAATTTCACTTGCTAAGCAAGCCAATGTTAGAAAAATTGTTAAACCAATTCCTTATTTCCATTCAGTAAATAACCATAATTAACTAAGATGAAATATATTAAGTAGGGAATATCGTAAAACTATATTAATTACTACCACCCGGATCTGGAGTCACAATTCACGAGCATTATAGAATTTACTACAAGTAATAGTCTGAAAGAAATACAACTGTCTGAATGAAAGAAAATAGTAGGACATAAAAGATAGACGGAGATTTCAAGGTCTGTGAACGCCAATAGATCTACCTTGAGTCTCCGGACAGCGGACCAGTAGCAAATCTCGATCAACCTGAGCAGGTATCTAAATCTGCACAGAAAGTGCAGAGTGCAGCATCAGTACAACCGACCCCATGTACTGGTAAGTGTCGAGCCTAACCTCGACGAAGTAGTGACGAGGCTAAGGCAAGGCACCTACAAATCAACCTGTACAATTTAACAGTATATATGCAAATAACAGAAATGAAGAACCAAACAGGAAATGTGGGGAGGGGAACATACTGAGGGGAATACAAGATAAAGAACTACAACAGAGTGATCATCGGAGCAGTCAATATACCATGAATCAACAGGAATAGTGAATACAGTAAGGAAAAATGCACGGCATCACCCTTCGTGCTTTTACTCTCAATCTCACCATAAAATAAATAGAAACGGCACGGCATCACCCTTCGTGCATTAACTCTCATATCATGGCATGGCATCACCCTTCGTGCATTAACACTCACAATATGGCACGGCATCACCCTTCGTGCATTAACACTGACAATATGGCACGGCATCACCCTTCGTGCATTAACACTCTCCCTTACCATAATGCAATGCATAAATATCAACAGGGAGATAGAATAATAAGTACAAACCTTACCTCAACATTTGGTTCCATAACATCAATCTCAACTTTGAAATAAAAACTCAATTATCACCAGAAAATCTGTAAACATAATAAGAACGATAAATTGAACAACACTGGTATAACATATCGCAATTAGGCATAAGAATGAGACAATATAAGTAAAACTAAGAAACATGGAAAACAGGTAAATTTGCAGCGCATAAGTACTCGTCACCTCACATATACGCCGCTCACATGAATTTCACTTAGCAAGTAATCTAAGGTTCCTAATTTCCTCAAGTCAGGGTTAGACACAATACTTACCTCGCTCCGAAGGCCACTAAATTCTCAATCACAGCTTTTCTTTTGGAATTCACCTCCAAACCACTCGTATTTATTCAAAAATGACTCAATAATATCAAATATTGCTAAAGGAATCAATTATATTGCATAAATTAAATTTCCCAATTTTCCTCCAAAAAGTCGAAAAATTGACCCCGGGCCCGCTTGGTCAAAACCCGAGGTTCGGACCAAAATCCTTTTACCCATTCACCCCCGAGCCCGAATATGTAATTAGTTTTGGAATCCGACCTCAAATTGAGGTCTAAATCCCCAAATTCCCGAAATCTCTAGTTTCTACCCTAACCCCTAATTCTACAATAAAAACTCTAGATTTTAGGTTGAAAATTCAAGAAATGTAATGGGTAATTGAAAGAAAATGGTTTAGAATTACTTACCAACAATTTGGGGTGAAAATAACTCTTGAAAAATCGCCTCTCAGCATTTGATTTTTGAGAAAAATGAGGTTTTGCCTAAAATCTCGTTTTTGGATTTTGTTAAGTGTTGGGCGACAGTGTTAATCGTGTTCGCGAGAGCACTGTCACGTTTGCGAAGTGTATGGGCTGCCAAGCCTTCGCATTCGCGAGACAGTGCTTGCGTTCGCGATGATTACACCCCTTGGCCTTCACGTTCGCGAGGCATGGCTCGCGTTCGCGATGAAGGAACGACCACCCCCCCCCCCCCAAGGTCCCCACATGCTTCGCGTTCGCGTTGAGCCGGTCACGTTCGCGAAGGGTAAATCCCCCATCACATCGCGTTCGCGAAGAAGAAAACTTCAGCTGCCCAGTTTACTCTTCACGTTCGCGAGAGTACCTTCGCGAACGCAAAGAAGGACATGCCAGAACACAGACTCTGCAGAAAAACCAGATTTCCAAAGTCCAAAACATCCCGTGGCCTATCCGAAACTCACCCGAGCCCTCGGGGCTCCAAACCAAACATGCACACAAGTCTGAAAATATCATACGGACCTGCTCGCGCGATCAAAACGCCAAAATACTAGAACTACGAATTTAGCACCAATTCAAATAAAATTCTCAAGAATACTTTAACATTTCTATTTTCTCAACTGGACGCCCGAATCACGTCAAATCAATTCTATTTCTCACCAAATTGCACAGACATATCTTAAATATCATAATGAACCTGTACCGAGCTCCGGAACTAAAATACAGACCTGGTACTAACAATGCCAAACATCAATCAATTCTTAAAAACAATTAATTTTCAAACTTATAATTTTCATCAAAAATTCATAACTTGAGCTAGGGACCTCCGAATTTGATTCTGGGCATACGCCCAGGTCCCATAATTTGATACGGACCTACAGGGACCGTCAAAATACGGCTCCGGGCCTATTTATAGAAAATATTGAACGAAGTCAACTAAAATTAACTTTTAAGGTAAAAATTCTTATTTTTATTAGTTTTCAACATAAAAGCTTTTCGGAAACCTTTCCGGATTGTGCACGTAAATCGAGGAGGGTAAAAATAAGATTTTTAAGGCTTAAGAGCGCAAATTCGAGTTCTAAAGCATAAGATGACCTTTTGGGTCATCACATATACAAAAACATAATCCACCACTATATTCAATCGATTCAAATTTGTCTCAATATCGAATGGATTTATTGATCGTTCCTTATTTTCTTGAGTCTCAGGCTCATCGATATCCTCATGAATCTTAGGATTGGTTAAATCATGGGTTTCTGTATGAGACTCTTCCGTAGTGTCATCTTGATCATTTATTTTCCTTTTTCTAGGATTTCGATCCTTAGAACCCAATAGTCTGTCACGTTTTAGGCGTGCTTTTGACTCAATAACTATGACATTAGAAGATTGTCCAACAGGGACATCAATACCGATTGGAACATTTTTCGTAGGGATATGTGATTTCGTTATCCTTTTCAGATCCGTAAATGCATCTAGCATTTGATTTGCTATTTTTTTGCAAATGAATAATCTTTTACACATTTGTTTCACAAATAGAGGCACGTGGATCAAGATGAGACAATGATGTATTTTTTTACAAAATTAATAGAGGCACATGGATCAAGATGAGACAATAATGTATTTTTCCACAAAATTTCATGTTTGGTTTCACCAGTTTCTCCCCCTGATTTTGGGGAAAATGCCTCATCGAATCGACAATCTGCAAATCGAGCAGTGAATAAATCTCCCGTTAATGTTTCAAGGTAGCGAATAATGGAGGGAGATTTAAATCGAACATATATTCCTAACCTTTTTTGGGGACCCATCTTAGTGCGATATAGCGGTGCCACAGGCATATATACAGCGCATACAAAAACATTTAGATGGGATATATTAGGTTCATAACCCAAAACTAATTGCAACGAGGAATATTTATGATAATTTGTCAGTCTGAGACGAATTAGCATTGCTGCATGCAAAATGGCATGACTCCAAACTAAAGTGGGTAACTTGGTTTTCATGAGTAATGGTCTTGCTATCAACTGCAGACGTTTAATCAAAGATTCTGCAAAGCCATTTTGAGTGTGAACATGAGCTACAGAATGTTCCACTTTTATCCCAATTGATAAGCAATAATCATTAAATGCTTAGGATGAAAACTAAGTAGCATTATCAAGTCTAATAGACTTAATTGGATTATCGGAAAATTGTGCCGGTAATCGGATTATTTGTGCCATTAATTTTGGAAATGTCAGGTTAAGAGATGACAATAGGCACACATGAGACCATCTAGAAGATGCATCTATTAAGACCATAAAATATCTAAACGACCCACTAGGTGGGTGAATAGGTCCACAAATATCCCCTTGTATACGTTCCAAAAACACAAATGACTCAATCCCAACCTTTATTGGTGATGGTCTAATAATCAACTTGCCTTGATAACAAGAAGTGCAAGAAAATTCATTATTTAAAAGAATCTTTAAATTCTTTAATGGATGCCCATTTGAGTTCTCTATAATTCGTCTCATCATAATTGATTCGGGATGTCCCAATCGATCATACCAAAGTACAAAAGTATTCGAATTAGTAACCTTTTGGTTTACGATAGAATGTGCCTCAACTGCACTAATTCTTGTCCAATACAAGCCACAAGATAAAGATGGAAACTTCTCAATACCCTTTTTCTGGCCAGAGACATTCTTGGTAATGGTGAAATATTCGAGATTATTCTCATTTATTGTCTCAATATAAAATCCATTTCGGCGGATATCTTTAAAACTCAACAAGTTCCTCTTGGACTTGGAGAAGAACATTGCATTCTCTATGATAAGTATTGTTCCCTTAGGCAGAGTTATAGTAGCTCTTTCAGAGCCTTCAATTAATTTTGTACTACCATATATTCATCAACATCTATATGGTGAATATCTCTTTTAAAGAGAAAGTTATACCATTATGGTCATGGTCAAAATTAGATGCAAGATCTGTTTCTTGCATTATTGTTGTTCTTTAATAATCACATTGCCAAAATATTTTGGCGTACAATAGGTACGTGACCAATGACCATTTATGCCATAATAATGATATTATTTTCTTATTTCATCTCAAACCCCATTCTCGAGGTGAGTGTGGTATATTTACTATCACTAGCACGTTCATATTCTTGCAAGAATGAATATGTATTCATAATGATTATCACATTGTTTTTGTTAGTTTACATCTATGTATATAGTGTAGTCTTGTCCCACATTAGAATAGGAGTAGTATGTCCTTCTATAGTATAGCTATAAATAAGGACCTCTTAGATTGTATTGAATATCCAATATCAATAACATATTTTATCCCGTGCTTTCTTACATGGTATCAGAGCAATTGTGAGAGATTTATCGTTGTGCATAAATTCCACTAATTCCGGGAAGAGAAATCAGTCAGTGAAAGTCTTTTTCCGGCGACTCTTTTTAAGGCTGTTTTGCGTCTGCTTCGTCTCCGTCAGTGTTGTGCAAAATCCAACACTATCACAAGAGTCTTTACTGTCCGGCGACCAAATCCCAGTGAAACTCTCCGGCAGCAGCCTCCTTACGTGCCTCCACACACCACCAGAAGCTCACGCGCGGGCACGTATGAACCACTTCCGGCCATTCTTTTGAAAAGCTTCCTTCAGAACAGTTGGGTCGCCTGGTAATTTCGATCCTACCCCTACTGTTTTCATTTCATTCCTTCCACTTTGAGTTTTTTCCAGCAACTATTGTACTATTCCGACAGCTACAGTGAGATTCTGGTAGATACAGTATTTCCTTATTCTGGATCTGTGTTCCCTTACTCTATTTTAGTGTATTATAGTTGATTCTTTCTCTTATTTGGTAATAATTTGCAACGATGTCTTTGGGATTTGAAGCTTTTGGGTCTAGAAACATGAGTTCTGGAAGCTCTAGTGTTATTATTATCTCGGAACCTTTAATGGGAGGTTCAAACTATTAGTTGGGCTTCATCTGTCGAGTTGTGGTGTAGAGGCCAAGGTGTTCAAGATAATCTAATCAAATAGTCTAGCGAAGGAGATGAAAAGGCAATAGCACTTTGGGAAAAGATCGATGCTCAGTTATGTAGCATCTTGTGGCGATCTATTGATTCCAAGTTGATGTCCTTATTTCGTCCATTCTAGACATATTATTTGGTTTGGGCAAAGGCACGCACCTTATACACTAATGACATATCTCGCTTCTATGATGTGATATCGCGGATGACAAACTTAAAGAAGCAGGCATTAGATATGTCTACTTACTTGGGTCAAGTACAGGCAGTCATAGAGGAATTTGAGAAGTTGATGCCAGTTTCTGCTAGTGCTAAAAAACAACAAGAGCAACGATAGAAGATGTTTCTCGTTCTTACCCTCGCTGGACTTCCTAATGATCTTGATTTAGTACGCGACCAGATTTTGGCTAGTCCGACTGTCCCAACAGTTGATGAATTATTCTCTCGATTACTCCACCCTGATACAGCACCAAGTCACCCAGTGATCTCATCACAGATACTTGATTCCTCTGTTCTTGCATCCCAGACAATGGATGTTCGGGCATCTCAAACTATGGAGAATAGACGAGGAGGAGGTCGTTTTGGAAGATCTAGACCTAAGTGTTCTTATTGTCACAAACTTGGACACACTCGTGAAATATGTTATTCCTTACATGGTCGTCCACCCAAAAATGCTTACATTGCTCAGACCGAGACTACAGGTAACCAGGGATTTTCTTTATCTAAAGAAGAATATAATGAGCTCCTTCAGTATCGAGCAAGTAAGCAGACATTTCCACAAGTAGCCTCAGTTACTCAGACCGATACTTCTGTTACTTGTAATTCTTTTGCTTGTGTTTCCCAGTCTAGTACTCTTGGACCATGGGTCATGGACTTAGGCGCTTCTGATCACATCTCTGGTAATATATCACTTTTGTCAAATATTGTATATTCACAGTCTCTTCCCACCGTTACTTTAGCCAATGGATGTCAAACTAAGGCAAAAGGAGTTGGACAAGCTAATCCCTTATCTTCTATCATCCTAGATTCCGTTCTTTATCTCCCTGGCTGTCTTTTTAGTCTTGCATCTGTTAGTCATTTGACTCGTGCCCTCTATTGTGGTATATATTTTATTGATGATTCTTTTATTATGCAGGACCGTAGTATGGGACAGATAATTGGTATAGGACGTGAATCAGAAGGCCTTTACTACTTAACTCACTCAGTCCTTCCACAGCATGTCTAGTTACAGATCCTCCATATCTAATCCACGGATGTTTAGGATATCCGAGTTTATCCAAACTTCAGAAGATGGTGCCTAGTTTATCTATTTTGTCTATATTAGATTGTGAGTCGTGTTAGCTTGGGAAACATACCTGAGCCTCCTTTTCGCGTAGTGTTGAGAGTCATGCAGAGTTTGTCTTCTCCTTAGTTCATTCTGATATATGGGGTCCTAGTAGAGTCAGTTCAACCTTGGGATTTCGTTATTTTGTTAGTTTCATTGATGATTATTCAAGATGTACTTGGCTTTTCTTAATGAAAAATCATTCTGAGTTATTTTCTATATTCCAGAGTTTCTGTGCTGAAATCAAAAACCAATTTGGTGTTTCTATTCGCATTTTTCACAGTGACAATGCCTTAGAATATTTATCTTCTCAGTTTCAGCAGTTTATGACTTCTCAAGGAATTATTCATCAGACATCTTGTCTTATACCCCTCAGCAAAATGGGGTTGTTGAGAAAAAGAATAGGCACCTTATTGAGACTGCTCGTACACTTCTAATTGAATCTCGTGTTCTGTTGCGTTTTTGGGGCGATGCAGTTCTCACAGATTATTATTTGATTAATCGGATGCCTTCATCTCCCATCAAGGATCATATTCCGCATTCAGTATTGTTTCCCCAATCACCCTTATACTCTCTTCCACCCTGTGTTTTTGGGAGCACGTGTTTTGTTCATACCTTAGCCCTTGGGAAAGATAAGTTAGCTCATCGTTCTCTCAAGTGTGTCTTCCTTGGTTATTCTCGTGTTCAGAAGGGATATCATTGTTATTCTCTAGATCTTCGTAGGTACCTTATGTCAGCTGACATCATATTTTTTGAGTCTAAACCTTTCTTTACTTCTACTGACTATCATGATATATCTGAGGTCTTACCTATACCGACCTTTGAGGAGTTTACTATAGCTCCTCCTCCACCTTCGGCCATAGAGGTTTCACCCATACCAACTGTTGAGGAGTCTAGTGTTATTCCTCCTAGTACCTCAACCATAAGAAAACCACTCTTGACTTATCATCGTCGTTCGCGCCCTACATCAGGCCCAACTGGTTCTCGTCCTGCATCTGACCCTGCTCCTACTGCGGGCCCTGCTCCTAGTACACCGATTGCACTTCGAAAAGTTATACGGACCACCCTTAACCATAATCCTCATTATGCCGGTTTGAGTTATCATCGCCTGTCATCTCCCCATTATGCTTTTATATCTTCTTTGTCCTCGGTTTCTATCCCTAATTCTACAGGTGAAGCGTTGTCTCATCCAGGATGTCGACAAGCTATGAGTGATGAGATATCTACTTTACATACAAGTGGTACTTGGGAGCTTGTTCCTCTTCCCTCAGGTAAATCTACTGTTGGTTGTCGTTGGGTTTATGCAGTCAAAGTTGGTCCCGATGGCCAGATTGATCGACTTAAGGACCGTCTTGTTGCCAAAGGATATACTCAGATATTTGGGCTCGATTACAGTGATACTTTCTCTCCCGTGGCTAAAGTGGCTTCAGTCCGCCTTTTTCTATCCATGGTTGCGGTTCGTCATTGGCCCCTCTATCATCTGGACATTAAGAATGCCTTTCTTCACGGTGATCTTGAGGATGAGGTTTATATGGAGCAACCACCTGGTTTTGTTGCTCAGGGGGAGTCTCGTGGCCTTGTATGTCGCTTGTGTTGGTCACTTTATGGTCTAAAGCAGTCTCCTCAAGCCTGGTTTAGTAAGTTCAGCACGGTTATCCAGGAGTTTGGCATGACTCGTAGTGAAGCTAATCACTCTGTGTTTTATCGGCACTCTACTTCAAGTCTTCTGTATTTATCTGGTAGTCTGTGTTGATGATATTGTTATTACTAGCAATGATCAGGGTGGTATTACCAATCTGAAGCAACATCTCTTCCAGCACTTCCAAACTAAGGATCTAGGCAGATTGAAATACTTTCTAGGTATTGAGGTTGCCCAGTCTAGCTCAGGTATTATTATTTCTCAAAGAAAATATGCTTTAGACATTCTTGAGGAGACAAGGATGATAGGTTGCAAACCTGTTGACACTCCGATAGATCCGAATTCTAAACTTCTGCCAGGACAGGGGAGCCTCTTAGCGATCATGCAAGCTATAGGCGGCTGGTTGAAAAATTAGATTACCTCACAGTGACTAGACCCGACATTTCTTATCATGTGAGTGTTGTAAGTCAGTTTATGAATTCTCCCTGTGATAGTCATTGGGATGCAGTTGTCCGCATTATTCGGTATATAAAATCGGCTCCAAGCAAAGGGTTACTGTATGAGGATCGAGGTCATGAGCAGATCATTGGATACTCATATGTTGATTGGGCAGGATCACCTTCTGATAGACGTTCTACATATGGATATTGTGATTTAGTAGGAGGCAATTTGGTGTCCTGGAAGAGCAAAAAACAGAATGTAGTTGCTCGGTCTAGTGAAGAAGCAGAATATCGAGCAATGGCTATGGCAACATGTGAGCTAGTCTGGACCAAACAATTTCTCAAGGAGTTGAAAATTGGTGAAATCAGTCGGATGGAACTTGTGTGCGATAATCAAGTTGCCCTTCATATTGCATCAAATCCGGTGTTCCTTGAGAGAACTAAACACATTGAGATTGATTGTCACTTCGATAGAGAAAAGATACTTTCAGGAGAGATTGCTACAAAGTTTGTGAGGTCAAATGATCAACTTGTAGATATTTTCACCAAGTCTCTCACTGGTCCTCGTATTGGTTATATATGTAACAAGCTTGGTACATATGATTTGTATGCACCGGCTTGAGGGGGAGTATTAGTTTACAGCTATGTATATAGTGTAGTCTTGTCCCACATTGGAATAGGAGTAGTATGTCCTTGTATAGTATAACTATAAATAAGGACCTCTTGTATTGTATTGAATATCCAATATCAATAACATATTTTCTCTCATGCTTTCTCACATGGTATCAGAGCAATTGTAAGAGATTTATCGCTGTGCATAAATTCCAATGATTCCGAAAAGAGAAATAAGTCAGCAAAAATCTTTTTCCCGTGCTTTCTCACAGTTTTCACATTCACTTCAGGAATGGAACATAATAATCCATGCGTGCTTTATAAAATCTAATGCCATATCAATGGCAAACATCACTTTCACAAAGTGAAGGATTATTTTGAGAGTCATTATT
This sequence comes from Nicotiana tabacum, assembly GCF_000715075.1. Taxonomy (NCBI): domain Eukaryota; kingdom Viridiplantae; phylum Streptophyta; class Magnoliopsida; order Solanales; family Solanaceae; genus Nicotiana; species Nicotiana tabacum. The sequence goes on from NC_134094.1 coordinate 1,660,288, forward strand.
GTTCTCATTACCATAATGATGACGATTATAATTTCGTTCATTACCACGTCCACATCCATTCATACCTCCACGGTAACATCATGCCTTATTTTAGACTTATGGGACGGGTTTCCACTATTGGTGGCGATTGAATTTAATTTGCATATGCGAACTTTCATTAACTGAACTCAATCAAATAAAAAGTATCAAGCAAATATAGAAAAACACATAATCAATTAAAATCTACGTGTCCTTTATGATAATCATCCCACTTTAAGATGGAAGAGATATGTGATAAAATAGAAAGGAAAAATATGTGCTCTCTCAAAAGTTTTCACTTCGTGTTTCTTAATATTAACACATAGGAACATAATACTTGTTATGAAAAAAATATTTATCGTTCTTTACACCAAAAATCCTTACATGATTTGATAAACTTTCAAGAAAAATTTTTCCGTAAAGCAAGTTTGTTCATATATGGAAACATAAATAGCAAAGTGTAAAGAAACTTGAAAACTAATTAGAAAAGGCTAACCGTGATGGACGAATATATGTTGGCGTTGTACACCTTATACCGTCATCGTTCTTACCATATTATTAACATTAAATGACGCTACTGACACTAGCCGCATCATAACAACTCAGTTGGCTAGAACTTCGTGCTGATAACGTGTTATATAATATAACTCAAAGTAACAATATGGAACAAGGAAAAACAAGCTAAAAGATATATATAGAGAAAGAGAGAAGAAATTCTTATTTCTTCTTCAATTGTGCGTATTTTTCTATCTATTACAAGGCCTTTATATAGGCATGAAAAGTGAAGAAAATATGTCATTAAATATGTCATTAAACATAGAAAATATGTCATTGAATATATTATTAAGCATTTGAGATGAAGATCATGGAGGAAGAGTAGACATACACCATAATTTGATATTTCTTATAACATTTTTTGCTTTTTTTTGTTTCAACTATCTTTTTTCATAACGCGTCCAGACCAACTTGCGCACACCATGCCATTAGTACCTACTGCGGATCCAATGAATCTGCTATCTGAAATCTGTTGTCTTCTTGAATAAAATAAGGAAATTTTAAAAATAGAATTTGGTTGGGAAGCAAAAGAAACAAGAAGAAAAAAAACTAGTTTCCTCAGAGGCTTGATACAATTGGAAACTTGTTACAATTTTAGACAATATGCCAATTTTACACATTGTGGACAAGATCCTACTACAAGAATGGTTTGACTAATTTTATGTATTTACAGCCTAATTCTTACTATCATTTACCTGAGCTCTCACATGAGCTCCCTAGGTTGGACATAATATCATGAACTAACAACCTGACAATACTGCTGCCAGATGATAATGAGATATCGACACATTCCTGCAAATCTGCATCACAAGAAATTGAAACTACCTCAAGATCATCATCTAGATACTTGATGTCGAATGTTCCCAGCTCTAACTTAAGCCTTTTTGCTACTTCTTCCTTCAACTTAACTATACCAGAATTTAAACAAAGCCGAAATCTTATGATATCTTCCCTATATGCTGCTTTTATTGTAACGAATGTCACTTCAGGCCAGGCAGAATACTGTGGCGTCGTGTCAGCAGGAACATAAACAGGGTCCTTGGCAATTGCATCAGAAAATGGTGGGTTTGGCAAACTGTATTCTGGGACACGTTCATCAACCTGAGCTTCTCCAGCTGAACAAAGATTTCTCAGATCATGAGAGCTGCCTGCATCCTCGACAAGCATTCCCCCAAACGGCTCCTGAGCACGTTCTGGAATAAAAGGCCTAGGTATTAGGAATGCAGCGGCTAAGTTATTTTCTGTTGTGGTTTGATGAGCTGCTTCCAGAGAGCCTCCCGCTTTCATGCATGCCTCACGTGCTGGTGAATTAACCAGATCGTTCTGAGGGGAGAATTCATTTCCAGCGGAAGGACTGCCTTGGCATGAACCCTGGGACGTAGGTGTCCCTGCGCTCTCTTCTCTTGAGACACTCCCTGTTCTGGACTTATGTGAGCCTTCAGCATATAGAAAGCCATTCTGCGGAGTGAATTCCTCCTTCCTGGTTACCCTTCCTCCTAGCATTTGATTTGAGGGTTCAGCTTCTTCATGACTTTCTGGTGTTCCATGGTTGGAGAACTCATTCTTCTCCTCAGGAAATACTGAAGGTTTAGATAATGGTGAACTTGGTAGATTGGAACCACTAGCGCAGGCAGGCCAAGAAATAGACCCAACAGCAGCAGGAAAGGAATTTGGTGCCAGTGAGGTAAGAGTAAATGCACCTTCGGTTCCTTGAACAGATTCAATTACACATTTTAGCTTTGAAAGTGAACGGTTGACCTTATTTATCTTGCGAGATGGCCATCTAGAGATTCCATGCTGCCTACATATGCGTTTCATTGTGGTAGGGCAAACTGTAGTTGCAAGAACATTAATGAGAGCTATAAAAAAAAATAGAAAAGAAACGTGCATATATGAGCATTTTGGTCAACAAAAAGCATTTCAAATCGAGAACATACCACCAAGACTCTTAGCAGCATCCTTAAGACTTCCAGCAAAATACTGTTGCAAAACCTCTAAGCTTATTGTTTTCTCAGCTTTTCCACGTTTTCTCTCTGATTTCTTTCCCGTCGGTTTATTGTCAGAGGGGGATACGTGGTTAGGGGCTTCACCTGTACCACATTTGCTCCCTGCACCCTTTGCAACATCAGATTCCACTGAAAACTGCTGCTCTCCCAATGGATCAAGATTTGTCCATCCATTTGGTAAACGAGTAGGCTGAGGAAGAGATTTCGGTGCTGATACAGATTCAGGCTTCGCATCAATTTTCTCTTCGATGGAAGCCTTAATTATCTCAACTGAGCTCCAGTCATGCTCAAGTTCCCCTCCAGAAGCAATGCTGAGACTCCTGAAGTGCTGCTTCATTGTCAATAAGAGCGAGTTAAGCAAAGCCTGCTGATCGCTGTAATCCCCCGAGTTCGGTGGTAGAAAAAATTCCAGAATATAATCATCATTGCCGGTGTGACTGCTCCGTAAGCAGATTGCAAAACAACTGGTCAACCCGAACAAGCGTGCATAATGTACCAAGGGATACTCAGTTTTGCAAAATTGTGTAATATCTTCACAAAAGCATGATTTTTGTGAAGCATATGCTCTTCCAGCAACTCCCTGTCCCTTTTGCAAGTGATGTTCTGCACAGGCCTCACGAAAACCCCACATGTGAGCATCAACCACATAAAATGCTACGTCCGTTGTGGACATACAGATCTGCCCCATGCAGCTTCCATCAAAGCTACTACAGCTCTTTTTCAACCCACCGCCATCAGCCAGAACACTGCGATGCCTGCACGGAACCCATGTCTGAGCCAGAGGCAATTGGTAAGTTTCACATACTGCAGTTAGTATCTCCAAGATTTCAACTAATGCATTCTGCCGGCCTTCATTGCAAATCTGGTTCATATACCCCATCACATATACCTGTTCAGAAAAATGATGAAAAAACCACTTGAAAAACGAGAATTGTTTACGGAACTGTTCCTTACCTGAGTGTTTGGGTGGTCCAATATCTCCGAACTTTTCAAATTCACAGTCTGCAGAAAGCACAAATTATTAACCAAAGAGACTTCATCGTGAAAGAAGAAAAAGTAGGAAAGGATGATGGATGCATTTGGTTTAGATGAAAGACGCATCTATCTACTCAAAACTTTTTAATGTCCTACATATGTAACCACACTATTTGGATCATCTTTTGCTGATAGGTATCATGTCATTGAATGGATGTTCAGATGCACCTTTTATGAGCCAAACATATCAAACGTTTCCTATTGAATGCAAGATTTAAGACAAAGTTTTATAGGCAAAGTATTCATTGTGATAACCACTATAATGCATAGGCAAGCGAAAAATAATTGTGATCTTCAACAGGGAGGTTCTCCGATTTATCATTTCAAAAACTCAATAGAATCTGAAAATATCTAAAAGAATCACTGAGGCAACACTTTTAGAATCACTGTTGGACTTCCTCACCAGCTGTTCTCGTATTTGGATCCAACAAGTGACAAACAACCCATCAAGTTTGGGCTAACAATCAGGACTCTAGCATAGGCACATAGAATTGACGCACAAGTTTTACGAGACTTCATTCATGATCAAACCATGTAGTTGAAAAATATTGTTTACATCATCTTGGATCTGGTTATGTAAACTCGTGGAACATGGACTGCTGATCATTTAGTTTGATGGCCATTGCCTCAACAAATATGCAGCTATCCAAGCCAAGATATTAACTCTTGAAATAGAACCACTTTTAGCTATTGAAGACACAAAAGGCATTTAACCAAGTGCTACAACAATGATACTGCAGGCATTTCATAACAAACATCTTTAGCCATTAACGCTGGACACAATGTCTGACTTGTAAAGTGGCTTATCTATCTTGCCCTTGAACTGAATTAAGCACTTGTATAAAGACTGAAAAGCGATGTATGGCAGACTTAATGAAATTTTATCAGTTGTGAACACACGATCAATGAACAAAACCTCAGCCTCCACCGGAGCGATAGATGCAATAAATGGCTACATTTCAAATACATTCTACTAAAGTTGATGCAGAAACACAATATCCAATGACCAATATTACCAAAAGATAAGACATCTAACCTGAGATATGAATTAGAAAAGGGTTAAAAGAACCAACCTCGAGTGCTTTGCATACTTTATCCACCTCGGCAGCATAGTTGATCTTCTGGGAGGTCATTATGAGCTCCAGTACACCAAGACAAGATTGTCCAGATGGTTCAAATACAGGCAGCGCTAAAGTTCCTCGAACATTGTAATGCAGAGCATGATCAAGACGAGGGAACTCTTTACTGGAGTAATATTGCACGTTTGGTGTCCATTCAGGCAACTTCAGGCGAAAGACACGGCCCGGAAGTCCAAGAACTCCACCAGTCTCTCCATCCGCAGCAAACATATACATCAGAGAAACTGTTCGATACTGATGAAGCTCATTACAATCTGGATCAAGAACAAAGGGCTGTCCTGAAGTTGTCAGTACATACCGACCTGCGTCCTTTACAGGTGCCCAAACCTGAGCTAAAACTCGCTCTCCCGTCGATTCCTTGAAGTATCGGAGTGCTTGTGTCATCCTCTCCTTGATTATACAAGACCCATTTGGATAATCTCTAGGTGCTAGCTCCAAAACTGGTGAAGGAAGTCGTCCTTTATCAGCGTTGACAGAGACAGTTTCAGTTGTAGCCTCGGGATCATCAGTATCTGCTCCAAAAATGAAAGGCAAATAGATGATTCTTTCATTGTGTGTGACCAGCCAATGATGCACATTCAACTTGTTTATTCTTTTCATGGGGACCAAGTAAAGATAACTTCATAAATCAAAAAGTACAGCGACTCTTGGAGAATCTAATTATAGACAGACTACATCTAGTCATTATAAAGTTTAAGATGGAAAAAAGTTTAAACTTTTGTATATCAACAATCTATGTTGTTGGAAAAATAACTTATAGAAGAGTGACAGCATAGTTTTAATTGTTTTGCTATGTGAAGTAATCTTTTTCCTTTTTTGATAAGTACTATGTGCAGTAATGTTTTTGCTTATAATACTGAATTCATCAAGGAAAAACATGACTTGGTAGCTGGTTTAATGTTGCACTAATCACAGTATCATTGTACTGTTTTCTTATCAATAAAGGCAACAAATACTTCTACATATTCTTTTAATTAATATGTAAACTGATTGTTTACACTAAACCAATAAATAAATGTGTCTTTCTTTTTAATAAAATCTTTACCACTCAAGCACTGTTTCAATATCTGCAGAAAGTTTTATAATTTTTTTTAAAGTTTTTGCATGTTTGATACTCTTTTTCCGAGAAGAGTTCTTTAATTTTACAAGATTTGAGAACTTGAGCTCAGAAATTTCCGTGAAAAGTTACAATTTCGCGCAAAAACAGCATAAAAACAAACACTTTCTGCAAAAACAGCAAAAGTCCGTTTTTGGAAAACTTAAAACAAACTCCATAAAATTTGAATGTGTAAAAAGTCACCGAATTTAAAGCAAGACAAAAAAAGTCAACTAACTTTACACAAGTTCTTCTAATATCATCAGTGAATTTTAACCTATGATAAAAGTTTGTTTATCATTTTACCAGATTATTAATTAATGATTCAGTACACATTTACCTATAATTATCTAATAAATGACATGATTGTATAAATATGTTTTTACAGTGCAAGTATATATAACTTAGACTCTATGCAAAAATAGCAAGTCAACTAACTTTCCTACAAAATTCTTCAAATATTATCAAGGAAAAACAGCTTAAACTCAAAGGCTTACATACAAGTAGCACCAAATCTAGGGTGACCGGAGAAACGGAGAGCACCGGAGAATGAATTTCCGGCAGGTTTTTCCTCGATATCATCGGAAAATCCCCAAAGAGGAGAACAAGGCAAAAATGGCGACGTAGGATTAGACGAAACAGCCGCTGCTGCAGCGAAAATCTGATCAAACGACCAGGAAGCATCGATATCGAGATCCATCATCATCGTCGTTGATTCTTTCTCCATCGCCGTGTGCGGTGGTTGTTGCGGCGGCGGAGAAGAAAACTCCTTTGACTTCGGTCGGGGATTTTTTGAAGTTATTTTTTCTTCTGGTTCTGACATTTCTGTTCAATTTTTCTCCAGATTTTTTGCTTCTTTTCTTCTACTATTATATACTCTCTTCTTTTTCTTCTAAGAGAAGAGGGAAATATGTTAAAAGGCAATTGGAAAAGTGTGATTCTATTGAGAATTGGGAATCTAATAGTAGTTGGGCACTTGGGCTACTACTTGTTGCCAATTCAATGGATTAAAGAATAGAGAAATATTCTATGCATCACTATCTTTTTTTTGATTTATCGTCCATATTGGGTAAGACGTCGTCTTATAATGGGAGTTAAAATGGTCCCTAACAAAGGCAATTTCATATACTTCATTACAACTCTCGTTGGCTTATGCATCACTATCTCCCATAATAAATATTTTACTGTATAAATTTGAATTAGTTGGATACTCATTTCAAGTATTTGGTTGTCGTAAAAATTTTACTATTGAAGATTTTAGCTCTTTAATAAAGAGGATTTCATTCTCGAATGAAATTTGTGAAAAAGTAGAAATATTTAACATCCCACTACATCTTTAATGAAGGAAGAAGAGATGTTATACTTTAGCACTAAGTTTAGAAATAGTGAATGATAATAAGCAATCCTCTAATGTTGAATTTGCATGAATTTAGCAAAATAGACACTATGGTTTCATCTTTAATTAGAGATTTTAAGTTTAGAGTCGGACAGAAAATCTAAAAAAATAAAATGGATAGTAGAAGCTTCATACAAAAGATAAGTTACTAGTTCGGGATGGAAGCATAATTGATTTAATGATATCACCTTCATATTACAATCTCGTCAACAGTGGTGAAGCCATTTTTGTGTCATCGAAAAATTATACAGTAGATATATAAATTAATTTTTTAAAGCATATATATTATATGTTGAATTTTATTGACTTTTTTATGGATTTACTTCGTTATATTTTAATTTCCCTTAGTGATTCGCTATGACTTGTCATAAATCTTAGTATCCAATGTATATAATATCAGATAAAACATTATTGTATAATTATTGGATGTTGAGAATCCCTAAAATCATGTATATAGCCGTTAATGATTTCCTTCCTAAATTAGCTTGTAGCTCATGGTATAAAGCAGCTCCTCTGTAATAACTTCAATGGGACAATTAATAATAGCTTTACTTTTTATCAGTAATATGATATGAAAATACTGTCCTAATGAAGTTATTAAGTATATAAAAGCTGACAACAATAATTTAGTGTTAGTTGAAGTAATTATTACCAAACAAAAAAATACTTTAAAAAAAAAATCAAACTTTCCGATTGATTTAATCCATAGGAAATAAGATCGAGATCTCAAATTTAGACGTTAATATCAATAAATTTGCAGAATATTTCGATGTATGAGCTCCTTGTTTTCTTTTTTTCTTTTTTCAAATTACCGCAAGGTGGAAAAAAAGAAATTGTCATTGCAAAAACAATAGAGGAAAACCAAAAGTATTTTAAAAAGAAAAAGTAATTTTCAATAGTAACGTCATCGTAAATGGAGTAGAATATTAAAGCATCAAATTCCCTCTTTTCTTCTTTTTTGTCTTAATTTTATGTTGTCATTTTTAGTTGATCGAAAGAGACATCTTCATTTTGATTGACTTGAGGATACATTTACAGTAATGTTTCCTTCCTTATTTGTCTTTATTTTTGTTTACCCGAAAAATGGATAGAGTTGAATTTGTACGTAGTTTGAATTTGTACGTAGTTCTAAAGGTATGTGGTATAAATTGACACAAATCTTTAGAATAAATAGAATTATCGAATATTGACTATAACAACAATAACCACCCGGTATAATCCCACTCATGGGATATGGGGAGGGTAGTGTGTACGCAGATCATACCCTTACCCTGGGGTAGAGAGGCTGTTTATGATAGACCATCGGCTCCCTCCCTCCAAGAACTCTCACCTTGCTCTTGGGGTGACTCGAACTCACAACCTCTTGGTTGGAAGTGGAAGGTGCTCACTACTAGAGCAACTCACTTTTGTCACGAATATTGACTATAAAGAATGAAAAATAAACAAAATTGGAAAGAGAATGATTTATGGATTAAGTAAGATGAATCAATCTAAGAAGCTAAAAAGGATAACTCTTCAAAATAGGAGTGTATGATATTTCCGTTACAATATATGCAAAACTTGTCTTTTACAGAAATATAGTCATCCCTTTTATAGAGGGGAATCCTAATTTAGATATAATTAAAAATACATAGTGGAGAACCCATGATAAATCATCTTTTTTCTAATTCCCGCCGAGATTCTCTCCCTTAGTGCGACTGCAACGGCTCTTGTCTATGAGCTCAATCTTGGTCGGACTCATTATTGGTCGGTTTTCAGTTTTAGACCTTGATGCGGGTTTGAGGTCGATGCCGATTCGGGGTCCGGTAATGACTTAGGCTTGGTATTGGTTGGCCTCTACCCTTAAGCTCGATTCCATCACATCTCATCATAGTTCGATTTGGACCCGAGCTCGATATTTGACTTGTCCCTGAAACTTTAAGCTCGTTTATACCTTCTTCGGATCCCATCTCGATATCATGAAGACTTTCATCGGTCCATTATGTTTCGATCTCGATCAGACGTACGAAGGTCAAAATCAGTTTCGGCCGTATACAAATAGTCCCCTCGTTTCTAGGGAAGGATATGGCGAGAAACGATATAATTTCCCAACAGCTCGATCGGATATAAGATGACGTTTACATCGGGCTAGATCATGACGCACGTGATAGTTGCCCCGTCGATTTAGTTTTTCAAGGCATTTAATGCGTAGCAGACGGTGGTCGGCCACCGCTGATATTGAACCGCCATTGTTCAATCTATAAATAGCCCTTCCTTTTACAATTTATCACTTTTACATCTTCAATCTCCAAATTTTTCAAGTTCTTCTTTTGAGTTCATCTGTAAATTTGCGATTTTTTACTGCAAAATCCTTCTTCAAAAACACCAAATCTATGTTACCTCCTTCTATTTTCAATCTTAAAATCCAAAATGGCGAAAACATCAAAAACCATTCCTCAAAAAGAAAAAGCTTCTTCTTCACAGTCTGCCACCGACAAAACATCGGTGGAGCCACGACTTGAGGAGTGTGTTCCTGGGGCGTGTGTTCTTACCTCTGATTTTAAGGTCGATAAAGGCCTGTCGTTTCCCGACCGATATGAGCCAGTATCGAGGTATATGTGTTCGATAACCGAGGGGCACCTCGAACAACTAAAGAAAGATTGTAATTGGGAGAACAAAGAAATAGTAATCCCGTCTCCTGAAGAAGATATCACCACTTACGTGAATGGGTTTCTAAGTGTGTATACTTATCCTTTCACGTTAGGTCCCCTCGACCCTGTTATTATTGATTTCTGCCGTCAATACCAAATAACCCTAGGCTAGATCCACCCTTCTTTTTGGTGGATCGTTATTTTGATTCGTTACTTCGTGAACAAAATTGAGGGGATGCCTTTCACCTTCGACCATCTCATTCGATTGCACTGCCCTCGCCTCTTTCGAGGCGGGTTAATAAATCTTCAGCGCCGGGCTACCAAGGTTTTGTTCTCGAGTATATACGAGGAGAGGGATCGAGGCTGGATAGGCAGGTTCGTTCGAGTGAAGACTTCGGACCTGATTCCGACTGAAAAGATACCATTTCCCGAGGAGTGGAACATGAAGCGTAAGTGTAATTCTGCTGTTATCTCCTACTATTTTTCCCCTTCATTTCTTTTCTCACCGATATCCCCTTTTTGTGATGCAGCGGTTCCTTGGATGCCCGGTGCAGTTCCCGGTCTCAAAAACTGGGTACGGGATCTAGCTTCGACCTCCACATATATCGAACGCTCATGGCGTGATTTGTCTAAGGTCCGATGGGAGGCCAAAAATCATGGTAAGCCTTTTTCTCGTATCTTTGGTAGTTCGAACGAGATACTTTCCATATACTTAAATCAATTTACCTGTATGTAGGTGTGGGCAAAGATGCGGTTTTGAGGCTCTCGCCCGTCGAGGAAGGGGCTTCGACCTCTGTTCCAAAACCGATGAAGGATAATAAGAGAAAAATGGCCTCCTCTACCGATGATCCAAAATCGAAGACGAGGATGGCTCGTAAGCCGAGGAAGAACATCATCCATTTGACTATGGAATCAGTTCTGCGTCTAAGGGATGAAGATGAAGAAGAAGAAAATGACGGGTCTGTGCTGGTGGCCCGAGCGAATAAAACCATCGATGCCCCAAAGGCAGCTGAATGGATGGTGATTTATAAAGCTCCGCCTCGGACTGAGGAGATATCGAATGAAGGTTCGGGTAGAGTCCCTGAATCACTAGAGACCGACGATGCTTCCCACCAAAGTCAACAAATGGTGGGTATATCAGAAGAGTCCGGTCCTGAAGCTCTCTGAACTGAAGAGAATGCCCCAAGCGAGTCGCTTGGGGCAATAGTAATTAGAGACTCGCCCATTCTCCCTGCCTTTTCTAAGGGGCGATTTGGGAAGCCCAAGCTTTGGGGGCCCTCGAGATAAATCGGTCTCATGAAGGGGAGGATCCCTTTTGTGATTTGTTTAAAGGAGTCGAGGATGTTCCTGGCCCTAGTGATGTGTCAGGCCTTTTCTGTAAAGTGCAGCAAGCTTTGAATTGGGTAAGCTTTAACTCCTTTCGTTGATATTACTTTTATGTTTGCTATTCTTCTCTAACTTCTTTTCTTCCTTCTTACGTAGGCCGTAGCGGTTCATCGAGAAGCATGTTCTCGATCTCGAACTGAGCTGCGTCGGTATGAGGCCGACCTCCGACGGGTCACGGAGGAGAAGAACACCCTTAGACTCCTCTTCGGGCAAAGGGAAGAATATATCAAAGACCTCCAAGCTGAGTTGGCCAAGGCTCATCAAGACCAGACCGACCTGACCGAGCAGGTAATAATAATCTTAAAAACCCATGGGCTCGATCTTGGAACGGTGGCTAATATTTCGATCTCACAGTTGCAGCAGAAGCTTGAGGTGATTGGGAAGCTTCGTGAGGAGGTCGATATGATAAGGGAGGAGTCCTTGGGATGGAAAGAAGGTATGGGTCGTCTTGCTGCAGAAAAAGAAACTGCTCGAGCCCAATTATCATCGGCCGAAAACCAACTCCAAGGCATGAAGGAGAAGATATTGGTTCAATCAAGAAAAATAGAAGAGCTTGAGGCTCGGTTGGCCTCCGAACTTGCCAAGTCCAAATCTGACACCGAAAAGGCAAAGGCTAATGCGGATGCACTAGTGGTCGTTTATCGGGCCGATGTTGAAGCTGCTCAGGTACAGGCAAAAGAGGCAGCTAAGACCGCTAACACTAGAGCACATTGGGTTGCAGAACTTGCTAAATGCCGATATCGGAGGGAGACCCTCGATGAGATCCATGCTCGAGGTTTCGATCTCGCCGAAGAGATGAAAAGGGCTAAAGAGCTCGAAGCCGATGCTGAAGCCTTGGCTTCCGATAATGATGATGATGATGAGAGCAAGATCGGGTCCGAGAGTGATGAGGAGCCCGATGGAGAAGAAACTGCCCCCGAAGATAACCAAGAAACTTAGCCCTTAGTTCCCATTTTAATTTTTGTGTAGGGTCATGTTCGGACGCTGTAAACATTCTTGTATAAATATATATATAAAGATCTTTTTCTTTTCCTTACTTGCCTCTATTTTATTCTCTGCCTTGTGAAGATTTTGTTTTATTCATAAGGCTTTAGGCAATTTGATTGAATTTGGACCTTGTAGCCCTTATAACCGAGTGAGTGCTTGCTCGAACTTGAAATAAGGTAGCCCGTAGGCTTAGTAGTCAAGTGAGTGATTCTAACTCGAAGTAAGAGTAGCTCGTAGGCTTTATAGTTGGGTGAGTGCTTTGATCGAACTCGAAGTAAGGTATCCCTTAGGTTTAATAGTCGAGTGAGTGATTGCTCGAACTCGAAGTAAGGTAGCCCGTAGGCTTTGTAGTCGATCGAGTGATTGCTCGAACTCGAAATAAGAATAGCACGTAGGCTTAGTGGTCGAGTGAGTGATTGCTCGAACTCGAAATAAGAATAGCACGTAGGCTTAGTGGTCGAGTGAGTGATTGCTCGAACTCGAAATAAAAGTAGCTCGTAGGCTTAGTAGTCAAGTGAGTGCTTGCTCGAACTCGAAGTGGTGTAGCCCATAGGCTTATTAGTCAAGTGCGTGATTCGAACTCAAAGTAATGTAGCCCGTAGGCTTAATGGTCGAGTGAGTGATTCGAACTCAAAGTAATGTAGCCCATAGGCTTTATAGTCGAGTGAGTGCTTTGCTCGAACTCGAAGTAAGGTGGCCCTTAGGCCTAATAGTCAAGTGAGTGATTGATCGAACTTGAAGTAAGGTAGCCCGTAGGATTTATAGTTGAGTGAGTGGTTGCTCGAACTCGAAATAAGAGTAGCCCGTAGGCTTAGTAGTCGAGTAAGTGATTCGAACTCAAAGTAAGAGTAGCCCGTAGGCTTTATAGTCGAGTGAGTGCTTTGCTCAAACTCGAAGTGAGGTAGCCCGTAGGCCTTGTAGTCGAGCGAGTGATTACTCGAACTCGAAATAACAATAGCCCGTAGGCTTAGTGGTCGAGTGAGTGATTGCTCGAACTCGAAATAAAAGTAGCATGTAGGCTTAGTAGTCGAGTGAGTGCTTGCTCGAACTCGAAGTGGTGTAGGTCATAGTCTTATTAATAGAGTGAGTGATTCGAACTCGAAGTAATGTAGCACGTAGTCTTAATGGTCGAGTGAGTACTTGCTCGAACTCGAAGTGATATAGCTCGTAGTCTTACTAGTCGAGTGAGTGATTCGAACTCGAAGTAATGTAGCCTGTAGGCTTAATGGTTGAGTGAGCGCTTGCTCGAACTCGAAGTAATGTAGCCTGTAGGCTTAATGGTCGAGTGAGTGATTACTCGAATTCGAAGTGATGTAGCCCGTAGGCTTACTAGTCGAGTGAGTGATTCGAACTCGACGTAATGTAGCCCGTAGGCTTAATGGTCGAGTGAGTATTGAACTCGAAATAAGGTAGCCATTGGGCTTCGTAGATAGTCCCCGAGTGAGAATGGTTGCTCGAACTCGAGTCGGGGTATCCCTTAGGCTTTATAGTCGAGTGAGGGTTGCTCGAACTCGTTGATTTTTCGGTTGACAGTCCCCGATTTGTGGGATAATGGTCGGCCATTGAGCTTGTTTGCATAATAGATCATAAAATAGAGGATGGGTTGTGAGACATGAGATATGGGCAAAGAAGTTTCTTCTCGTGTTGTTATACATGTGTTTATATTTTGTACCAGGGATCGAGCAATGTACACGAGCATGGTTCATTTTGACCATTTGGCTCTTACAATTTTTCCTATCGGAACCTTGTTGTTATGAAGCTTGATAATCTAATATCAAACTTGATATATTTGAGGGTAATGCCCCACCAGTATTCGAGGTTGATTGTAAAGAGGCCTCGGATACTGTTGAATTGTTCTAAGTTAGCACGATCGATGGTTTGCCTCATTAAAAACCTTGCCGAAAAACCCATTTGGGATAAAACCGGTCCAAGGGAAAAAGAGTGCAACGCGTGCTTTCAGACCTAAGGCTTCATGTTGAATGATCCATCCTTGTTCCTGATCGAACTCCTGCAAGGGTTAGTTTCAAAATATAAACGAACATGGGAGGGTCGTACCTTAGCAGTAGTATCGTTTTAGGTGAGACACATTCCAATTGCTTGATAGTTGTTTGCCGTTTATAATACCGAGCTTGTAGGATCCTTTACCGATATTTTCAAGTACCTGATACGGTCCCTCCCAGTTTGGACCCATTTTTCCTTTATTTAGATTTCGGGTGCTGAGGGTGACTTTCCTTAGCACTAAGTCCCCGATTTTAAAACGGCGAAGATTGGTTCTTCGATTATAGTATCTTTCGATCCGCTGCTTTTTGGGCGGCCAATTGGACGAGAGCGGCTTCTCATTTTTCATTCAATAATTCGAGGCTAGTATTCATAGCCTCGTGATTTGACTCTTCTGTTGTATATCGAAACCTGGCACTGGGTTCCCCGACTTCGACTAGAATCAAGGCTTCGGGGCCATATACCAAGGAGAACGGGGTTTCCCCCGTACTGGATTTTGATGTTGTTCGATATGCCCAAAGAACTTCGGGTAGGATTTCTCTCCATTCTCCCTTAGCTTCGTTCAACCTTTTCTTTAAGTTTTGAATAATAGTCTTGTTCGTTGATTCGTCCTGTCCGTTCCGACTAGGATGATACGGTGTCGATAATATCCTTTTTATTTTATGGTCTTCGAGGAATTTCGTCACTTTGCTGCTGATAAATTATTTTCCACTGTCACACACTATTTAGGAGGATATCCCAAATCGACATACGATATGATCCCAGATGAAGTCTATAACCTCTTTCTCTCTTACTTTCTCGAACGCATATGCTTCAACCCATTTAGAGAAATAGTCAGTCATAAATAAAATGAACTTAGCTTTACCTGCGGTCGATGGCAGAGGGCCGGCGATATCCATTCCCCATTTCATGAATGGCCATTAGGATAGGACTAAGTGAAGTAGCTCTCCGAGCTGATGGATCATCGGTGCAAACCTTTGAGATTTGTCACTTTTTCGAACAAACTCCTTTGCATCTTTGTCTATATTGATCCAATAATATTCTGCTCTGATTATTTTTCGGACTAATGAATCGGTACCGGAATGATTTCCATAAGTACCCTCGTGAATCTCACGTAGGATGTAGTCGGTGTCTCCTGGACCTAAGCATACTGCCAATGGTCCATCGAATATCCTTCGGTATAATGTTCCATTTGCAGTTAGTGTGAATCGAGCCACTTTGGTTCATAGGGCCCTCGAATATTTAGGGTCCGAAGGGAGCTTTCCGTTCTCCAAGTATTCAATATACTTATTCCTCTAATCCCAGGTTAAGCTTGTAGAATTTATATCGGCATGACCTTCCTCGATCACGGATCTCGAGAGTTAAACGACAGTCCCCGAGTTGATCTCATCTTCCTCGACCGATGATCCCAAATTTGCAAGTGCATCAGCCTCACTGTTTTGTTCTCGAGGTACATGCTGCAAAGTCCATTCTTTGAAACGGTGCAAAGCTACCTGTAGTTTGTCCAAATATCTTTGCATTCTATCCTCTCGAACTTCGAAGGTTTTGTTTACTTGATTTACCACCAGTAAAGAGTCACACTTGGCTTCAATGACTTCTGCTCCCAAGCTTTTAGCTAGCTCGAGACCTGCAATCATGGCCTCATACTCGGCCTCGTTGTTAGTCAACCTAGTAATTTTGATAGATTGCCTAATAGTGCTACCCGTAGGCGGCTTTAAAACGATGCCTAGCCCGGACCTCTTCACGTTCGAAGCCCCGTCTGTGAAAAGGGTCCATACCCCCGATGATGTGCCCGATTTCAAGAGTTCCTTTTCAACTTCGGGTATGAGAGCTGGCATGAAATCGGCCACGAAGTCTACTAAAATTTGAGACTTGATGGTCGTACGAGGTTGATATTCGATATCGTACCCACTGAGTTCGACGGCCCATTTGGCCAATCGGCCTGATAGTTCGGGCTTGTGCACAATATTACGAAGTGGGTAAGTGGTTAATACGCATATGGGTGACATTGAAAGTATGGTCTTAACTTTTTAGAGGCTCTTATCAGTGCAAGTACCAATTTCTCTAAGTGTGGATATCTAGTTTCTGCTTCCCCTAAGGTTCGACTTATATAGTAAACGGGAAATTGCGTACCTTGCTCTTCTCGAACTAGGACACCACTTACCGCGATCTCCGATACTACCAAGTACAAGCAAAGTTTCGCGTCTGCTTTTGGAGTGTGAAGCAGTGGTGGGCTCGATAAGTATCGCTTCAATTCCTATAACGCATGTTGGCATTCCGGGGTCCAGGCGAAATCGTTCTTCTTTTTGAGTAGACAGAAAAACCTGTGACTTTGATCTGACGACCTTGAAATGAATCAGCCTAAGGCAGCAATCCGTCCCGTTAGCCTCTGCACGACTTTTACACTATCCACGATGGCGATATGTTCGATGGCCTTGATTTTATCGGGGTTGATCTCGATTCCCCGATTCGATACCATGAAGCCAAGGAACTTGCCCGAACCGACCCCGAAAGCACATTTCTCAGGGTTGAGCTTCATGTTGTATTTCCTTAAAATATCGAATGTTTCTTGCAAATGGGTCAAATGGTCCTCTGTGTGCAGGGACTTAACTAGCATGTCATCAATATAAACTTCCATTGATTTACCTATTTGTTCCTCGAACATTTTATTTACTAGGCGTTGGTAAGTAGCTCCTGCATTTTTTAGCCCGAAGGGCATCACATTATAACAATATGTTCCATACTTGGTGACAAATGAAGTTTTTGCCCGCTCTTCCGGGTTCATTTGGATTTGATTATACCCGGAATAGGCATCGAGAAAAGTAAGGACCTCGTGGTCAGCCGTGGCATCGATCATGTGACCGATGTTAGGCAGTGAAAAAGAATCTTTGCGGCACACCTTGTTTAAATCCTTATAATCTACACACATTCTAAGTTTGTTCCCTTTTTTAGGGATTACAACTACATTGTCTAACCATTCGGGGTATTTCACCTCCTGAATGGACCCTATTTAAAGAAGTATAGTTACCTCGTCCTTTATGAATGCGTGCTTTACCTTGGACTGGGTCTTCTCTTTTGCTTCACCGATTTGAACTTAGGGTCCAGGATTAGCCGATGCGTCGTTATATTCGATGAGATCCCTGTTACGTCTAAATGGGACCAAGCAAAACAATCTATGTTATCGATAAGAAATTGAATAAGCCTTTCCTGAGTTCGGGGGTTAATCCCGTTCCTAGGTATACCTTTTGTTCGGGCAAATGCTCGATTAGTATGACTTGCTCCAGTTCCTCAATCGTTTATTGGGTAGCGTCGGAATCATCGGGGACCACGAAGGATCGAGGGATCCTTTGATCATCATCTTCGTCAATCTTCTGATTTTCTAGTTGGGTTGAAGCTGACGTATGTTATTGCTATTTGGCATCTCGTTCCCCTTTTGAGTCCGACCCCTTTGCTGGTGAAGGTGAGGATATTGGAATTGCTTCTTCGATGGAAAACATTTCTATCACGGACGGTTATTCTCCGTACATTGTCCTGACTCCCTCCGATGTTAGGAATTTAAGAACCCGGTGGAGGGTCGAAGGTACAACTCTCATTTTGTGGATCCATGGTCTTCCAAAAAGGACGTTGCATCTCATGTCGCCTTCGATTACGTGGAATTTTGTTTCCTGGATGGTCCCGACCACGTTTATCTGTAGAATTATCTCACCTTTGGTGGTTTCACATATCATATTGAATCCATTTAGAACCAGGGTTGTGGATACGATCTGATCCTGTAGACCGAGCTGTTCTAATACCTTCGATCTAATAATGTTGGCCGAGCTACCTGGATCAATTAACACACGCTTAACTTTAGTTTATTCATAACTACGGATATTACCAGTGCATTATTGTGAGGTTGCATGACTCCTTCTGCATCTTCATCATTAAAGGACAAGGTTCCTATGGGTCCGTAATCCTGAGTTCGAGGTCGCTTTTCTCTCATAACCGATGTCTTAGTGCGTTTAAGAACCGGCCCCTGAGGGGTAACGACGCCACCGATGATCATGTGGATGATGTGTTGTGGTTCTTCTTATTCATTTTGTTTATCGAAATCCCTATTTTTGAAATGGTTTTTGGCCCTTTCGCTTAAAAATTCTCGAAGGTGCCCTTTATTGAATAAACGGGCTACCTCCTCTCTTAGTTGCCTGCAATCTTCCGTTCTGTGGCCATGAGTGCCATAATATTCACACATTTGATTGAGGTTCCTCTAGGCAGGATCTGTCTGCATGGGTCGAGGCTATTTAGTGTCTTTGATGCGTCCGATAGCCGACACAATGGCAGATGCATCGATGCTGAAGTTATACTCCGATAACAGTGGTGCTTCCTTAGGTCCGGTAGACCCGTCGAACCCATTTCTATTTATCAGCCCCCGAGACCCTTGACCTCGATCATTTTTTTTATTGCCTTGTCCGGGGTTACGTCTCAATTCATTGATCATGTGGTTTCCACTATATGATCGGTATCGGTCCCTGATCAGACCTTGTTCTCGATTGATATCCCTTCTAGCAACGGGTTTAGAACCCAACAGATCATCTTCGACTCTAATTTTCGACTGGTACCGATTATGCACGTCATCCCAAGTAATAGCTGGGTACTCGATCAGGTTATGCTTCAATCGCCGTGAAGCTGTTGAACTTCGTTCGTTCAAACCTTGAGTGAAAGCCTGAATAACCCAATCGTCTGTGACTGGTGGCAGATCCATTCGTTCTATTTGAAAACGAGATATGAACTCCCTTAGCATCTCGTTATCCTTTTGTCTTACCTTGCACAGGTCCGACTTCCCGGTCTCGACCTTTATGGCCCCTGCGTGTGCTTTTATGAAGGAATCTGCAAGCATAGCAAAAGAATCGATAGAATTAGATGGTAAATTATGATACCATATCATTGCTCCCTTTGACAGGGTTTCACCGAATTTCTTCAATAATACGGATTTGATTGCATCGTCCTCTAGGTCGTTCCCTTTAATAGCACATGTGTAAGAGGTGACATATTCGTTGGGGTCGGTAGTTTCGTTATATTTAGGAATCTCGGGCATGCGGAATTTCTTTGTGATTGGTTTAGGAGCCGCGCTTGGGGGAAAAGGCTTTTGTACGAATTTTTTGGAATCTAAGCCCTTCAATATTGGTGGTGCCCCCAGCATCTGATCAACCCTGGAGTTATATGTTTCCACTTTTTTGTCGTTTGCCTCGATCCTCCTTACTCCTGATTTTATTCGTTTGGTCAATTATTCGAACATCTTAGCAATTTCGGGATTAGTCCCCGACTCTTACTCATTTGACCTTACTATAGCTGGTTCCGTTTTGTGGGCAATTTCTCGGGGTGGACTGGGCTCCGGCCTGCTCGGTATCTGGGTTTGACTCTGCAACTGAGCTATTGCTGCCTGTTGAGCTTGCAACATTTCAAAAATCATACGCAAGCTGACGCCGTTTTCCTCGACGTTATGAGTATCTCGAGTTGCAGATCGAGTGCTATCATGAATGCTATTTTCAGGTTCAGAATATAAATTTGCCTCAATGGCCACATGCGAATTAACATCTAATGGCACTTCGATTCGAGCTCCAACGGCGTCGACAAGCGGCCTTTCGATACTGGGCGTCAAGTTGTTGTTCTCACCTTGAATACCAGCTTCGTTGTCGATACGTAAGGCCATTTAATTGATAGCTCGTCGTTGCTAATCCAAAATCAAAGACACTTTTGAAAATAAGCATAAAATGGCGTGTTTTGCGGATTCGTATCAAATAACTACTGTTATCCCTAGCCCCACGGTGGACGCCAAACTGTTTACCCAAAAAATGGATAGAGTTGAATTTGTACGTAGTTTTAAGGATATGTGGTATAAATTGATACAAATCGTAAGAATAAATAGAAATATCGAATATTTAGTATAAAGAATGAAAAATAAGTAAAATTGGAAAGATGATGATTTATGGATTAAGCAAGATGAATCAATCTATGAAGCTAAAAAGGACAACTCTTCAATATAGGAGTGTATGATATCTCCATTATAATGTATGCAAAACTTGTCTTTTACAGAAATATAGTCATCCCTTTTATAGAGGGGAATCCTACTTTAGATATAATTAAAAATACATAGTGGAGAACCCATGATAAATCAGTTTTTCCCTAATTCCCACCGAGATTCTCTCCCTTAGTGCGGCTGCAACAACTCTTGTCTATGAGCTCGATCTTGGCCAGACTCAGTATTGGTCGGTATTGGTCGGTTTTCAGTTTTAGACCTCGAAGCGGGTTTGAGGTCGATGCCGATTCGGGGTCCGGTAATGATTTGGGCTCGGTATTGGTTGGCCTCTGGCCTTTAAGCTCGATTTCATCACATCTTATCATAGTACGATTTGGATCCGAACTCGATAATGACTTCGAGCTCGATATTTGACCTGTCCCTAAAACTTGAAGCTCGTTTGTACCTTCTTCGGATCCCATCTCGATATCATGAAGACTTTCTTCGGTCCATTATGTTGTGATCTCGATCAGACGTACGAAGGCCGAAATCAATTTCGACCATATACAATGTTATCTTATTATTATTATTATTTTTAGGAGAAAGAAAATAACGAGAATCGAATTTAACCTACATTTTGAACATTATTGACTTTATTCTACATCATGAAAATTATTGAATTTACCCTTACATTATGAATCACATACCATTAAACTATATTGGTAAACTTTTATCCTAGTTCATTGTTTGTTATGTGTGATTTGATCAAAGGGCAATGATTAAACGAAATATGGAGCAAATTAGTTTAACAGTAAAAAATAATCTACTCAGTGTTTAATGTTTATACTAAACTAATAAATGTATGATATGTATTTACCTATAGATATCTATCCCTAAATCGTGGTTATTTAATAATATTTAACTACATTAAATCAATTAATCATAATAAATTTAAGCTGGTATACAATCGTCAAATCTTTGAATGAGACTCTTCTTTCTTCTACTATCGGATTCGATGTTGTAGAAGAACTGCTTCCAAGATCGAGATATGGTATCGATCAAGTATTTATATTTATATGTTATATGCACGTTACATATTTTTTCATTCAATAATTACCCTTCTAGAATTTACTCCCTCCGTTTCAAATTAGATGAAGTGCTTTCCTTTTTAGTATGTTCCAAAATAAATGACACATTTTTAAATTTGGAAATAATTCAACTTTAAACTCTTCATTTTACTCATTTTACCCTTAATGGGAAGCTTTTATAATCACACAAATGTCATAGTCCCAAAAAGCTTTCACCCCTTAAGTTTTAAAGACCATAAGTTTTAAAAATCTTCTTTTTTTTCTAAAATTGTGTGTCGAATCAAACTAGCTAAACTAAATTGAAACGAACGGAGTAATTAATTTGATTACGAAAGTAGGTAAGTATTTACGGTGGTTCGATAATGCATAAATAGACATCTCGAAATGAGGCTTATTTATAGTGCGCATAAGGAACAAAACTTTCTTCTTGTTTCGTTTATGGTTTTGTACTCTCAGCCGATAACAAACGCACCAGCTAATAATAACAAAGATACAAACCTTAACGGACAATGAAAGGTACCACTCCCTCCCATTCTTTTTATTTGCCACTTTAGCCTAAACATTTGGCAGAATAGTTAAAGACCCCCTGAACCTGACGTTTTTTGGCGAGTATATACCTTAATTATTCGAGGTGCTAAATACCTCTTCAACTTGATTTTTTGAAAGTTATTAACTCCTTAATGCGCTACATGGCAAAGAAAGTAACTTCAAATGAGTTTGGGCATGTGAAAGTGCCATTTAATTGCCACATCAGTCTTTAATTACCATTTTTGTTAACTGTTATTCTATCTCAAACTAAAAATGATGAAATAACTTTTTTTTTTAAAAATTTCACTCCCTATATCACCATCATCATTCCTAGTTACATTCATCTTCCTTATTCTCATCATATTCTCATATTCATTTTGTGATATAACATCTTCTTCTTGCTTTAGCAAAATAACAAATTTCTCCCTAAACTTACAGTATAAATTATGCTTAATAGGCCTTGTAAATACCTCAAAAACTAGGTGTACTTTCGGAGAACATTACCTGCGGTAATGGTGTTAATCCCCGCATGTGGGACACATTTGGACAGTGATTGGGACCCATTTGGGTTGGGTTTTCCGGTTTCTTCCACCGGAGTTATACTTAAAACTGATTTGAGTTAGATTCTTCTATTGGAGTCTTCGCCGGATTATTCTGCCGGAGTTATATTTAAAACTTATTTGAGTTAGATTCGAGTTTTCGCTAATTCTTCCACTAGAGTTGTAGTTGTATTTAAAACTGATTTGAGTTCAATTGAAAAGACCCATTTGATTCTTCCACCGGATTCTTCGTCGGATTTAAGTTATATTGCCGCTGAAATGGCGTAAAAGCCCTGATCTTTTATTAGAGTTTTAAATTTTTAATTAAATAAAAAATAATTTATTTTGCCACTGTATACAGCTACGTCAGATGAAAATTTCATATGGACACAATGCTAAGGTCCAAAAAGTTAAGGAGTCAATAACTTTCAAAAAACAAAGTTGAAGGGGATATTTAGGACCTCGAATAGTTAAGGTGTACACTCGCCAAAAAACGTCAAGTTCAAGGGAGGTCTTTAACCATTCAACCTAAAAAATTTGATAAAATAATAAAGGTTTTAGAATATAAAAAACCAAATCTAAAGCTGCTATAAAGTTGAGGCTATTGTAGCCTAAAGAGTTGTTTTGTGGCGATCAAGATCGCCACTCAACGTAAAGAATGTCGCCACCAAGGTCGGCATGGTTGGTCGCCCTTTCTAGTGGCGACGTACTGTTGCTGAAACGTCATAGTTCCAGTGGCGACCTACCATCGGACTTTTAGTGACGCCCTTTTTACCTTTACTGGCGACGTTTGTCGCCACAAAATAGTTTATCATTTTAAAAGTTATTCCCTTGGCCAAATAGTCTTAACTTTATGCCGACTTTAGTCGCATAAGTGCTGATATTTTGTAGCAACAATAATAGCTATAAAAGTCAAATAGGTCTCTATTAAAGTAATTATTCCTTGGCGATTTACGTAGAATTTATATTTTATAGTCGAAAATGTCGCCATTAAAAGTTAGCATTGCCAATGAATAATTACTTTAATGGTGACGTTTTAGATTTTTGTAGTGACTATAGAACTACAAAATATCAGCACTTGTGTGATTAAAGCCGACATAAAGTTAAGACTATTGTGGACGAGAGAATTGCTTATGAAAGGACAAATTATTTTTGTGGCAAACTTTGTCGCATCTGAAAGTCGAAATATCGTCACTAAAGGTCGGCACAACAGGTCACCACATCACGTCGCCACTAGTAAAGACGACTTATCATGCAGACCTTAGTGGCGACGGTTTTACTGTGAGTGGCGACTTTTGTCGCCACAAAAACTATTTCTCATTTTAAAAGCAATTCCCTTGGCCACAATAGCCTTAGAAGTCCAAGCCCATGCAAAAATGACCTCATTGTCATGTGAGCCCTTTCCTTACTCCTCAATATAGTCGTAGGTTCTATACATTAAGATTTGCAACACCTATTTAGGAGCTGGGGAATCGGCTTGCAAGGAAAATCTTGATTGAAAGTCCATATCTTTCTATTTTCCTCTATCACCGGCTAGAAAAGAATGTATGCTTCAAACTTTAATGTCTCACTGGTTTAGATACGACGAGATAATCATCAAAGTTCTAGAATCTCAACAGGAATACCTCACTGCACTGGTACCGGTTATGAGCCACATTCAGCGAAGAGTTTCTGGTCTTTGTCCCCTTAATAAAATATAAATTGCAAAAAAAATGAAAAAGAAAAAAAACTTGAATTCTATAGGTTTAGCTAAGACGATTTCGGAAATTAAGAAATTCTTCAATTTCTTCCGGAAACAAATGATTAATCATCTGCTTCTCAACTTTATGCCAACTTTAGTCGCATAAGTGCTGACATTTTGTAGCAATTATGGTCGCTATAAAAGTCGAATAGGTCGCCATTACTGTAACTATTCGTTGACAATATACCTAAAAGCTATTTCTATTCAATATTCTTTAATTTTGTCGCGTAATTATTTATGTTTTGTAGCAACTTTAGCTGCCAATAAATAATTTACACAATTTTGCTAAAAGAAAAGTTTGAACAAAGATAAATGATCAGACTTGTAATCTAAAGGTATTCTATGGGAGTTTAATTTGGCTTAAATTTTGATGCTACGATTCAGACATAACTCAAACTAGGTGTAAGGCTAATAGAATTACCGAAAATATGCACCGTCATCAATTGAAAAATAATTTATAATTATTTATATTGTTGTCAATGAATTCTGTTATAAAATGTCACTAGACAAAATTTCTCGGAGATGGTAGATTTTGCAAGAACTAATTTTTTCGTGTCCACAAAGAGTTGATGGTTCATGAAATCATGTGTGAATAGACTGGTCTTTGGCAGCTAAAATCTTTTATATTTAATTTCTCTGAGGAAAGGTTCAAATTTATTTTATGTATGTCGTATTCGAAGTTGAGCAATATTGCTTTTCGTTAGACTTTTGATCTAATTTTATTCAATTTATTATAAAAAATCATATTTTTATCGTCGACTCTTAATGAAACTTCAACTCGAACGTACTTTTGAACAATAGTTAAAAAGTTGATGGGTAAATTTGATATTTTTTCATGAAGAGTTGCACGTGGACTCCAGCCAATTAACATTAGAGCTCCATTAATGATAAGAACAAATATAAAGCAATTTATTAACGATAAGAATATAAATGAACAAATTTGGACCTTTTGTGATTTCTCTATCGTAAAGTATTGGAATTTAGAAGAAAAAAAGGTGGCGAAAAAAGCAAAAACACAAAATGGAATCTGTCGTAGTACACTTTATTCATATTATATTAAGAAAAATAAATGTATTTAAATTCATTAAAACAAAAAGTGAACCTACTTTTGTTGTCTTGATTCTTGAATACTTCAAATTGTGGTCTATGGTCTATGGATGGTGATTAACATCTGCATCTTTTGTCACTAAGATGACGATATTACCCTCTAATTAACTCCACTTAATCACAATAAAAGTACAACTATGGCTGATTTATTTGTTCAAACATTCAACATGATTATGATGGTTTATTTATATTGTTTACCCGATAAGCGGATAGAGTTAAATTTGTACGTAGTTCTAAGGATATGTGGTATAGCTTAATACAAATCGTAAGGATAAATAAAAATATCAAATATGGATTGCAAAGAGTACAAAGTAAACACGGTTGTAACGAAGATGATTTTTAGGACTGAACATGTTGAACCAATTTATGAAGCTTAGAAGAACAACTCTTCTGTATAGGAGAATATGGTGATTGAATTACAATGTAAACAAAAAACTTGCCCCTTACAGAAATAATAACCATTCCCTTTATAGTAGAGGGATCTTACTTTAGATATAAAAAATACATAGTGGGAAACCCATGATAAATCAGTTTTTCCATAATTCCTATCAGGATTGTCTCCTCTAATGGGATTGCAACGGCTCTTGTCTGTGAGCTCGATATTGACTCGAGTTTTCGGTCTCGACTCGAGCTCTCGATCTTGACTTGAGCTCGATTCTGACTCGGATCCTTGCATTGATTCGGGGTCAGTGTTGGTCGGTCTCTAAATCATAAGCTCGATAACTTTACTTTGCATCATAGTTCGATTTGGATTCGATCTTGATAATGATATCGAGCTCGACATTGATTGGTCCCTCGGGCTCGAAGGTTGTTTGTACCATATTCGGAACCCATTTTGAAGTCTTACTCCGATCTGTTACGTTTTGACCTCGATCGATCGTATAAAGGCCGAAATCTATTTCGACCGTATATATATATATATATATATATATAACCTCAATCATTAGGAGCAAATATTTAAAATTTCATTTCGAGAAGTTGAATTTGTGGTGAAAGACTTAACACTTTACCACTCAATACGGTGATAGATGATATTTTTCACCTTTAATCAGCAGTCTCGGGTTCGAATCCTTAAAATAAAAAAATAAAAAAAAATTCTTTTTTTAATGATTCTTACGCTACGCTAATCTAGATTGATTAAGTTAGTGAGTTGCATATATTAAATGGTTATAAAAGAAATAAACTTGACGGTTTAAGTTGTCCACCCGCTAAAATTTTGTTCTTAAAAATATGGATGAGTAAGTTTGTCAAATTAGCATGCTTCAAGTTGCCTATGATTGCAAGGCAAATTATAATTATTTAGTAATTAACTATTGGAGTTTGGAGTTTAGACTTCTAAAATGTCTTAATCAATGAAAAAGTGTTTTCTTCTACTCCATTTTAGTTAAATACTAATATATTGAAACTTTGTTAGATCAAAAAGGACCCCATAGAAAACGATAGAATAGAGAGCCTTTTGCGTCATGTTAGACTTTATAATTAAGTAGTATTAATTAATCCAAAAATATTTTGAAGAAGAAATTAAAAATCATTTACTTTTAATTTAAATACACTTGAAAATTTTATTTCTTTAAACCATATTATTACTTGACCGTAAATAAGGTCCCCCCCCCCCCCCCAAAAAAAAAAAAAAAACTCCATAAATATTGTCCTAAAATATTAAATGTCTATGCATTAACGATGTAAAAAAATATCTAAATAATCAAGTCACTAATAAAATAATAACGGATAAACTTCTCTAATAAGTATAACTGATAACATGATAAAAATGATAACTAACATTTTACTATCAATCTTAAGCTCACTTATAGTGTTAATGATCTTTACACTATCAATATATATAACTTAAATTCATACTAATTAATACATAAGCTACTAATAAATAAAATTACTTATTGTGTAAAAGTTAATAAATATTTAACCATTTGCAAATAAAATATTACATTTAAGAGTTGGATTACTCATAAATCTGTCACAACTGGTTCGATCATCATCAAATATGTTCCCTTTTTGTTTGGCATTTAATTGCTTGAACTAAGGCCCTTGCCAACTAATCTCTGTCTTAGTTACCTGTTATTGGCACCATTATCTTCCTAACCATTAGATTATTAGTACTAATTATCTCTCTATCTAAAGAGAAAAAGAAAAAGAAAAGCAAATACATCTTTAATTTCCAAGAAGTCTATATATTATATATATAGTATTCTTCGATCCACGACATCACCATTTAAAGAGTCAAAACACTTTTTTTTTCTACAATTCTAAAATCAAGTAAAAAAAACATCGCAAGTTATTGTACATTTTATATTGTTTCTAATATATAAGTTTTGTGTAAAAAAAAAAAAGGATAGGAGGTGGACGAGTGGCGGAGCGTTCGTTATAATTACGAGTTTGGCAAAACCTAGTAATTTTGGATCAAAATCGCCACAAAAAATAAAAAAAGTCGTCACTAAAAGAAAAAAGTCGCCATTAGAAGTCGGCTTAGTAGGTCGCTACTAGAAGGAGCGACTACCATGGCGACTTTTAGGGGTGACCTTTTTTTTTTAGTGGAGACTTTTTTCTTTTTTTAATTTCTAGTGGTGACTTTTATCGCCACAAAAATAATTTATCCTCTTAAAAGAAACTCCCTTGGCCACAATAGCATTCATTTTATGCCGAATTTAGTCGTATAAGTGCTGATATTTTGTAGCAATTATAGTCCTCGCAGAAGTCGAATAAGTCGCCATTAAAGTAGTTATTCTTTTAGAAACCACATGAAAATATTTTTAAAATGTTTGGATTGTAGTAAAAAATTGTTTGACTCCACAGGAATATTTAGGATCAATATTTATAGTAAAATCAAACAGGTTCTTATAAGGATTTTAGCATAAACGTTTTACGGGTAAATTTCACAAATGATCATATAACTATGACTTTTTTTCACTAAAGTCATATAACTTTGTTTTCTCACACAAAAATCATATAACTATGACTTTTTTTCACCAAAGTCATATAACTATATTTTTTCACACAAAAATCATAAAACTTTTACTAACTCACACAAAAATCATAGTGATTGGAAAATATAATTTTTCAGTAGTATTTTCTTATTTTGTGTTTTTTTTTATTTTCTTATTTTCAGTCTAATAAATAATAATCCAATTAAAATAGGGATGAGCCAACCTGACCTGGCTCACCCGGCCCAATACTCATATATAAAATAATACTAAAAGTGAATAGTACATCCTTCAAAACATGATACTTCTTTTTTTTATTTTATTTTTCAAGATTTTTAATCAAATTGATAGCATTTTTATTTCAAGTGCTCTCTAATTATACCTTTTATTTCTTTATTTTTTTTTGTCATAATCTCATGCATTCCGAACTATATTTTTTATGGGGGAAGAATTCATTTTTCGTATTATTTTAACTTGCGTATATGATTATTGGGTCAGGCTGGATTGGGTCATTCCTATTTATATATATATATATATATATATATATATATATATATATATATATATATATATATATATATATATATATATATATATATATATATATATATATATATATATATATATATATATATATATATATATATATATATATATATATATATATATATATATATATATATATATAGGCTATTATTTTTGGGAACGACTAAAAATATACTCATATTTCTCCTATTTTAATTGGATAATTATTTAGAAGATTGAAAATAAAAAATAAAAAAACGTAAAATAAGAAAATACTACCGAAAAATTTATTTTTCGACCACTATGATTTTTTGTGTTAGTTAGTGAAAGTTTTATGATTTTTGTGTGAGAAAACAAAGTTATATGACTTTGATGAAAAAAAGTCTTAGTTATATTATTTTTGTGTGAAAAAATAAAGTTATATGACTTTAGTGAAAAAAAATTATAGTTATATTAGCATTTGTGAAATTTATCCAACGTTTTACATGGCATCAAATCTTAAGACTTTTTAATGTCAAACAAATATTCAGGACCACTTTAAGGAGATGAGGAATCTCTTACCATAAAAGAATAAATGATGGTGGTCAATTTGGCAACTATCAACTTTGAGCAACTAAAGCACAAAAAATCTCCTATCTTCTCTTTGAAGAAAGAAAATTATTAAATATTAAATAAAGAATATTTGTTTTCTCCTCCCTCCCATTTTATAGGTCTTGTAGATATATCACTATTGAGGTATAAATATGAATTGCTTTATATTTAAAAGCCATTTATCCTCTTAAATGGATCTCTTCGTAATATGCATATCATAAGGGATTCGAACAACTGTCTCAAATGCAGTAATAAAAAATATCGCTTGTTGAACCTCAATTTTCACATAGTTATTAGCTAAATGGCAATTGACATTCACAATACGTGAAGGACCGGTTCCATGGGCGGATTTTAACAAATCTTCCACTAGATGACTACTACAACTACATTATAATCGAGGCGCCTCAGTCTGAACATGCCAGATTAATTGGTTGACAAACTCGCTTAGTATTCATGTTCGTCTTCTTTCTTCCTTTCCTTCCACACACTAATTTGAACATTAAAACGAAATTTCAAAAGATGATCTCACTGTCTCTAGATGATGATGATGTAGTGAGGATTTTAATATTTAGTGTAATTAAAGTTGATGCATTTATATTTCTTTTTTCTACGTAAGCGATTGATGAGATCACTGTAATCTTCAATTTTAAAAACAAGATCCATCTACTATATAAAATACATGTAAAAATAAGCCAGTCGGTGTTTGATTATGTATACTCTAAGGAGTTTAATTAGTGCTTCACCACATCAGTAGAACACTATGAAGAAAAAGAAAATAGTCTTTTTAGCAATACTCCCTCACACTTTATGTAATACGATTTGGAGTACGAAGGTCAAATTATTTATTTTTTGGTGTGAATTAGAACACAAAATCACTAAATTTTTTAAAATAATATTTATATATTTAGAAACTATATAAAAAGTATTATAATTTATAATTAATAATTCAAAATATATGAAAATTTGCGATAAAAAAAACTCTTTTGTACTCTCCAAATTTGAGATGTGTTTGCATTATCCATTTAACACAAATCTTAGCAACTACTAATATAAATACTAATGACTCCACTTTTTCCAGTATATAAATCACACTTTTTTCATTAAAAAAAACGAGAATTAACAAAAGAAAACCATAATGTTGCAGTTGTGGTTGTTATGGACCACCAACAAGTGTTTTTTTAGACTATGCATAGAGAGTGGTCAAACTGTTGCAAAAATGAGAGGGAGCAGTACAACATACCGAAAGTATTTTGAAGTTGAAGTTAAAAAAATATATAAAAATTCACATTTGGATAAAATATCGAGTATTGCTAGATACTGGTACGATCATCAGTATCAGAACTAAATTCTTGGGGAAAAAAAGGACTTTTCTTATCCCGATTACTAGATTTCTCGTTTGTTAATTTTCTGTTTTTATAGGAGGGAGATAAGGATTTCTACTGACGACAAAATTGAAATACTTGTTTGATGAGTATCAAGGAAATAATCAACAACAACGACCCAGTGAAATCTCACTAGTGGAATCTGGGGAGGGTAGTGTGTACGCAGACCTTACCCCTACCCCGAGGGAGTAGAGAGGCTGTTTCCGAAAGACCCTCGGTTCAAGAAGACAAAAAGAGATAATATCAGTACCACCAATAGAAACCATAGCAAAAATAACATCATGGAAATGAGAAAGTAGATACAAAGCAAACGCGATAGACAATACATAGACCCGGCACTATGGAAAACAAAGGAGGTATCAAGGAAATAATGTTTTTCATATATAAATCTTTAACACCTTTTCCCAAGTGAATTTCAGGTCCAAGTGCAACTTAAAGAGGCAGAAGTTGATTTTTGCTGCAGGGATGGTATCTCCTTGCAAGATACAAAATCTTTTACTTTCTGGAAAATAACAACCCCGTTTTCTATCTTCCACTCGGGATGCTCCTGCAACAACACCATCGGTCAGATGGTTTTACAAATAAGCATAGAAAACTAATCAAGAAACAAAACATTCAGCAGTAAAAGGGCAGGATTCCAAGGCAAATACAAGAGATATAGAGTTTCACTGCTTCAGCTTTGCTGATTGAGTAGCTAGGATAACGGATAAGCCCAAGGATCGGTGTATAATCAATGGTTTTACAGCAGGAGTTGGTCAACAAACAAGCAGCAGGATGCGCAAATCGCAGTTTCTGTTTGGTAGAGATACCCTCATATTCTGTAATGTTGAGCAAGAGAATTGGGAAATATAAGTAATACTGAGCTGTTGTTTCAAGAAATTTCTGAGTTAGATTAGAAAATGTGACTTGATTCCAGTAGTAATGGAAGATACATAGTTCATATTTTCCATTGCACAAGTACTTACTGAGTTGCCTACGACATACATGATGTACCACAGTGGACAAGATATAAGGATGTCATCAGTAGATATCCGGAAATTCAGAAAATTGGAACTTAGTTAGTAGGATTGCAGAAGCAATACATTTCAAAACGGCTTAACATAATACTATTTAAAATTACTTTATCTAATCTCCCTACCCACTTTATGTCCTTGCTGCAAGTACCACCGTCCACTACTGAGAAGTGAGAAGTGAGAACAAGATGCTACAAAAGGAACTTTGAGAAAATTTCTCTGTTCTACAAAAGGAACTTGTTACAGGAGGCTAAGCACGTTGAGAAAATTTCTCTGTTCTACAAAAGGAACTTGTTATAGGAGGCTAAGCACGTTGAGAAAATTTCTATTAGGCAAATTGGGAAACTGTGACTCCTCCTATTTACATAGGGGGACTTGGAATAAAGGACGTATGGACATTCAATAGGAAGATTAGCAAAGGGGATAGGTCCATGGTGCATATGTGGAGAAAATGAATTCTTGGGAGCTATTAACGTGGATCTATTTTAAGAGCAAATTTTTTAAAAAGAGATATTCAACTAACTAGCTGGTGCTACAGATGAGATGGTGTGGAACATCTTTTGTTGCATTATCAAGTTGATTCAAAAATCCCAAGTAAGATGCTTAACCTTTAGAGGAATGAGGTGAGTCATACCAAGAAATAAGACCTTCATTCTAGAGCAGTAAAGGAGACAGAAGTAAATAGAAATACAAGGCTTGGGAATTGATCCCATGTGCAATGATGGCAAAATAGAAGAGCCTTTGAAAGAATTGAGTAGTCTATATCCGGAAATGAGAAAATCATAATGTTTATTTTTCTTCTGGAGCAGCCAAAGCCTTCCAACTAGTGTAAATGTTTGTATGCTGTCTTTTCTTGAGAGCAACACCTTTGTGTAGCTCCCTTTAGCCACTTGCCAGGTTCTCTCTTTTTTGTGCAAATAAACTTCAGTTATTCAAAAAAACAAAAACCATCACACACGCGCACACACACACACACAGAGAGAGAGAGAGAGAGAGAGGAGGGTGAGGTGTAAATTACCTCCCTAACGTATTCAAGAAGTTCTTGGTCCGAGGAGAACAGTAAAATTTGTCGGGCATCACTAATTGCAAGACGATCATAAGCCTTCTCACTGCATCCAGAAATCTCATCCCTACCAATGACAGAAAATTTGCACCATTTCAATCTAAAGGAAAACATGTAACATGTCACTGCAATTGCACACCAAATGAAGATAATTGGCCACCATCAAATCAGTAAAACAGGTTAATAAGGATTCAGATTAATGGTTCTATTTCTGAACAACAGCATCTAGTTAGCTATCTGCACCTCGATTAATCCAGCAGTTATTTGCTACTACCAGGTAACTCTACTCACAAACAAGGCTTAGGCAGATGGTAAGAATTTATCTAATGTGGCTAATGGTATTTTAATGAAAGACAGTTGAAAGTTCAGACGCAAAGTTCTTATACAGACGTTTTTGCTCAAGCATGTAACATGTAAGCATAAGTAGAATCCATTACCCAACATGTGGCGCTCTGCGAATAGCTCTATTAAAGTGCTGCCAGTAATTTCCAATGTTGGGTTAAACCAATAACTTTACCTCACAGTTTTCGCTAGCAGGTGCATGAAGTAAGCATATGTTGCATCTGGCACAGTCTGCCTTGCACTTAACACGCGGTGGCAAGCTCCTTCCATGAAGGATTGCTCCAGTTCAACAGCATGCTTAATACAAGGATTGTCCAAAGCACTTGGAGAAAGCAACTCTAGTTCGGTGTGAAATTCAGCAATCCTGTTCTGTACGAGGAGTCTCAGAAGGTTGAGACCTAAGATGGAATATACCTGTGGGGAGGCGGAAGGTGGTCACTGCTCCATCACAAGAAATAGACGGGCATAAGCACCACTGTTCAAGGTCAAAGATAATGCAGCTATCAAACAGAATTAATCAACATGGAGATCTGACAATAACTACTAAACTCACTAATTCCCTATCTTAATGATGCTATAAAGGATCAAATTAGTTGGAAATTGGGATTTGAAGCTTCGGGAAAAGCAAACCCATAGTCGAGTAACAATCAAGTTGCAATTCAAATTTTATCGGATCTCTTATCCTGCCACCTCATCTGAGGTAGGTACACTTATGAACAGTGGACTTCTTTTGCCCTTTGTTGAATAAGGTGTAGAAGCATTAAGTGACATACAGAAGAAAAGCATGACGAGATATTTACCGTGCATCTGTGTAATAAAGTTTGAGCTAAACAAAGTCCCTTTCAAAAGCATCCTGGTCCTCCATCTTCACAGCTAAAATAACTGCATGCTCATATATATCTCCTGTGTGAATTTTTTAAAGCAGTAAGTATAAGTATAGACAACAGGAAAAGATCATACACTTCAATCAAGCTCCGAAACTTGTTAGCTATTTCTATCCATCATGTCAAATTTGAAAGTTAGCAAGCCCATCAGATAAGCAAAACCTATGAGTATAACAAGCTAAAATCTTAGAGAAACAAACTTTTACTCCAGCTAGAACACTATCTGTTACATGTTCTCCAACGATGAAACTATTCCAAATTTGGGTAATGATCTTGGTGAAACTTGGATAGAGAATATCAAAAGACGACTTCCATTTTCCAAAATATAGCAAACTAAAACTATATGCCACATCCAACTTTTCTGGTGTTCCAAACACAATCGTGAATGGTGCATTCCGTGAAAGAAACTAGTACTACGAACATTTCATCTCAAAATTCATATTCTTAACAGCCATAGTTTACACAACTAACAACCAATCAATGCAATAAGATAAATAAGTGGAAAACATTACTTGCAATTCTCAACTCATGGATAGCATTAGGTGTTCCTTGAAATAGGGGAGGCAAGCTCTCAAATTCGGTCAACCGAACCTACAACATCAGGAAAAAAAAAAAAAAAAGGCACCTGACACCAAGTTCTTGCTACCTTATCCCCTTCTTGGCATATTCTCATGCAAGTTTCTAAATGGTTGTTTAAGCTAATTGACTCATATCACAAGCTATATAGCATTAATACAGTTGTTATATTTCACAGACAAATGCTTCATGTCGTGTAGCAAGATTCCATGTGTATCACTTCTTCTTCATTTTCTTTTCCTTTTTTTTGATGAGTAAATGTGTATTACTTTTTTTAAATAAAAATTGGTAGTTTACCAACATGGCGGATACAAGAGGGGCACCCGAGTATATGCCTAAAAATGCTGGTTTTTTCAGGAATTCAGGTCAAGCTTTGATCACAAAATTATGAAAACAATGATTCATTCATTCTCCCTCTGTTTCAATTTATGTGTCTTACTTTGTTGTGTAGTCTGTTTAAAAAAGAATGTCACCTTCTATATTGGGCCAAAGCTACTGGCCACATCTTAAAGCCTACATCCACCACTGGATACAGATAATAACATGGCTGATCCCAACTAAATTTGAGATTAAGCAATAGTTAATTGATTTAATTTCAAACTCGTAATATGTCATGGCACTCATAATTTTTTTTAAAAAGTGAAATTTTTACGGACTAGTAACAGTAATTCAAACTCTTCAAGGCTAATACAAGTAAATTGCACAAAAAAAGGCCTAGGGTTCTGAATAGGTTTTGAGCATTAGCAATGGAAGGGAATTGAAGCGATTAATTACCTTGAGCTGAGAGAGCAAGTATCGAAATCGTTACGCGAAAAAGCTGCTTTGAATCATTCGAATATTTGTGAAATCTCTTTAAGCTTTGGATCCATGTCGCTCCCTTGATCCTTATGCGTAGCTTCTTCTCAAAAGGTTTGGTCGCGAAAAATAATTACATTTGACACCAAAATATACAAAAAATATATACTATTATATGAATTATATTCTACTATCTAATAAAGCCGCATAAGCACACAGCAAGTCAACATGCCTGCCTGTATGCTTGAGGGTACAATCGTCTTTTCAGTTTCATTTTGTGTCTTCCTTTAACAATAACATGTCAAGGCCACCGCTGGACTCAACACTATCATCAACTTTACCAAATTGCTCTGTCTGCTGCTTCACATGCCTGACCATCTGAGAGTAGGGCACGTCATGTTTTCGCTTTGGGTAAACGGTGGGCAAACAAAAGATTTCACGATTTCTCTTGTACAATTTTCATTCGGCTTACACTTTCTTTCGCCTCTCTGTTTATACTTTCGCTCTTCGTTTTTCTTGTTGTTGCCATATTTCCAGCTGACCACTTTTGGGTGAGTGTGAGTTCAGTTTATATTGTGTTATTTTCATTTTTCCCTTCTGTTTAAAACCACTCCGTCCCGAAGGGATCTGCGATAGTAAATTTTTTATTTATTTTGCGGATTTACGGATCGGGATGCAGAGTAATGATGGGGATAAGCAAGTGATTAAGCACGAATAATATTATTTATTTTGCGGATTTAAGATACAGAGGTAATGATGGGGATACGTAAGTGATTAAGCACGAATAATAATTCTCTAAGTAGTCGGTGAAACTGTTTGCTAACTCTAAAGTTATTTTGGATAATAACATTATTTTTATTTGGCAATTAGTGTTGAATTGAACAAGCGAGAGATGGAGTATTCCAACCAAATACTGGGTAGGGAAAAATAGGATAACCAAGGATTCTTGGCCGGGACAATTGTTTTGGGTACAACTGATGTTTGGCATATTTCGATATGTGTTAGATGTTATTTTACCCATGTTTTAATCGCTTCTTGATGTTATTTGATCTTTAAAATGCCCAACATGGTTTAATTATTGGTTTTATGACTAATTGAGTTGTGGGTGGTGAATTATGGTGTTTGGAGTGCAAAAATATGAAGAAAAGGTGTTCTAGGTAGAGGAAGAGAGATTGGATGCGACACATCTAATCTAGAAAAAGATCAAATTTCGCGCACCCTTAGCAGTGAAGTCAGCCCATAGCATCCGCCATAACATCCGCACCTGGGCAAAGCTGAGATGGAGGAACTAGGGGTGGATGCGTCGCATCCACGACGCATCCACCCTCGCATGCAAAGCTGAGAAATAGAGGACAAGGTGGATGCGTCGCATCCACCTTCGCAGGCAAAACTGAAATGGAGGACGAGGTGGATGCGTCGCATCCACCTTAGCATCAATCCCTGAAGCCGATTTGGACTAGGAATAGGAGAGCTTTGGCCCACGGCTTTTGTACGCAATATATAAGCCAAAAACGCCTCCTTTAGGTTATCTAACATATTGGAGAAGGGGAAAAAGCTACAACAAAGTTCTAAAACCACGGAATTTGTCTTGAGTTCCTATTCTCTCTTTCTTTTATGGATTCTTATGCACTCCTGTGAATTTTTGATGATTGCCTGAATATGAGTGGCTAAGAACCCTATTGTTCTAGGGTCATGGGTATACATGAATGTTGATGTTTGAAGTTTAATTTGACGAAGTTGATTTTATCATATTGAGTTGTTTATTTAATTCTGTTTTTAATTATTTTGCTGAGTAGCTAACAGTGAAATATTATCTACGAATCTAGAGTTGAACTCGAAAGTGGGAACTCTAGATTGCATATAGAATTAAATAGAGCAAGTTCTTAAACCCGGGCATAAGGGATAGGATTCACAATTGGGATAGACATATACCTAATTGCCTTGCTCGGTTGCAGTACAGGAATTGTAAATGCGTTCTTGTTAAGTTTAATTCCATAGACATATAGGTATTAAGTTAGCTTGAATAGGCGAGTAAGGGCTCGACAGACTCTTATGAGTAAGATCAACCCTGTGAACCAACAATCCAGATAAAGCAATTAGTTATTTTAAGCTAAGGATGCAACATGATTGTTAAATAACCCGTGACCCTGGAATATTATCTCCCATTGATTGTTATTTAAAACTATTTAAGTGTTGTGTTGATTTCTGGTATTCCATTACTTGATAGTCTTTAGGTAGTAAATTAGACAATTATCTATTTTATAAGAAATCGCTTGAATCGATAAGCTATTTGAGTTTGAATTAGTCAAAAGTTAATCATAAGTCCTCGTGGGAACGATACTCTATTCACTACTCTATTACTTGACGATCACGTATACTTGTGTGAGTGTGTTTGGTCGCAACAAGTTTTTGGCGCCATTGCCGGGGACCTAGAAAATAGCTACTTGACTGAGTTAAGCTGTTATTACTTATTTCTTCAAGTTTTAATTTTCAGTTTGCCTTGTTTGTATTCACAGGCTCTTCTCTTGAATGCGGAGGAGTAGAAGTGCAAACAACCTACCTCCTTTTGATCCAGAAATTGAACGAACACTTCATAGAGTGAGAAAGGAAGTCGAAGCTAGAACGAGAATAGAAAGAGAGTTGGACATCGTAGTTCAACCACAGCCAATAGAGATGGCAGGTAATGAAGAGCGTCTGGTGATTGAAGCCGCAAGGCCCAATCTTGCGAATATGACTCAGGCTATTGTGAAGCCTGATATCACTAGGCATTTTGAACTCAAACAGTACATGGTACAGCTGATTCAGTCCACAGGACAATATGTGGGTCTATCTCATGAGGACCTGCAGAGGCACATTCAGAACTTCTTGAAAATTACGGACACTTACAATTATCCGAACGTTTCCAAGGACTATGTCAGGCTGACACTATTTCCCTTTTCACTGTTGGGGGAAGCTAAGGAATGGTTGCAAAAGGAGCCCGCAAACTCAATCCACACTTGGGATGATTTAGCAAGGAAATTTCTAATCAAGTTTTTCCCTACTAAGAAGACAAAATCGCTGAGAAGCCAAATTCTTGGGTTCCAACAACGGGATGGCGAGACACTTCGTCAAGCTTGGGAAAGATACAAGAAGCTACTCAGAGACTGCCCGCATCATTGTCAGACTGATGAGGTATTGGGTCACACTTTTATTGATGGGTTAGATGAAGCATCAAAGATGAATCTTGACTCAGCTTGTGGGGGTAGTTGCATGGCGAGGCCGTATAGTGAAATACAACTCTTGCTAAATAACTTCACTGCCAATGACCATAATTGGCAAGGAGATGGGGATGCAAGAAGAGCAATTAAACAGAAGTCAGCCGGGTTGATTGAGCTTGATGACTTCTCAGCCATGAGAGCAGATATTGCAAAGCTGGCAAATCAGATGAACCGAATGACAACACAACAAATGCAACATGTACAACAGATGTCTATTTGTTGCGAAATATGTGGTGATAGTCATATGAGTGACATGTGCCCCACGAATCCTGAATCTATATACTATGTGGGGCAACAAAACAGAGGCTCTATGAATCAACATGCACAATATGAGAACACTTACAATCCAAATTGGAGGAATCATCCTAACTTCTCATGGGGCGGAAATCAACAGAATCAGAATCAGTATAGGCCTCAAGGAAATTTTAATCAGCCTCAGAAGCCACCCCAACAAATAGAAGAGAGTACGAATGACTTGCTGAAAAAGTTGTTGCTAGACAATCAACAGCTCAGGACTGATTTCAGAAATCTTGAGAGGCAAATGGGGCAGTTAGCAGCAAATCAAAATACTAGACCTACAGGCTCTCTTTCCAGTGATACAGAGAAGAACCCTCAAGTTAATGCAGTTACACTTAGAAACGGGAGGGAACTAGAGGAAGTGCCAAATAAGAGAAAGGAAAAACCTATACCTGAAAGGGAGCTGACACCTAAGGCAATACACGAGTCAAAGGAAAATAATGCAAGTTCAGAGCGAATGGAGACTACAAGGCCATCACCACCTTTCCCCCCAGAGATTGCAGAAAAAGAATGACGATCGCATGTTCAACAAATTTCTCTCTATGTTGAGTCAGGTTCAATTAAATATTCCATTAGTGGATGTACTTCGTGAAATTCCAAAGTATGCTAAGTACATTAAATATATAGTGGCTCACAAGAGGAAATTGACTGAGTTCGAGACGGTTGCGCTTACTGAGGAGTGCACATCAAGGGTCCAAAACAAGCTTCCCCAAAAGCTTAAGGATCCTGGCAGCTTCACCATTCCAGTGCGAATCGGTAATATTGATGTGGGTCGTGCTCTTTGTGATTTGGGTGCAAGCATAAATCTGATGCCTTTGTCCTTGTTTAAGTAATTGGGTCTGGGAGCTCCGAGACCAACCACGGTGATGTTGCAATTAGCTGATAGGTCCATAGCCTACCCCGAAGGAGTGATTGAAGATGTGCTGCTGCAAATTGGGAAATTTATCTTCCCAGCTGACTTCATTATTCTAGATTTCGAGGCTGATGAACAAGTTCCAATCATATTGGGACGACCTCTCTTGGCTACTGGTGATGCAATAATTAAAGTGAGGGAAGGGAAAATGATTATGAGGGTGGACAACGAGGAAGCAGTCTTCAATGTCTACAAAGCAATCCAACTTCCCCGCCACTATGAGGAGCTCTCTATGATATCTGTTGTGGAGGTGGATGCGCAACTTCTCGACACGAGTGTATATCTAGAGGACTCTCTAGAAAAAGCAATCATGTTGTTTGATAGCTTGATGATTGATGATGAGGTTGAAAAAATGATGCATATCCTAGATGCATCATGTGCTTACATGCAAGGAATACACCCGTTTGAGCCCCTGAATAGGCCAAGTGGCCCCCTCCAAAGCCGTCAATTGAAGAAGCTCCAAAATTGGAGCTTAAACCCCTACCCCCTCACCTTCAATATGCTTATTTGGGTAGTTCTGACACTTTACCTGTTATTGTTTCTTCTCACTTGTCTAAATTGCAGGAAGAAAAGCTATTAAGGGTGCTACGTGAGCACAAGCGAGCAATTGGGTGGACAATGTCTGACATTAAAGGCATTAGTCCAGCTTTCTGCATGCACAAAATCCTCATGGAGGACGGACACAAGCCAAGTGTAGAGCATCAACGCCGACTAAATCCAATCATGAAAGAAGTGGTAAGAAAAGAAGTGATTAAGTGGCTTGATGCAGGTATAGTATTTCCAATCTCTGATAGTAAATGGGTAAGCCCCGTTCAATGTGTGCCGAAGAAAGGGGGGATGACTGTAGTAGTTAATGAAAATAATGACTTAATTCCTACAAGAACTATCACTGGATGGAGAATTTGCATAGATTATAGAAAATTGAACAATGCCACCCGGAAAGACCACTTTCCCCTTCCCTTTATTGACCAAATGCTTGATAGGTTAGCTGGCCAGGAATACTACTGTTTCCTGGACGGTTATTCGGGGTATAATCAGATTGCTATAGCCCCAGAGGACCAAGAAAAAACTACATTTACATGTCCTTATGACACGTATGCGTTCAAGAGAATGCCCTTCGGTCTTTGTAATGCACCTGCGACTTTTCAAAGGTGTATGATGGCTATTTTTACTGACATGGTTGAAAGATTTGTAGAAGTATTCATGGACGATTTTTCTGTGTTTGGATGTTCTTTTGATAATTGCTTGATGAACCTTGATAAAGTGCTTGCTAGGTGTGAAGAGACGAACTTGGTGTTAAACTGGGAAAAGTGCCATTTCATGGTACGTGAAGGTATAGTTTTGGGGCACAAGGTGTCAAAAGATGGTCTACAGGTGGATAAAGCAAAGGTGGAGACGATTGAGAAATTGCCCCCACCGACATCCGTCAAAGGCATTCGCAGTTTCTTGGGTCATGCAGGTTTTTATCGTCGTTTCATTAAAGATTTTTCGAAAATTTCTTCTCCTTTGTGCAGGCTTCTAGAGAAAGATGTCACCTTCAAGTTGGATAATGCATGTCTGAAAGCCTTTGAGGAGCTGAAGGGAAGATTGATGACTGCACTAATTATCATTGGCCCAGATTGGGCACAACCATTTGAGTTGATGTGCGATGCAAGTGACATAGCAATCGGAGCGGTTTTGGGGCAAAAGAGGGATAAAATCTTTCACTCCATTTATTATGCGAGCAAAACTATGAATCCAGCTCAGATGAATTATACAGTTACTGAAAAGGAGTTGTTTGCAGTGGTGTGGGCGTTTGACAAGTTCAGATCCTATCTAGTGGGAACCAAAGTCATCGTTTACACAGATCATTCAGCTATCAGATACTTGTTTGAAAAGAAAGACACCAAGCCGAGGCTGATTCGTTGGGTCCTCCTCTTGCAAGAATTTGACTTAGAGATCCGAGATCGAAAAGGGACAGAAAATCAAGTGGCTGATCATTTGTCCAGATTAGAAAGTCGGAACCATGTAGCTGAAGGAGGGTCAATCAAAGAAACATTTCCTGATGAGCAATTATTAACAGTCACCTCAGGTGAAGCCCCATGGTATGCAGATTATGTGAATTTTATTGCAAGTGGGGTGACACCACTAGAATTGACACCTGACAATAGAAGAAGATTCTTACATGATGTAAGGCGCTACATGTGGGATGAGCCATTCTTATATAGGCAATGCGCAGATCAGTTGGTGAGAAGGTGTGTTCCTGAGGAAGAGATGAACGCTATACTGCATGACTGCCATGCTTCGCCATATGGAGGTCATCACGGCGGGGATAGAACCGCCCAAAAAGTGCTACAATCAGGTTTCTATTGGCCAAAATTGTTTAAGGATGCACATGCCTTTATTAAAAATTGTGATAGATGCCAAAGAACCGGAACTATCACGAGGAAACACGAGATGCCCTTGCAAAATATTCTGGCAGTAGAGCTTTTTGATGTTTGGGGGATTGATTTCATGGGACCATTCCCATATTCTAATAGGCACAGGTACATCTTGGTGGCGGTCGACTATGTTTCTAAGTGGGTGGAGGCTATTGCTCTTCCTACTAACGACGCAAAGGTAGTGGTAAGCTTTGTAAAGAAGCACATCTTCACACATTTTGGGACTCCAAGAGTGTTGATAAGCGACGGGGGAACTCACTTTTGTAACAGATTGCTGAACAATATTCTTGCAAAATATAGAGTTAAGCACAAGGTTTCCACTGCCTATCATCCCCAAACGAGTGGTCAAGTAGAAGTTTTCAACAGAGAGGTAAAGCAGATTTTGGAAAAAACAGTAAGTGGGAATAGAAAGGACTGGGCCGGGAAGCTGGATGACGCATTATGGGCGTATCGCACTGCATACAAGACCCCCATAGGTACTTCTCCGTACAGGTTGGTTTATGGGAAGGCATGCCATTTGCCCGTCGAGCTTGAACACAAAGCATATTGGGCGATTAAAAAGCTAAATATGGAGATGGACTTGGCCGGTGAGAAGAGATTGCTACAACTCAACGAGCTTGATGAGTTTCGATTGCATGCGTATGAAAATGCCAAATTGTATAAAGAAAAGACCAAAAGGTGGCATGATAAGCACATCCAACATCGTGAGTTTGAGCCAGGTCAAGAAGTTCTCTTGTTTAATTCAAGGCTAAAGCTTTTTCCAGGAAAGCTTAAATCTCGATGGTCGGGTCCGTTTGAAGTGGTTAGTGTGAAACCTCATGGTGCGGTAGAATTGCGTGATACAGGTTCCAATGCGACATTCTTGGTAAATGGCCAGAGAGTAAAATACTATTGGGGTGGTGACATTGCACGTCACAAGACCTCGATGGATTTAGTGGAGGCATGAAGAACGTGTTGCGTCGTGCCGCGACGTTAAATCAGGCGCTTCTTGGGAGGCCACCCAAGTTAGTTAGTTCATTGTTTTGTAGGAATTAGATCTTGTATGTATATAAATAAAAAAAAATTCAGAGAAGTCGCTTAGGACGCGTCGCGTCCAAAAAAGGGATCCAGATATGGGAAAGCAGAGGGGATGCGTCGCATCCCCCTCAGCATGAAAAAAAATTGACGGACCAATTGCTCAAGGCAGTGAAATCTGTCTATCGCGTCCGCGTCGCGTCCAACCAATTTTTGGAGAAAGCAGAGGGGATGCGTCGCGTCCAAGCTCGCACGCACAGGTAAGTGCTATATTTTAACACATCTTAGGCCAAAAACAAAACTCAAACATAAAAACAAACACGACACCCTAACATAAAAAAAAGCCCGTCTTCCTCGTTCTTTCTTTAATCCCAATTGCTACGCATCCAAACGCGACAGGTACGCATCATCTTCTTCGTTCTTTCTTTTTCTTCTCCAAGTGCTCAATGGTAGCAACAAGTTAGGTTTTGCCAATTTCAAATATCACACATGTGATTAAGAGAGGGACTGAAAAAGCCTGAGGTTTAGGGCTGTCGTTCTTGTTAGTTGTAATGGTTGCGAGATTATAAACTATAATTCCCTTCATCTCGTTAATTTTGGGGAGGGTAGTCGCATCACCCAACTGATAGAATGAACTAGGCACAACTGTTGCATATCACATGTTCGATGAATTGACCGTGAGGTAAATTTGGGCGTCGGTGAAGTCTGAGTAACCGAGCAACATTGGTATATGCTTGTGTATAAGTGTGAGGTTGTTTGTGTTGATTGTGTATAGCAATGTTTTGAGCCTATGATATATTGTCTAAATGAATTGAACATCCGACACATGCTAGACATCTTGAATTATAAAGTGTTACTCGATTTACATTGTGTGAGCGCTATGCGTAATGATATGTCGTGAGAATAAGTGTGGGGTCGAGTGAGGTGCTATGTGCAATTGAACATGGTGAGTGAGCGTCGCTCGGATAAACCTCATGTTGGGCATAATGATATCTATATAGCCATGAGCTATAGTTTCATGAAGTATTGAATGCCATGACTCTGCGAATAATTGGAAGTGCAAGCTGTTGCAACTGTTTTAGAGCTGAACTTCACTGTTTTATACACTAATTGTTGATTTCTTTGCATTGCAGGTAATTAGGTTCGTAAAATGGCAGCAACGAGTAAACCGTCCAAGCAACAAGACAAAGATAATAACAAGCAACCGCCCAAAAAGCCTACCGGAAAGGCAGCAGGTGCCCCAAATCCACAGAAAAAAAGGAAGCGAATGGAGAAGGAAAAGGAACTGCAGCCTAGGCAGTTAAGTGATGATTCAGAGCAAGAAGAAGAGGAACCATTAGTCAGGAGGACAGTGAAGAAGGGTATTACAAAAACATCATTAAATCCACCAAGCAAAGGGATAGAGATTAGAGAGCCTGTGACATACCAGAGAAAAGCCTCCAAAAAGAGTGATCCGACTGATAAGGGAAAGGAGAAGATT
The DNA here is from genome assembly GCF_000715075.1 of Nicotiana tabacum. Taxonomy (NCBI): domain Eukaryota; kingdom Viridiplantae; phylum Streptophyta; class Magnoliopsida; order Solanales; family Solanaceae; genus Nicotiana; species Nicotiana tabacum. The sequence goes on from NC_134094.1 coordinate 1,705,020, forward strand.
ACTGCAGAATCTGAATCCGAATCCGATTCGGATAATGACCTTCTACAGGTCGACATGAGTGATGAAGATGAGGGTGAACCCATAGACCGAGTTGCTTGGGAGAAGAACTTTGTTAATGAGAAGGCATTCCGAGCCTATAATAAGATACTGGGTTCAAAGAAGTATATTCCAGAAAAGCCGATCAACATCGGAACACTTAAGAAAAAGTACCCAGAGTTTCTGAAATCAATTCGCGAGGTGCAACAATGGGGACCCATCTTGAAGGGTCACGGCAAAGCCAACCTCACTATTGTTAGAGAGCTTTACGCCAATTGGCGTCACGCCATGGGCAACATTGTGAGAGTAAGAGGGGTAGATATTAATGTGTCAGCTGAAGCTCTGAATAATTTCTTAGGGGTGCCACACACACTAACAGATAGGTTTGACTCCATATGCAAAACACCAGATTATGCACACATTAAGTCTGTCCTATGCCCTACCAGGAAGGATGCAGATTGGAAGCATGGGAGTATGGAGTACCATTCTATAGCCAAGGAATTCATGAGTGCGTTAGCACGTGTGGCTCTAAATTTCATATGCAACCGCCTGATGCCATGCCAACACAAAACTGATGTCCCTCGTCACCGCGCACTAGTGTTGTATGCTTTATTGGAGGGGATACCGCTCAACTTAGGAGCCATCATGCATGATCAAATACAGCGCACCAGGATGAATTACAAGTGGAGGCTGTTCTTTGCAAATACCCTATCAGCTTTCTTGACAGAGATGGGAGTACTATGGGACAAGGAGAATGACGACATTGAGGCTAAAGCTCCAGGATCATACGATGTCACTCATGTTCTAGAGCCGAACAAGGGAAGGTCTTCTAAGCTCACCATTCAACAGTTATTTGAGCAGATGCAAGCAGATATGCAAGAGAACAGGGCTGAGTTGATAGCAACTCGTGTCGAGTTGAGTGCCACCAGGGATGAGTTGAGTCAGACTCGTGCGGATCTAAGCCGAGTCCAGACTGAGCAGGCAACGATAATGAGGGAGATATCATTACTCCTCAGAGCTCTGGTTCAACATGCAGATATAGACATCTCACAGCTGATTGCATCGTCCACTGCCGGACCATCCACTCCTGTTCCCCCTATAGTCCCTGAGGCTCCACACACCAGGCCTACTGAGGTCGATGTACCACCTGCTACAGAATCAGCTCCAGTTGGTGATGATAGGATAATGACAGCTCTCCCTATGCGTGAGGATGATGTTGCAAGGCCGGAGGGGGTCTTGATGAATGCCATGGATGCCGATGCTCTTCCACAGACTGCGAATGAGCCTTCCACCTTGACTTGAGGGAGTTTCTTCTCACCCTACTTTACCTTATTTTTGTGCATTGGGGACAACGCACAGTTCTAAGTGTGGGGTGGAGGGTATTCATATTTTTTTTGTATGGATGAATGTACTAAACTATTACAATTTGATTGTTGGGGGCTGTAAGGATTAATGGCATGTAATAGTAGTAAATTCATCTATATGGAGTAACTCTCAGTTGATTCTTGAAATTAGTTTAGTATTAGGAGATTGACGTAGTAGCCTTGAGTAATTAGTAAAATTTTTGTGTAGGTAGTAATAATCCCCTGTGATTTTTCTTTGTGCATCGGTTCTTTTCCATGGGATGTATTTTGAACCGGGCAGTAAAAATTTTTTTTTTCTTTCTTTCCTTTGAGAATAGATTAGAGTTTAGAAAATAAATAGAGGAAGAAATATGAGATTCATAGGGGCTCTTGACTTGTTTGATAGTAGCATATTCAGGTTTTGGCATGTGTAGTGCCTTTCCTATGTTTTAAAATTGATCATGAAGCCTTTATAAATTGGATAGCATATTTTGTGGCCCCTATTTCTCGTTTTCTTGACTTGTGTTCACTTTGCGCTTAATGCTCAATATCTCGTGGCTCCGCGAATACTTGCATTGTTTGAGAGTCGGAATAGGGCCGTCCTTAGTGAGTCATGTGCCATGTGTGGTGAGATTTTTGTGTTGCCCATGTATTGTACTTGTGTCTAGAACTTGCCCGGTATGTGAGTTGAAGCGAAATTTTAGGTGATGCTCGGTTTGAAAAATGATTTTAGGCTTTCTTTGATCTTTTTGAGCTTATTACTTATCACAAATAAAATCTATCCCTAGTAACCCTTTTGAGCCTATAGACCTTTTTATTTGGTACCCACATTACAAGCCTATACCCTTTTTATTCTTAATTGACATTATTTTGATCCTTTTACCTCTTAAAGCACTTTAATTGTTAGATGAGCGCTAAAAGAAGTAAGAATGGACTAAGTGTAGGGTGACTTTTGAGTGGAACCAATGAAAGAAAGAAGGGTGTACTTATTTTGTAAAATAATACACCACTAGCGGAAATTGAAAAAAAAAAAAGAAGAGAAAAATCTGGAAAAAAAAAAAGAAAGAAAAATATAGATGAATAAATTGTGTCTTGTTCTTGCTAGTGAGTATGAATTAAAGTAGTGCTTAAAGAAAGATGAAATATTGTTGGGGTGATATTATTTGTGAAATTGAAGTGGTGTTGAAGAATTTGCGCTTAAGTTATTTGATGATGTGTTAAAGTGCTTAGGAGGTTGAGTCACTATTCCTAAAATATATCCTACCTTTTTCTTAGCCCACATTACAACCATGAAAAAATCCTAATTGATTTTAGATCGAGCGAGCTTACATTAGTAGAGATTTACATTAAGGGCAAGCCTATGGTACCAATTGCATGCATATGACTTCTCTGCGAGAGTGAGCGATTTTCTTTGATATATGTGAGTCATTAAAATATTTGATCATGAGATTCGAATGTGTGGATTGAACTCGCTCTCTTGTTCTTGTTGTGAGGGCACATGGTTTCACGAGGGATAGGTAACGTTATTAAACTTCTCTATGATGTTGGTTGTTCAAGCCATGAGTGCATTGTGATATTGAGTCGGTTTTTGAGGTTAGGATTGTTGTGAGCATGTTGTCTTTGTTCGAATATGTTTAAAGAAGGGCATACGTAAAGGGAAGTGTGTGTGATGCATAGTCTAGAGCCTAATTGTTGCAAATAACCATGGTCATAGGTGCAATGTGCTTTGAATGATAAGAGCTTAATTTTGTTTCGTCTACTATAGGATAGTTTGTTCGAGGACGAACAAAGGTTTAAGTGTGGGGTAGTGATGTTTGGCATATTTCGATATGTGTTGATGTTACTTTACCCATGTTTTAACTGCTTCTTGATGTTATTTGATCTTTAAAATGCCCAACATGGTTTAATTATTGGTTTTATGACTAATTGAGTTGTGTGTGGTGAATTAGGGTGTTTGGAGTGCAAAAATATGAAGAAAAGGTGCTCTAGGTAGAGGAAGAGAGATTGGATGCGACGCATCCAATCTAGAAAAGATCAGATTTCGCGCACCCTTAGCAGTAAAGTCAGCCCATAACATCCGCCATAGCATCCGCACCTGGGCAAAGCTGAGATGGAGGAACTAGGGGTGGATGCGTCGCATCCACCCTCGCATGCAAAGCTGAGAAATAGAGGACAAGGTGGATGCGTCGCATCCACCTTCGCAGGCAAAACTGAAATGGAGGACGAGGTGGATGCGTCGCATCCACCTTAGCATCAATCCCTGAAGCCGATTTGGACTAGGAATAGGAGAGCTTTGGCCCACGACTTTTGTAACGCAATATATAAGCCAAAAACGCCTCCTTTAGGTTATCTAACATATTGGAGAAGGGGAAAAAGCTACAACAAAGTTCTAAAACCACGGAATTTGTCTTGAGTTCCTATTCTCTCTTTCTTTTATGGATTCTTATGCACTCCTGTGAATTTTTGATGATTGCCTGAATATGAGTGGCTAAGAACCCTATTGTTCTAGGGTCATGGGTATACATGAATGTTGATGTTTGAAGTTTAATTTGACGAAGTTGATTTTATCATATTGAGTTGTTTATTTAATTCTGTTTTTAATTATTTTGCTGAGTAGCTAACAGTGAAATATTATCTACGAATCTAGAGTTGAACTCGAAAGTGGGAACTCTAGATTGCATATAGAATTAAATAGAGCAAGTTCTTAAACCCGGGCATAAGGGATAGGATTCACAATTGGGATAGACATATACCTAATTGCCTTGCTCGGTTGCAGTACAGGAATTGTAAATGCGTTCTTGTTAAGTTTAATTCCATAGACATATAGGTATTAAGTTATCTTGAATAGGCGAGTAAGGGCTTGACAGACTCTTATGAGTAAGATCAACCCTGTGAACCAACAATCCAGATAAAGCAATTAGTTATTTTAAGCTAAGGATGCAACATGATTGTTAAATAATCCGTGACCCTGGAATATTATCTCCCATTGATTGTTATTTAAAACTATTTAAGTGTTGTGTTGATTTCTGGTATTCCATTACTTGATAGTCTTTAGGTAGTAAATTAGACAATTATCTATTTTATAAGAAATCGCTTGAATCGATAAGCTGTTTGAGTTTGAATTAGTCAAAAGTTAATCATAAGTCCTCGTGGGAACGATACTCTATTCACTACTCTATTACTTGACGATCACGTATACTTGCGTGAGTGTGTTTAGTCGCAATAACAACCACTTCTGAAAATTGTGCCCATGAGATAATTCCAGCTTTGGTCTAGAAATTCCCTTTTTGGCTGAATGAGTCTTTAGCCATTCTCCTCAGCAAGAGATATGCTTATATGATGCAAGTTTGAGCGCGTTTTTTCTGTGATTTTAGCTACTATAACTGTTGATAGCCATTTCCTGTGAAATGATTTTTTTTATGATAGAGTACTCATTATAAAGGTTAACATTTAATCTTGCCCATGAAATTACATTTGCATTTTTTGTCACTCTTTTGACCATAAAATATAATATGTGTTTTCCAAACATTACATGAAGTACTGCTGCTGCAAATATCTACGGGTATAAAAGGAACTTGAACTTGCATAACTGATGGATTCCATAAAAACCGAATAACTGTCTACATGGAGAAAAAATAGCAAGTATAAACCAAGAAAGGCTTGTAGATCAGTTGGTGTTATCATCAATCCCAACTAAAACAAAAGGATTAAAAAGCACTGTGTTTCAATACCAAGAAAGAAACTGTTCACAATGTTTAAATTCAAACAGCAATTTCTCACTGAGGTGTTGAACAATCAAACTTTGATCAAAAAACGTAAGCACGAAGAAGTTGAAGAACATACTATGAAATGGATAAGGATACACTAAATTCAGGTAATGTTTGACACGCATGTCAAAATTATTGTTTTGCATTTACTTTTGATTAATTGCAGTGTGATTGTGTGTGTGGAGATAGAGGAACTTGTTGAAAGATGTATACGGAGTTTTATCTGGAGTTCGAGAGGAAGCTGCATACGAAGTTGGAGACGAAGAGTAATCGAGTGAAAGGACTCAATTTTCATAGAAAAAGGCCATGGATCTTAGCTAGCCTTCACGGCGCTGTGACCCAGCTTTGGGATTAACATATGGGAACTATCATTGAATGGCCCCGTCCGTGGCGTTCATTTTCACAACTTTCAGCTTCTCTTTGTTTCCGGAGGTCTGGTTTTTCTTTTTTAATTATATTGTTGCATATTTCTGCTATTAATTTCATGATATTGTGATGGTAGATCTACTGATATTCGTTATGAAATCAGAATGCTGCTTTTACTGAAGTAGTGAAATTCCCGATCAGAATTTTCTTTCTTTTTGGTTTATTTGATGTTTGTCGACTGTGATCAATGTCGTCGGCATATCATGGTATCAGGTGGACTACTCCGTGAATCATAGAAAATATAATGTGATCTCACTTTTTCTTACAGTAGCCTCGACTTGCATTTATAGCAATTTACTTATATGGAGTAGTTTCTTTCATGCATTACTTTTTCGTTGGAAAAACCATAGATGAAGATACACTGTCAAAATCTAAAGGAACTGTGAGCTCCTCTCTACATCCTAGGCTCAACTCTGTAACGTCCATGTTTATATTGAAGACGATTGGTAACCTTATGGATGTAAAATCATTTTTACAGTGCTGCAAGTGGCGCTGAGCAATAAATTTACCTACAAATAATTTAAATAAATAAAATATTATTACAGGCATGCGTCTAATAGAATCGCAAGTGATGTTGTTATCTTTGATATACTTATAACATTTTGTAAGCTAAGGAGATTTTGCTGTCAATTAAAAGTTAGATCCTTCACTGCAAGGATTTCGGCTGAACTTCTTATGAGCTATATTGTCTTATATATTTTCTAGCAGATTTCTTGTCTTATTGATAGTGTCCAAACCAGGTTTTATAAACTTCAAAGAAGATGACAGAACCTTATCGAAGGAACAAATTTTGAAGCCATTTTCACGATTGCAGGTTAATGTCATTGTGAGTGTGTTTCTTACTGAATAGCTGCAAATTGAACTTTATATTGACTTTTGCCAACATTGCAAAATATGTTAGGAATGGAAGAGCACATCCCATGAACCTAGATTACTGCTAGCTTGTTTGTTTTGCGACTATTCCTTGTTTCAATTACCACTACCTTGCATTTCCAGAGCTGGAATTAAGAGTGTCTGTGCCTAAAGCAGGGTCAATGAAATTGTTTATGCTGCTCCATGTAACTACCACTACGTCTCCTATAGATTTGTATATATCTACAAGATCAATCATCTTTTACATTCTGGTTTTGCTTATCCAAAGAGCGATATATTTTATTTTGTGAAGTGTATTTTTCTACACTTGTTATGAACCACATTTACATATTTTACTGCTACAGAAACAGACCCACATAATTTATTTTGGATACTACTGAACAGTCTAACCATATTTGAACTTACAGTTACACTTTGGTAACAATTAAGATGAGGTAGCAAATTCTTTTAAATTATGTACCCCAAATAATCGTACAGCACAAAGGAAAACTTTGCAGCTTTGACAATAGCTGTTGGGCTCGGGCTGCGCCCGAGTTCATCCTAACTAGTAATTATATACAAATATATATATATATATATATATATATATATATATATATATATATATATATATATATATATATTATCGGTTATTATTTTTGGGAGCGACTATATTATGTAGTTTTTCCATTTTCTTTTTCTTTTTTCTCCCACTTGAAGCTCGAAACGACTATTAATACCTCGTAGGCTGTTGAGAATATGGAGAACTTCGCTCGAGTAAGGTCTTGTGTCACTATAATAACGTATACATAAGTACACAAATAGCCTTCAAAGTAGATTTTTTTGCTCCCGTTTGCACATAAGCAGAACTTCAAGTTTAACAGGTGTCGCCCCTCGCTTACCCCATGAGAAATACTTTTAGCTTTAGACCTTAAAATTCTACCTAAGAGGCAAATGGGACCAAAATTTAAAGACCACACCAAAAAGTGTCATATTTATGCAGTTTTTTGGAATCTGTACAAATAGTATCAATCTATTATGGCAACCTAGTTTGTATATAGGTTTGGGTCTATCACAAAAGGTTGTGTTAGGGTAGTAGTACTCATTCGTTTTTAATTGGAGGTCTCAGATTAAAAGCCGCTTTAATATGAAGCATTTTACCCTCTAAAGTGAGATTTCTTGATGCGAAATTGAATTAATCGAATCTTCAAAGTGAGTCCGAATGAAAAAAAAAAAGGTTTAGGTTTGGAAATTTGATGGAGCTATACATGTCCCAAGGCTTTACTTTTTGTTTCAAAATTTGATTTTTACGTTACATTATTTTCAAGCGATGTCGTTTTTTATGTCGTTTTTTATATGCAACACTAATGTTTATTCGAGAACACTTGCCACATCGATTCTTCCCGTCATTATTTTTATCTTGGACATTGAGTTTATTATACATGTATGCATGTGTGTATACATATATTTGTAAATTTTTCAAAGTACAGATGGCACCCATGTATAAGGGATTAATGATCAGTGATTTACCACAAAATCAACCATTCGATCTTTTCTCCATTTTTTTTATTGGTTAACCATCTAGTATTCGAGATGCACTGGTTTGATTAATTTTAAATAATTTAAGGGGGTGCACTCTTTATTAGGTTTTTCATTCCCAAAAACTCTCAAACAAAGTTACAACGTTTTTTTCTTAATTCACTCATTACTTTAAAGTTTCGAGTTGTTCTCATTAAACATTCATTTCGAGCCGTCGTTAGATGCGTCATGCATGTATACCATATCTTAAACTATCATTTGAATTATGAAATTGTCACCATCCATTTGACGTCTTACATTAAGTAATTTTAGGTAATACAGTACAACAAAAATTTTTCATTAAAGGTAAAAGATAATTAATGTAAATACAATGAGAACAACCTTCCTTTAGTTATAGTTTGGTTCCTTTAGTAGTAAAAAAGGACAATAGATAGGAGGCAATTTTTCCAAGTATTACTGTAATACTATATCAACTTATAATTAACGACTGTTTTATTGTTGAAAGATGCAACATTTAATTTATTTGAAAAAACTAGCTACTCTTTTATTGATGTTGCAAACACTGAAATTACAATAGGTATGTATTAAGAAAACCACAAGAAACATAAGTATGATGTTACATATGTCCTACAATACAAGAAGATATTGTGTAAAGACACCAAGCTAAAAATGTTGAGATGATAGTAATATTGGTGTGCATCCTTCCTTTATCAGCTCTTAAGACCATAGCTTCATATATTGGCAAACAATTTACTACTCCAAAACAAGCAATAAGAGTGTGGAGAAATAATCCATTGAAGCTTTCCCCTTTGGAAAATCTCACTATTGCTTTGAGGAATGCCATTCAATTGATTATTGCTGCTATTGTTAGGGGCACAAACATAGGCGAAGCAACCCCAAACTCAAAAATTCCTTTACCATACCTTGTACCTTGGTCATGATCGACTACTTTGCTTCTTATATTGAACCTTTGCGTGGCTATACCAATGTGTTTTGTTTAGTACTCAATAGTTCCAATTGGAAATGATGATAACCCCCATATCATCCACATTCTTTGATAATTCCACCATCTTTGTAATGACCCTTGTGTTGAGACAAAATTTAAGCAGTCTTGTGTATACGCTCCAAGAAATAGAAAAATATACAAAAACGTCCATTGATTGGAGATCTGAAGTCAATATAAATGAAAATGTGAGCTTACGCAATCATATTTTACAATTAAAACATTTTTATGAAGACCTAATATCACGAGTAATTTGTTTTGAAAAAATCAAGAGATACCTTCGGGAAAATGGGAACTCAGGTGAGAAGAGAGAGTTAAGGAAAGAAAGCATAGAACGCGACGGGTATGTAGTAAATGGGCCAAAATGCATAGTAAGCATAACATTGGGCCATTATAGGGCCCAAAGACCGCGCACCAGTTGTAAGTGGGCTGTATTTTGAGAAAGCCACTTCAAGAAGGCCCATGGACCATCGTTTGATTTGAATAAGCCCATCAATGAGAGCAAGAGGTAAATGTCCTAAAAATGCTGGCTTTTCTGGATTGCAAAACACAGATTTCCAACCTTCACAATGAAGTTGATAACCAGTATAGAAATCCTCCACCAATGATCCATATCTAAAGCCCATCTGCACTTCTTTTTGTTGTTAGTTCAGTCACCACCAAAAAGCTTTGTTTATTATATATGTTAAGAAATGTAAAGACTCTTTTCCATGAAATGGTTACAACAACAACATACTCGGTGTAATCTAATAAGTGGGGTCTAGGAAGGTTAGTGTATCCGCAGACCTTAACCCCTATCTTGTGAAGATAGAGAGACAATTTTCGATAGACCCTCGGCTAAAGGAAAATAGAAATACGGTAGTGGAGAAGAAAAAAAAAAGCAGTAATAACAACGAGAAAAACAAGATAACCGAAGAAAAAGCAGCAACAGGTAGTAATAGAAATCTCCACGAAATAGTTAAGAGATCATAATTCGTGCTACAGTGATACAAATCCAAATCACATGGGCTTCCTCCTAACCGTTACTTCAGTTGGGCTTTTCATGACATGCATGTTACTAGAGGCGAATGTAAAGGGTAAGGTATAAGTTTATACGAACCGAGTAGATCTAATAAGTTGTGATAGAATTTCAAAACTGCACTCATAAAGTTTAAATTCTGAATTTGCCTCTGCCGTTGACGATGAAAAAAGAAAATAAAACATATACATACCTTGAAACCCCAGTTAGTTTGGTTCTCATAATTGCAGCTTGCCACTTTGTGAGCTTGCTCTAGAATATTTTGGGCCTTAATAATGGGCTTGTTCACCGCATGATCTGGAATCATTTCTTGCTGCACAAATGTTGATGGGCCGCCAAACAAAGCCCGACGACGGAAAAAGCACCCAGTCCCTAAGTAATTGGGCCCAAAAAGCCCATCCATACCCAATGGGTTAATTTGGGCCAGAAATTTTGAACTCACTGGCATAGATATCAGCCCGATTAAGCCCATGAAAATGCTGTGGTGTCTGAATGTATGCTAATTTGGGCCAGAGGTATTGGTCCAAGAAGTAGCATAAAGCCCGTTTAGGAGTTGATGGATCATTTGAGTACATGTCACAGTCCAGTGTTAAGATTATAGGTGCATTTGTCATGATTCCCGATACTCGAAGCTTCGCAATTAAAAGGATAAAAAAATATAATTCAAATCTAATTTCTATTTTCATGTGTTATATATAGACAATAACAACAATAACAATAAATTTATTATAATCTCACAGGTGGGGTCTGGGGAGGATAGTAAGTACGCAGTCTTACTTCTGCCGCGTGCAGGTAAAGACGTTGTTTCCGAAACAAGAATGAAAAATCACAACAGTATAGAGATGTACTATATATATAGAATATCTAACATTCCTTTTGTCAACCCGAATTATGTGATACTTTTCGATTCTCGAGAGTTAATTTAACTTATTTTCGAAGCTAAGTTGGATACGATCAATTTAATATTTTATAATTAAAATTAAAATATTCACAAACTATATGAAAAGTACTTAAGTTGCAATTCTTCTTATATCAATAAAATCAAAAAATATATTTTAAAATATTTATAAAAGTTCACATAGTTTGAACCTCGAGAATCGAAAAGTGTATCAGATAAATTGAGACGGAGGAGGTAATTATAAGATTTATCTGCTAACAGTAGAAAGATATTTAAATACGTAGGTGTAACCACATGCAGTCGGTCTCTACACCAAATTATATTTATGTGAAAAATGGATTAAAATGTGAATTAGAGCTTTAAAACTCAATCGGGTTGACTTTGGTCAACATTTTGATTAAACAGACTTGTATCAGTGTTTTGATAGTTTTGGTAGGTCCGTATCGTGATTTGGGACTTGGGCGTATGCCCGGAATCAAATTCTGAGGTCCCTAGCCCGAGATATGAAATTTTGATCAAAAATTAAAAGTTTGAAAAAATTTGGTGAGAAACGGAGTTGATTTAACGTAATTCGGACGTCCGGTTGTGAAAAAATATAAGTTTTAAAGTTTTCTTGAAATTTCCCTTTGAGTTGGTGTCCTATTCGTAGTTTTAGGTGTTATTTTGGCGATTTGATCGCGCGAGCAAGTTCGTGTGATGTTTTAAGACTTGGGTGTATATTTGGTTGAGGTCCTGAGGGGCTCGGGTGAGTTTCAGATGCTTAACGGATCATTGTTGGACTTGGCTTGATAGCTAAAGTTCTGGTTTCTGCAGGTTCTGGTTTCCTTCTATGGGATAGCATGAGAAGGGTTACGATCGCGTAGGGTTAATTGGGCAGCTGGAAATTTTGTGCTATGCGATCGCGTGGGCAAGTCCGCGATCGCTTAGGTTTGGCAAGCTGTGCTATGCGAACGCATGGCTAAGACCGCGTTCGCGAAGAGGAAACTTGAGAGGAAGTTGGGCCACACGTTTGCTTTATGCGATCGCGTGAAGAGGGATGCGATCGCGTAGAGTTGGAATCTTGTACATCGTGATCACGTGGCATTGTTTGCGATCACATAGGGTTAAACCTGGGCAGTGTAAATTTGTGCTTCGCGATCGCGTGTGAATTTTTGCGATCGCGCAGGGCAAATGACTAGGCAGAGAGTTTAAATTCTGAAAATGGGACTTCGTCCCATTTTCCATTTTTAACGAAATTAGAGCTCGTATTGAGGCGAGTTTTGGGAGATTTTCCGAGAAAGTATCGGAGTAAGTGTCCTTAACTCAATCTTGGTTAGATTACTCGAATCTATCACTGTTTTTAACATTTAATTGGTGATTTAAGTTGGAAAAATTTGAAAACCCTCTTGGATAGATTTGATTATTTGAGGGTCGAATTGGTATCAGAATTTAGTCATTTTGGTATGGTTAGACTCGTAGTTGAATGGGCGTTCATATTTCGTAACTTTTGCCAGATTCCGAGACATGGGCCCCACAGGCGATTTTTGAGTTAATATCGAATTTTATTGAAAAATGTAGTATTTTCTTATGGAATTGATTTTATAATTTTTGTTGACTGTATCGAATTAATTATGACTAGATTCGAGTCGGTCGGAGTCGAAAAATTGAGAAAAAGGCATACTACTTGGTTAAATTGGAGCAAGTCGAGGTAAGTGACTTGTCTAACCTTGTGTGGGGGAAATTTCCCCTAGGATTTGTATTAAAGTGATAAATTATAATGTGTTGAAAGTCGTGTACACGCGGTGACGAGTGTATACACAGACTAAATGTAGAAGATTATGTCTTTAAATTGTGTAGATCACTGTTGCATATTAATTAAATAATTTTACGTTGTTATATTCTTCATCATTGATTTAATGTTTATAATTTAAATTTGCTTGACCTTTTCGTGCTTATTGTTTTACCTGTTTAGTTTGAACTTGGTTTCTTTTATTCTGTGCATTATTTGAAGGTTGATTTTGTTTAAATTAAATATTATTAATATGAAGTACTTGACATTTTAAAATTTGGTATTGAAGCAACGTATTAAAGATTTTAAAATATTATTTTGCTGAATTATTTATTCCTGAATATTTTTGTAAGATTTTCGTACTCATTGTAATGGAGCCGTGAGTTCTTTATTGTAGAAAAATATTATTGATGATTTATTTTGGCATGAGCCGTGAGCTTTTTATTGTGAAAAAATATTGTTGTTGAATTATTTTGGCAAGTTGAATTATTTGGGCACTTGAAGTGCAAATTGTGATATATTGTGATATTAATATGCATGTGGTGGTATAAGGTCTGGGTGTTGAAACACATGCGGTGAGATAAGGGTGGCTTGATACGTGTGGCTAGTAGGGGGAACTACTAGAAGTCATGCGGTGTGATAAGGATGGCTAAAACGCGAGATGCTATTTCGAAAAAATTATTTTCTTTAAAATAAATTATGAAAGATCCCGTGGTGATATAAGAAAATGAGATATTGTGAATTTATTTATGATTTGGGACTACGAGGCGGTATCCCGTGAGTGCCCTTATTGATATTGATTTATGGCCGCAGTTGCCTTTGATTATTTGTTGTGATTTTCTTAAAGTTGAAAGAAATTTTGTTTTGTTTCCACGAGATATTATTTTCCATTATTTTGTGTAATTAAATGGTAACATATACTTGATTCATTTCCATTGTCATTTTATTTTACTATATTATTAAATATTTTACCATGCCATTATTATTTTCCAGTAGGGCCTGACCTGACCTCGTCAATACTCTACCGAGGCTAGGCTTGGCACTTACTGGGTACCGCTGCGGTGTACTCATACTACGCTTCTGCACATCTTTTTGTGCAGATCCAGGTACATCATACCAGCCCAGACATCGGTGAGTTACCTGCGCACAGAGACTTCGAGGTATATCTGCCAGTGTCCGCAGACTCCGGAGTCCCCTTCTATTCTTGTTATGTTGCTTCCTTATTTTCTTCAGACTCTGATATATAGAGACATTGAGAATAAATTCTTAGAAGCTTGTGACATATTTCTACCGGGTTTTGGGAGTTATAATTATTTGAATTGCAGTTTATTTATTTCAGATATCTATTATTATTCTGCATTGATAGGCTTACCTAGTCTTAGAGACTAGGTGTCATCACGACCTCCTACGGAGGGAATTTGGGGTCGTGACAACAGGATATGTGTATGTCATTTTGATTCTTAGGGGGAACTTCAATTATAAGTTTGTCATCATCAAAATTGAGGAAATTGATAGGTCATATGTACCTTTATTATGTTTTGATGATCTAACAAACTTACTGATAAGAACCAGATAAGGAACCTGATACACATCCTCAAGTACGTGAGAATAACAAGTCTCAAGCTGGAGACGTAAATTAACTCTTCAAAAGTCAAAGAAACAACGAGGGGAACAGATGGATACCAGTTCCCCTGGTAACAGTACCAGTCAACTCTCCAACAGCTGTAAAGTTGTTGCCTGCACACGCAATAGTAAAAACTTTTCGAAAAATTTTACGGACTGCACAATCAAGTCGAGGAATGATAAAAAGTACTTTTCAAGGTCTTAGAATATATAATTAATTATTAAATTTAAAGATGACATTTTGGGTCATCACACCTCTATTTCCCCTAAATTTGTTCCCCCTTAATTATCTTGCCCCCTTTTGGCATCATAAAAAGACCAGTAACAAGCAATAAGCAAAAAGAAGTCTAGCTTGGTTAACTCATGCCATATGTGTCACGACCCAATCTTTTCTCCGTTGAGTATCGTGATGACACCTAGTCTTTGGAACTAGGTAAGCCTAAAAAGTGCAAGTACAATATCAAAAGGTGACTCCAAAGCCTGCGAACGCAACAACAGGTTTAGCTTGAATCTCCACAGCAAAATTCGTACTACTAGCGAGCAGTCAAATGACTCCATATTAATTGGCTCTACACAAAAATGTGAAAAAGTGTAGTATGAGTACACCACAGTCGGTACCCAGTAAGTATTAAGAATAACCTCAGTGGAGTAGTGACGAGATACAGTTAAGACACTCACTAGTCAACTAACCTTTGCAATATAGCAGTATACAATAATACTGAAAAACAACTAACAATGATAACGACAAAAATCAACTAGTGATATAACATCAAGGCAACATGAACATCATAATTATTGCTCAGACGAATAAGGAACACAAGTACAATCATTTTATCAAGTTCTTCAAATATAAATCCTTCACATATTATTCCTTAAGACAATTATCTTTCGAATATATTTCTTTTGAATAAATATCTTTCGAATATACTTCTTTCAAATAAATATATTTTCAAGTAAAAGTCACCATGTGACACCTCATTTCACAATCATAAACATTATGGGTCTCAGCCCACTTCCATATTTTTCACGGCATCTTGTGCCCATATTTATATCACAACCACACGGACAACTCACGTGTCAATAATAAAATCACCATATTTTTCACGGCACCTCATGCCCATATTTCGTTTATAATCACACAGACAACTCACGTACCAAAATATCAATTTATATTAGATCCGCAGGATCAATTCATTTTCAATAAAGTAAGTTTACAACTTTTAAATCAAGTAAGAAGGCATCAAAGAAATGAGTTTATTTTTGAACTCGTTTGGGTGAAGAAAATGATATTTCAATTAAAATGAAGCATGCGATGACTACTAATTTGGATGTAAAAATTATTAATTAAAAATATAATAGCAATTTTTTTTTATTCGAAACAACTCAAATCTCGAAAACCAGTAAACACAAATCCTTAGAGTCTTGTATAAAGAGCCAGAACCAACACAGTACAACAAGAAAAAGAAACACATAATAAAATTAAATACTACATCATTGAAGGGCACAAGAATTTATATATCACGGAAAAACAAAATAACCAAAAGCAAGTGCAAACATAGTCCCAAAGTAAATGCTCAACATGGGATCTCCCGAGGTACCGTCTCGTAGTCCCAAAATAAATATGCAATAACAAAAATGCCCCCAGGCCATCACAATTCAATCCCCGACATAGCCCGCCTTGTTTCGCCATGTGTGCAATAGTAAAGTAAATGCCCACCTTGTCTCGCCACACATGCATAATAATGTTCCCACCTTGTCTCGCCACATGCGCAACCCACATATAGATATATATATATAGCCCGCCTTGTCACGCTGCATGTGCATAAATCAATAATAACAATATCACGATAGAAACCTCGTGCAAACACCCGAACAAACCTCCCAAAAATATAACGTGCCAATATCACATATGTCACGACCCAAACTAACCCTTGTCGTGATGGCGCCTATCGTGGAACTAGGCAAGCCGACTCATTTCCAAAACAAACCGATATTCTCATTTCAAAGATAATTTCAATGTTATTTAACATAAAAACCTCTATAAAGAAGTTCCCAATCAAAGAAAAACAGAAGTGCGGAAAAGAAAAGCCCGACATCGGGGTGTCACTAGTCATGAGCATCTACTATAATCTGTCTAACAATATCAAGGCTAACTCAGCCTGGAAGAATAGCTAAATACTACTAGAGGAAGATAAGAGGGAGAAGAGCAGGGGCTGCGATCGCCAAACAGCTACCTTGCTATCTCCAAGAAAATCTGCAACAAGAACACTCAATAACCGCTACCGTGTCCAGCCACACCTGGATCTGCACACAAGGTGCAGGGAGTAACGTGAGTACGCCAACTCAGTAAGTAACAACAATAAATAAAGACTGAGCAGTAGTGACGAGCAATAGAGCATATAACGTTCATATCAGGAAATCTCAGTAAAATACCACATGCTCTTAAAAATCAGGATTTGAATCAAACATCTCGTTTAAACCCAGTTCCAATAAAAATCATTTTTTTTATTTTCCAATAGTTTTTCAAACAAAGGCTTTATGCAAAGGTGAGCAAAAATGATGAAATCATAAACAGCCACTTGGGCAGACCTCACAGTCACTCGTGCCACTCGGGCATACCTCACAATCACTCTTGCCACTCGGGCATACCTCACAATTACTATTGCCACTCGGGCATACCTCACAATCACTCTTGCCTCCCAGTCACTCAGCACTCGGCACTCGCACTCAGTAGGTACCTGTGCTCACTGGGGGTGTGTACAGACTCCGGAGGGGATCCTTCATCCCAAGCGCTATAATCTGCACGGACAACTCACGTGCGATAATAATAAAGTATGCTGCAGGCGGGCAGCCCCGATCCACACTCATCCTCACAAATCAGGCCCTCGGCCTCACTCAGGTATGCTGCAGGCGGGCAGCCCCGATCCACACTCATCCTCACAAATCAGGCCCTCGGCCTCACTCAGGTATGCTGCAGGCGGGCAGCCCCGATCCACACTCATCCTCACAAATCAGGCCCTCGGCCTCACTCAGTCATAAGTATCTCAAGCCACTCGGGCATTTCAGTAAAATATGGCATTCGGCCCAAAATATTTATATGCATCAAAATAGAGTCATAAACTGACTTATGTGGTAAACAAGCATAAAAATGACTGAGTATAGATTTTCAATCGAAAATAATGAGAGGATGGTAAGAAACAGCCCCTACGGGTCCAAACAGCATTGGCGCAAGGCCCAAACATGGCATTCAGCCCAATTTACAGAAATTCTTTCTAAAACATATAAGTATCATATAGTTTCAACAAAGTATGCAACTTTACAGTTGCTACGGGATGGACCAAGTCACGAATCCCCAACAGTGCACGCCCACACGCCCGTCACCTAGCATGTGCGTCACTAAAAATAGTAGAATGATACAAAATCCGGGGTTTCATACCCTCAGGACTAGATTTATAATCGTTACTTACCTCAATCCGAGCAATTCTTTATTCCAATAAGCCTTTTCCTCGCGATTCGGCCTCCAAACGCCTCGAATCTTAGTCAAAATAATTCGATACAATCAACACGAGCTATAGGAATCAATTCCATATGAAAATGCTAAATTTCTAAAATAAATCCGAAATTAACTCAAAAATCAACAGTGGGGCTCAATCTCGGAACCCAACAAAAGTTACAAAATATGAACGCCCATTCAAGCACGAGTCCAACCATACAAAATTTTCTAAATTCCGACTCCGATTCGGCCTTCAAACCCTCAAATCAATTTTTGAAACATTTCTATTCTAATCCCCCAAATCATGAAATAAATGCTGGAAATAATGTTAGATTCATGAATAACGGACCAAATCAAGTTAAGATCACTTACCCCAGTCTAATTTGTGAAGTTCGACTCTGAAAATTGCCCAAACCGAGCTCCCCAACTATTTTTATGTCAAAAATGGCCAAAAGACCCGTTTATAGAGCCTCTGATGTTTTCGAGCGTCACAGGTAGCGTGGGGTGCTGCCTGTGGCGCAATTTCCAGTACCCTTAAATATCCCAGAGCCAGGGCTAGCGCCCCACGCTACCCTGGGCGCTTGCGGCGACGAAAAATCTTTTCCAATACTGAAATGGGCATAACTCTCTCATACGATGTCCGAATTCGACGATTCTTTTTGGTATGGCTCCGAAATTTCAATACGGATCTAATTATTCAATCAAATATTAATTTGGAACACATTTGCTTAATGTGATACCACTTATTCTCGAATAAACAATGTCGGAACATGCTACATTTGATGCCGAAACACCTGCAACCCAAAACCGACGATTCACACAAGTAAAAGTACATCATATGGAGCTACTCATGCCCTCAAACAACCGAGCGAAGTGCAAATGTTCAAATCGAACGGTCGGGTCGTTACATCCTCTCCCACTTAAACATACGTTCATCCTTGAACGTGCCCAAAGTTGTTCCAAAAGCCATCAAATCGCTGTGTAACTTCCCCATGCACAAACGCGGGGGTGATCCCACGTCATCCTATCCCATACAGGTCCAATAGCACAGCATAACCGAAATTTCTCAATTCAACCTAGCCCACAAGCCTTCGAATCAAATTTCCAACATCCGAAATTTCCTATAAGATGAGATGTTTGCATCTACATACCGTATAAGTCTGAACACTCTCTACCAAAAGCCGTAACCATAACTCAAATACTCAAATTCAATACCGCATAGCTTGAATGCTCAAAGAAATGATTTCTAATCACAGTATCGACTCAAATCAACCCAGTGCCGGTAATAACCTCATATTAGACAATACCTCTTTTTCAAAACCTTCGTACACTGCCGATGATTAAAGAAACATACCAAATTCATAGCCATTCATTAGACCAACAGGTCATGGAGCTCCCGTTCCTTTAACAAGAACTATAGCCAATTTCAAAGCCGACTTCCGATATTATCCTCCCAATTATACCACAATCAAATCCGATAGCATCCATTCTAGGCCCAATGACCTCGTCTCATCCCACACGACCACTCCAGTGAAATGACACATCACTACAATCTAAAGCCACAACTCGTGCAATCCGTGCACCAGATAACAACATTCCAAAAGTACCCAATCGTAATAATGACCCAAACAGGAGAGCCGTTCCGCAAGCTCGATGAGTACCACCCCAACGCAATGCTAAGAACCCATCACACACCGCAGAACCATAACACACGAATCTTACATGAGGGATCATATTTCCACATAACTCTGCTGCAATACGCGACCCTATCCAAATACTGGTCCATATGAAACACCTCAAGCCACCTTGCTAAATCAATAACCATGCGCAAATCGACATCAAGTACCCAAAGTGCATTACCATAACCACGGAGAAGCAAACTACACCATGCCACATAAAACCCGAAAGAACATAACCAATACGTCATCAACCAAGCAATATCCAATACTATTCTCGCTCAAATTCCGCTATAAGGCCACAATAGAGCCGCACCTTATGTGCATATAACCAACGAATCACAACTCCTCATAGCATAGAAGAGTAACTCACAGATCATTTCAGAACACGAATAAGCTTCACATCAACCGAATGGCACATCCTTCAACAATAGTAGTATGGAGTCAATCAATTCTGCTCGGTGTAGAATACACATCCTAATTGGGCCTACCAACGGGCCCCCAAATCAACTATGGTCAGCCACCAATAGATAAACAACCTCCGAAAGTCTAAAATGACGGAATCATAATACCTTCTATCATCTGGCTAGCTCCGACCACAACTTCACAGTCCACAACCATGAAATAATCTGTTCCTGAGAACTCCCAATCTCCAATTCCATAGAACACATGAATCACCATATTTGATTCTACCTCCACCGCCCGAATGCCTAACACCTCTCTCATATACAATCATCCAACGAGAAATACTAAAAAAAAAAATCTTCAGTGCCACCTCGCAAAAATTTGAATATCAACAATCGATCAACCAGGAGAGTGTCGCAATACCAGCGAAGTACCCATAAATCAAAACATACTACCCCTTCTGAAATGTACACTCTCATCAAGAAATACCAGATAGTAATATCATTTACCTAGACATCGGAAACCGTCCATGCTGCCTAAGAATTTATGTCCTTCCCTTCAAAATTGAACTGTGACCTTGTACATGTAAATCCTATTCCCGCATAACACCACATCTAATATGCCATCATGTGACAAACATAAGAATTCTATTATCAACTCCGAGTCACTAGCAAATTACATACCTTATTAGTCAGAAACCTCTTTTTTGCTTCTTTCAAGGAGGAAATCATAACACACAACACGCTCCATACATCGGTAGAAAATATCCGGTTCAAACCATGGTAGAAACCATCATGAACACTTTGAAATCCATTTGCACATAACCAAGCTATCTGAACTAAATTCCTCTAACTCCACCAAGCCACACAAGTTGCCAAATCCGAGAGCATTGCCACGAAACCCCTGTAGATACTAGCCACGTCAGAAGTACCCAAAGAACCGATAATACCCATTACTATGCTAACCCAACCTACTACCAAGTTGTCCTATTTCTCCAAGTCCTTTCCAAATTGCCTTTAAATTTCTATTTATTTTTTTCCTTGTTAGAAAACTACTACCCTTAACTAAAACTTGCCCCACGAACTCTAGCATAGAATCACACCGCCCTAAGGCTTATAAGCTGCCGAACTCCCTTTTTATGTATCCCAAAGGTTCCACAACCAAAATGCTTACTCCGATGAGACTTCATGTGATCCTAAAACTGTTTCCTTCACCTTCTTGATACTGAAATGCATAATTCACAATGATATAAGATGCCACGAGTCTCAACACCGTTCAATACAACTCCCAGTATTCTACCCATATTTATAAATCTTGAATGCATTGGAACCATTCTTGAGAGTCATCCACTCTACTCAAATCTTGAATTATCCAACCAAACGGACCGAAACGACCTATGCCCCGTTAGCACACCAACACCCTAGGGAATAAAGAGTAACCCACACTCATACGCAACCGAGCAAATTCCCGCTCCATGTACACTATATTCTCTGTGAATAACCTCTCAATTATTTTATGGTCCTCCCATAACCATAGAGTATAATACAACTTGTGTCCAGAAATTCTTTTACCCGAGTCATCCTCGATCTCGACCTCTGCAAGTCATAACTGATTCACCGGTATACCCCTAACCAAAACTAATATGACTCATAACCGTGCAATAACCCAGTCGATAGCAAACTCCCCCACTTAGCCTTAAGCTGAAATTATATAAAATTAGAACCTGTAAGGATTTTTCCTTCTCAATTACCAAGGTCTCGCACCGTTAACCTGCCAGACTTCTCGAAGTCTTTTATTAATCCTTTCACGAACATTCTGAATCTCCAGCCAAAATCACGTACGCGACCTCCTACCGGGTAGCAAGTAGTATTCCTCGCAAAAGCTTCATCAACATCACGCTACCGTTAGCTGCACATAGGAGATAACTCACATGTGGAATTCCTTACTGATATCTTCCAATGACATTGCACTGAGTGCAACGACCACTAAATCCGTAAATTCTCCTGGGTTCATGCTCGCCCACCATTTGTATAAGTCTGCACTTTCCCTATTGACATCAATTGTACGTCAACAATACCTTACAAACTCAAGTCATATTGCACCTGACACGATAATCAGATCTTCACGCCTCTATTCATTTCAAATACACTCCTTTCTGCCATATTCAAAATTTTTTTCCTTTGAACACTAACCATTACTCCAAATAGAGTCTGCATGACGATTCACATACTAACATGATTCCAAACCATTCTACACTCTCTCAAGACGCACGACTACCCTACCATTGAATTCATATGCCAATCTACCACTCTTACTTTGGTTAAATCACCTCATTTAAGAAACTTCTCAACCTCTACTTCTCCCACTTGACCTGCTAGTACTTCAACCACCGCGAAATACTTCCCGTCATGTTTTCCCTCATACTTTGCTACCCAACTGTTGCATCAAATCGAAAATCATCTTTGTCGCACCTGAACCAATAAAATGTTACCGACTCTAAGTCTCTTCGAAGATCATCTTTCTCGAGCCATCAACATCAGAAATACCCACCACAATTACTAAACAATCAGTTACTCTTCTTGATTCCAAACTCATTGACAAGACATGAGAATTTAGTTTGTCCCAAAATTTAACAACGTGAAAGATCTTTCAAAACATTCACTCGAGACCGTTTGTCACATCAAAATGAAAATCAAGCGCCCAATGAACTTCCTTTATATTTCAAGGAAACACTTCTCGTCACATTCAAATCATCTTATCATATCTCGCAGTTATATCATACTCATCACAAAGCTATTCCACCGCTCATCGAGCCACAATTTCCACTTGTAGGGGCATTACCGGACATAGGAGTCCAAATGTATAGGTTACAACTGAAGCTATCGAGCCAAAGCTGTGATCTAAACCTGGCCTCAAGTCCTCCAGACTGGCCCATTACCAAAATGCATAACGCATCTCAAACATCATTCGTAGAATTACAAGCTGGCGATGTACAAATGATACCGAGCGCTCATGTGCACATACGAGATGCGTGGAAGGAATTCAAAGAGTTATGTTTCAAGCTAAATCAATTTCGCACGATAGAATACAAGGAAGTGAAATTTTCCTAAGGGTTCTGCAGCTTTTCGAAGATAAGTACAGACGTCTCCGTACCGATCCACAAGACTCGACTAAACCCGCTCATGACTCGTGAGACCTATGTAACCTAGGCTCTGATACCAATCTGTCACGACCCAAACTAACCCCTGTCATGATGGCACCTATCGTGGAACTAGGCAAGCCGACTCATTTCCAAAACAAACCGATATTCTCATTTCAAAGATAATTTTAATGTTATTTAACATAAAAACCTCTATAAAGAAGTTCCCAATCAAAAAATAAAAGTGCGGAAGGAAAAACCTGACATCGGGGTGTCACTAGTCATGAGCATCTACTATAATCTGTCTAACAATATCAAGGCTAACTCAGCCTGGAAGAATAGCTAAATACTACTAGAAGAAGATAAGAGGGAGAAGAGCAGGGGCTCCGATCGCCAAACAGCTACCTTGCTATCTCCAAGAAAATCTGCAACCAGAACACTCAATAACCGCTACCGTGTCCAGCCACACCTGGATCTGCACACAAGGTGCAGGGAGTAACGTGAGTACGCCAACTCAGTAAGTAACAACAATAAATAAAGACTGAGCAGTAGTGACGAGCAATAAAGCATATAACGTTCATATCAGGAAATCTTAGTAAAATACCACATGCTCTTAAAAATCAGGATTTGAATCAAACATCTCGTTTAAACCCAGTTCCAATAAAAATCATTTTTATTTTCCAATAGTTTTTCAAACAAAGGCTCAATGCAAAGGTGAGCAAAAATGATGAAATCATAAACAGCCACTCGGGCAGACCTCACAGTCACTCGTGCCACTCGGGCATACCTCACAATCACTCTTGCCACTCGGGCATACCTCACAATCACTCTTGCCTCCCAGTCACTCAGCACTCGGCACTCGCACTCAGTAGGTACCTGCGCTCACTGGGGGTGTGTACAGACTCCGGAGGGGCTCCTTCAGCCCAAGCGCTATAATCTGCACGGACAATTCACGTGCGATAATAATAAAGTATGCTGCAGGCGGGCAGCCCCGATCCACACTCATCCTCACAAATCAGGCCCTCGGCCTCACTCAGTCATAAAGTATGCTGCAGGCGGGCAGCCCCGATCCACACTCATCCTCACAAATCAGGCCCTCGGCCTCACTCAGGTATGCTGCAGGCAGGCAGCCCCGATCCATACTCATCCTCACAAATCAGGCCCTCGGTCTCACTCAGTCATAAGTATCTCAAGCCACTCGGGCATTTCAGTAAAATATGGCATTCGGCCCAAAATATTTATATGCTTCAAAATAGAGTCATAAACTGAGTTATGTGGTAAACAAGCATAAATATGACTGAGTATAGATTTTCAATCAAAAATAATGAGAGGATGGTAAGAAACAGCCCCTAAGGGTCCAAACAGCATTGGCGCAAGGCCCAAATATGGCATTCAGCCCAATTTACAGAAATTCTTTCTTAAACATATAAGTATCATATAGTTTCAACAAAGTATGCAACTTTATAGTTGCTACGGGACGGACCAAGTCACGAATCCCCAACAGTGCACGCCCACACGCCCGTCACCTAGCATGTGCGTCACTAAAAATAGTAGAATGATACAAAATCCGGGGTTTCATACCCTCAGGACTAGATTTATAATCGTTACTTACCTCAATCCGAGCAATTATTTATTCCAATAAGCCTTTTCCTCGCGATTCGGCCTCCAAACGCCTCGAATCTTAGTCAAAATAATTCGATACAATCAACACGAGCTATAGGAATCAATTCCATATGAAAATGCTAAATTTCTAAAATAAATCCGAAATTAACTCAAAAATCAACAGTGGGGCCCACATCTCAGAACCCAACAAAAGTTATAAAATCTGAACGCACATTTAAGCACGAGTTCAACCATATAAAATTTTCTAAATTCCGACTCCGATTCGGCCTTCAAACCCTCAAATCAATTTTTGAAACATTTCTATTCTAATCCCCCAAATCATGAAATAAGTGCTGGAAATAATGTTAGATTCATGAATAACGGACCAAATCAAGTTAAGATCACTTATCCCAGTCCAATTTGTGAAGTTCGCTTCTGAAAATCGCCTAAACCGAGCTCCCCAACTATTTTTATGTCAAAAATGGCCAAAAGACCCGTTTATAGAGCCTCTAATGTTTTCGAGCGTCACAGGTAGCGTGGGGTGCTGCCTGTGGCGCAATTTCCAGTACCCTTAAATATCCCAGCGCCAGGGCTAGCGCCCCACGCTACCCTGGGCGCTCGCGGCGACGAAAAATCTTTTCCGATACGGAAATGGGCATAACTCTCTCATACGATATCCGAATTCGACGATTCTTTTTGGTATGGCTCCGAAATTTCAATACGGATCTAATTATTCAATCAAATATTAATTTGGAACACATTTGCTTAATGTGATACCACTTATTCTCTAATAAACAACGTCGGAACATGCTACATTCGATGTCGAAACACCTGCAATCCAAAACCGACGATTCACACAAGTCAAAGTACATCATATGGAGCTACTCATGCCCTCAAACAACCGAGCGAATTGCAAATGTTCAAATCGAACGGTCGGGTCGTTACAACATCTCATAAATTGCACCTCAAGTGCTCAAATATTATAACAAACAGATTGCACATCAAGTGCTCAAATATTATAACTTATCACAGATTGCACATCAAGTGCTCAAATATTATAACTTATCACAGATTGCACGTCAAGTGCTCAAATATTACAACGTATCACAGATTGCACGTCAAGTGCTCAAATATTATAACTTGCCACAAAAATCAACAATACATTATTTTCCACAATAAGGATCCTATGGTTTGACCATAATGTGCACAAAAATCTTAACAAAAATATCCGGGAGTGAATAGCTTAACAAAATAATATTTCACATAACAATCAAGGTGGCAATCACACCAAATCATCGTATAATATAATTTCAACAAACAAGGATCTAGGCATGACAAATAGAGGATTTAATAAGTGCCAATAATTTTCAATTTAATACCTAAGGGCGTCTAAAGATTTTAATCAATAAAATCTGCACATATAAACCAAGTACGTACTCATCACCTCGCGTACATGGTTTTCAATTACACAGTTTGCACATAATACTCAATGCCTAAGGGGTATTTCCCCCACTCGAGGTTAGGCAAGATACTTACCTTTTTGAAGTTATGCCAATATTCCATAATCGCCTTCTTGCTTGAATTGACCTCCAAACGCCTCGAATCTAGCCACAAATAATTCGATACAGTCAATGAAATTTATTGGAATTAATTCCATAAGAAAATGCTAATTATCCAAAACAATCCGAAATTTAGCTCAAAATTCTCCTGTTGGGCCCACATCTCGAAACCCGACAAAAGTTATAAAATCTGAAAGCTCATTCAACAACGAATCTAACCATACCAATTTAACTCCAATTCGATAACAAAATCTCATTTAAAACCCCAAAAATCGAACTCAAGAACACTTCATCTTCTTCCCCAATTTTCCACCCCAAATCATAAATTAGATGATAAAATCAAAGATATAATCGCGGGATTTAATTAAAACCAAGTAAGAAACATTTACCCCAATCAACTCCGTGAAAATCCCTTGCCCAAATTTGTGATCTCTAGCTTAAAATATGAAAAATGGGCTCAAACCCTCGTTTTGGAAATCTTATATTCTGCCCAGGCCTTTATGCATCGCGAACGCGGAGTAAGGGTCGCGTTCGCGAGGAAGAAAATGAAGGCTGCTACTACGCGAACGCGAAGAAGCGAATGCGAATGCGAAGAAGGGAAAGGGAAGACCTTCACGAACGCGAGAGCTTGAACGCGAATTAGGCGGGTCAGCAGAACACGATGACAGAAAACAACAGTTCAAAATAGGAGGAAATGACTCGTGGCCCATCCGAAACACATCTGAGGCCCCCGGGACCCCGTCCAAACATACCAACAAGTTTCATAACCTAACACGGACTTGCTCGGGGTCTCAAATAACATCAACAATGTCGAAACTATAAATCGAACCAAGAATCGAACTTATGAACCTCCAAAACTTCCAACACCGAAAACTCGTGCCGAAACCTACCAGACCAACCTGGAATGACGTCAAATTTTGCAGGCAAATCCCAACTAACATAACGGAGTTTTTCCAACTATCGGAATCGCATTCCGACCCCGATATCAAAAGGTCCACTTCCGGTCGAAATCTTCAAAAAATCGACTTTCGCCATTCCAAGCCTAAATCAACTGTAGACCTCAAATGCACAGTCTGGACATGCTCCTAAGTCCAAAATCACCATACGAAACTATTGACATAATCCAAATTCCATTCCGGAGTCATTTCCTCAAAAGTCAAACTCCGGTCAACTCTTTTCATTTAAGTTTGTAAATAAGAATTGTTCTTTTAATTTAATTTGTGAATCTTCTGAAAATCAAACTCGACCACACCCGCGGGTCATAATACCTATTGCGAAGCTTCTCGAGACCTTAAATCACTGAACATGGCATTAATTCTTAAAACGAAAAGTTGGGTCATTACATTCTCCCCCTCTTAATCATACGTTCGTCCTCGAATGTGCTAAGAATTATTCTGAGGACATTAAACTACTGAATGTATTCTTACACACATACTCGCGGGTGATTCTACTTCACCTCAAATGTAACATGGATCCGACAACGCCATCTCAGTTGAGATTATTTCTTTTATCCATACTTATAAACCTTAAAACCAATTTCTTACTCTCCAAACATTTTCAAAAGGCTTGATTTTCACATCAACGCATAGTATTAGTCTCAACTGGCTATAGCAACTCGTGCCTACGCACACATCAACTTTCTTGATAGTGTTGAAGTACTTCAAAATTTTTCCGAGGTGTTACATTCTCCCCCGCTTAGGATCATTCTCCCTTAAACATATAACATAACTTATCTCTTTTTTTGCACGTCTCAATTCCCCAAATTTTCCTAACTCCCAAATTTTTCAGAAATTTCGGCAGAGTCTCCCCTGTAATTGGGCATATCCACCTGCTATGGTAACACCAAAACAACTCCTAACAACACATCCACAACCCAACAAAGCACCACAATGTATATATCAATAACACTAATCCCAGCGTTACAAGCACTGCATTATTATAATGATATCAGGACATGAAGCATATCATATGTATACTCATCACCATATCTCTGGTCTTAACAGTTATTCATAATTAATTCCAGCATCATCAATTAACCTCATATTAACCAAAACCTTGTTTTGAATTTTGTTTTTACAACACTGACCACAGAAAGTGAGGCATGAAGACATCATAACTATTTACCCGACTTAACGAGTCATATTTTACGCCACCTGGCACTCATCTCATAGGCTAAAACTCAATGTTTATAGCACGAAAATGGCTAAATATGCACAAAAATATATACAAGAATTATCAAATAAGCCTACCAGGCATGACTCCCTATTAATACTATAGTGCAAATTAAATTTCACAAAATTAAAACTTATAAAATTTTCACCACAAGGACTTCGTCCTTACATAACTTCTACCGCGGTTCGTAGCCCAGTTTAAATGTTTCATCTCATATAAAAATAATGTGAGGATCTCGTCCTCAACTCCGAATCACAAGTATTTTTGCACACTGTGCCAACTTAAATATTCAATTTCCTTTCTTTCTTCTTTTCAATAAATTACATAAATAATTTTCACAACACATAATGAACCCTCATACCAATAAGGTATATAATTCATAAAATTGAGATCAATTATTCCGAAGTCACATCAAAACCCACTGTAGTGAGTAATATAAAGTCACTGTTGGACTTATAGCCCTCAGTAGTGTACAAAATAAAAGTGATAGACACGGGCTAACATTTTCAAATCTCCCAACAGGGATAAACATATATATGGGTCACAAAATTATGTAGCTCACCCATAAGCGGAGCATAATAGGAGGACTCACCTCAATATTCAGAACCGAATCAAATTAAGGGAAAATATCCATTTGTAACAAATCGGGATCGTACCTATAACGACACCATCTGGTGTATCAGCCTCAGCCAAATCATAACGATTATATCAACGGGTCGGGCCGCCACCTCTTAGGCACCCTCTACTCGCCTGTCCTCCACCTCTAGCTAACTGTGCACATGGAGTATTAACTGGAATAAAGCATGTAGCTTGAGTGCTCTAATGAAATCCACTCCTCCCAAGTCTGGGACAATCTCTCATGATGTGCCTAGTATCACTACACTCATAACAACCTACCTGAGGTCGTGGATGCTCGTGCTGAGTCTGTGTCGGATAACTGAAATAACCACGTTAAGAATCTTGTGTCGGTGGTGCACTAAAAGTATTAACTGGAGCACTACGAGTACTCTGAATTGCGGACTACGCTGACCGAGCCTCCGCCATGATGAGTCATAACTGCATAGTAGAATCTACTAAATCCTCCAGAGTTCCGAGACCATTTTGGCCTCCTTAGACTCCTTCTCCTCCCTTCAAACATGTTCTAATATCCTGGCAGTCTCTACTACTTGCTGAAATGGAATGCCATTTTGCAACTCTCGAGCCATACATATTTTAAAATCATAATCGAGCCCTTCAATGAATCTGCGGACTCGCTCTTTAACTGTAGGAACCAAGATAGGTGCATGGCGGCCTAACTTACTGTACCTGATAGCATATTCTGACACCGTCATGGTGCCCTGATGCAACCGTTCAAACTCTGTGTGCCATGCATCCCAGAGAGTCTGGGGAACAAACTCTTTCAAAAAACCTCTCCGAGAAATAAGCCCAAGTTGGTGGTATGGCATCAGTTGGTTTACCTTCTTCATAAACGTGCCACCATTGATACACTGCTCCTGACAGCTAAAATGTAGTAAAGGCAACTCCGCCCACTTCCACAATACCCATAGCACGGAGAATACTGTGATACATTTCTAGAAATCCCTGGGCATCCTCGGTAGTTGTGCCACTGAAGGTAGGTAGACTATACCTTTTAAACCTCTCAAGTCTCTTTTGTTCTTTTTCTTATGCCTTTGGCCTGACTTCAGGCTGAACCAGAATAACAGGATGTACCGGTACTATACTCGGAACCTGATCAATATGAACCTGTTACTCTGGAGTACGGGCAGTGGGAGTCTGAGTTACTCCCCTAATCTGTGAAATATCTGTGAAATATTTGGAGTACGGGAGTGGGAAGGATTAGGAAGTCTCAATTTGATGCACTCCCTCCTTGTAGGGCCTTCAGTGAAAGGAAATCGTTTGTACTTCCAGTCATGTGCTTTGAGCAACCACTATCCAGTACCATTGTTGGCTGCTACCCTTTACTGCTCCTTGCACAAGGAAATCAAGGGTTAGACTTAGGAAGCCAAACAAGTTTGGGTCCCTTGTAATGAGGAAAGGGGTGAATGAGGGTTCTTTTGGTTCAAGTAGGCATCATACGTCTTTTATATGAGGGACCAGGTTCTCTAACAGTGTTATCTTTTTAGCAAAAACTATATTTTTCTGTTGAGACTGAAACCTGCCCTTATAGGTTTTCTTAAAGTACCCAGTGTTACCACAGTGAGTGCAGAGCCAGTTGTCAGGTACAGTAACGTACTTGCTATGAGGGCTGTAGGGAGTTTTCTCCCTTTGGAATCCGATTCCCTGCCTGTTTCCCCCATTGTTCGTATGCATGGCAGTGATAGCATCAGAGGACCAGGTCCACTTGAGTGAATTTTCAAGATCACTCTTGACTCTACCTAGATCTTTCTGAAGTTGTTTGTTTTTCTCGAGTTCAACACACAAACTAGATTTCACTGATTTTAGCTCATCTTCAAGCCTAAGATGTGTTTCATCCGCAACTTTCTTTCCCTTTTGAAGAATCTCATGCCTACCTTCTCCTTTTAGTTCCTCAATTGTATCCTTCAGATCTACAACAACTACTAATAGGTCATCTCTCTCATGCTCTATGTTAGCAACCTTTTCAGTTAATGCTACTTTCTCCTTTTTAATACACTCAATGGTCTCTTTTAGATCGACCACAACAACTATTAGATCGTCTCTCTCATGTTCTATGTTAGTAACCTTTTCAATTAAAGCATCTTTTTCTTTCTTCAAATTCTCAATGGTTTCCTTTAAATCTACCACAACGACTACTAGATCATCTCTCGACTGTTCTGATTCTCCTAGTTCCATAGTTAATGCATTTTTATCATTTATAAGACTATGATAAGTATCAATTAAAATATTTACTAAGGACATAAGTTTTTTTGAAGAATAGGATTTCAGATTTCTTTGAACATCTAGAAAGTTTACCTCATCATCATCGTCGTCATCTTCATCATCGTCAGACTGTTCCATCAAGGCAAAGATAGAGTCATACTCAGCTGCTTTAATTTTCACTGTCATCATGGAGATGTCACCTTGATCATCATCTTCTTCAGATTCGCCGGTAATATGATACATTTTGGAGAGATAAATGTATCTTGCACTGTAAAAGTACTTATGGAGCAGACCATAAAACCTTATTTAGTGGTAATAGGTAATTTAAAATTTTATGTTGTAATAAGAAAATATGTATCGAGACGTGATGTTCTGCATGCAAAATAATACAACTTAATATATGAACATATTATTATTTTAATATTTAACTAATGTTCCTAAGTCCATGTGCATGTGAAATTCGGCAATGAGTGGATACCTTTTAGTATCTGCTGTGTATATGCTACACAATAGATATTGTTGGTTAATAATAGAGCATGACTGGAATTCCTAAAACATAGAAAAGACAATTAACAGGAACTTGGGAGATGGGGCTCATGGTTTCTGTGAATGAAAAATTACAATGATAAAGGAAGAAGAAATTTTGCTTTGGTAAATACAAGCACAAGTAATGTTCTTTTCTGTCCATACCTATGAACAATGAGACCGTATTCTATGGAGAACCAATTTCGTAGTTCCTAAGTATACTTGTCAATTCATATTTAGTGTTGATCAAAATCTTAAATATTATAGAAATAATTAAATGACTATTTTTAAATATTAAAAAATAATTAAATAATTATTCTTAAATATTAGAAAAATATTTAAATGACTATTTTGTCCAGTGTGAACTCTATTTTTAAAGCGTAAAAAAGGCGAACGACATTTCACTAAAGGCCTTCGTGCCTTAAATATAACTAGTCTTAGGATACGCGCGTTGCGCGTGTACCCAACTTCAATAAATAAACTTTTTATAAAAATCACATAAATAGTATATTAAAATTATATCTGAATTACAAAATAAAAGTTTAAACTTTTGAAATTGATGAATATTAACCCAATATAGATAACTCAATAAATAAAGAGAAACTATCTCATAGAATTCCTCAATCATCATTCTATATATTCAACTTAAACTCATTGCCATCTCTATAATTTTATCACCTTAACTTCTCAAGCTATCATACTTCCTTTTTAATTTCAGTAAGAACACATAGCATTTGAAGATTTAAGAGTTTTTTAATTTTTTTTTTTTTTTTTGAAAAGCTATGTTCAAGTTCATATTTTTGTGTTTGTGGTAATTTTTAAATTCATTCTAATAGATACAAACATGTTCAACTAACTAACAAAAGACAGTCTATTTTTCTTTAATCAATAAGAACTACTATACGAATTGTTTCTAACAGATTAAAAAAAAATTACTATAGCAAAAGTAGAATCCATCAGCTACATTTTGAACTATAAATTTTAGTTGATTTTAAAATCTTAAATATTAAGAGAATAATTAAAGGATAACTTTGTGTAATGTAAAATCTATTTTCAAAAGGAATTTTTATTTAAATAGCCGAACGGATTCACTATTTACTTTTTCCACTTGGTAGGCATATATTATATATTCGCTGGCTATTTTTAGTTAAGCGGTTGGATGACCGGCTATTTAGCTTAATTCTTCATTTTTTAAGTTGAAAAGCTATCAACATTAAATTTAGTTAAATATCTTCTTTGTCATACTTTTATCATAATTATTCAAAGATTTGTCAATAACATGAAGAAAATCAAAATTTTGTTTGTTTGAAATTTGAGAGTAATGGTTGGTCCTACAACTCCTAGAAAATAAAATGAATAATTGATAATTTAGAGCCTACAAAATAACTAATGTCAACCATTATACCACAAATTAGATGATATAAAGAACTACAATTAGCATCCAATGGATTAAAGAACTAAAAAGGCAAAAAATATTATGAGCCACATTTAATAAAAAATCTAGCAAAAGATTGATGATAACTTTAAACTCATCAAAGTAATGATAAAAATGTTATTTCACTACATAATAAGAAACTAATCATGTAAAAGAAGTATAAATAACTTATAGCATGCTTAATTTTAGTTGAAATGAGAAGTCTTGTATGTCAAGAGTTTCACATATAATATACTAATTTTTAACATACTTAACATCACGTATTCTAAATAGCCAGCTTAAAAGTTTCACTTTTCACATATTTTACGTCACACAATTATTCAAATAAATAAAGGATTATATTAGTAAAATTGCCTAATTTTAAGTTCTTAAATATTAAGAGTTTCTACATTGATCAAATAAGGAATGACTTAATGGCCATAATTTTAGTTGACTTCAAACTCCTAAACTTTAGGAAAATAATAAAACGACTACATTGCCTAGTTTGAAATCAAATTTTAAAGGGTAAAAAAGGCGAACGACGTTTCGCTAAGGGACTTCGTGCTTTTAATATAATATAGATATAGATATAGATTCTTACTATATATAGATTCATATATCATTACAATATTATACTATATTTCAGATTAGATCACACAAAACTTCAATTTTAAAGAAATATACATATAATTTTCTTTCTCAAATTACACGATTAGGTTATTTAAATAAGACTTTTTTACACCATCAGAAAATTCTAAAGTAATTATAATAACTGTCTTAAATAATATTATCTTGTTCAATAAGTATACTTTACTAGAAAAAAACAAAAACCATTAATGAACAAGTGATCAATGGTTGAATTTCCTTTTTGAGATTAATAAGGAGTAGTATTGCACTTAAAAAATCCTAGTGTAATGATATTCAAGTTAGTTCTTGGTGTATTACTGTATTTTCTAGTGAAACAACGTTCGACTTGAAGCTAGTTGTTTTGTGACAGTTTAAACGATTCTTTCGCTACGTAATAGGTATATATAATTGATGTTTTTGTTCTTTGATTAATTCTTTTTTTTTTTTGTTGGTAACAATGTGAAAATTACCAATAACAAGCCAAATTAATACACCTATAGAGCACTTATTTCCATAACCACCTTCTAGGAAGGACACTCTGAACAATAAGCCTCCGACAGCAACTAATTACAAATATGCAGAAGAACTATAATTCAACTAAGTATTCTATGTAAAAACTATCTACTCCTATATGTTTTTTTTTTTTTACAATCTAAGTACTTCTCTCTCTATACAATTTCTCTCTTTATCTGTGTTGCTACTTCTATTGGTTGTAGTATAGCATCCTTAAACACTTTGTAATTCCGAGCTCGCAAGGTCTGGTATGTCATGGCGCCCCAAACAGCTGCTATCAGTTCCTTTGAAAATTCTTTCCAACGCTTCCTCTTGATACATTCTAACACATATTTCAGCTCTCCAGCGGGGAGCTGAACATTAATCCATTGAGTAAGTTCAACTCTCAAAGATGTGATCCAATTACGGTCCACAAATAAATGTGTACTTTTCTCCATGACCCGATGGTCACATAAGTAGTAATTGGGATTCTCTACTGGTATGTGCAATCTGAGCAATCTTTCTTTTGTCAATAGCCTACCATAGACTACTAGCCAAACGTGAAATCTGTATTTAGGTAGAGCTACTGAGTTCCAAATGAGATCTGCCACTTCCATTTTGTTGTGCTCTCCCTTCAGCTGCAAGTAGCTTTTAGTGATTGAATATCTTCCCCCAACTGTGAGAATGTATCTTGTCTAGTCATACTGTCACACCCCTTTTCTACCCCAAAAGATATGTGTTATGGATTGTGGGTTAAATAGTTTTTCCAATTAAAGTGACAAATATGAGTAGAGATTATTTTATTTATAGAGTTGCCACTTAGAATTGATTTTTCGGTGTTCCAAGTCACCTTTTATTTGAATCTTTAGTCAAAGAAAGGTTTGACTCTATTTTTATCGATTCGCAAAAATAAAGTTCGGGTAAGAAATTATGTTGACCGGGAGAAGGTGTAAGGCATTCTCGAGTCCCGTGGTTCTAGCACGGTCGCTTTATTGACTTAAACTTGACTTGAATTAATTTTGGACAAACTGTGTTTTACTGAATTTTTATGTTTTACTTATCCGCTTTTAATTATTAAAATTATTAAAGAAAGCTTTAAATAAAATTGTCCTAACCGCACCACGCAAGCGAATGTGCGACCGAGATAAATTTAATTAATTTTTTGTCATAACCGCGCTACGCAAGCGAATCCGCAACCATGACGAGGATTATTAGTACATCATTACTTTTGGAGAAAATTACTACATTCGAAGAAATTAATTTTTAAATTTATTATAAGCTACTATCGCGCTACGCAAGCGAATCCGCAACTATGAAAAATAATTAAATTAAAACAATTAACTAAAACTATTGGATAAGGTATGAGATTGTTCAATTAATTTATTCAATGTTAAACATCACGCTACGCAAGCGATTCCGTGAAGTTAAAGCGCACTTACCATTTGCCTAGCATTTAAATTAATCAATTAAGAGGTGATTAAATTATTAGATTACTATTACTAAGAGAAAGAACCACTTTAATTAATCTATTTGAGCAAACATGACTTTTAATCAATTGGGTCAACTTTGTAGTACCACTTTTAGTTAATCTATTTGAGCAAACATGACTTTTAATCAATTGGGCCAGCTTTGTTTACAAAAGTTAGTCTAGTACATTACTTAAAAGGAAATGGGCCAGCAGTAACTCAAGCAAAAATGGGCCAGCAGTGACTTGAAAAGAAAAATGGCTAAATAAACTTTTAAAAGGCATTGGGCTTGTTGGGAAGATTATTGGGCTTCTGGAATGGGCACAAGTTTACAGCAACACCTCAGTATTAAAACAGCCCAGAAAACCAACAAAGATGCTTGAAACTAATAGCTAAACAACTTCACAAATTGCCTAAGGGTTCTTTCTATTTTTCTCAAAGGTTTTACACTCTAAGAAACACTCACAAAACTCATAATTTTCAGCTTATTATTAGTATTTAGTTACTGATTTTTCTTAAAGATATCTGTCTTTTTAGAGTGTAAAGGATGATCTCTAAGTGTCATAGAGTGTGTCTGAAGTGAGGAAAGAACAACCCCTTAAATAGGCAAATAAAGTCACTTTTTAGACATATTTTGGTTCACTAAAAGTCTATCCAAAAAGGACTGACTTTGTGTGCTAAACATTGTTCAAAGGTTGTCCAAAAGGTGAAAGGACGAAAATATGCTATGTCAAAAGCAAGAAGAAACAATGTCATTTCAGCCACCCTACTAGTAAAAAGTAGGCTATTAGTACCCTATTTTATGATAAAAATAACCTAAATTTCAGCTCTTACAATATTAGTACCAACCTATGTGATTCAAAATCAAATCAAGAAATAAGTAACTAAAACTGATTAAATTGATAAGGCAAACATATTTGGATTGCGACCAAACTGAGCGAACTAGATTAAAATTCGTTCAACTTATGCAAAGTGACATAAAGTGACTGAAACTATAACTATTGTACGAAACAGAAATTAAACAAGCATTGTTGAACTAATCGGACGAAATATCAACGATGACTACAACTTGCTAGATAAACACGGATCCGATGACACTAAAGATTGGTTGATCGATAACTAACTGCTAACATTAACATAAGTAGCTAAACAGAGATAACTAACAAATACACCAGCTTGATATTCTAATTATCAGTAGTCGATTACAATAAATGAATCAAAACAGAACCTAAAATCAGAATATAGAAACTAAACAACAAAGAAAGAAAGAAAAGAAGAAAAAAGAAAAGATTAGGGGTTGTACCAAAC
Organism: Nicotiana tabacum; assembly: GCF_000715075.1. Classification (NCBI taxonomy): domain Eukaryota; kingdom Viridiplantae; phylum Streptophyta; class Magnoliopsida; order Solanales; family Solanaceae; genus Nicotiana; species Nicotiana tabacum. Next base: position 1,742,009 of record NC_134094.1, read on the forward strand.
AATTCAAAACGGCTGCCCTTAAACTCAAAGACAACGCGAACCGCGGCAAATCGACTCCCAAAGATCTGTTTTCTCGATGGCTTTTGCTGGAAAAAAGAAATTTCGACATACCAAAATTGATTCCAAGTCAAGCCAAGGGTAAAACGGAGTTGTGGGGTCGTGTGGGTAGTGAGGCAGTGGTGGTAGATGGCAGCGGGGTGGTCGTGCGGTGTGATGTGGCAGTGGGGTGGTGAGTTCGGCGATGAGGGGAATTTTGGGGGTGAAATGGGTAGGAAGGGATAGATCTCCGTTTATGTATGACACGGAGTGTGGGAGGTTAGATCTTGACGGATTTGAGAGCGGCGACGGCTAGGGTTTTCTTCAAATTTAGGTAGATTTGGTGATATTGAGGGTGATTTCGGGGATTTGGATATGGGTAGAGGATGAAGAGAGGAGAAGATTGGTATAATTTGGAGTGTTTGGAGGACAGCCGATGCCGGTAGGCGATTTCCGGCGGCGGGGGAGAGGCGACAGTGATGGGTTTGGCACATAGGAGAAAGAGAAGAGAGAGGAAAAAGAAAGAGGGAGAGGAGAAGACAAAATAGGGGAAAATGGGGGGAAAATTAGGAAATGGGGTCTTTAAATACCTAAGATAAAGGTGATTTATGGCCATTGGATCCAATTAAGATGGGTGGCTGAGATTCAATCTCATCCACTTAAACAAAACTACGTCATTGTGGCGTGTTTGGTATGGGCATGAAGGTTGGGCGGGTCAGGTGCTCTTGGGCCAATGAATTGGTCCATGTTTTGGGCCAATTTGTGCTTTAAAATGACAAGACCAAATCCCCTTAACCCCGTCACTCAATATTTAATAAATCTAATTCTAAAATCTACAAACACACAAAAAATAAACCTAAAAAAGTGCGATGTATAAGAAAAGAAAGATAAAAAATTAGATATTTACACATACCAGCTTTGCATCTGGTTCTTGAGGGAAGGTGCATTATGACTCCATATATCTGAGTCTATTTTTATATACACACCTTGTACCCATCTCACCCATAGTGAGTCCTTCCTTTCTATCAATTGCCACAATAACTTACCCATTGAAGCAATGTTCCAAGTTCTGCAATCCTTGACATTTAAACCTCTTCTACTCTTAAGCAAGCAGACCTTATCCCAAGAGACTAAGGATGTTTTCTTTTGTTCCACTGTTTTACCCCATAGGTACTCCCTGCACTTCCTATTAACTTTTTTTAGGATACTCTGTGGCAGGATGAAGACTGAACCCCAAAAGTTGTGTATAGAAAACATGACAATATTGAGTACTTGTAGCCTTCCAGCATATGATAATTGTCTTGCATAAGTAGTTGTTATCTGGCTTGTAATCTTGTTGATCAACTGTTGTTTCGAGCTTACTCCATTTCTTAGATGACAAGGGTAATCCTAAGTATCTAATAGGAAAAGTCCCCTGAGCAAATCCAGTCTTTTCCAACAATTGAGCTTTAACTTGATCACGCACACCAGCAACAAACATATGTGATTTATCCCTGTTGGCAATAAGTCTTGTAGCAGCACTAAAATGATTTAAAGCCTCTAGGACTCTGTTGATTGAGTCTTCATCCCCTTTGCAGAATACCATCAGGTCATCCGCAAAGATTAGATGAGTAGTTTTAGAGATTTACACATTGGATGATATTTGAAGTCTAACAGCAGACTCATACAATTCAGGACTCTAGTTAAGTATTCCATTACCAACACAAATAATAAAGGAGATACAGGATTTCCTTGTCTAAGCCTCTCTGACCATCAAAATAGCCCTAACTTTCTCCATTAATTTTGACAGTAAACTTTGGATTGGATATATATGTCATGACCAACCTAATGAACTTCTTAGGAAATCCAAACCCCCTCAAAGCTTCCTCATTACCATATCATACGCCTTCCTGAGATCTATTTTCATAAGACATCTTGATGAGGTTTTTCGATTGTAGTGTCTGAGGAGATCATGGCATATTAAGATATTATGGATCATAGACCTGCCTTGAACAAATGCAGATTGATTATCTGCAACTATATGACTCACTGTCTCCTTGAGTCTCCTACACAATATTTTTGAGATGCACTTGTATAACACATTACAGCAAGCTATAGGCTTATATTGGCTTGTACTTTCAGGATGATCAACTTTTGGAATAAGGACAATGTTTGTGGCATTGATATGTCAAAGCATCTTCCCATTATGAAAAAACTCGATAACAACTTTGGTTATATCTTTTCCCACAATACTCCAAGCTGCTTTATATAATCCACTTCCAAATCCATCTGGCCGAGGACTTTTATTTTTCTCAATACTAAATAAGGTTGCTTTGACTTCTTCCTCTGTGAACTCCTTTATAAGCTGTATTTGTTGTGTTGTTGACAAAGTGTTCCCCCTCTTAATGATTGCTGGATGAGTTGGCACCTTAGTTGTTGCCTTCTTTCCTAGCAGGTCTTGATTGCAATCTATAAATACCCGAACTATGCTATCTTGATCAGTTTTTAGCTCATCCTGGTCATTCTTAATTCGAGTTATTGCTTGCTTCAGTTTCCTGTGCTTTATGACGGAGTGAAAGTAGCTAGTATTATCATCTCCCAATTACAGCCAAGTGACTTTACTCCTCTATTGCAAATACACTTCTGCTAAGTAAGATGATCTTTTGAATTTTAGGTACTTCTCCTTTTCAATTGCTTGAAGTTTAATATCTAAAGGTCTAGTATGTAATAGAGTCTGAGCCTGGTATAGATCCTTTCTATCCTCTTCTGCCTCTGCTACTATATTACTGGAGTAGTCCTTATTCTGCTTTTATAACTTCTTCTTGAGCAGTTTCGGCCTCTTAACTATCTGAAATATTTTGTACCCTACAACTTGTACCAGCCATCCTTCTTCTACCAGTCTTGTAAAATGAGGATGTTGACTCCAATTGTTGCAATATACGAATGATTTCATATGATTGGTCCTGTCTTCAGCCATGACTACCTTAGCAGCAAGAAAATGGTCTTACTAGAGGGCAACACATCCAACCATGCTCCATTGTTAAATATCCAATCTATTTTAGATAGGATTCGATGCTCATGCTAATCACTCCAAGTATATCTGCTCCCTTTGTCTCTGATATTGTTATGTATTGTATTATTATTATTATTATGTAATATTGTCTTATGAAATGAAGTTGTAATGTGTTATTAGGTATCTATATATCTATATAAAGGAGGGCCAAAGAGTGTTGATGTAGCATCTCTAAAAACCTAGGAATCCTATTTTATTTTATTTTTGCTTTTTTTTTTTAAAAAACCTTATAAATGAAAAAGGGAAAGGGAAATACGTTAACATAAAAGACTAAACAGTTTTACTTCTGAAAAGTCACATTGGCAAGGTAAACGACTATCGGTTTTGCTTCTGAAAGGTTACATTCAAATTAAAACTACCATTTATGCTTCCCGAAAAAACGATCACGTATTTCACTGTATTTCTTCATCCTCCAGTATCTATCTACCTATGGAATGTGTGAAAATTCTAAACAGTGTCTCCTTGTTCTTTCTTGCAACGTCTCATTTTCTGAAATTGTTATCAATTTTATGATTGCTTAATTAATTAAAGTGCTCCTATTCTTCTTTGTATGCAGTTTTGATTTGAAAATTTGAAGATAGTTAATTGCCCACCAAAAATAAATACTGCGGAAGGTTACATATATAAAGGAGGGCAAAAAGTGTTGATGTGGCATCTCTTAATGTTTGCAAATCATGCGATCAACTCAATTTCTGCCACATAATTACTGTTTGATTTTTCATGTTGCCTTAATAATATTATAAATTTTGTTATCTTGGTGAAGGTGTTATTTGAAGAAAATATTGTTTTAGAATTAGGTTGAATAACTTATCCAAAACGATAAACATTCACTTCATTCTCGTCATCTGGGAAGGTAAGCTACATAAGAAAGATGTTTTTAGTCCTCTGATCTGTGCAATAATAGTTGTTCCATTTTTGACTCATGTTAACTTGTAACATTTCTACAGAAAGAAAAGGAAAACAAGTTCTGGATAGAAAAAGTTATTTTCGTCGAGATTGCTTCATTATATTGCGGCAGCCTTAATTTATCAACTTTACGAGAAAATTCCCATGTATATATATAGATCCCACATATGCATTTCCCAAATAGCCATTACATACTCATTTCAGAGATAGCCATTTAATCCAACGGCTCAGCTTCTCTACTTCCCAAATCTCTCTCCATATCAAAATTGCACTAATCTCTTCTTTCTCTCCACCCCCCCCCCCCCCCCCCCCGAATTTTTACTTGTTTTTATTTTAACTTCTTTTTTATATAGTTTTTTTTATCTACTTGTTTCATTTCTGTTGTGAGATTTGTTTCATCTCGTTTAGTGTTGAATAATTATGGATTCTAGTTGTTTCAAGATATTAACAAATTTTGATTTTTTTTGTTTTTGTTTTCGTATGCTTTAAAGTGGTGGCTATTATTTGGAAACTATTCCTCTGCTATTGCCGATTCAAAATAAAATTGCGGATTTGGAGGACATGTTTACCTATTTAATTTTCGTGAAGTTGTAAATGGATTTTTAATTTTTTTTTAAAAGAGTTTAAGGTACATATAATAACGATATAGGATTTGGCTTGGCACTATCACTTAATAGTAATAACATGTAAATATTTTGAAAATTTTTAAATTAATAATATGGTAAAATGGTAAGTAACCTGATATCACTTGTTAAAATTCACTGATAGTGTAGAAAAATAATTACACTTAGATTCACATTAGTTAAATATAAATTATTGCAAAACACAATATTGTACACCTAAATATATGTAGGAAAAGTCTGAAAAAAAATTGTCCACGAAGAAAAGCTCTTGGGATAAAAAAGAGTAATAGTATTTTCTCTGCTAGCTCTGTGTGATTATCTTGTTTTTTTAGTATGATTGATCAAACCTATTGCTGGAAAAATGAAGTTTCCTTTCATTAATTTAGTCTCTTATTTTATTTTTCTTCTCTCTTTGTCTTAGATTTTGTCCTGAAATTTTCCTTCTATTAATAAAATTTTTCTTTTTATTTTTCTTCTCTCTATCTTATATTGAATTTGAGTATAGTTTGTTTGGTTTACGTTGGAAAAATTAATCTAAGCATAAGATCTTGTATAAGTTAATACAGTATTTGGTTGGTCGCATAAGAAATAAGTAATTGCCACAGAACAAATTCACTAGTTGATTGCCAGTGAAATAATACAGTCAGACTTCTTTATAACAACATCTCTATATAACAGTCATTCACTATAAAAATCAAGTTTTCTGCGAAATCGATTTTTAGGTAATAATTTACATATCTATAACAGCTTTTTACCTATAACGGCAATATCCGTATTTATAGGGAGAACGCTCTTTTTAAAATTACTCATCTATAACAGTCATACAAAATATTTAAGATTACTAATAATAATTCTATAAATATGCACACAATTTTTTCCATTGAACAATGTTTTAATTTTCTTGCATAAAACATAAGATTTGAAAATTTATACATGACATATTTTCCATTTCATACCTTTTTGTTGAAAATTTGGACACGAATCTTCGCAAATTCAAGTGTTATATCAGTAGTAAAAGAATGAAATCTACAAAATAGTTACAATTATAAAATTCTTCTATCAATCTTGAAAGATTTTATTTTTCTAGTAGCTTTAAAATGCGTGCCTTATAGTTTAAATATGTGTACGTTTAGTATGAATTTATTAATAGCGTATTAGTTTTTTTCAATATTTACCTATTGAAATATGCATATCTTTTAAGATTTTAAATTTGAATAATTTTCTTATCTTTTATATGTAGTATTAACAAAAAAAAATTAATTTTTGGATAAATTTTATTTACAACAACCAAAAAATATTTAAACGTTAAATGTTGTTATAGGTGTATAACAGTTATTCAGTGTAAAAGTCGCACAATATCGGATCAATTAAGGTTGTTACAGAAAGAATTGACAGTATCTACATTAAGTTGCGCCAGAGTTTATCTATTATAGTATGCCAGATGCAATTTGGAATTAAACACAGGCATACTCGTAACGTACAGATCTACTATTTAAAAATAGAGAAATTTTCAGAAACCACTATTGTTTAGTGGTTATTAACTTCCTATAACTACCATATACATAATTACTTCCTATAGTTACTATTCAGTTGTTATGGTAGTATATTTGATATATTCGTGCTGCTGTATTCATGCATATAACAGTAAAAAACGCTTAAAATCCAGGGCAGTCTAGTTGTAGGCGCACGTATTTGCGCCATGAATTCATGAATACAGTAACGATAATCACCTTAAAAATAGGTCTGTACAACTGCCTTGTTACACCCTATGCGTCCCAAGGTGACGTAATGAATATGAGACTTTTTAATCATGATTTAAATGATTTTAAAGTCATAATATGGCTATATATGATGTTTGGATAGAAAATATGAAGTTTGAAAAAAAACGGATTAAAGTTGCGGAAACACCGACTAAGGATTTTTCTTGTAACAGAGCTTTTTGAGAAATAAATTTCGTGTGCTATATAAGGTCATTTTGGGACATATTATATACTGAATTGAAGGTCTTGGAATGTAGTTTCCAACGCTCTTAACTGTTCATTCATACGGCATCTAGATAAAAAGATATAAGCGTCGAAAAATGGGCGAATGAGAGGGTGCCAAGCTAGCACCTTTTGACTGTTCAAAAGTTGATAAATATGTCTTAACCCGTCTGTCTCATCATTTTCACATATAACCCGACCATAGAACACCATAGAACCTGCCTTTGAACTCTCTAATAGTGTTTCAAAGAATATTATCATCCAGGGCACGGAATCAAGAAGCGATAACATTAAAACGATCCTTACGACGTAAGTATCGCTATATCGCCTCTTTTTTTCTTTGTAGTTTGAGTTTTGGAAAGTATTTCATAGTTAAGAAAACATATACTTTCTGTATTTAAGTGTTTAAATATCAAGGAATGTTGATAAATTCGTATCCTAATAGTTAGAACTCACGGGACGGTGATCGAAAGCCGTGAGTTCGAGTTATTTGACTTGTAGTGGACTGTTTTGTGGGCTGTTTCGTGTTACCTTTGGGCTGTATATTTTTCTACTATTTAATGAAATTTTGGAGGATAAATGGTGTGGAGAAACACCACATAATGACGGAATGGTGGGCTGGTCATTCATCGTTATATTCTTTTAAGTTGTTTGACACTACTTTGGTTGTCGTTTTATGTATGAAGTGATTAGGGCGTGTGGGCTGTTTTGTGGTATATTGTGATAGATATAAGGTTATAAAATGATTCTTACATTTTGTTATTGTTGTGTTCTTGTTGTTGTTGGTATATGGTATTGGAGGAGGGCCTAGTTACAGGGGAGATGCTGCCCAAATTTACGTAAACGAGCTACTAGTTTAAGTTGCGGACTTAGCCTTTACTCAGCACTGATTTTGAATCTCCTTATGATGTGGTAGATTGGGTTGAGTTGTTTGAAGAATTTCTTGGAAGGTATTAAGGACTCAACGGAGTTAAGGTATGTTAAGGTTATCCCTTCTTTCTTTTTGGCATGATCCAAATGATACAAACGAAATGAGCAAAATACGTAAATTTTATAAATGACTCTATTCATAGAAATACTAGGGGTATCTATATTCTTGATTCCCTATGTGAATTATTATTATTATATACTCTATTCATGGGTCTCCTAAAAATACGGATTTGATAAAGTTTGTCTGGAAGGCATATTGATTTTATGATATTCGAGAAATCTTATTAACGTATTTCTTATGCATTTTATGCATTTATACATATACATTGACCCATGACCAGAAGGCGTTATATACGCGTATATTATATGTATATGGGATATGAAAAAAGGTTAAGGCGTTATATACGCACCACCACCTGATCAGCTGGTATACATTGATGATTTTACCCACAGTGGCTGAGATGATATGATGGGATGCCCTCAGAGGCTTGATGATGTTATGTACGCATATACCTATGCATGGTATGACATTTATACGCACATGCATGACATTATAAATTTTCATGATTCACAGAGCTATTCAAAATTACAGGTTGAGTTCTTTACTCCATGTTTCTTTTAGGTCTTTTATATACTACTATCATGCCTTACATACTCGGTACTTTATTTGTACTAACGTCCCTTTTGCTTGGGGACGCTGCGTTTCATGCCCGCAGGTCCCGATAGACAGGTTGAGAGTTCTCTTAGTAGGCTATCAGCTCAGCAGAAGGTTATTGTGCACTCCACTTGCTCCGGAGTTGCCTATTTGGTCAGTATGATTTGAATATGTATTATTTGGTATGGCGGAGCTCTGTCCCGACCTTTATGATATTTATGTACTCTTAGAGGCTTGTAGACAGATGTCATGTATACGGATACTGGTATGGCCTTATAGGCCAGTACGTCATATGTATAAGTCAGTATATCAGGTTGGGTCACCCTATATTGAGTATTGTCTCAGGTTTTATTCTACTTATCTCATGACAGCCTCTCAGGCTCATTTACCTATGATAGTATTATATGAAATATAAGTTATGTTGGTATTCGGTTGAGTAAGGTACCGGGTGCCCGTCGTGACCCATCGGTTTGGGTCGTGACATGCCTAATAACGGAATAATATCAATTAGCATGATGCACTCCTAATATAACTCAACAAAATCAATTCTAACATGCCTCATTATCAACCCAATTAATTAGAATAATTTTTCAGTCATATATAATTGTTCATGTATTTAACTTTTGTATTTAGTGTGGTTCGATATTTTTTTTACTGTTGCATTCATTAGATTCAACGTTTGTATTTACTATATTCGCTATTTTATATTCAGTGTATTCAAATGTATTTATATTAACAGTATTTTAATTATTTCTATTATATGTTATTACTGCTGTATTCAGTATATTTCATTGGTTGTATTGATTACATTTTTATTTGTATTCAGTATATTTTATTATATTTTAAAATTAAATGTATTCACTGTTTATATACTGTTCTATTTTAATATTTATATCATGTATTCATGCATATTGTACGTACAGTATGCATAAATACATGTGTATTAAGTTGTATTAAAAAACTATAGACCTTCGAAATACATAAATACAGGCAAAAAAATATATTTATACAAAAATACAATGTGTTTGGATGAATTTGTACAACATACAATGTATTTGTGTCATTGTATATAACTAAATAGCAAATAAGAGAAGAAAGTTCGTCGGATATGGCATTTTTCGGCCAAGAAGAGAAGAAAGTTCGTCGGATTCGTACAACAAATTTATGATAAGAGTTCATCACACTGCTCCTAAAATTCACTCTTTTCTGTTTCCTGGCTGCCTTCTACTCTATTCTAATGTCTCGTTTGCCATCAATACTAAGGCGTGTATCTTGAGTTGCTCGAAGAGAGAGAGATATTTTAATGTCTCGTCCGCCATCAATACTAGGGCGTGTATCTTGAGGTGCTCGAAGAGAGAGAGAAGAAAGAGGGAGAGAAAGAAGAAAAATTCGGAGAGAAAATTGTGTGTTAATTGAAACAAAGAGAGAAGAAAACATAAATAGCGTATTTTGCTATAAAATATAAAAGGTAGCTGTAAAAAAATAATAATTTAAAATAATTTTGGTTTATAATAAATATGATGTATATCTTTACTGTATGAGGTAAAATTTCCTTAAAATAAGAGTGCATTTTCAAAGTAAGTTGTACAACAATCTCTTTATTATTAGTCACTGCATTATTATTATTTTCACATAAATAATCCCTACATTATAATCCTCACATAATTAATTTGTGTAAATCTTTTATAAGAGGAATCTTTGGAGTCGTTCCTTGGATAATCTTCTCGTAGCGACTCGAGTTCTATTCAATTGCCAAAATATCACTTTGAATTTTGTATATAGTATCTTTATACTATTTTTACATCTTTTAATCATATTTTAACATGATTGTCAGTTATATAAACATTATACTATTATCTAAAACGGAACTTTTTCCTTTTCATTTGGATCTAGACCAAAAATCCAAAATAATAACTACTCTCTTTAAAAGGAAAATTTTGAACGTTATTTTGTCTACTACTATGAGATTCACTTTTATTCTCTCAATCCAATTTCTCCTCTACGTCTTTTTTTATTAATTTAAATTTTTTTTAATTTGGTTCCAATATTTTAGCTACATGAAAGTGTTAAAGTTGTCTCTTCATTCATATCGGAGTAAATGAGTTTATTCGATCAAGTATTTTCAATAGTTAAAATAGTGTTTTTGAGCATGTTTTCGATTTGTTATTTGTATTTTTGAAATAACAAATCGGTACAAGTACGAGCATTTATGTGACTGTTCCGCCATTTATTTATGAGCACTACTAAAATTAAGACGTAACCAGTACTTCAATTAAATTAAATATTTTCAAAGTTCAAAGAACCTTCACTTATTTGTTTAGTAAGTAAAAAAAAAAAAAATTATATCAACATGTATCGTGAATCTCGAGTTTTTTTCGAAGTCAAAAGAATCTTTCAATTATTTGCTTAATACCAAAAATGTATTATCAATATGTATCGTGAATCTCGAGTTTTGCTCTCCAAGTTGTTTTAAGTTATTTGCCCTTTTTCTTTTCTCTACAATTCAGAAGAAACAAGTTATAATTAGTAGTACTAGCTTCTACTATTATATTAATATTAATATAATTATCTTTTCCACCAAAAAACGTTAAATTTAGTTAATTTTAAAAAAAAATTACACAATCAAGTTACTTTTATCTGTTGTTTTCAAAATTATAAACCTCTTAAATCTTTTTTTCATATTATCGATGTGTATAAACTGGAATAGGCAGACCGGATCATTTCTCAAGAACAATAACTAAAGAGTTTGATACTGCCATTTGAATTTGGAACCCACATGTTGATACTCACAATTTCGATACCCATACCAGTTATTTAGAGGGGATATCTCAAAAAGTTTTAGTGCACATTTCGATCAACTCTCTATTATCTTTCTTTGGTTGAGCGCATGTATTTTTACGGTGCTTGTTTTTTTAGTTAGGAAGTATGGCTAAGTGATCCAACTCACATTGGTATATCTCTTTTACACTGTTAGTGATCTTTCACGCCTATACATATTCACGTTGTCAGTGTGTAACTTATTCAGAGGCGGACCCAAGAATTTTACGCGATATCTGCACAATATTCTACTCCCTTAAAAGACTTTTAGTGTTTAGGATATCAAGTGCTTTAAATTAATCATTTTCAAAATATATACATAATCATATACAAGATATTTGTCGAAACTTACGGGATCCGATGATCCTTCTAAAATAAGAGTTATATTTTTACGGTGCTTGTTTTTTTAGTTAGGAAGTATGGCTAAGTGATCCAACTCACATTGGTATATCTCTTTTACACTGTTAGTGATCTTTCACGCCTATACATATTCACGTTGTCAGTGTGTAACTTATTCAGAGGCGGACCCAAGAATTTTACGCGATATCTGCACAATATTCTACTCCCTTAAAAGACTTTTAGTGTTTAGGATATCAAGTGCTTTAAATTAATCATTTTCAAAATATATACATAATCATATACAAGATATTTGTCGAAACTTACGGGATCCGATGATCCTTCTAAAATAACACATGGTTACGCCTTTGCTTACACTGAAAATATATATAACTTGTTATAATATTTTAAGTTATACTTTAGTCTGTCAACCAACATTTATAATTTTTTTGACACCATTCACGCCTATTCAGACACATATTATGTCCAATCATTTTCTTACACATCAGCATCAACATTGACGTGGCACTTTTCTTCTCCCACTATATATAATATCAAATATATAGTGCTGTAAAGATAAGCTAAATTGTCCCATCTTGAATTACTATTTTTCCTACCAATAATACAGAGTATTAATAGTGAAAATAGACAGTACAGTGATAGATACATTTTTGTGATCAAGAATGGCTAATAGTTGTAAAGTTTTCAGTACCCTTTTAGCCATTTTTGCAGTACTAGCCACTGTTGCAGCTGTTTCTGCTGATTCAGCAGAAAATGAAGGACAAAAGGTAGTGGCAGAGGAGCAGGAGTTTGTTTGGACTTTGGACCATACAAATTATTCTGATATTATTTCTCGACACAAAATGATTGTTGTTGAGTTCTATGCCCCATGGTAATTTTTCTTTCTTTCTTTTGTTCTTTGACTTTGAACAGTGTTAGTTTCTTGATTTGTATAATCAGATATAAGAAAATTGATTATGGTCAGGTTGCCACAGGGGCGGAGCCAATGAAGAATCTACGGTTTGATCCGAACCCACTGTGTATGTATTAAAAATTCAACTAAATAGCAAAAAATAGAGTCTGAACCTAGTAAATTAGACTGCGGTTACGATTCTGAACGAAACACATAAAGTTCAAATCCTGCCTTCGCCTTGCCTCTGTAAGTTGGTCAAAGTTCATTAATAGACTGGGATAGTTATTGAAGTAGTTCACTCCCACAAACACACACACACACACACTTTTCACTCTGAGTCCACATACCACAGCCCCATTTGACTTTTGACTAATTTTGGAGTCAAAATCAATTTAGATTTACTCATCTGTTTTACCTATAAATATTTTAAATACTGTACAAGAATACTACTAGTACCACACCCAAGTGTGTGTTGACCTAGTGGTAAATAAAGTGAGAGGAGAACCGTGAGGTCTCATGTTCAAAGCTCAGGGAAGGCCAAAAATACTAGGTGTATTTTTCTCATTTGCCTAACTTTTGGTGGGAAGGGTTATCCGGTCTCATTTGCCTAACTTTTGGTGGGCAGGGTTATCCGGTCTCATTTGCCTAACTTTTGGTGGACAGAGTTATCCGGTACATGTACTACAAGGATCATTTTGTTTGACTATTTGGAAATCAAACAGGTAGATCATCTATAGGATATAGGTAGTATTAGGCATGTAGTTATATCAAATGGACATCCTAATAGCTGCATTAATGAAGATTTTGCAATCCTAAAAGTCTTTTATCTTAAAAACAGATGCTAAAAATGTTGTCCTTTAATTTTCAATTTGATCTCCTATAGATGGATCTTACATTCAAAGATTATGACTTTGAGTCAAACACTAGAAGAATGAATAAGGAAAGTTTAGATTTCAGTAGTTGAATAGCTATCTTGTGAATATACACTCTTATTAAAAATTTAGACCTAATTGTCTCTGTCTTCTCTGTAATAGGTGTGGATATTGCCAGCAACTTACCCCTAAGGTACTAATTTAATTTGATATTTTCCTTGCTATTTAGAATGACTTATTTGGCTTTATCAATATTTGCTACGTACTCTCTCCATCCCAATTTATGTGGCACTGTTTGGATTTTTAGAGTCAAACGAGTTTTTCCGTGAATTGTGATTTTTTCATGTCTTTTAAATATTTTGAATTGTTAATTACTATGATATGTCTTGCATTAGGGTAGGTTGTCTACATCACACCTCTTGGGGTGCGGCCCTTCCCCGGACCCTGTGTGAACGCGGGATGCCTTGTGCACTGAGCTGCCTCTTTTAATTACTATGACTTATACTATTATTTTTGTAGTTTCCAAATAAGTAAAATTTTATTTTTAAAAAACTTAAAAATTCTTTGTCTGAATACACGGTCAAATCTGAATACACGGTCAAATTAAGAAGTTTAACTGTCAAAATCCGACTAGTACCACATAAATTGAGACAGAAGGAGTAACATATTGTTTTTGTTATTTTGTAACTATTTTTTCTATCGTGGCAGTACGAAGAAGCAGCTTCAGTGTTGAGTAGTCATGATCCTCCAGTTATTCTTGCTAAAATGGACACAACAGTTCCAGAAAATGCAGAACTTGCAAGAAATTACACACATAATGGTGTTCCGAGCATTAAGATATTCCGGAATGGTGGCAAGACAGTTCATGATTATAAAGGTACTCGTGAGACAGACGGTATAATCTCATATTTGAAAAAACATGCCGGCCCTGCATCTCTTGAAATCAAATCAAAGGAAGATGCCGCAAGCCTTATTGATGAGAAAAAGATTGTTGTTGTAAGTATTGGCATTTTTTGACACAGGTTTTCAGGTCTCTTTATATAATGTATTTCAATTGCCTCATTACTAGCTTGTGGATAAAAAAATAGCATGTTGTTATTTTAGGTTGGCATATTTCCAGAACTCTGTTTAGAGAAGATAAAGAACTTCACAGCTTTAGCTGAAGATTTACGAGTAGATTACGACTTTGTTCACACACTGGATGCTAAATTCCTCCCTCACGGTGGACCGGTTGATAAGCCAACTATTCGTCTATTTAAGCCATTTGATGAACTCTATGCTGATTTCGAGGTATTGTGATTTCTTGTGTTTGATTGTATATATCAATTTGACAGAACTCTCTTCCTTTTTGGTTGTGTAGCTTTGAACGGTTTCACTAACAGTGTAGTTGTATATACACATAATATTATCCCAGGATTTTCAAGTTGAGGCGATGCAGAATTTCATTGAAGAAACTAGCGTTCCGATCATGGCTATTCTTGATGACAAGCCAGAAAACCAGGCATTTGTTAACCACTTTTTGCATAGTCCCGGGGATAAGGTACTCAGCTTCCTAAATATTATTCATTGAAAGACAAAAAAAAAGGGCAGCACAGTGCACTTAGCTCCCGCTATGCGAGAGATCCGAGGAAGGGCTGGACCATAAAGGTCTATTGTACGCAGCCTTACCCTGCATTTCTGCGAGAGGCTGTTTCCACGGCTCGAGCCCGTGATCTCCTGGTCACACGGCAATAACTTTACCAGTTACGCCAAGGCTCCCCTTCTATTCATTGAAAGACAGTAAAAAAAAAAGTGTGTATAAGAATATCCTCGGGAGATTTTCAATCAATGTTTGGAATTTGTAGGTATTTCTATTTTTGAACTTCACTACGGATCTTGATCTTTTCAAGTCCAAATACTATGATCTTGCCGCCAGTTACAAAGGAAAGGAAGCGAACTTCCTCTTAGGAGATGCTGAGACCGGTAAAAGAGCCCTTGAGGTCATTTTCCTCCTCCTTTCAATCCAATCTGCATAGAATACTTTATAATATTTCCTAATGGGAGAGAAAACTGAGATGCATATTTGTTGTTCGATTGCAGTATTTTGGATTGAACACTGATCAAGTGCCTTTGATTTTCGTACTTGCCATGGACGGCACAAAATACGTTGAGCGACACGTACAACCTGATAGCCTTGCAGCTTGGTTGAAGGATTTTAAGGTAATTACTTGGACCTGATTCTATGTTTTCCTTGTATTTCTGTTGCTAACGCGATCAAACTTCAAGTATCTTACTCGTTTCTACGCACGAATGTGAGGACTTATTTGTCTTTCAAATCTTTTTTTTTTCTTTCTCCAAGGTTGTTTCAATCCTTTCTTGTATGACTACAGGATGGCAAGTTGAAACCATACTTGAAGTCGCAGCCTATTCCGGAAGTCAATAACGAACCTGTCAAGGTGGTGGTTGCGGAGACTCTAGAGGATATGGTTTTCAACTCGGGGAAAGATGGTTCGTATCAACTAGTGCATCATTCTTTGAACAATAAATGCAAAAGTAGTTATATGTCGGACTCAGTTATAATTTCTATCTTGACTGGACACGACGTTTAAGGAAAAAAAGGAAGACTTTTGAAACTTGTAGTCCAAAATGAGCCATAGATATTTGCTATGTTGCATGACTCTCCAAAATGCTGTCACACTCGCGTCGGATCCTTCAAAAATACACTATTTTTGGAAGATCCGACACGCACCTGACTATATTTTCGAAGAGTCTGAGCAACATAGTATATTTGTGTGGGTATAAATAATTTTATTAAGGGTAAATTGAGAATTTTGAAATTAAATTGTTACTAAATATAAAAAAGTGTTATTCTTTTTTAGACTGGCTTAAAAGGAAAGACTGTCACATAAATTGGGTCGGAACGAGTATTATTTATTTTTTCGAGGGATCGAAGGGGAGCATTAGTGAGTGAGTGCAGGGATTTTACTGCAGCCTATCATTTTGTTCTTGTTTTCTTGCAGTACTGCTAGAGTTCTATCGACTTGGTTGTAAATACTGTGAGGAATTTGCTCCGGTCTTGGATGAAATCGCGCTCTCATTTGAAAACGACGCTCATGTCCTAATTGCTAAGATTGTAAGAATCTCTTGATCCCATGTCTGTCTTCTCTATTCGTTTCTTCTTCTTTTTTTCCACATTTTTTATTAGATTAATCTTCTTACTTCTTCTGTGATCTGCTTTAGGATGGAACGGAAAATGATATACCTCGTGAACGATTTGAAGTTCAAGGATTCCCAACATTATACATGATATCTACAGCTGGTAGTTTGTCGCGATTCGAGGGGAATAGAACAAAAGAGGCTGTTATTGAATTTATCCAGACTAATAGGGGTAGCCCTGCCCCCTCAAACTTTGCAAAATCTGATTTAACAGTATCAGAACATGCACAAACAGATTCAATGAAAGATGAGCTATAAGAAGGTAATGTTCTTTTACTTATTCTTTGTCTCTATTTGCATTTCTTGGACCATAAAATAGTGGATAATAGTAATTATAGTCGAACTTCTCTATAACAGTCATCCTCTATAACAACACTTTACTATAACGGCCAAGTTTTCTTTGGAACTAATTTTTCATGTTATGTTATATTATATGTTTTTTATAACAACATTTCACTATAGCAGCCAAAAATGTCAGGATAAACGACAGTTATAGAGAGGTACTATTTTCAAACTAAGGCACTTAAGTTTGCTTTCTATATTTGCAGGTTTATAGGACTCAACATGATCAAATTTCTGCTTCTTTTGTCTACAAATGCTATGTTTTCTTTCACACATCCAATTAGCTAGCCCTACATCTCCGATATGAAAGAAGTTAGGATTCATGTCGTCGATCCCAACTTTTTTGGGACTGAGATATAGTTGTTGTTGTTGTCGTTGTCTCCACTTTTTTCTTTTTCTTGATAGCAATAAGCGGGTTGTATTTGCCTCATCCTATGTATTCCACGCAGTTGTCTCAATTTAGTGGCAATTGTCAATATCAATAAACATTGCGCAGTTTCTAGTCTTTGCATATATCTTTTGACTTGTTAACATTTTGAACGAGAACTATATTAACAGAATAGAAAGACCAAAAAAAAAAAAAAATGTCGAAATGATTCCCAACTATAAAGAGAATACTGCCACACTAAAGTTGAACTTCGAAGCGTTTTCTAGATCCAAACCTTTTGTAAGAGCCTTTAAAATGAATAAGAAAACCATTATGTTATTTGCAGAACTAAATCTTTGATAATTTATCAGCTGCCTTTAGGGATGGCAAACATGCGGGCCGGGTCGGATATGAGACGGGTCGAAAATAAGGAATGAAAAATGGATAAATTATCCGACCCGACCCATATTTAGTACGGATAAAAAATGGGTTAACAGGTGGATAATATGGTTACCCATATTATCCATGACTTCATAAATATGATCACTTTTGGGAGAATTTTTAGTCTTCCAAACTTGTGGAACCCCCAATTTGAGGTTTTACAAATGGAAAAGTTAAACCCATTAGTTATCCATTTTCTAAATGGATAATATGGTTCTTATCAATATTTGACCCGTTTTTAAAAAAGTTCATTATCCAACCCACTTTTTAGTGGATAGTATGGGTGGTTAACTGTTTTTTTTAACCATTTTGCCATCCCTAGCTGCCTTATTCGAGGAATAATTTCAAAGAAATGAAGATAAATAGGAATAATGTTCTATTTTGTTTTGAAATTTAGTACCTTAAGGGGGTGTTTGGTTGAGGGTTTGAAATAATTAAATTTAGCATAAAATCAGTTAATATAGTATTTGGTTGACCGCATAAGGAAAGTAGTATAAAGTAGTCTCAATCTAGCGATGATATCTGGAACCGCTGCCCTTCAAGCACACCTCCTATACTTATCACTCACTTATGCTCTTACTGCATGCCCCCTCCGGATAATGCAATGTAATATGCGAACTAACTGAGTCATAGCTCTTTGATCGCTATATTCTTTCGAGAGCGATGCTTGGGCATGGATGTTTCTTATTTTGACATCTTGTTTGGGCTACAAAATTTGTGCTCTTTCATAACTAATCCAGTGTTTAATTGGCAGTATTACATATTTACATTACAGATATAATGAGGAATAAGAAAATGCGGAGCTGCAATGCGAAAATTTACTACTTTTTAAAGTTAATAATTCATGTACAATGATTTTCTCATTATTAATCACTACATAATAATTCCTTTATAACTAATTCCCGCATGAATAATTCAAGCATTATAATATATGTGTAATTCCCGATTGCTATTGGATACATTAAGATATATTCTTGGGAGAAATTTTTCATAGCTTGTCAGGATGGCCGAGTGGTCTAAGGCGCCAGACTCAAGTTCTGGTCCTCGTGAGAGGGCGTGGGTTCAAATCCCACTTCTGACAAATTGTATTTTAGTTTTTTTGGTAACATTTGATGATTAGTATTCCAAAATGGAACGATTTTTTTTACATGTTTACCTCAATGAAAGCATTTTTAAGTACTTGGTTACCTTAAAATTTCAAAAATATTTTCCACCTAAATGTGAAACATAATAATCAGTCGCTTATGAACGAAGATTTTCTTTACAAATATTACTATTCTTATTCACTTACTTATCTCTATTTTATTTCTTTCACTATATTGACCAATCAAACCACAAAGGCAACAAGATGAAACAAGTGTCCTTCTAATGGTAAAATGAGATTGTGGGACCAGAGCGAATGTACCACTGTAGATATGAATGAGTTCAATTGAACCCATAATTTTCGATGCAGAATATAAACCATCATACAGACAATTATGGAGGTCAGATTATGACAATAAGATTTGTGAAAAATTCATTCTACAGCCTCGAAATCAAAGAACACCAAAGCCACATCTAAATGAAGCGCTTGAGCAGTGAAGATTCATACAGCCAATCCCGACTTGTTTGGAATTAAAGCGCAGTTGCTGATATTGTATGACAACATCAACAAACAACTCACTCAAGTTTTCCGAATTCACACTAATTGTTATGATTTTAAGCTTGTGTAGCTTAAAGAGGGTGAATGAGAAATGGAGGAAAAATAAAATATTTGAGTTTCCCTCCTTGGCAAAGGGACATTGTCCCATATTGGAGGAAGAAAAGGCTTTTGATGGGTATATATATATTTGCTCTTCTTTTAGCTTTTAAAGAGTTAAGAAGAAGGCAAGCCTCGCGTCGTCGTCGTCGTCGCTCGCTCGGCTCGGCTTCGGCTTCGGATTGATTAATCTTTTTGGACAAAATTTCTTTCAATTATTTAATTAATTAAATAAATAATTAACGAAAAATTCAATCCGGAATAACCCGCGACCCGGTCCGGTCAGGCCTGTTTTCTTTTTGGATTATTTTAAATTTATTTTTTCGCAATATTTCAAACAACCCTGTTCCAACAGTTATGGTTGTTTCTGAAAGGTTGCAAACCTTTTCAGAAACAATGCCAGCAACTCTATAAATAGAGTTTGAATCCCAGAATCTTTCCTTACGAAATTTTCTGATCTTTTTCTTCTGCACAAAAATTCCAGTATGTTTTTACAGCCTTCGAGTGGCTCGTTGCTCACCGGCGTTTTGGTACCAACCCTTTGGTGGGTTAAATCGTTCTATCCTGAGAAGATATATTCCAGCACCTCGGGTACTTGAGGGGAATAATTTTCTTAAGGACACACTGTGTATTCAGTGGGCTCGATTTATTCCTATACTGTTTTTCCAGAATTTATTTCGTTAAACAAGTATTACTAACTTTCTGTTTTATTTATATATTTCAGAAAGTTTAATTATTTATTACAGCAATACAGATTTATAACATTCTTAAGAAAATTATTGTATTATATTCTGTATTTTATTTGTGGAGATTAAAACCTGTGTGATTTTCTACTCCTTCTGAATTTTATTATTCTGATTTGAAGATATAAAAAACTTCATCAGAGTATTGAAATTCATAAAACAATTTGAAGAACATAAAAACTTTATCGTTTTCTGTGAAACAGTATATAAAAAACTTCGATTTTATTTATTAGACATACTATTTTTTTTGTTAATAACAATATTGTTTAGTGTTCTGGTTTTGCCATTAATTGAATTATTCTATTGTTTACAGTGAGAAATGGAAATTGGTAACGAAAATTCTTCTGCGACTGTTGCGGCAACGACGATAGCCTCGTCAAGCCGGACTGTTGTTCCATCGGCAGAGAAACCGGAGAAATTTTTCGGAGCCAACTTTAAAGGATGGCAGCAAAGGGTGTTCTTCTGGCTTACCACACTTGGTATGCAGAAATTCACTAGTGAAGAACCTCCAGTGCCTTCTGCGGATATGCCGGACAACGAGAAATTCATGATTATTGAGGCATGGAAGCAGGCAAATTTTCTTTGCAAAGGCTATATCTTAAGCGCTTTAGAGGATGACTTGTACAATGTGTACAGTGCGATGAATACTTCGAAAAAATTATGTGACGCACTTGATAAGAAGTACAAGACTGAAGATGCATTCTTGAAGAAGTTCGTGGTTGCCAAGTTTCTAGATTATAAAATGATAGACAGCAAAACTGTTGGAACCCAAATTCAGGAGTTTCAACTTATTTCTCATGACCTTATTGCTGAAGGTATGGTCGTGAATGAAGTATTTCAAGTGGCTGCAATGATTGAAAAATTGCCTCCTTCGTGGAGAGATTTCAAGAACTATCTTAAGCACAAGCGCAAAGAAATGAAGTTGGAAGATCTTGTGATTCGTCTCAAGATTGAGGAAGACAACAAAACAGCCGAGAAGAAGTCTCGTGAAAATTCAACGATCATGGGAGCTAATATCATTGAGGAGACTGCTCCAAAAAGTAAGAAGAGAAAGAGGTCTTCTGGACAGACTAAGGAGCAGAACAAAAAGAAATTCAAGGGCAGCTGCTACAATTGTGAAAAAACCGGTCACAAAGCCCCTGATTGTCGTCTCTCGAAAAAGTATAAGAAGAAGGGACAAGCCAACATAGTGGAGAAGAATGATGATATTAATGATCTGTGTGCAATGCTTTCGGAATACAACCTAGTTGGAAATCCGAAGGAGTGGTGGATTGACTCTGGAGCCACTCGATATATTTGTGCTGTCAAGGAAGCATTTGCAACTTACTCTACTGCTGGTCCCAAAGAAGAGCTTTCCATGGGAAATACTGCAACAGCCAAGATTGAAGGTTATGGGAAGATATTCCTGAAGATGACTTCTGGCAAGGTGTTAACGCTTAATAACATTCTTCATGTTCCTACTATTAGGAAGAATTTAGTTTCTACTTCTTTGCTTGTTAAGAATGGATTTAAATGTGTATTTGTTTATGATAAAGTTGTTGTAAGCAAGAATGAAATGTATGTTGGAAAGAGCTACCTCACAGAGGGCCTCTTCAAACTAAATGTAATGGTTGTTGACAGTATGAATAAAATTTCAGCTTCTTCTTATTTATTGGAGTCAAATAATTTATGGCATATTCGTTTAGGACATGTCAATTACAAAACCTTGTGGAAGTTAATTAATTTAGAAGTATTGCCTAAATTCGAGTGTAATAAATCAAAATGTCAAATATGTGTTGAGTCTAAGTTTGTAAAACATCCTTATAAGTCTATTGAAAGGAATTCAAATCCTTTAGTCTTAATTCATACTGACATTTGTGATATGAAGTCGACACCATCACGAGGTGGGAAAAGTATTTTATTACTTTTATTGACGATTGCACTCGATATTATTATGTTTATTTGCTTAATAGTAAGGATGAAGCAATTGAAGCATTTAAGCAATACAAGAATGAAGTGGAGAATCAATTGAATAAAAAGATCAAAATGATTAGAAGTGATAGGGGTGGAGAATATGAATTTCCGTTTGCAGAAATATGTTCGGAATATGGAATTATCCATCAAACTACTGCACCTTACACACCTCAATCCAATGGAATTGCGAAAAGGAAAAATCGGACATTAAAGGAAATGATGAATTCTTTATTAATAAGTTCCGGATTACCGCAGAGTTTGTGGGGCGAAGCTATCCTTACAGCTAACCGAATACTCAACAGAGTACCCCATAGCAAAACGCAATCTATTCTATATGAAAAATGGAAAGAAAGAAAACCCAACTTGAAATATTTCAAAGTGTGGGGGTGTCTAGCAAAGGTACAAGTTCCTTTACCTAAAAGGGTTAAAATCGGACCAAAAACTGTTGATTGCGTTTTCATTGGATATGCTACAAACAGTAAAGCAAGTCGGTTTTTGGTTCATAAATTCGATAATCCCAAAATTCACATTAATACGGTAATGGAATCGGATAATGTTGAATTCTTTGAAAGCATCTATCCGTATAAAACTGAATGTGAGTCGTTAAGTGAAAGACCTAAACGATCTCGGGAAGAACCAAAGGAAAATACTCCAAGTATAGAAGATCTAAGGCGTAGCAAACGTCAAAGAACATCTACTTCCTTTGGACCAGATTTTGTGACATTCTTGCTTGAAAATGAGCCTCAAACTTTTAAAGAGGCTATGTCATCTTCTGATTCAGCATTTTGGAAAGAGGCAGTCAATAGTGAGATTCAATCAATTTTGGATAACCATACATAGGAATTGGTAGATCTTCCTCCAGGAAATAAGCCTTTAGGTTCGAAATGAATCTTTAAACGGAAAGTGAAAGCTGATGGAACCATTGACAAATATAAGTCAAGACTTGTTGTCAAAGGTTATAGACAAAAGGAAGGCCTTGATTACTTTGACACTTACTCGCCAGTAATGAGGATAACATCTATTAGGGTGTTAGTGGCACTAGCGGCCGTGTATGGTCTTGAAATCCATCAAATAGATGTTAAAACAGCTTTCTTAAATGGAGAATTAGAGGAAGAGATTTACATGGAACAACCTGAGGGTTTTGTAGTAACTGGTAAAGAAAAGAAAGTGTGCAAACTTGTTAAGTCGCTTTATGGACTTAAACAAGCACCCAAACAATGGCATGCCAAATTTGACCAAACAATGTTGGCCAGTAGGTTTAAAATCAACGAGTGCGACAAATGTGTTTACATTAAAAACACTCTAGGTCATGAAGTCATTGTTTGTTTATATGTTGATGACATGTTGATAATGAGCAAAAACATGGCAGATATAAATGCTACTAAGCGCATGTTGGCTAGCAAATTCGATATGAAAGACTTAGGAGTTGCTGATGTGATCTTAGGAATCAGAATTCACAAGACTCCACAAGGTCTAGCATTATCACAGTCTCACTACATTGAAAAGGTACTTGACAAGTTCAGGTATTTGGATTTCAAAATTGCCAAGACTCCAATTGACATGAGTTATGCACTTCAAAAGAATGAAGGTGAAAGTGACTCACAACTAGATTATGCGAGAGTATTGGGAAGTTTGATGTATATCATGAATTGTACGCGACCAGATATAGCATGTGCTATTAGTAAACCGAGTCGGTTTACAAGTAATCCAATCACATACATTGGATGGCAATAAAACGAGTTTTGGGGTATCTCAAACATACCCAAAATTACGCTTTGCATTATAACAAATATCCCTCCGTGATCGAGGGATATAGTGATGCAAATTGGATCACTGGATCATCTGAAGTTAAATCCACGAGTGGATATGTTTTCACAATTGGGGGTGGAGTAGTGTCTTAGAAATCATCCAAACAAACATGCATCGCCCGTTCTACAATGGAATCTGAATTC
Source organism: Nicotiana tabacum (assembly GCF_000715075.1). NCBI lineage: Eukaryota > Viridiplantae > Streptophyta > Magnoliopsida > Solanales > Solanaceae > Nicotiana > Nicotiana tabacum. The sequence goes on from NC_134094.1 coordinate 1,765,862, forward strand.
ATAGCTTTAGATAAGGCCGGTGAAGAATCTGAATAGCTCCGAAATTTCTTGGAAGATATTTCATTTTGGCCCAAACCTTTGGCACCTATTTGTATACATTGTGATAGTCAAGCGGCAATAGGTAGGGCAGGGAGCGTTATGTATAACGGAAAATCTCGTCATATACGATAGAGATACAATACCGTTAGACAACTACTCTCTAATGGTGTTATCACAATTGACTACGTAAAGTCAAGAGATAACGTGTCGAATCCACTTACAAAAGGCTTATCTAGAGAGGCAGTTGAAAGATCATCAAAGGGAATGGGGTTAAGGTCTAGGATAAATCATCATGGCGGTAACTTTACCTAGCAGACTGGAGATCCCACGAGCTAGGTTCAAAGAGATCAAACAAAGTTATGAATGATGGTTCAACATTGTCAAATAACTCAACCCATTCTCGTGATGAAGACAATGTTCAGAAATCGAGTTAAAGCATTAAGGCTTTTTGATGAGTCAACAAAGCTTAAAGATTTTTTAATGATTTGCTAAGTCTGGCAGGATATGACCAGATAGTGTGTCTATAGGATTACACGTTTAAAAATCACCTATGTGACTGTGAAGTGTAAGCCGCTTCAAGGGGAATGAAAGTAAAGGCCCATTCTCTAAGCACTCATGAAACCAGGCGGTGTTCATGGCTGAAACGAACACAACCGTGAGAACCATAGATGGTTAAGGATCGATTGTGTGACTTATGTTGTCTAGGTATACAACAAAACTCGACGGTTCAAATATATCAAATCTACCGATTGACCGAGTATATCCGATATAAGTTTACTACGGAAAGTTTAAAGGGAAACATACTTATCCAGATGCAATTAATTCTTGCATGTAAAACACACACGCGTCCGTGCATTTCTTTATTTTATAGTCATTCCCCATTCATGTGGGGGATTGTTGGGATTTTAAGCTTGTGTAGCTTAAAGAGGGTGAATGAGAAATGAAGGAAAAATAAAATATTTGAGTTTCCCTCCTTGGCAAAGGGACATTGTCCCATATTGGAGGAAGAAAAGGCTTTTGATGGGTATATATATAATTGCTTTTCTTCTAGCTCTTGAAGAGTTAAGAAGAAGGCCAGCCTCGCGCTGTCGTCATCGTCGCTAGCTCGGCTTCGGCCCGCGACCCGGTCCGGTCAGGCCCGTTTTATTTTTCAAATTATTTTAAATCTATTTTCCCACAATATTTCAAACAACCCTATTCCAACAGCTATGGTTGTTTTTGAAAGGTCACAAACCTTTTCAGAAACAATGCCAGCAACTCTATAAAGAGAGTTTGAATCCCAGAATCTTTCCTTACGAAATTTTCTGATCTTCTTCTTCTTCTTCTGCACAAAAATTCCAGTGTGTTTTTACAGCCTTCGAGTGGCTCGTTATTCACCGGCGTTTTGGTACCAACCCTCCGGTGAGTTAAATCGTTCTATCCTGGGAGGATATATTCCAGCACCTCGGGTACTTGAGGGGAATAATTTTCTTAAGGACACACTGTGTATTCAGTGGGCTCGATTTATTCCTATACTATTTTTCCAGAGTTTATTTCGTTAAACAAGTATTACTAACTTTCTGTTTTGTTTATATATTTTCGAAAGTTTAATTGTTTATTACAACAATACAGATTTATAACACTAATAATCACCGCGTTCTGACGTATGTTATGATGCCCTTTAGCTGAACTAGTGGATTAAACATGTCATCTGTAATAAGGGATTCCAGAGAGAAAAATGACTATGCAGTGTCACTACTTTCTCTTTTTGTCATATTTGGGCAAGTTACATATTTGAACGATCGGCCAAAAATTACATTCGCTAGCCAAATATACAAAAAACATATATTGATTATGTGTTATACATGAAAAAACTAAAAAAGATTAAATAAATTTTTCCAAGAGTAATTAAAGCAATTCTCAATGACTCTTTAGTGCTTCACCTAAACTCATTTGTATACCCATTTAGTCATTTTAGAGTCACGGGTTTGACCCTTATTTTCTAGCGCACTGATCTAGCCTAGCGGCGGTGGTGGTGGTGGCTGAGATAATTTTCCGGTGAGTCTCGGGCAAAGCGGGCGAGAACTTCCAAAATATAGCTGTTGTGGACAACACCTTTCTCGGCACTCGTGGTGACTTCAGGTTCTATTGTTCTTGCTTTGAATTTTCTATTCTGCTCGCGGGAGTTGGTACCTCCCGTTTTCCAGTTTTTCTTTGTTGTGTGAGTTAAATTGCTGGCCTCTTACCTCGTACTAGTTTATTTACCGTATTAGTGTGCCTGTTGTTGCAACTTGTATTCTTCTGGTTTGGTCTGTTGTCTTGTGTGATAGTGATTCCCCTTACTCTGCCGTAGGTATAGTGGCTGTGGTCTGGGATGGTCGAGTGAGGTCATGTCCTCGGGGGATAGGGTGGGTGGGGCGGGAGGTAGGGCAGGGTTTAGGGGGTGGGGCAGGAGGCAAGGGAGGTAAAGGGAACAAGGGTGTCTGTAGGTTGAGAATTGGATCATGGAACGTAGGTACATTGACGGATAAATCTATAGAGTTGGTGAAGATCCTCCAGAAGAGGGGGGTCAATATAGCGTGTGTCCAGGAGACAAGGTGGGTAGGGTCGAGGGCGAGGGACGTGGACGGGTATAAACTTTGATACTCAGGAGTCCAGAAAGATAAGAATGGAGTAGGCATCTTGGTGGATAGGGAACTAAGAGAGTCTGTAGTTGAGGTTAGACCAGTGAATGATAGATTGATGATTATTAAGTTGGTGGTTGGAGAGTGCACCCTAAACATCGTTAGCGCCTGTGCGCCGCATGTGGCCTAGATGAGGAGGTTAAACGGCGCTTCTGGACGGGTTAGATGAGATAGTGTGCCAGGTTCCGCCTGCTGAGAAGCTATTCATATGAGGGGATTTCAATGGGCATATTGGGTCGACCGAAGGTGGTTATGGCGAGATGCATGGAGGCTTCGATTTTGGGGAGAGGAACGGAGGAGGTACATTGTTGTTGGACTTCGCTAAGGCTTTTGGGTTGGTGATTGCGAACTCTAGATTTCGGAAGAGGGAGGGGCATTTGGTTACTTTTCAAAATGCGGTGGCGAAGACCCAGATTGACTATCTCCTCCTCAGGAGGTGTGACAGAGGGTTATGCAAGGATTGCAAGGTGATTCCGGGTGAGATACTCGCGACGCAGTATAGGCTCTTGGTGATGGATGTTGGTATTATGTTAAAGAGGAGGAAAAGGTCTACTCGAGGAAGACCGAGAATCAGGTGGGGAGCCTTAACTAAGGATAAAGCCCAAGCGTTGGAGGGGCGATTGTCGGCTATGGGAGCTTGGAGAAGTAGTTGTGACGCGAGCACTATGTGGTCAGCGACAGCAGACTATATTAGGGAGGCTGCGAGAGAGGTGTTAGGGGTCTCGACGGGCATATCTGGCGGGCATAAAGGAGACTGGTGGTGGAATAAAGTGGTACAAGGTAAAGTGGAAGCAAAGAAGGCGGCGTACCTGAAGTTAGTGGAGAGCATAGGTGAGGAGGAGAGGCGAGTGTGCATGGAGAGGTATAAGGCACCTAAGAAGGAGGCTAAGTTGGCGGTCACAGAGGCTAAGACTGCGGCTTATGGTCGTATGTACGAGGAATTGGGGGAAAAAGGTGGGGAGAAGAAGTTATTCCGGCTGGCCAAGTTGAGAGAGAGGAAGGCTCGGGATTTGGATCGAGTGAGATGCATCAAGGATGAAGATGGTAGAGTATTGATGGAAGATGCCCAGATTAAGAGGAGATGGCAGACTTACTTTCATAAACTTCTGAATGAAGAAGGGGATCGAGATATTGTACTAGGCGAATTGGAGCATTCCGAGAGTCACCGTGACTTTGGCTACTGCAGGCGTATCGAGGTTGAGGAGGTCGTGGGAGCTATGCATAAGATGAGTAGGGGCAGAGCAACCGGGCCAGACGAGATTCCCGTGGAATTTTGGAAGTGTGTGGGGAGAGCAGGTTTGGAGTGGTTGACTAGGTTGTTTAATATTATTTTTAAGGGGAAGAGGATGTCGGATGAGTGGAGGTGGAGTACGGTGGTTCCATTATATAAGAACAAAAGTGATATCCAGAGTTGTAACAATTATAGGGGTATCAAATTACTGAGTCATACCATGAAAATGTGGGAAAGGGTGGTTGAAGCGAGAGTGAGGATGACTGTGTCTGTATCCGACCACTAGTTCGGGTTCATGCCGGGTCGTTCGACTACAGAAGCTATACACCTTGTTAGAAGGTTGGTGGAACTATACATAGAGAGGAAGAAGGATCTGCACATGGTGTTTATTGACCTAGAGAAAGCGTATGACAAGGTTCCTAGAGAAATTCTCTGGAGATGCCTGGAGGTAAAAGGTGTGTCAGTTCCCTACATTATGGCGATTAAGGATATGTATGATGAGGCTAAGACTCGGATTAGGACAGTAGGAGGCGACTCTGAGCATTTTTCGGTTGTAATGGGGTTACACCAAGGTTCTGCACTCAGTCCGTTCTTATTCTCCCTGGTGATGGACGCGTTAACACACCATATTTAAGGGGATGTGCCATGGTGCATGCTATTCGCCGATGACATAGTTCTGATTGATGAGTCGCGAGCCGGTGTTAACGAGAGGCTGGAGGTTTGGAGACAGGCTCTTGAGTCTAAGGGTTTCAAGCTGAGCAGGATGAAGACGGAATACCTGGAGTGTAAGTTCAGCGCTGAGCCAGGGGAAGAGGTAGTGGATGTGAGGCTTGATTCGCAGGTCATCCCGAGAAGAGACAGCTTCAAGTACCTTGGTTCAGTTATCCAGAGGGGAGGGGAGATCGACGAGGATGTCACACACCGTATTGGGGTAGGATGGATGAAGTGGAGGTTAGCATCTGGAGTCCTGTGTGACAAGAGAGTGCCACCGATACTCAAAGGTAAGTTTTATAAAGCGGTGGTTAGACCGGCCATGATGTATGGGGCTGAGTGTTGGCCCGTTAAGAACTCACATATCCAGAAGATGAAAGTAGCAGAAATGAGGATGTTGCGGTGGATGTGCGGGCACACTAGGATAGATAAGATTAGGAATGATGATATCCGGGAGAAGGTGCATGTGACTCCCATTGGTGACAAGATGCGGGAAGCGAGGCTTAGATGGTTCGGACATGTTCAGAAGAGAAGCCCAGATGCTCCGGTACGGAGGTGTCAGCAGTTGATTGAGGATGGCACGAGAAGAGGTAGAGGGCGACCTAAGAAGTATTGGGGAGAGGTGATCAGGCAGGATATGGCGAGGCTCCAGATTTCCGAGGACATGACACCTGATATGAAGATGTGGAGGTCGAGTATTAGGGTTGTAAGTTAGGAGGTAGTTGAGTCATGCCTTACTTCGTACCATTGTGGGACTAGCCTTGTAGGGTTTTTGTCTAAGATAGCTATTGGCAATGTTGTGGCTTACTATTTCGCTTTTCAGTGCATGTCCTATTTACTAGCTATCGCTTTTGCTTTGCATCTTTCTTCTAGATTTCATGGTGTTCCTATTTTCCTTATGATTGTTGTGGTGATACTAATATTTACTAATATTGTCTCCTTTTGCTTTGCATCTTTCTTCTGGATTCCATGGTGTTCATATTTATCTTATGATTGTTGTTGTGATACTAATATTGTTTCCTTTTTGTCATTTTGTCTTTTTATTTTTATTATTATTTTTTATTTTTTATTATTATTTTTTTATTTTTTATTTTTATTTTTTTTGAGCCGAGAGTCTTTCGGAAACAGTCTCTCTACTTCTTCGGGGTAGGGGTAAGGTCTGCGTACACACTACCCTCCCCAGACCCCATTAGTGGGATTTTACTGGGTTGTTGTTGTTGTTGTTGTAGAGTCACGGGTTTGACTTGCATCGGCGGAGCCACGCTCCTTCACCAGAAAATTTCACTGTATTGCTAGATATTTTTATTATTATTATTATGTATATTTATTGTACATTGATTCCCCTTGACTTTTCGATTAATTTAATTTTTTATATTTTGATATCCCTTGATAAAAATTCTGGCTTCGCCACTAGATTGGAGTCTTGGCCCAAAAAAATAGCAAAGCCTTCTTTTGCAGAAAGTTTTTTTTTGAGAAAATTTAACTATTAAAAAAAAGTGGGAAAGTTGCTCTTTTGGTGATATAAACATTAAATGCAAATTTGAATCAAAATATAAATCGGACCATTTTATTGGTAAAAATATATGCGTACACGGTGTTTATATCAAATTAATATTCCTTATCATAGTTAAGTAATAAATTAGTTAAAATATATTCTCTCTCTGTTCACTTTTACTTGTTCACCATACTAAAAGTACATTTACAATTTTACTTATCCACTATATTAAATTAAGCGAAAAACAATCTTTTTTTCCTGTTTTACTCTTATCATTAATTACTCATTCACCAAATTATTTTTTTAATATTTTTAGAAATGCTATCATTATTATGGATAAAATTATAAAGTACATAATTTATTTATTTTCTCTTAAATAAAGTGCAAAATCAAAAATGAACGGAGGGAGTATTAGTTAACCTTGAATAGGTGAATAAGAGTCTGTCATATTTTGCTGTAAACACTGGATAAGAATAAATTCTCTTTCACCTTAATAGTCTCTCGATCATCGAGGAATAATTTAGAGACTAAAATTAAGACCTTTTCTTATTTCTTTTGGGACTTTCTAAACTGAATTCTGAACTATAAAAAATTGCCAAAGCTAGTGAAATATTAGATAATTTGAAAAGAAAATGCAATAAAATATTAAATAAGGAAACTCAAACTTTGTCAAAATTGTTATGGTGTGGGTAAATAAAAGCTCAGTTAATAGAATGTCGCTAATGTGGAAAAAGATACTTGAACAAAATATATTTATAGAAAGAGTGAAATTAATGGAGGAAAAATATTATAAAGAAAAAGTTACATGTCATTAATTTTAAAGAGAGTAAATGTATGAATAAAATTATATTGGCAACATTAATTAATAAAATGTAATAATAATAATAATAACAATAATTTTCAATATATTTCTATTTAATGAAAAGTCTTGGCGCAGCAGCTATGTCAGTGTATTTCTATTGCTTCACCTAAAATCATTTGTATACTTCGGAAGGATAGGACCTGGATAGTTCAATTTGGATCAATATTTTCATTTTCAAATACAAACACTAAATTTATAAATCAAATCTCAGAGTTTTTGCTTAACTAAAAGGTCTCTTAAGATGCCTGAACTTCATGCATGAATATCTGAAATTCAGTCATGTATATGACCTTCTAACTTAGCTCCCGTTTGGTCATATATTTTGGCTATTATTTTTCAAAAACAAATATTAAAAATATTATTTATTTATGAAATATGATCAGTTTTTGAAAAAAAAAAATTCCAATGTTTCCAAAAACTGGTTTAGGGCAGATTTTGGGAGAAATGTTTTCTTCCACTCACAAAACTTTTACTTTTTTTCCAAATAAAATGCATGTCTAAACACAACTTCAACTTCCAAAAATTATTTTTCAACACAACTTCAAAAACTCTTTTCTCAAGTTTCAACCAAATCTATATTCAAACGCTAGCTTAGATTTGTCCTCTAATTTTCCTTGCCAAACTTAGTGATATATGTCAGAAGTTTGCTTGCACAATTAATTTGCCAAACTTCAAACAAAATCTGTAACTTCAAATGCAGATTTTTGCAAGTTTAATCCCATATGTCTGAAGTTATTTCCGAAGTTGTTTAGACTTACGAAAATTTATAAACTTAGGCCATGGATTAATATGGATCCCAAAATCGGCTATCTGTGCACTTGACAGGCTAAAGCTTGCCATGAGAAGAGGGGGCAAGTGCACAAATAGTCATTCTCAGGGATGCTATTTAAAAATTAGCCAGTACTTATTTTGTCCAAAAATTTAGAACTAAAAATCTTAACTTCAAGACGACGCATACTGATATTTAGGACACATTGACTAATGCAACTCCTTAGAGTGGCTACCTGATGTCATTTCTACCGCAATCCTGCCCCACCTTGCCCCGTTTACTCATAATTGGAGTGTTTACCCTAAAATTCGAGTAAAAGTTAAACTTATTTTAGTGGTTTCAAGGATACGTGATTTAATCCAATACTAATTGATAAACAAGGAATTAAATAGATAATCTGAATAGTAAAATAAATCAAACCAGTGTTCTGACATGCCTTCGACTTCGATTCGAGATGGTCTCGAGGTTGGGTAACAAGAACAATAAAGAACAGAAAATAAATAGTGATGAGCAGTAATAGATAGTAAGTGAAATAGAGAAAGCAGTGTATGTGTATATGTTTATCAGTGAATCAATGCCTCTTACAAATGAATGAGGCCCCTCTTTATATAGTAGAGGAATCCTAAATAAGGTACAATTCTAATAACGAAAACAAATCCCATGATTGGCATCAATAACCGCTTGATTCGATATGTTCCGGGATTTCCGCCGAGATCTTCGGTCGGTTGCTAACATCTCTCCATTCGATCTTCATGCTTCATACTCTGTCATTGAGCTCGAGCCTGGTCTATTACGAGCTTACTCTCGAGGCAGCTCCTCGTGCCTATGAAATCGGGCATGCCCGATTTCGACCGTATACATGGAGAGAAACTATTCTTACCAAATGTGGGACAACAAATACATTGCTATAAAAATATTGCTTCTTTCTAGGGGTGGCAAAATGGTTAAAAGAAAACAGTTAACCACCCATATTATCCACTAAAAAATGGGTTGGATAATGAACTTTTTAAAAACGGGTCAAATATGGATAAGAATTATATTATCCATTTAGAAAATGGATAACCAATGAGTTTAACTTTTAGATTTGTAAAACCTCAAATTAGGGGTTCCTCAAGTTAGGGAGACTAAGAATTTTCCCAAAAGTGATCATATGCAAGAAGTCATGGATAATATGGTTACCCATATTATCCGTCGATTAACCCATTTTTTATCTGTATTAAATATGGGTCGGGTTAGATAATTTATCCGTTTTTTCATTACCCGTTTTCGATCTGAACCATATCCAACCCGACCCACCCGTTTGCGCACTCCTACTTGTTTCCAAAACAAGTACACAAACTTATAATTCCTGTAAAGGCATATTCTGGTGACTGCTGAAAAACACACAAAGGAGGAGAAAGGGACTTCTCTTCATTCGTTTCAAGACGCTGAAGTATGAACCAAAGAAGGACATCAGCATTATCAATTGTATACTATATAGCAAGTATATTTTCAGATTCAGATTTTAATCGCTCTCATCTGTATTCAATAGAGCATCATACACCAAACCAGAAGCTCAACTCTCAACATGAACTTTACAGCAAACTGACCAAAAAACCAAGAGCCGCAGCTCTCACACTCCCAGATAGCTACGACAGGGAACCAATATGATCTTTAGAGGTTCATCTTGAAAACTTACTGGAGCAGCAGTGCTAATCAAATGGTGTGCTTTATAAGTTTCGTGGGTTTCATCTGCGACGTCTATTGTTGACAAAATCTGGATTACCTTTCCTCATCATGGCAGCAAACTCATCATAATTGATTCTTCCATCCTGCAATTTGATAGTAATATTTATCAATGTCAGTCCAAGAAACATCATTATACATAACCACAACTCACTCGAAAAATCCTCTTCTTCTTTTTTCCGTATGCAGCTTTCTTATTAAAAGAACAAATTCTATTTCTTATATTTAAGAAAACATCAAAAGACAGCGCATATTTTTTTATACGGATCAAAAGACATATATCTACATACCATGAACTATTGTAGATATATCAAAAGACATATATCTACATACCATGAACTATTGAAGTCGTATCAAGTTTATATTGGTTCAATTCAACTAAGTCACGATTGACAAAATCTGTAACAAAATGATAAAAAGCACTAGAAAGAATTACGTCCTGCCAACACTTTTTTTTGGCTAAAACCAATGTTTAATGAGTGCCTTCCAAAAAATTTACTTCATTGAGAGAGACCTACTTATAAAGAGATTTAAAAAAAATAAAGATTCAACTCCGTTCTCTAGAACTTTCAAGTTGCTGTCTAAGCCACAGAGATGTCGCATGCAGATTCCATACCATGTGATCAAACTACTCTAATAAAACTCTCCTAAGTGACCAAAAGAAACTCACATTGAAAATAAAATTATATGTTGAATAGGAATATCATATAAATATTCAGAAATGAAAGGAACCCGTACATTGTCTGTGTCAACTTCAGCAATGATCTCTTTTATAGTTTTTTCATCAGAAATGTTGTATTTCTTCAGGGCATGCTCCAATTCATCCATCGTAATATACCTAAAGGAACCGAGATTAGAAAGCAGTAAAATGTTTAAATTCAACGTAGACGAGCAGGTAGATAGCTTCTCACCCGCTCTTATCCTTGTCAAAATACTCAAACGCTTTGTACAAGTGATCTTCTCTTTCCATGCGATTCATGTGCATTGTAGCTGTTATGAACTCAAGGTAATCAATTGTTCCATTTCCATCAACATCAGCCTGGAAGAGAAGCTATCTGTATTATTGACTATGTATTAATCATGTTAGGCAAGTACATGCACCCACTCTTCGGAGTATTAGAAAGCCAATTATTCATCATGTCAAACTGTTTAAGGGAACTGAGAACAACCACTACATCGTTTCCTGGAGCATTTAATAACTAAAACACTATCCATAAAGAGTTGCAGAACTTGCTAATGGGTATAGAATACTGCGATGGAGCGAGATACACATTCACCAAAACTTCCATTGGACTATGTAAATCTCTTGTTCATGTGTTTCACCAAGAAGATTTTAGTTTCAAAAATTTACATCTAAGTAATTCACTGCTCGCCAAATTTGAAAAATGAACATGATCAAATACCAATAATTGCAAGATGGAGATATAAGCTAAAAGAACCATAAACAAAGGATTGGTCAGGAATATACCGCTTCCATCAACTGCCTGACTTCTGACTCAGAAAGCTTTGTGCCCATTTTTGTAAGACCAGCTTTCAATTCTTCATATGTAATTGTTCCACTGTCATCTGTGTCTATAGATTTGAACATTTCCTTCAAGCCAATGATTTCTTCTTCGGAGAGATTTTCGGCAATTACCTACAAATGCAGGGCAACAGAAGATAAGCACAGTTGTAAGGAACACATGAGATGGAGAGAGATGGCCTATCTCGTTAATAAGAACATTGAATACACAATCCTGACCTTCAGTGCTACTTTCTTCAGCTTGTTCATAGCACGGAATTGTTTCATTCTAGATAAGACAGCAATGTCAAGAGGCTTGTCAGATGCATCACCATCTTCTCTCATCCATGGATGATCTACATTTGCACAAATATTTACTCAGTTATAGCACAGTAAGTTTGTGGTATATTTGTTAATTATTATATTTTGCTAAATAATTTTTTTTAAGTGCATCAAGCTAGTGTCAAATTAAAATACTATAACAATATGAAAGTCCTAGTACCATATGTGGAAAAAACAAATCGATAATTTGTGGCTTATTTGTTAATACAATGCACAAAGGTATTGTTACATTATTTTATTAAATAAGTACAAGGTGCGGATATAGTTGCTTTTGTGTTAATATGAATATCATATACATGTGCGGATGGGTTAGTAGTTTCCTAATAAATCTTAAGGTTCAATATAAAGTTAGATAGCCATGTCATACCCTTACATGTTTGTCTTAAGAGGGAAGAAATTTGGTTTCAGATACAACCAATATGTTCATTTGGATCACATCTCATGCATCATTTCTTACACTTATTCATTAAGTTCAGTTGGGATTGTACTAATAAGAAAATGATAATAAAGTCAATTGGCATGAGCATGTACCTTATGGCATGTATGGAAGGAAAACAACCATAGATTGGATCTTTGTACTAACTGTATACTATAGCTGATTGCACCCAAGGGTGTGGCCTAGTGGTCAATGAAGTGGGTGAGAACCATGAGGTCTCAAGTTCAAATCCCAGCGGAGGCAAATACTAGGTGATTTCTTCCCATATATCCAAGCCTTGGTGGATAGAGTTACCTGATACCTGTTACTGGTAGGAGGTGACAGGTATCCCGTGGAATTAGTCGAGGTGCGCGCAAGCTGGCCCGGACACCACGGTTATCAAAAATAAAATAGCTGATTGGGATAATTTATTGGATTTTATAGACTAAGAACTTAGTTAAAGGAATTCTGATGCTATACAGATAAATCTACTCTCAAATATAAATAAATAAATAAACTATATCTAATTAGAGACAACGTAACTATGAAGTCATTTTGCAATGTATTACGATAGATCTTGATTAAAGTTGAATCTTACTTAGGACTTCAGCTGCAGAAAGCCTTTCTCTAGGATCAGATCGTAGCATTTTCTTAACAAGATCTTTGGCACTACTCGATACTGAAGGCCAAGGATCAGATGAAAAATCAAGATGACCTCGAAGAACGGAATCAAAGATACTCTGATCATTCTCTGCATAAAAGAAAGAGAAATATTTCCAAGTCAATGAAAAAGTAAATTGGAACAGTCATTTTCAAGGAGAATATTATCCACAAACTTTGCCCTGTATAGTTTACTTATGGTAGCTATTCAGCACTAGAAACAAAAGGCTCAGCAAAATTTGGCAAAACATCTTACAAGTTTATTCGCCTAAAAATAGGATATGCTTCCCCAAGTTTGACAGTGGCAAATGGTTTAAATAATTGGAGCAGATATCCCCTCGCTAATTTTATGGGAAGCCAGTTGTAAATATGGAGTCGAAAAACAACCATGCTCAGATACAAAAGAAAACTCTAACATCTAATGCAAGATACCATCTATTCGGAAAGATAAATTTGTCTATATTGTTACATTATGGCAATTACAAGAGGAACAAGAATAATGCTGTTAAAAAATAGCTGCAAGAGAAGTATGAAATTCTTCTACTTATTATGCCATTTCCTCGAGTTTCCTAAAAAAGTGTATTCTGCTACAATTCCTGAATGACTTGTTTCTTCAATTTCTTCGTCATATTTTAGCTTAAGAGCAACAAACGAGATATTATATGGTGCATGTGCGAATCCACCATTGTTCTACCTGTGCTGAAATGAAACGGAGAAACAATAATGATGAAGAAGTTTTAGGACATTCAGATGCTAAAATTCTAGAGGTAGCAAATGAAGCTACCTCCATAGAATGGTGGAACGCCACTGAGTAGAATGTACAGGATAACTCCAGCACTCCAAATATCAGCTTCAGGTCCATATTCTCGACGCAGAACTTCGGGAGCGACATAATATGCACTACCAACTAGGTCTTTGAACACATCACCTGCATCAACAAGTGGTTTTTGAATAGGTCACCCCTATATCCCAAAGAGTTGTAAACAAGTGGTTCAGCTAAAAATTTAATGGAACATAAGATAAAAGAGACATGATCCAGGTAACACAGGCTTGAGTTCTGTTACACGGATGGCTTCTTGATTTGCATGAACTAGATGAGATTAATCCTAATTATGAATTCAATGCTTTTCGCATACTTTATTGACCTTAACAAAATTTAGTAACTATATCATCAGAACCGGATACGGTTGAGATTTGGGGAGTCAAAAGTTAGTCTTGAAACTAATTTAGTGGGTGTTTGGACATAAGGATTGTAAAATTCCAAAATAGGGGGAAAACAATTTTCAAGTGAAAATGGTATTTGAAATTTAGAGTTGTGTTTGGACATGAATATAATTTTGGGTTGTTTTTGAAGTTTTGTGAGTGATTTGAGTGAAAATTTTGAAAAATAACTTTTTGGAGTTTTTCAAATTTTCGAAAATTTCCAAAATGCATCTTCAAGTGAAAATTAGAAATTTTATGAACAAACGCTGATTTCGAAAAAAAGTGAAATTTTTTTGAAAAAAAAGGGAAAAATTTCTTATGTCCAAACGGGCTCTTACTTACAGGAATATGGGATTCGTTAAGTTCGAGACTGACCCTTCTAATAGGTCAATCACTCAGGCTTGATTTCACAAACAGAACACACTGGTTAACTCAATCATCTTTTTCCTTATTGTCTTGTGTTTTACAATAAGCATTTGGAAAGCAAATAAATTTCTGCTTAAAGGCTCTATTATCAGTGTCTACCAGAAAATACCATTGTAACCTATGTTTGACCTACATGAATCACGATACTAGGTCCCCAATGAGATGGCTGGTTGTTGAGACATAAGAGTAACAACTAGGAGATCCCACTCTCCACTATAACACTCAATGTGAGCTCATTTGCTCCAGCCTCATGGGCAGGTTTAACTGGCACTTATGTTTGTAGGTTGCAGTAGATTACCAGTTTTCAGTCGAGGTGTGAATGCCTGACTGAAACAAGTTAAATTATAGTGATGGTGTAAAAGAACATTACACTGAGTGTATAATATTCATTATCAATGTATATAACATAAAATTATCCTTACATAGAGTTACCTGCAATTAGATTGTGTAATAGCAATATTTACAGTGTCAGTAAACAGAACTTGGTTTGAAGAAGACTGATAATACCTATCCAATAATACCTGGTTTGAAGAAGACTGATAATCCAAAATCAGTAGCTTTCAATGGTGAATTTTCATCGGAGCTCAAAAACAAGAAATTTTCTGGCTTTAAATCCCTATGCATAACGCCCATAGAATGACAATAATGAACCACCGTAACCATCTGCCGGCAAAGTCCGGCGGCAGCTCGTTCGGAATAGTGTCCTTTAGCAATTATCCGGTCAAAAAGCTCGCCGCCGGCACATAGTTCCATGACGAGGTGAACGTGATGCTTGTCCTCAAACGTTCCTTTAAGTTCCACGATGTTCCGGTGGCCGGTTAAGTGGTGCATGATCTGAACCTCGCGGCGGACATCGTCCACGTCGTCAGCCGCTATGAGCTTTCGCGTGGCGATTGACTTACACGCGAATTGCTGGCGCGTTTGCTTGTGAGTTACTAAATAGGTTACTCCGAATTGTCCGCGGCCGAGTTCGCCGCCGAAAATGTAGGTGGAACGAACTTCTTCCATTGGTTTGCCGAGGACACGGCCGATGCCAGAGAGTGGTCGTGGAGGTGGCGGTTGAGATGAAGGGATGATTCGGATACCGGTGGTTTCAGACGGCGGTGGACCGGTGGCGCCGCCTAAGCATGTGGTGGTAGTTTGGTCGGAAGATGAGCTGTTACAGTTGCCCATTTTTGGGGGGATTGTGTACTGTTCAGTCAAACAATTTTTTGGAGTTATATTTCCTGACTTGTCTGAAATTCATTGAGTGAAGTAACAGAATTGACCTTAGCAAAATTTGGATATTGTATCCTTTAATTAGAAATTTTTTAATTTAACTTCTGAAAATGAAGAACATATAAGTCGACACAAAAATTAAGCAAAGATGAGATAAGAAATTCAATCTTTCATTAAGATTTTAAGTGCTGGTCTCGAATTTATGCTGATTTTCTTCGACTTTTCTTTAGAAAAAAAATCTTAAAACATAATAATACAAGACAATTCACTAAATGATTATTAGTTCTATCGGAGGAATCTAATATCAACGTGTAATTGCTTGGATATTAAATATTCGATTACTTGAAGAAGTATATGAGAAAGTGTTTTACTCCCTTAGTATTTTCTCCTGAAACAATCTGAATTATATGAGTCAGTAATTATGTATATATATCACGTCGAGTAGATGTAATATATGCGAGAATACTTTATTTGAATTTTTCAAAATACTAAATTTAGGGAAAGATTGTAGGTGTCGATATTGTATACTAGTATCTAGAATCGATGAGATAGAACATATATGGATTTTTTTTTTGTTGCTAGAACGACTAAATTATATTAATAATTAAGGAGTAGCATTACATAGAGGTGATGCCCTGTTGGGGACATCTAAATCACCTGAGCCAGAAGGGCTGCTAGTCATATGGTTACAAAAACTATTAAAATTTTCAAGTTCGGCTAGTTTGTTTAGTACATTGTTAGATACTAATCTAATAGTGAGTGCTGATCCTTCTGTTGCCAAACTATGTGCAAGTACGTTCCCTTCCAAAGTTATGTCGGATCAGTGAATTCTCCGGTTCCTTCAGTAATAACCTGCACTCATTAACAAGGTTAGAGTAGAGAGAATAGTTGTTATGGGAAAGCAGTTGAGATATTTCAGTAGCATCAGTTTCAATTTCTAAACTATGGAAATTATAGTTTTTTGCTATTTGAAGGTCATTTTTTTAGCGCGAGGAGTTCCATGTAGGTGGGGGTGTAGCAATAAGCGGACATTCTGTAGCCCAGAATCCAGTTCCCAAATTTATCCCGGATTATTCCACCAATCCTGCCTTTTTATAGTTGTCTTTAATCACCCGTAAATATTGAATTTTAGCTCAGTTGACATTGAATTCTTAGACGGTCAAATTTATCATATTTGGTGCTTAAGTGATATGCACTTTAACTTTTATTAGTTGTTAAGATTAAATTGCTTGATAAGCTAAATATCGAATGCGAATATGTATTTATCGTAAAAGATTATGACAAATATATCCTTAACTAATATACACGACAATTCACTTCACAGGCTCAAAAAGAAAAAGAAGAGAGAAAGGACGACTTCATGTCAACTTCTTCTGTTTCAAGTTTCAACGCTAAGTTTTTTTTTATGAAATTAGCTAAAATTAAAATAGCCTTGTAATATTTTTTTATTACTTCCTTTAATCTTTCTCTTTTTCTTTTGTATTTTTTCTATACAACCTTTAATATTTGTGATAGACACTTATTTGTCTTGCTAGATAGAATAGTACTACCACTAAATGTTACGATTGAGTAATAATACTTTTTCATCCTTAATAACAAGTCCACAATTTAAACATAGAATATAAAATCGTTTTTGGTAGGAAATATTTTAGTCTGAAAGTGGAATTTTTCGGTATAAATTCGGACTAATCGGATCAAAACGGATACCAGATACTGCTTTGGAAACCAAAAAGAAAGGAATAGTAAAAAATAGCCCTCCAATTTTTATATTAGCACCTTTTAATCTAATTTTTCGTCTGCAAATTTTTTCCTTAAAACCTTTAATATTTTGAGATATGGGTGTGTTTGGTACGAAGGAAAATATTTTCCGAAAAATATTTTTCAATTTTTCCATGTTTGGTTGGTTTAAATGTTTTAGAAAATATTTTCCTTATGAACCCATTTTCCTTATCAAGATAAGCGAAAATATTTTCCAAAACTCCTTCTCAACTTTCCTCGCTCTGTTCCCACCCTCACTAACCCACCCTACACCCCATACCCACCCACCTAACCCACTCCCTGCCTACCCACCCCACCCCCTCTCTCCAAAATCACTCACCACCCACCCCATCCCGCCAAACCCACTCACCCATTGCCCCCACCCCGCACAAAAAAAGTTATTTTTTTTACTTTTGTTTTTTGTAATTTTTAAATTTCTGTTTTTTCTTTTTTTTTTTCTGCACCCCCGCCCCACTGCCCCCACCCCGCACAAAAAAAAAGTTTTTTTTTGTAATTTTAAATTTCTGTTTTTTCGTTTTTCTGCACACTCCGGCCCCGCCCCTGCCCCCCTTCCCCGGGAAAAAATATTTTTTATATATATTTTCATTTTTAGTTTTTTCATCTTTCAGTTTACAGGTTCGAAATTTTACAAGTTCCAAAGTTATAAGTTCGGAGGTTTATGTGTTAGGAAGTTTACAGTTTTAGAAATTATAAAGTTTTCGGGTTCGAAATTTCGCGGTTCGGAAGTTTATGAAATTTGTGAGTTCGGAAGGTTGTTGGTTCGAAAGTTTATGACTTCATATTTATTGTATCTAAATTATTTATGAATACTCTTAAAAAGTTATTTTCCTTAATTTGCGTACCAAACACCGTAAAATGAATAAAATTACTACTTGTTTTCCAAGAAAATATTTTCTTGAAAACATTTTCCACAGAAAACATTTTTTGTTATACCAAACACACCCATAGACTTCTTTAGCTTGCCAGTTGCCACTTGCCTGTTAGGAATAACATAATCCAATTATGTCATCCAACAGCGCCCCACAAATTATGCTGTAGTAAATAATTATTTAGGACAAAGATAGTTTATTGTTAAGATCATATAATAAAGCATTGACTCACTGAATACTGAATAATGGCAAAGTTTGATTACTTAAAATCGGGGGTGGGGGTGGGGTGGGGGGATGCTATAGAAATAAAATTATAATGAGTTCTCATACTACCACAAAATATTTACACCAAAACTACAAGAAAACAGCTATGTACAAATGTACATTAAGCCAATACTGGATACCAAACTCTTAAACTAACTTTCAGCCTAGTATCTCCCCTTATTACTACTATGTACTATAACGCCTCTCTACATGCACAAGGTAGGGGTAAGGCCAGTCTGCGTACACACTATCCTCTCCAGACCCCATTTATAGGAATATACTGGATATGTTGTTGTACTATAAGAATAGTAGGTTCAAGTCGAAATCCGACTTCACAAATGAAAGATAACAGCTTCTCAATCACCATAATGGAGAATAAGGTTGATAGGAAAAATTGACACAAATATCCGGAATTCTCAAGGCTTACAACGAAATGCAAGGATGAAGCGGCTAGTGTGTCTCGCGTGTAGTTTTTAGGCGTTACCAAAAGGTTTCCCTGGCTCGGATGTAGTCACTGTGCCCCTGCTGCTGTTTAAGGTGTGGCTAGAGCCACCGGCCAGCATTGCCATCAAACTTCCTCCGTGCACTCTTCCCTCGGAAACTGATGATGAGCTTCCACCAACTGGCGTATTCCCTTCCTTAAACTCAAAATATTTCCAACCTGTAGATGTCAAAATGTTACTTCCCATCTTCATGATATCAATATACATATCCTCTACGTTGACAATCTCCTTCATCTTACCGGGATTTTTGGGTGTTGAATCCAAGACGACAGCCCCTAGAGTGGCACCACCGTGAACACGTTTGTCTTGCACCAGGGCACCATGAGATTCACAAAGTCCAGACTTTGCTCTGGCAAATGAGTTAAAAGGACTCTCATTTTGGCCAAATTCAGAACCAGGTTGACCCCATGAACATCTCTTTCCACCACCGTGGGCCTTGCAGAAATCGGTGCTTCCCTGAGCGCTTTTTCCACAGCTGTCGAATTTGCATCTTTTACCACCACCATGGCGCACACAGAAATCTGTCCGGCCCCTAGCACTCCTGGAGCATTCTGGCATAGCACATCTCTTACCACCGCCATGTGCCACACAGAAGAGAGTCCCTCCGTGCACACTCTTTGGGCAAACGCCACCTCCTTGGTATGTACATCTTTTCCCTCCCCCGTGACCTTTACAGAAAGGTGTGCTACCCTCTGCGCCCTTATTGCACCCTTCAAATGTGCAACGTTTCCCACCACCGTGGGCCTTACAAAACAAGGTGCTTCCTTGGGCCCCTTTAGTGCACTGGGGGTACTGACACCGCCGGCCACCTCCATGTGAAATGCAGAGGCCAGAGAGTCCTTCCGCACTTTTCGTGCAGTTCTCCATCTGGCATCTCTTGCCCCCACCATGTCTAATGCATAATCCAGACTTCCCTCTGGCAGCGCGGGTGCAGCCTTCGTGACTGCAACGGCGTCCACCCCCATGCGTGATGCAGAAATCAGTGCGTCCTTCTGCACTTTTGGTACACCCTAGGAATTCACACCGCCTACCACCGCCATGGGCCTTGCAGAATGCGGTTCGACCCTCGGCTCCCTTATGGCAACCCGGTTTCTGACACCTACGGCCTCCGCCATGGGCAATGCAAAGGCCAGAAGCACCTCTTGCTCCTTTAATACATCCCTTGAACTGACACTGTTTGATACCACTGTTGCGCTGCTGCTTTGTTGACCCGGAAGTACAGGTTACTGAGCTTTTTGGATGTGTTATTACACTTGAGGAGGGATCAGGAAAGACTGGAGATGGCTCAACTTCTTTTATCGCCTGTTTCGAGAAGTAATTAGACTCTTTGTCGTGTGGCGCATGTAACGGATGAAAAAAGCTACCAGTATTTTGATGAGAACCTGTTGATACTTCATCAGTATGAAAAGCTCCAGAAAAACTGTGTGGCACAGTCGTAACATCAGATTCAGCAGCACTATTGGAAAGACTCAGTTCCAGATCAATTGCAGTCCCTGCGTCAGGTACTTTTGGAATGGAGATAGCTGAACTTTTCGGCCTTGGTGTCATCTCATTGGCAAGATAAAGACCGAAGTCCACTTCCAGGTCCATCGAGGACTCGTGAGTTTCTTTCGCTGGAGATATTGAGGTGCATAGAATGCCTGAACTCCACATACTTTCCGTGGAAGTTGATGAATGGCCTAAGCTTAGACATAAATATGAATCAATTTGCTGATCAATAGATCCATGAGTTGAGCTGCAATTGCATTTGATTTCCTTTGGGGCAGGGAATGAAGGTATTAAGGACCCAACAGAATCAAGTCGCAGTGTGGTATCAGCACAATCACCACCTTCAGATGCAGCTCCGCCAATTGGGATGGAATTGCCCAGATTCTTGGATGCATGTAACGACGGGTTTGCAGCAAACCCCAAATAGTGCAATCTGGGATCCATCACTAGGATGCAACACTACTATTGAACCAAATCTCAATTGCAAAAGAACAGTTGGCCTGACTTCCAGGCTAAGAATTAGTTAAGAGGCTAAACTTCCGGGCTAAAGAATTAGTTAGTGCTAAACTAGGGTTAGATGCGTCAAAAAGAGCACATCCCACCTCCGCTTACGAATCCTGACGTATCCTTTCTATCCATTATTAGATATCAAACTTTACTCCAAGTTCTTGTAATCAGCACCTAAGGAGTAAAACTTTGTGCAACGTTAGACCCTCCAGCGTCAAGTCATGACAAATAATCATCCTGCACAACACATTGAATTACATTACTGAGCAGATCTAAGATCACACATCCACCGTATATAAGACACAAGGTCGAGACAATATGAAAGGGAAAGGATTTTGCAGACGCAAACCAGAAAGATGAAGATCATTCTTTAACTGAATCAACGCGCCAAGCAAATAAAAAAAATTACCAATCACACTACATATTGATCCAAGCTAAAAAACCACTTTGATTTTGCCATAAAACCACAAGGAACAGATTCATTAGCATTAAAAATTTAAATCATTTTAAAGCTTGATAACTTTGCTGTCGGAGATAACATAAGACTACAAGGATATCGACTAAGGCAAACTTAGCAAAGCAGGACATGAAGAAGAAACATGAATTTGTCTACTTACGCAAATAGGGGATCACCTTAATTCATGGTCTACCTTACTAATGAATCATATTGCTTAACATACACTTTCCTACTTGCTTGTTTAAATCGAAAATTTCAGCCGAACTATTTGAAATCCAAGCAGAGCACTCGAGATTCAGTTTCCTTTTTTGCTCCCTCCACGCTATCCAGCTTCAAGAGTGCATCAACAGGAGACAAATGAGGAAAATGATAAGGATTTTAAGGCCATCTCCAACCCTTGCCTCCATTTTCTCCTCCAAAATAGAGTAAAGTTACTCCAACCATTACTCCATTTTTTACTCCAAAAAGAATATTCCATTTTATATTCTTCTCTCTCTTCAATATTATATTATTATCTTTTATTTAAATTTTATTTTCTTATTTCTATTAAAGAAATTCTATCTTTTTTTTCTTTTTTACATATTCATCAGATTGTCCAATCAGAAAATAATCGGATTGTTGCAACGATGAATAATGCAACTGAGACAAAAAATGAAGTTTTGACTGTTCAAAAAGAAAAACTTAAGACTAAAAAAATTGAAAGAAGAACATAAAATTTTAATGATCGATGTGGATTCTATTGTCGATCCGACTCGTCGTGAATTTTTGTGACAAGAACAACAACGATTAATGTATAAAAGAAGTCAACAATTTCCACAGTCACAAACACAACAATCCTCGACCCCATTTACTCAATACTATGATGATTTTGGTGTATCTGGAAACGACATAGGTCCCTACCAAGTTATTATGTTATTTACCGTAGTTTCAATTTTTATGTATTTTAATTTAATGTATTTCCAATTTTAATGTATTTTCATTTAATGTATTTTCAATTTTCACTTTTCAATTTTAGCAACATCTAATATTTTATATTCGCACCTTTCAATTTTAGCAACATCTAATATTTTATATTTGCACCATTCATTTTTTGAGATGATTATATATTTTTTGTACAATTATAACTTCTAATAAAATTAACTTACAATTTTATATAAAAATAATAAATGCAACAACAACAACAATAACGACTCAGTGAAATCCCACTAGTGGGGTCTGGGGAGGGTAGTGTGTACGCAGACCTTACCCCTACCCCGAGGGAGTAGAGAGGCTGTTTCCGAAAGACCCTCGGCTCAAGAAGACAAAAAGAGACAATATCAGTATCACCAATAGAAACCATAAGAAAAATAACAACATGTAAATGAGAAAGTAGATGCAAAGCAAACGTGATAGAAAGTAAATAGACGCAACACTATTGAAAACAAAAGAGTAATAAGACACAACATTGCCACTAGCTGACATCGGCAAAACCCCTACCATACTAGCCTCACAAAGGTACGAAGTAAGGTAAACTCAATTACATCCTAACCTACAACCCTAATACTCGACCTCCACACGCACGAAAATTAATTTATCAAAATTATACGTCAAAGTTAAGATGTAAAATTAATATTATAAAGATATTACATAAACATAATTAGGTATATATAAAGAGATAAATTAAAAGAGTCAAATAATAAAAATAATAATAAAGTAAGGATGAATAGTAATGGAGGAGATGAATCATCCCCCATTTGCAGCCAAAAATGGGGGAGCATTGGAGCCACATTTTTGGCAAAAACTGACTGCATTTTGGAGAAATGCAGCAGCATTGGAGATGCTCTAAATACCCCAAATACAAACAATATAATCTAAACCAGACATAACCAAGATACAACTAAACAATTATCTTTTTTTCTTGATAAGTACAACTATAACAATATATCAACAACAACAACAAACTCAGTGATTCCCCACTGGGGTAGTATGTGCGCATGACTTACCCCTACCCTGAGAGCGAGAGAGGTTGTTTCCAGTAGAAAACTATAGCAATATATCAGAAGAAAATATTGCAACATAAGCATAAAAAATCGAAGAACAAACTTATTACAGATGTTCAGATCTAGCTAAAGGATAAAGATTTGAAGACACATGTCCAAGAAAATGTTCAAATCCAAGTTAAAATAGCAAATCAAGGAGTAATTGTAAAACAAACTAGCTTCTAATCAGAGTTCAAGATTACAGATTCAATCACAATTCCCACCTTTTACTTTCCGGGGGAAAAAAACAGATTTGAGGTACAGGACTCAATGAAGAAAAAAAGGGCAACCCGGTGCACTAAGTTCCCGCTATGCGCGGTGTCCGGAGAAGGACCGGACCACAAGGGTTGAGTTTATTGTACGCAGCCTTACCATGTATTTCTGCAAGAGATTGTTTCTACGGCTCGAACCCGTGACCTCCTAGTCACATGGCAGTAACTTTAGCAGTTACGCCAAGGCTCCCCTTCAACTCAAGGGAGAAAGTACTGAATAAATAAAGCAATTAAGATAATACAATAGAAACAGGATATCGTATCGGAGACAAAAAGTTGCAAATTTTTAAAAAAGACAGAACAAAACTTGAAAATTAAAAATTGCAATACAAGGATAAATATTTGAAGGCACAACTTCTAAAAAAGGTCAAAACTTAAAACAGCAAAACATTGAAAAATTGCGGAAGTATATTACACTAGCTAGTAACCATATTCTCAAAGTTCAAGATTACAGATTGCAGCTAAAAATCCCACCTTTTTCATTCTTGAACAAAAAAAATTGAAAATGAAGCTAAGTAGATCAATTGGCATGTCTCAATAAAAAGTTACTGATTGAATAAGTAAACCAATCAAGAGAAACAACAAAAGAAAATTCAAAATCTGGGACAAAATGTTGCAAATATTTCCAAAAGGGAACAAATGTTGAAAATTTAAAATTTTTGCAATATGAGGATAAATATTGGAAAACCCAACTTCTAAAAACTGTCCAAATCAAAATAAAAACAGCAAAACAATGGAAATTGCTAAAATTATACGAGCTTCTAACTGTATTCTTAAAGTTCAAGATTACATATTTCAGCTAAAAATCCCACCTTTTTCATTCTTGAACCATAAAAAAACTTGAAATTGAAGCTAAGTAGACTAACTGGCATGGCTCAAATGAAAAAGTTATTGAATAAGTAAACCAATCAATTAAGAGAATACATATCAACAGAACAAAAGCTTGAAAATGAGATTAGAGATTCAAGAAAAGTACCTTTTCCAGGAGGGGATTTTCTTCTTATTTTTTTGAGAAGTTTTTACAGGTGGGGATTATGTTAAAACCCAAGAAAGTATATATGTACAGTGAAATTAAGAGAGAAGGAAGTAAGGCTTATTGGGATTGCTGAGCACAGGGCAGCTAACGAGGGAGAGACAAGAAAATGAGCACACTATGAGGACAGTAGGTATATATATGTGTAACTTGCTTCCACTTTTATTTTATCTTTTACTTAACCTTTATTTTTAATTAAATAAATATTTATAATTTGAGCCTTGAAAATAAAAGAAATTATTTCTTAAATGAACTTTAGTCATGCAAATTCGAATTAGTCAACTGATACTGAAATCATCCATTGAATATCAAATGATTAAAAAAACAATGTACTTATAAGTACCTAGTCATTAGGATCCAAACAGTGACCTATTGATTACTCTTTCTAGTCCTATCATTTAAGATTTTGATAAATTATTAAGAAAATTATTCCTTGGGTTTTATTTATATGATACTCTCTTTTTTTAAATGTTCAAAATAATATCTCATTTTTATATTAAATTTTTTATAAACTTCAAGTTCCTTATTTTACCTTTGATAACATACTTTTATAGTTACAGTAATATCGTAACTATAATGTCACGACATTTAAAAAAGATATAATAATATTATCGAGGTTTTTGGTTAAATTACTCTTATCTCATCTCTAAATGAGTAAAGAACAATCCGGTGCACTAAGTTCTCACTATATACGGAATTCAGAAAAATGCCGAATAATAAGCGTCTAGATATTGTACACAATCTTACCCTGCATTTATGCCAGAGGCGAATTCCGCGTCTCTAAATAACTAACCAAATGATATACATACCTTCTTGAAATAGTAGGAGTGAAGTTGATTAGTTAATTTTTCTTTTAATGTTTCCTGACTTCTTATAGTGAAAAAAATGAGTGGCAATTTCTTTTTCGCAAAAGCACACATACAATGGACCGAAGAGAGTGGAAAAACACAAGTTTATCTACATTCGTATCAAATTATTAGTCTGTTTGACCAAGCTTTTTTTTTTGTCTAAAAGTATTTTTGGCTAAAAATTAAATTATTTGGCCAAATTTTTAAACGGAAAAAAGTAATTTCTCTTAAAAGTAAAGGGATAGAAGTTTGGTCAAACATAAACATGTTATATATTAAATTATTAAAGTCATGGGATAGATTATATTGGGAGTAATTAATTATGATTAAATGGTGTAGTAAATTTTGTGATACAGTGCATGTACAATAGTTCAATCAAGAAAATAGTTGGCGTGGCTGCTGACTAGTGACTTATCCCTTTGATGAGTGGAAAGGTCAGGTTGGGACTTTTGCTGTGCGGACAAAGACACCTGACACTTTGTCTTTTTGACATCAAACTTCACTCACGCATTTCCACAAACACAACGTGTCCTCCTCCTTTTGTCAATCAACAATTTTCTTTTCTATCATCAAATCATCCTATCATATTCACTTAATATTAATATTCATATTCGCTTAATAATAAAGTTGGCAGCGGCTCGACACCGATCGTTGTGCCTCTACTGTTGTAGCCGCCTCCTTTTGTTGTTTCTTGGTTGGAGAGTTCTTAATAATACTTTTTCTGTCTCTGTGTGATATTTTCCGTTTTCCAAAATTCAATTTTTTACTTTGATCGTGTATTTGGATATACTCGATATATGACCTACAAGTCACATGTTTTAGCAGTAAAAATAATAATTAATAATTGCATTATGATAGACTATTTATATAATACTCTTAGTTGTGCGGTTTCTCACGGATCCTGCATGAATGTAAGATATTTTGTGTATCAGACTGTCCTTTTTAATCGTGTATCTGGACATAGAATATTTAAGTATTTCGAAGTAAATTTTACATATTTAAAAACTACGTAAAGTATTATAAGCACGTACATTAATAATTCATTATAGTTAAAAAAATATAGGAAAAAATTATAGTCAAAAGAGAATTCGTTTGACTTTCGAAATTTAAATACGCCATCACATTGAGTGTATTTTATTGTGAGAAACCCTTCACTACGCCACTTCAATCACCAAGTGGCGTGATACACTACGATTCTCTAATATAGGACTATATGTCACGGAACCATTTTTTTGAGGGTTCGGTGAGGACAGTGAAGTTAGCATGACTGCTACTTAGCTTCAGCCCTTAGACAATAAACAGCACAATCGTGCTAAGGAATGGCAATCACACGAAATAAGCAAGAAAACTATGAAAGAAAGAGACTCAGATTTGGGAGGCAAGTGCCAATTTTCTATTGTATTATGCAATATCTGATGCTTACAAAGAATGAGTATAAAGCCTATTTATAGAAACTAAAATGGCTATACAAAGGGGGTGGTTGGAAGGGCTGGTAAGGTTGTCCAGCAGCCTGGTGCATTCCAGCATGAAAAGCTAGAAAGGCAGACTTAGAGGGATCCTGCTGTCAACCATGGCCCAGAAGGTCAAAGATGTCTTCCCACTTTCGGTTGCTTGTCCCTTGGTCTGCTACCTTTCTGTCAAAGGTGCCTTCTGATGGCATCTCATGATTTCTGTGTGGCCCCAAGTGTTTTCCCACTGATGTCTGTCCGAGATTTGGGCTCGGACAAGCCATGCCGTCGCTGGAATTGCGAAAAATTAATAGGTGTGACGGCGGGGCGGTGCACTCTCCCCTACTTGAAATGGCGACGACCCCGGCGCCGCACAACTGAAGATAATTGTGGACTTGTTCCCTAAACTTCCATAAATCTTCGTACTTCTCCCACGATGCCTCCTCTGGCGAAGTTCCTTTCCAATGAACAAGGAACTGTGCGCTCGAATTACCCCATCCTTTTCCACGGACCAACTGATGGTCTATGATGGCTTCCACTTGCTTGTCTTTTGCTGGTGGAGTAGTAAAAATTTGGCTTCGGCTGGGCTGCGCCCGATCCTTGTCTTCCATGTCTTCGAAATATGGTTTCAATTGGCTAGCATGGAAGACATGATAGATTTTCAGATGGCGCGGCATGTCCAGTCGGTAAGATATTATACCCACTTTGGCAACAATTTCGAATGGGCCCTCATATCGGCGAATCAGACTATGATGTACGCCTCACAGTGATTTGAACTGTCGTGGATTCAATTTTACCATGACCTTATCTCCAATCCTATAGTTGACTGGACGACGCTTCCGGTCCGCAAATTTCTTCATTTTACGGGCAGCTTGTCAAGATATGACCTGGCTAGATCGACTTGTTCCTCCCAAAACTTGGCCATGTGATAAGTGCCTGGATTTTTCAATCTGACATTGGCGGGCAATGATTGAGGAGTGTTGGGTTGTTGCCCAGTTGCAAGCTCAAAGGGTCTCTTCCCGGTCGCCTTGCTGCGTTGCAAATTGTAAGAGAATTGGGCTATATCCAGTATCTTAGCCCAGTCTCTTTGATTGGCGCTGACATAATACCTCAGATAGCATTCGAGTAAGGCATTAATCCTTTCCATTTGTCCATCTGTTTGCGGATGAAAACTTATTGAGAAGTGCAGTTGAGTTCCCAACAAGCTGAATAATTCTTTCCAGAATGCGTCGGTAAATCGAGGGTCTCGATCGCTTATGATGTGCTTAGGCACACCCCAATATTTTACGATGTCCCTCAAGAATATACGTGCTGTCTCTTTAGCTTTGCAACCGGCAGTGGTGACCGAAAAGGTTGCATACTTGGTGAATCTATCGACAACCACCATAATGGTGCCGAATCCTTCTGAATTTGGCAAACACGGAATGAAGTCCATGGTGATACTATCCCATGGCTTCTCCACAACTGGCAGCAGCTCAAGTAAACCCCCAGGAAGTTTAGATTCTACCTTGTCTTATTGACAAACTAGACAAGTGCGCACGTATACCTCGATGTCGTCCCGCATCCGAAGCCAGTAATAAGAAGACTCAATTAGGGCCAATGTGCGTTTTTGCCCTGGATGACCTGCCCAGGCAGAGTCATGACCTTCTTTCAGCAGAGTACGCCTGAGATTTGCCCATTTGGGCACGTATACTCTTTTGCCAGTGGTGTACAAGAGACCATCTTCTTCCCAAAATCTCTGAGTTTTTCCTTGACTGGTCAAGGCAAGAAGTTGTTTCGACACGGGGTCATGTTGCATGACCTCTTTGATGGTCTTGATGATGCCACTACTTGCTGAGCTAACAATGGTTGCTAGTACTGTCTTGCGACTCAAAGCATCGGCAAATACATTAGCTTTCCCTGGTTTGTATTCCAGGGTGTAGTCGAATTCGGCTAGGAAATCTTGCCAACGGGCCTGTTTGGCAGATAGCTTCTTCTGTGTCTGGAAGTAGCTTGTTGCAACGTTGTCAGTCTTGACAACAAAATGTGCCCCCAACAAGTAATGACGCCAAGTCCTTAGGCAGTGGACTATGGCCGTCATCTCCTTATCCTGAACAGTGTAACGCCTCTCGGCGTCATTCAGCTTTCGACTCTCAAAGGCTATAGGATAGCCCTCTTGCATCAGTACGCCTCCTATAGCAAAGTCAGACGCATCAGTTTGGACTTCAATAACTTTCGAAAAATCAGGCAGGGGCAATACGGGTTCCTTGGTGATTGCTGCCTTGAGTTTCTCAAATGCCTCCTGGCAGATGTCGCTCCATTCCCACTCTGTCTTTCTTCAGCAAGTTAGTGAGGGGGGATGCAGTAGCCGAGTAACCAAAGATGAATCTCCGATAATAGTTGGCTAAGCCGAGAAAGGACCGAAGTTCCGGTACCTTTGTTGGAGCTTCCCAGTCCTGGATAGCTTCCACCTTGTCCCTATCCATCCGGATTTCCCCATGGCTGATTGTATGCCCGAGGAACTGTACTATGGGCTGTGAGAAGCTGTATTTTTCACGTTTTATGTACAAATCATTTTCCCTTAGTACCTTGAATACCTTGCGAAGGTGTTTCGCATGGTCTTCCATATTGTTGATGTAAACCACAATATCATCTAAATAGATGACAACGAACTGATCCAAGAAAGGATGGAATAATTTATTCATCAGAGTGCAGAATGTTGCAGGAGCGTTGGTCAATCCAAATGGCATAACCAACCATTCAAAAGCCCCATAGCGTGTAACACAAGTTGTCTTGGGCTCGTCTCCGTCGGTAATTCGCACTTGATAGTAACCTTTCCTCAAATCCATCTTGGTGAACACCTTGGCCTATCCCAAGTGGTCAAATAAATCAGCAATGAGAGGGATAGGGAACTTGTTCTTCACAGTGACCTTGTTAAGGTCCCGATAATCAATACATAAGCGCATGGTACCCTCCTTCTTCTTCTGAAATAAGATAGGAGCTCCGTAAGGTGCCTTGGATGGTTGTATGTGGCCAACCTCTAGTAACTCCTTGAGTTGCTTCCTCAATTCCTCTAATTCTGGGGGCGCCATGCAATAAGGCGACATAGCAGGTGGATTTGTCCCTGGAACAAGCTCGATCTGATGATCAACTTCCCTTCGTGGTGGAAATTATTTGGAAAGTTCTTCTGGCATCACATCATTATTATCATCAAGGACTTGCTCAATGCAGGGAGGCAAGGCTACTGCCTAAAGGGAATTCTCAACGATTCCCGTCAAGGTTGTAAGAAATATTGGTTCCCCTTTCTTGAAACCTTTCACAAGTTGCATCGCTAACAGATGCATTCCATTTTGTGGTACCCGAACAAGGGGCACAATACACGAGCCTCCGGTATCGCTTATGTGAAACTGGTTGATACGTGGCACAATAAGTGTGTTGATCTCGTACCAAAAATCCAATCCAATTATGATGTCAAAGACATCCATGGGAGAAACGGTGAAGTCCGTCAATCCCTGCCAGCCTCCTAAAGCAATATGTACGTTAGGAGCAAAGCCATGAACGGTAGTAGGAAAGGCATTGACGGTCTTCATCAGCATGTCGCTGGATATAAAGACAAGTCCAAGCTCCCTAGCTCGTTCCTCTGTCACAAAATTATGTGCTGCACCCGTGTCCACCATGATACATACGTCTTTGCTGTTTAACTTGGCATCGACAAATAATGATTCACGGGGCCTCACACGAGGCGGTTGGGCAGTAACAACAGCAAGGGTCATGTGGTTTATCAAGGTCATATGATTGAACACGCCTATGGCCTTGTTCTTCCCTTGTCCTGCACTATCAGCTGGTGCTCTACGCTCTTCGGGTTGCTTGTCAGTAGGCGCAACAGTTTGTCCTTGCTGCTGGTGGGCTGCAACAATTGCTCCTAGTTTGTTCAGTGTAGGGCAATTTCGAGCAGCATGAGAAGGGTCTCCGCAAAGATAGCAAATATCTCGTTGAGCAGCCTTTTGTGCGCCTCCTTTCCTCTTCTCATCATAATTCATGAAGTAATTAGAAGAGTGGTTGATGTTGCCTCTGTTATCGTTGTTCCGATTGGGAACAAATTTGCCTTTGCCTCGGTTGGTGTCCGTCTTTGTAGCAGCAGCAGCTTGGCTCCGGTTGTTATTTCCCTTAGACGCTCCGGTCCGGAAATCTGATAATGATTCGTCTATTACAATAGCATTATCGACGTTGTCGATCTGTCGCCTTTGCAATTCTTGTTTGGCCCAATACTGCAAGCCATCCAAGAAATGGAACAATAGATCCTCACTGGTCAAGTTGGGGATCTGAAGGGTGAGTTTTGTGAAATCCTTCACGTATTCACGAATGGAAGATGTTTGCCTAAGCTCCCTCAACTGTCGGCGAGCCTCGTGCACAATGTTTTGAGGGTAAAACTGCCGTTTTTGCTCCTCTTTGAACTGCTTCAATGTGTCAATGGAGCACGTTCCTTTCTCCATATCTACCTTTTTCCTGCGCCACCAAAGTATGGCGGTTTCTGCTATGTACATGGCTGCCGTTCGGATTTTGGCAGCATCACTGGTTATGCTCACATGTTCGAAATAAGCATCCAGCTGCCACAAGAAGTTTTCCACGTGTTGATCGCTTCTTTCACCCCGAAACTCTTTGGGTTTAGGAGCCTCAATACGTGTTTCTCGGACAGTGATGGGACCTCGCCCACTGGTTCCTGCTGTCTCTTCTAGAAGCAGTTTTAAAATTTCAACTTCTGCCTGTAAGGCAGACAAAGCCTCAGTAAGCTTGAGTTCAAGGTTGGTTAGCCCTTCGTCTTGCTCCTGAACGTTCCCTTTGACTTCGCCAAGTCCATCAAGGGAAACTGACTCAAGTGAACAGATATTATTTTCGGTAGCAAAAATACGACGGTGAATGGCCGTCAGACCCTTTTCTACCATGTCAACTCTCTCATCGAGAGTTGTAGCTTCGGAAGTTTTGGATTCCACGTAGGGTAGTAACTCGCTATCAGGTGGAGATGCGTCTCTGGCCCTATTTTTGTCGCGTTTTCGCCCCATACCTCTCTGTGGTTCTGGGTTCTCTTCAATGTGGGTTTCTTCTATGTTGCGATGTGAGTTCTTAGCCATGCAAGAACCTAGGATCTGGTACCAATTGTCACGGAACCGTTTTTCTGAGAGTTCGGTGAGGGCGGCGAAGTTAGCCTGACTGCTACTTAGCTTCAGCCCTTAGACAATAAACAGTACAATCGTGCTAAGCAATGTCAATCACACGAAATAAGCAAGAAAGCTATGAAAGAAAGAGACTCAGATTTGGGAGGCAAGTGCCAATTTTCTGTTGTATTATGCAATATCTGATGTTTACAAAGAATGAGTATAAAGCCTATTTATAGAAACTAAAATGGCTATACAAAGGGGGTGGTTGGCAGGGCTGGTAAGGCTGTCCAGCAGCCTGGTGCATTCCAGCATGGAAAGCTGGAAAAGCAGACTTAGAGGGATCCTGCTGTCAACCATGGCCCAGAAGGTCAAAGATGTCTTCCCACTTTCGGTTGCTTGTCCCTTGGTCTGCTGACTTTCTGCCAAAAGTGCCTTCTGATGGCATCTCATGATTTCTGTGTGGCTCCAAGTGTTTTCTCACTGATGACTGTCCGAGATTTGGGCTCGGACAAGCCACGTCGTCGCTGGAATTGCGAAAAATTAATAAGTGTGACGGCGGGGCGGTGCACTATAGGTTCATATAATAATTCGTCTAACATGACTCGAGCGTTTTTTTAATTTTATTCTTTGAAAAGAAAATATGAAAAGAGTTGTATTTTCTTCCAAATATATAATTCAATCTCCGAATTTGATCTTATATTTTTGAGTTTGTGTTATATTAGTTGGTTGCTAATGTAATCTTATTCTTCAATGATAATATGTGTTTGTGAACAATACATGTAACAACATTTGACCAACCATTGGATCGATAATAATTTAGGATTGAATAATTGATATGAAGAACCACGGTAATATCGTTTTTTCTTAATCTTCCAATTGACATGTGTACATTTATAAGATCAATTCATCAGTAGTGAAAAATTTAAGTGGCGTCTGACTCCTTTTTAATCTTATCGAAATGATGACTTTTCTTTTTAATATTATCACACGTACGAGGACATAAAAAAGTAAACAACAAATAAAACTATTATCAAGATGTGTGATAGAATAATTCATTTTTTTCTATTTTATTTTAAGAAGGCTCGAATTACAATTCTAAAAATATTTTTTTTTGGAGAGAACATTTTACCTCCTGAATGGACTTACCTAATATAAATCAGATTAGTCGGGGACTCAAGCAAGGGGCTTTGGATATGAATGGTTAAAAAAGAAAAATTAATAAATCTTTAGAAAGAAAAGGAAGAAAGAATATGCCAGGAAAATATTCAAAGAACTATCCATTTCCTAATCTTTATATAGGAAATTTTAAAAAATGAGCATCTTTTTAGACCAAAAAGGATGTAGGAGAACATGAAAAAAAGAGATATTTTAGAAAAAGAGTGATGCTTAATTGGTCTGTCAAAATCTGGATTAAAAAAATCTGTTGCGCACCAAAGATTATATTGTGCTTTTATTCTTTTTTCTTTTTTGTATTCAGACAAAAAAAAAAAAAAAAAAAGACGAACGCTTGAGTTTATGACTTTATTCTTTTGTTCCTTCAACTATAAACCACCCAATGTTGGCATATTTATAGCATTTTTTACGAGTAAATTTTATGGATGGTCATTCAACTTTGTGTTCATTATGCAAAAGTCATTTTTCTTCTTTTTGTTACGTAAAAATCATTCAACTTTGTATTCATTACCTAAAAAATACTTTTCTTTCCTTTGTTACAGAAAAATCATTTTACTTTTCTATGTTTATCACAAAAGTCACATTGACAAGATTTTATAATACTTTTACTTGAATATCTATTATGCCTTTGACACTATATATCCTCTCATTTATGTAATATCTTTATATTATATAATATATAATATATTTTTAACTAGGTATTTTACTTATAATTAAAATAACTTTAAATTATTTTATTTATTATTTTAATAATATATTCATACATTTAATTTTTTCACGACACTCAATTTGTTTAATCATATTTAAGCATGAACATATTTTAAATATAAAAATCATAAAAAATATTTCATTAAACTTGGTTAAGAACGTGGATTTGAGATTTGTTAATGGTAATATTTACGGACAAATTTAATAATGCTACTTATATACCTTGAAAATTACTATTAAGAAAATATTAAATGTACGAATATATTATAAAAAAGATAAGTAAAATACCTGGGTAAAAGTATATTATATAGCATACAATATAGAAGGTATTACATAAATCGAATGATTAATAATATCAAGGGCGTAATAGATTTTTCGGGTGAAAGATTTGTAAAATCTGGTCAAAGTGATTATTACGATAACTAGAACATAGTCATATGATTTTTGTGTAACAAAAGAAAGAAAAGTGATTTTTAGGTAATGAACATAAATTTGAATGACTTTTACGTAACAAAATAAAAAAAAATGACTTTTGGGTAATGAACACAAAGTTGAGTGATCACCCATAAAATTTATTCCATTTTTTACCATGCCTATATTTTCTTTATTGATAATGGTGGCGTTTGGATTAATTTATGCCCATATCGATTGTTTCATATGATATATGTTATTTTCCGTCGCATACATATACTAGGTGCATGGACATTATCCAAATTAACACATGATCGAAACACAGTAATCAAATAGTTTAGGCAAAAGAACCAACCGATAGCTCTTTATTTTGAAATTTACAGAGATTATTTATGTTTTTTTTTAATTTCGATCTTAGGTGCATTTTACTGGAAAAAGGAGAATTTATGAGCATGATGCAAGGTAAAACATATAATCAGTGGTGGATCCAGAATTTTAAGGTCGTGAGTGCTCACTTCCTTTAACATAAAGTTGCTACCAATCATATATTATAGGTGTACAACTATGCAAACGCAACAGAGGAAAAAATTAATAAGAAAACGATGGTTAATATTATCATTATAAAAAAAGACTTCTAGTCACAAGTCAAGTAGGAATCGAACCCGTACCTCTAGCTTCAGACACACCTTTACTTCAAGCTCAACACCGCAGTACCCATTAGTCTTTTTTGTTCCTGGGTGCTTGCTAGTATATTATATCCGGTTCTTATATTTTTGATATAATTATACACAGTTTATGTTAAGGTCAATGGGCGCTAAAACACCTTAAATTAGTACATAGATCCGCCACTGCATATAGCTACAAGCTATTAATACCCATCCTGATATCGTACGTAACAAGAAAATGTACTGTAAATAACATGTTATGACTCATAAAATCACATTGATAGTATAAAATTATTATTTTACGTTATTGTACTAGATATTATCTTAGTCTTTTATTTTTGAATATTTGATTTTGTCTAGTCTATTTTTATGTATAATTTTATCTAGCTTTTGTTATAATTCTGTATTGCTGTAATAAACAATTAAACTTTCTGAAAAAATAAAACAGAAAGTTAGTAATACTTGTTTAACGAAATAGATTCTGAAAAACAAAAACAGTATAGGAATAAATCGAGCCCACTGAATACACAGTGTGTCCTTAAGGAAATTATTCCCCTCAAGTACCCGAGGTGCTGGAATATATCCTCCCAGGATAGAACGATTTAACTCACCGGAGTGTTGGTACCAAAATGCCGGTGAACAGCGAGCAACTCGAAAGCTGTAAAACACACTGGAATTTATTGTGTAGAAGAAGAAGAAGAAGCTCAGAAAATTTCGTAAGGAAAGATTCTGGGATTCAAACTCTATTTATATAGTTGCTGACATTGTTTCTGAAAAGGTTTGCAACCTTTCAGAAACAGCTATGGCTGTTGGAACAGGATTGTTTGAAATATTGCGGAAAAATATATTTAAAATAATCCGGAAAAGAAAACGGGCCTGACCGAACCGGGTCGCGGGTCATGGATTATTCCGGATTGAATTTTTTGTTAATTATTTAATTAATTAAATAAATAATTGAAAGGAATTTTGTCCAAAAAGATTAATCAATCAATCTTTGACCAAATCCGAATCTGAATCTGAATCCGAATCCGAAGCCGAAGCCGAAGCCGAAGCCGAGCTGAGCGAACGAGCGACGATGACGGCACGAGGCTTGCCTTCTTCTTAACTCTTTAAGAGCTAGAAGAAGAGCAATTATATATATACCCATCAAAAGCCTTTTATTCGTCCGATATGGGACAATGTCCCTTTGCCAAGGAAAACTCAAATATTTTATTTTTCCTCCATTTCTTATTCACCCTCTTTAAGCTACACAAGTTTAAAATCCCAACAAATACCCCACATGAATGGGGAATGGCTATAAAATAAAGGAATGCACGGACGCGTGTGTGTTTTACATGCAAGAATTAATTGCATCTGGATAAGTAAGTTTCCCTTTGAACTTTCCGTAGTGAACTTATATCGGATATACTCGGTCAATCGATAGATTTGATATCTTTGAACCGTCGAGCTTTGTTGTATACCTAGACAACATAAGTCACACAATCAATCCTTAACCATCTATGGTTCTCACGGTTGTGTTCGTTTCAGCCATGAACACCGCCTGGTTTCATGAGTGCTTAGAGAATGGTCCTTTACTTTCATTCCCCTTGAAGCGGCTTACACTTTACACTCACATAGGTAATTTCTAAACGTGTAATCCTATAGACACACTATCTGGTCATATCCTGCCAGACTTAGTAAATCATTAAAAAACCTTTAAGCTTTGTTGACTCATCAAAAAGCCTTAATGCTTTACCTCGATTTCTGAATATTGTCTTCATCACGAGAATGGGTTGAGTTATTTGACAATATTGAACCGTTATTCATAACTTTGTTTGATCTCTTTGAACCTAGCTCGTGGGATCTCCAGTCTGCTAGGTAGAGTTACCGTCATGATGACTTGTCCTAGACCTTAACCCCATTTTCTTTGATGATCTTTCAACTGCCTCTCTAGATAGGCCTTTTGTAAGTGGATCCGACACGTTATCTCTTGACTTTATGTAGTCAATTGTGATAACACCACTAGAGAGTAGTTGTCTAACGGTATTGTGTCTCCGTCGTATATGACGAGATTTTCTGTTATACATAACGTTCCCTGCCCTGCCTATTGTCGCTTGACTATCACAATGTATACAAATAGGTGCCAAAGGTTTGGGCCAAAATGGAATATCTTCCAAGAAATTCCGGAGCCATTCAGCTTCTTCACCGGCCTTATCTAAAGTTATGAATTCAGATTCCATTGTAGAACGGGCGATGTACGTTTGTTTGGATGATTTTCAAGACACTGCTCTACCCTCAATTGTGAAAACATATTCACTCATGGATTTAACTTCAGATGATCCAGTGATCCAATTTGCATCACTATATCCCTCGATCACCGGGGGATATTTGTTATAATGCAAAGCATAATTTTGGGTATATTTGAGGTACCCCAAAA
This sequence comes from Nicotiana tabacum, assembly GCF_000715075.1. NCBI lineage: Eukaryota > Viridiplantae > Streptophyta > Magnoliopsida > Solanales > Solanaceae > Nicotiana > Nicotiana tabacum. Next base: position 1,803,116 of record NC_134094.1, read on the forward strand.
CTCGTTTCATTGCCATCCAATGTATGTGATTGGGATTACTTGTAAACCGACTCAGTTTACTAATAGCACATGCTATATCTGGTCGTGTACAATTCATGATATACATCAAACTTTCCAATACTCTTGCATAATCCAGTTGTGAGTCACTTTCACCTTCATTCTTTTGAAGTGCATAACTCACGTCAATTGGAGTCTTGGCAATTTTGAAATCCAAATACTTGAACTTGTCAAGTACCTTTTCAATGTAGTGAGACTGTGATAATGCTAGACCTTGTGGAGTCTTGTGAATTCTGATTCCTAAGATCACATCAGCAACTCCTAAGTCTTTCATATCGAATTTGCTAGTCAACATGTGCTTAGTAGCATTTATATCTACCATATTTTTGCTCATTATCAACATGTCATCAACATATAAACAAACAATGACTTCATGACCTGGAGTATTTTTAATGTAAACACATTTGTCGCACTCGTTGATTTTAAACCCACTTGCCAGCATTGTTTGGTCAAATTTGGCATGATATTGTTTGGGTGCTTGTTTAAGTCCATAAAGCGACTTAACAAGTTTGCACACTTTCTTTTCTTTACCAATTACCACAAAACCCTCAGGTTGTTCCATGTAAATCTCTTCCTCTAATTCTCCATTTAAGAAAGTTGTTTTAACATCTATTTAATGAATTTCAAGACCATATACGACCGCTAGTGCCACTAACACCCTAATAGATGTTATCCTCGTTACTGGCGAGTAAGTGTCAAAGTAATCAAGGCCTTTCTTTTGTCTATAACCTTTGACAACAAGTCTTGTCTTATATTTGTCAATAGTGCCATCAGCTTTCACTTTCTGTTTAAAGATCCATTTCGAACCTAAAGGCTTATTTTCCGGAGGAAGATCTACTAATTCCCATGTATGGTTATCCAAAATTGATTGAATCTCACTATTGACTGCCTCTTTCCAAAACGCTGAATCAGAAGATGACATAACTGCTTTAAAAGTTTGAGGCTCATTTTCAAGCAAGAATGTCACAAAATCTGGTCCAAAGGAAGTAGATGTTCTTTGACGTTTGCTACGCCTTGGATCTTCTATACTTGGAGTATTTTCCTTTGGTTCTTCCCGAGGTCGTTTAGGTCTTTCACTTAACGACTCACATTCAGTTTTATACGGATAGATACTTTCAAAGAATTCAGCATTATCTGATTCTATTACCGTATTAACGTAAATTTCGGGATTATCGGATTTATGAACCAAAAACCGACATGCTTTACTGTTTGTAGCATATCCAATGAAAACGCAATCAATAGTTTTTGGTCCGATTTTAACCTTTTTAGATAAAGGAACTTGTACCTTTGCTAGACACCCCCACACTTTGAAATATTTCAAGTTGGGTTTTCTTCCTTTCCATTTTTCATATGGAATAGATTGCGTTTTGCTGTGGGGTACTCTGTTGAGTATTCGGTTAGCTGTAAGGATAGCTTCGCCCCACAAACTCTGTGGTAATACGGAACTTATTAATAAAGAATTCATCATTTCCTTTAATATCCGATTTTTTTTTTCCGCAATTCCATTGGATTGAGGTGTGTAAGGTGCAGTAGTCTGATGGATAATTCCATATATTTCTGCAAATGAAAATTCATATTCTCCACCCCTATCACTTCTAATCATTTTGATCTTTTTATTCAATTGATTCTCCACTTCATTCTTGTATTGCTTAAATGCTTCAATTGCTTCATCGTTACTATTAAGCAAATAAACATAACAATATCGAGTGCAGTCGTCAATAAAAGTAATAAAATACTTTTTTCCACCTCGAGATGGTGTCGACTTCATATCACAAATGTCAGTATGAATTAAGTCTAAAGGATTTGAATTCCTTTCAATAGACTTATAAGGATGTTTTACAAACTTAGACTCAACACATATTTGATATTTTAATTTATTACACTCGAATTTAGGCAACACTTCTAAATTAATTAACTTCCGCAAGGTTTTGTAATTGACATGTCCTAAACGAATATGCCATAAATCATTTGACTCTAATAAATAAGAAGAAGCTGCAATTTTATTCATATTGTCAACAACCATTACATTTAGTTTGAAGAGGCCCTCTGTGAGGTAGCCCTTTCTAACATACATTTCATTCTTGCTTACAACAACTTTATCAGAAATAAATACATATTTGAATCCATTCTTAATAAGCAAAGAAGTAGAAACTAAATTCTTCCTAATAGTAAGAACATGAAGAACGTTGTTTAGCATTAACACCTTGCCGGAAGTCATCTTCAGGAATATCGTCCCATAACCTTCAATCTTGACTGTTGCATTATTTTTCATGGAAAGCTCTTCTTCGGGACCAGCAGTAGAGTAAGTCGCAAATGCTTCCTTGACAACACAAACATGTCGAGTGGCTCCAGAGTCAATCCACCACTCCTTCGGATTTCCAACTAGGTTGCATTCCGAAAGCATTGCACACAGATCATCAATGTCATCATTCTTTTCCACTATGTTGGCATGTCCCTTCTTCTTATACTTTTTCGGGAGACGACAATCAGGGGCTTTGTGTCCGATTTTTTCACAATTGTAGTAGCTGCCCTTGAATTTCTTTTTGTTCTGCTCCTTAGTCTATCCAGAAGACCTCTTTCTCTTCTTACTTTTTGGAGCAGTCTCCTCAACGATATTAGCTCCCATGATCGTTGAATTTCCACGAGACTTTTTCTCGGCTGTTTTGTTGTCTTCCTCAATCTTGAGACGAATCACAAGATCTTCCAACTTCATTTCTCTGCGCTTGTGCTTAAGATAGTTCTTGAAATCTCTCCACGAAAGAGGCAATTTTTCAATCATTGCAGCCACTTGAAATGCTTCATTCACGACCATACCTTCAGCAATAAGGTCATGAAAAATAAGTTGAAGCTCCTGAACTTGGGTTCTAACAGTTTTACTGTCTATCATTTTATAGTCTAGAAACTTGGCAACCACGAACTTCTTCAAGCATGCATCTTCAGTCTTGTACTTCTTCTCAAGTGCGTCCCATAATTCTTTCGAAATATTCATCGCACTGTACACATTGTACAAGTCATCCTCTAAAGCGCTTAAGATATAGCCTTTGCAAAGAAAATCTGCCTGCTTCCACGCCTCAACAATCATGAATTTTTCGTTGTCCGGCATGTCCGCAACAGGCACTGGAGGTTCTTCACTAGTGAATTTCTGCATACCAAGTGTGGTAAGCCAGAAGAACACCCTTTGCTGCCATCCTTTGAAGTTGGCTCCAGAAAATTTCCCCGATTTCTCTGCCGGTGGAACAACAGTCCGGCTTGACGAGACTATCGTCGTTGCCGCAATAGTCGCAGAAGAATTTCCGTTATCAATTGCCATTTCTCACTGTAAACAACAGAAGAGTTCAATTAATGGCAAAATCAGAATAGTAAACAATACTATTATTAACAAAAAACAGTATGTATAATAAATAAAATCGAAGTTTTTATATACTGTTTCACAGAAAAACGATGAAGTATTTATGTTCTTCAAATCGTTTTATGAATTTCAATACTCTGATGAAGTTTTTTATATCTTCAAATTAGAATAGTAAAATTCAGAAGGAGTAGAAAATCACACATGTTTTAATCTCCACAAATAAAATACAGAATATAATAAAATAATTTCCTTAAGAATGTTATAATTCTGTATTGCTGTAATAAATAATTAAACTTTTTGAAAAAATAAAACAGAAAGTTAGTAAATATTGCGGGAAAATATATTTAAAATAATCCGGGAAAGAAAACAGATTGAATTATTAATTAAATAATTGAAAGAAATTTTGTCCAAAGAGATTAATCAATCAATTGTTGACCAAATCCGAAGCCGAAGCCGAAGCCGAGCGAGCGACGACGACGACGGCGCGAGGCTTGCCTTCTTCTTTAACTCTTTAAGAGCTAGAAGAAGAGCAATTATATATATACCTATCAAAAGCCTTTTCTTTCTCCGATATGGGACAATGTCCCTTTGCCAAAGGAAACTCAAATATTTCATTTTTCCTCTATTTCTCATTCACCCTCGTTAAGCTACACAAGCTTAAAATCCCAACAGCTTTTTCCAATTCTATGATGATAATTATAAGTTTTATGTGCGTCTTTATTTATGTATTCATTTTTCTTTGTGTTTCCACACTTGTGAATAGAATAATGGATTTTCAAGAATATTCCATCAAATTATTCCTTTGCTATGACGCACGTTTCCAATCTTAAACTCCCAAGTTTCAACATTTCATTATTATTCTTTATTAGTATTATTCGAACACTTTATTCCTTTTATTTCTTATTAATATATTATTATATTTCTAGACGTTGTTCAATGGATTGCATTACTGTTTGTCGCGTACAATGAAAATGACCTCCTTTCTATCTTTGTTTTTGGTTTCACGATCCGTGTTCGATATTCGCATTGAATCTCGACTATATTTGAATTTATGTATGTATTTGTATTGGAGCCCAAATAAATCTGAATTCGTGTCGCTTAAGGTTCATTTAAGGGAGAAGCTCTCCGTAATAAATTTTTTTGTATATTTCTAATATGATCTTTTTCATACCCAGTACTCGAATCTGAAACCTCTAATTAAAGGTGAAGAATTCATATCCATTCAAACACTAACCCATGTGGCTACCTCCTTACTATCGTTTATTAGTATGTGGAGGGCCACAAGTAAAGAATATGTTTTACATATAGTGATTATTGTCTGTTGATACAATGTAACTAAATAAGATAAGGATTAACTTAATTATAAACACCCAATGAGAAGAAAACAACACATCTCACGCGGCAAACTGATTCTGCCTTATTTGAGTATTAGGTAAGCTCATACGTCACATTTGCTAACTTCCATCCTAGTATGTTAGGTGGAAACGATCATAAATCGCATTCGACAAATGTAATTTTTATATCGCGTTCCATAAATGTAATTTATAAATTGCAGTCAATACTTGACGTTGTAAGATCCGGGAGGTCACGGGTTTAAGCTACGGACAACTTCTAGCAGAAATGTAAAGGTAAAACTGTGCACATAATATCCAATCCGGTCCGACTCTTTTCCGACCCGTACATAACGGGAACGTAGTACACCAGACTTTTCTTTTTAGTGGGGGTTTGGACATAAGAATTATAAAATTTCGAAAAAGTAATTTTTTTTCAAGTGAAAATGGTATTTGAAAATTAAAGTTGTGTTTGAACATAAATATAATTTGGGGTTGTTTTTGAATCTTTATGAGTGATCTGAAGTGAAAATTTTGAAAAATAATTTTTTGGAGATTTTCAATTTTTCGAAAAATTTCGAAATTCATCTTCAAGTGAAAATCGAAAATTTCATGTTCATGCATTTACATTGCATGATCACACATAATATGATGTCATGCATGAAATTATTAAGGCAATTTCCCTTCTATAAATAACAAGATTTTTGTTCATTTGTAAAATATCACTCACTTGCCTTCTTATTTCCTAAGCCATTTGAATCTTCTTTCTCTCTTGTAGTATTTCATTTGTATTTTTGGAGTTAAATAAAGTTTGAGTTGATTGTGTCCTAGAACTAGGCAAAAATTAAATTTTGTCGAACCTCATTAATTTCTGTTGTTCTTTTTATTATTGTCTCATTTACTATTTATTAGCTACCTTTAGATATAGTAGTTGTGATTTAATCACTCTCTATATATTTGACTTCCGCAAAAATTAGTATCAGAGCCAAAGTTCTATCTTAGTATGCTCTGTAGTTGCAGCATAGTCTGAACTTCCACATCAGAAAAAAATTACTTTGGTGTTCTGTACTGTCAGCAAATAAATAGTATCTGTAGCAAAAATGGGAGATAATAAAAATGAAGAGTCCACATCGGGTGCCAGTAATACGTCGTTGGCATCTTCGCTTATGACAAGAATTATGTCAAATGCGAAATTTGCAGTTAAAATTTTTGACGGGTCAGGTCATTTTGGGATGTGGCAAGCTGAGGTTCTTGAGGTCCTTTTTCAACAAGGGCTAGATATTGCCATAGAAGAAAAGAAACCAGACAATATCGGAGAAAGAGATTGGAAGATTATCAACCGCATTGCTTGTGGTACCATTCGATCTTACCTCGCAAGAGAACAGAAGTATTCATACACAAAAGAGAAACTTCTGCAAGTAAATCGTGGAATGCATTGGAAGATAAATTCTTGAAGAAAAAACAATCAAAATAAACTTTACATGAAAAAAAGACTGTTACGCTTCACATATGTTCCTGGTACTACAATGAATGATCATATCACGAGCTTTAATAAGTTGGCGACAGATTTGTATAATATGGACGTGACCTTTAGTGATGGAGATATTGCTTTAATGTTATTAAGTTCACTTCCCGATGAGTACGAGCACCTCGAAACTACTCTACTTCATGGGAATGATGAAGTGTCTCTCAAAGAAGTTTGTTCAACCTTGTACAACTATGAACAAAGAAAGAGAGAAAAACAAAAGAGTGGAGAAGGAGAAGCACTAGTCGTGAGAGGCCGTTCTCAAACTCATATGAGAACGAATCAAGATCCAGACCGAGCAAAGATGAATGCGCCTTTTGCCGAGAAAAGGGGCACTGGAAGAAAGACTGTCCAAAGTTGAAAAACAAGGCCAAACCTAACAATGGGAAGACTGTCATGGATTCAAAATTTCAAATGTAGCTGATTGTGACGACTCTGATTTCTCACTAGTTATAACTTAGCCATTCAAACCATCTAACATATGGCTGATGGATTCAGCTTGTAGCTATCATATGTGTCCCAACAGGAACTGGTTCGTTGATTTTCAAGAAGGAGAATGTGGAGTTACTCACACCGCAAATAACAATCCTCTTACCGGTTATGGTATTGGTTCAATCCGATTAAGGAACCATGATGGATTGATCAGAACACTAATACATCTTCGATACGTACCGGAATTGAAAAAAAATCTAATTTTTGTAGGAGCCCTAGAGTCAAAGGGGATCAAAGTCGTTGCAGAAAATAGGGCAATGAGAATATGCTGTGGTGCACTAGTGGTAATGAAGGGAATTTGGCAAAATAATAACATGTACCACTATCACGGTAGTACAATTATTGGGACAACAACAGTGACATCCAGTGATGACAAAGAGGCAGAAGCAACCAAGCTATGGCATATGCGCTTGAGACATGCTGGAGGAAAATCTTTGAAAATTTTATCAGATCAAAGATTGTTAAAAGGAGTAAAGACTTGCAATTTAGAGTTTTGTGAGCATTGTGTCAAGGGAAAACAGACAAGAGTTAAATTTGGAATAGTTATCCATAATACTAAAGGTATTTTGGATTATGTTCACTCTGATGTTTGGGGTTCTTCTAAAACACCTTCATTAGGTGGGAAACACTATTTTGTAACCTTTATTGATGACTTTTTCTGAAGAGTGTGGGTGTATACTATGAAAATCAAAGATGAGGTACTGGGAGTTTTCTCAAATGGAAGGCGATGATAGAGACTCAAACAGACAGAAAGATAAAGTATTTTCGCATAGATAACGGTGGAGAATACAAAAATGATCTTTACAATAAGATTTGTGAAGATGATGGCATTTTGAGACATTTCACCATCAGAAATACACCACAACAGAATGGAGTGGCAGAACGCATGAACCAAACTTTTCTGGAGAAGGTTCAGTGTATGTTGTCCAATGGTGTCTTGGGAAAAGAATTTTGGGCTGAGGCAATAACATATGCATGCCACCTCATTAATCGTTTACCATCTGCCGCTATTGGAGGCAAGACACACTTTGAAAAATGGTATGAAAAAGTTGTTGAAGATTTAATGTTTTGCATGTATTTAGCTCAATTGCATACTATAATGTGAAAGAGTCAAAATTGGACCCGAGAGCAAAGAAAGCTATATTTATGGGGATTACTTCTGAAGTCGAAAGATACCGCTTATGGTGTCCAGAGACAAGAAAAATTATATTAAGCAGAGATGTTACCTTTGATGAATCTGCCATAACATATAAGGTGACAGTTGAAAATGCCAAACAAACTGATGGTGCTTCAAAGCAGGTGAAGTTTGAGAGAAATTTAATTTTTCCAACACAGGGAGAAAACGAGGAAACAATAGAAGATTTTTCCCTTGAAGAAGTGTCACGATCCGATATTCCCACCATCGGAACTGTGATGGCGCCTAACATTTCACTTGCTAGGCAAGCCAATGTTAGAATAATTTAAACTATTTTTAACAATTTATTTTAATTAAATAAAAAAAAACCAACAACCTGAATAATATATGAATTTAAATATGCAAACCAAAAATAATGCGATGTCTAAATACCATTCCAGAACTAGAGTCACAAGTGTATGAGCTTCTAGAATAATACAAACAAGGGTCTGAATAAAATAAAGTTGTCTGAAAGAAAGCACACAGCTAAGATAAAGTAGAAGGGGACTTCAGAGGTGCGAACGCCGTGCAACTATACTTCAAGTCTCCTCTGATAGCTGAATCAGAGCAATTCTATAGTACGCCGATGAGACCAACTCCGGAATTTGTACAAGAAGTGCAGAGTATAGTATGAATACAACTGATCTCATGTACTCTGTAAGTGTCGAGCCTAACCTCGACGAAGTGGTGATGAGGCTAAGGCAAGTCGCTTACATTAACTTGTACGCAATAATAATAATAATAATAATAATAATAATAATAATAATAATAATAATAATAATAATAATAATAATAATAATAATAATAATAATAATAATAATAATAACAATAACTCGAATAGAAGTAAGACGGGTAAATCATATCAATAATTGAAGTCAATTCAGCAGTCATAATCCTTCAATTAATTTTCGTTGCGGCGTGCAACCCGCTCCAATAATATAAACTTAACATTAAATCCGTTGCGGCGTGCAACCCGATCCAACAATATAATCTTTCAATTAAATTTCGTTATGGCGTGCAACCCGCTCCAACAATATAATCTTAAAATAAATCCGTTGCGGCGTGCAACCCGCTGCAATAATATAATTTAACAATTTTTAAATGTAAAAATATTCCAATAAATATCACATTAAATAAGAAATTATTAGGCAACAAGACATACAATAATTATAATTTATTTGTTTAATGTGCTAAATGTCAAGTAACAATTAAGACACATAATTCAAATAAACATGTAGCAATTATAGCATGAATTCAAGACATAATATTGGACAAGGAATATGAGATAAATAATTAATATAATAATTAATTCATGATTTAAAATAATTTATGATTATTAGATAAATATGTAAGAAATCAATTTGACGACGTATAGGCACTCGTCACCTCGCCTATACATCATTACACATGAAATTCACCTAACAAATAATTCAAGGGTTCTATTCCCTCAAGTCAAGGTTAACCACGACACTTACCTTGCTTCACAACCAAATTCAAAATTTCAATAAACCTTTGCCTCGCGAATTGGTGTCTGGAAGCTTCAAATCTAGTCATAAACAATTCAATACACTCAACACGAATCGTAAGAATTAATTCCATATGCAATTATAGATTTTCCGGATTAAAATTCGAAATTCATCTCAAAAATCAACAGTAGGACCCGCGTCTCGAATCTCGAAAAAACTCACGAAATCCGAACACCCATTTCGAGATGAGTCCAACCATATGAAAATTATCGAATTCCGACATCGGATTTTCTTTCGAATCCTAATTTTTTGTTTTTGAAAAGTTTTACAAAAATCTCAATTTCTTCCATCTAAATTCGAAATAAATGATGAATATTGACATGGATTAATGAAATACAATCATTTGCGGATAGAGAACACTTACCCAAGTCGAATTCGTGAAAACCCCCTTTGGAATCGCCCAAATATAAGACTCAAAACTCAAAAATGAGTAAAAATAGAAAACTTTCGATTTTAAGTATTATGCCTAGGCAAGTCGCATGTGTGAAATGCGACTTTGTCTCATATTTCCAGGCAAACCAAAACTGCTACCGGCCTTCAGTAAATCGATCATAACTTTCTGTACAAATGTCCAAAGATGAATGGTTTACCTTTCTAAAAATTAGAATCAAAGGGATACAACGTTCATGTTTTGAAAATCTCCAGATTCCTTATAGATTGCGAGATAGAAGCTTCCAAAGTCTGCTCTGTGCATCAGAAATTCGCATATTGTTGTAGTCGAAAACTGCAGTACTAGCCTTCAGTAAATCAATCATAACTTTCTGTACAAATGTCCAAATGATGAATGGTTTATCTTTCTGGAAACTAGAATCGAAGGGCTACAACTTTCATGTTTTGATAAGCTCCCGAATCCTTATAGATTACGAGATATATGCTTCCAAAATCAGCTCCATGCATCAGAAATTCGCACACTGTTGTAGCAAAAAACTAGCAGTTAAAAATGGCCTAAAAATGGTCCGAAACCACTCTGAAACTCACCCGAGCCCCTCGGGACCTCGTCTGAATACTCCAACAAGCCCCGGAAAATAATACGAACTTACTCGCAGTTTCAAATCACGTCAAACAACGTCGAATTACAATTCACACCTCGATTCGGACTTATGAGTTTATAACTTTCAATTTACAAAATTGGTGCCGAAACGTGTTAAATGAATCCGGAATGATTTCAAATTTGGCGTACAAGTCATAAATGACATAACGGAGCTATTCTAAATTTCAGAATCAAATTTCGACCCCGATATCAATAAAGTCAATTCCCGATCAAACTTTCAAAATATCTTCTATTTTTCAACTTTCGCCAAAATGCGCTGAATTGTCCTACGGACATCCAAATCCAAATCCGGATACGCGCCAAAGTTCGAAATCACCATACGAAACTATTGAAATCATCAAAATTTGATTCCAGAGTCGTTTGCTCAAACTTTAGAAATTCAAGCTTTATAAAATCAAACCTTTTATTTATTGTTTTCAAAAACTAACGGAAAACGTGCCTACACACCTCGGAAATAACTTCAACTTTAGTACACAAGTCACAAATATTGTTACGAAGCTGATCAAACTCTCAAAATCCAAATCAGAACCTGGTATTATCAAAAATCCAATTATGACCAATTTAGGAATTATTTTAACCTTTAAATTTCTACTTTTCGTCAAATGGCAATAATTCGAGCTATGGACTTCTGAATTTAATTCCGGGCATACGTCCAAGTTCCAAATCACAGTTCAAACCCATCGGGACTGTCAAAATATTTATCCGGGTCCGTTTGCTTAAAATATTGACCGAAGTCAACTTAAGTGAGTTTTAAAGCACTATTTCGAGAAAAATATATGGCCTACGCACGCAAGTCGAGGAATACTGAATGGTACTATTCAAGATCTCAGAGCATAAAATTGAATGTTAAATTTAAAGATGACCTATCGGGTCATCACATTCTCCACCTCTAAAACAAGCGTTCGTCTTCGAACGAAATTAGAAAAATTACCTGGGCTGGTGAAAAGGTGTGTATATCTACTCCGCATGTCCGACTCGGACTCCCAGGTAGATGCTTCAACTGGTTGACCTTTCCATTGTACTCGAACTAATGGATAACTCTTAGACCTCAACTGTGGGACCTGCAGAGCTAGAATAGCTACTGGCTCTTCTTTATAAGTCAAATCTTTGTCCTGTTGAACTGAGATGAAATCTAACACATAGGGACGGATCACCGTGATATTTCCGGATCATAGACACATGGAACACCTGATGAACTGCTGATAACCTAGGTAGTAGTGAAAGCCTGTAGGCTACTTCACCCACCCTTTCAAGAATTTCAAAGGGTCCGATATATCTAGGGTTCAACTTGCCCTTCTTTCCGAACCTCATTACACCCTTCATAGGTGAAACCCGGAGCAATACTCTTTCTCTAACCATGAATGCAACATCACGAACCCTACGGTCGTCATAACTCTTTTGCCTAGACTGAGCTGTGTGAAGTCGATCCTGAATAATCTTGACCTTATCCAAGGCATCCTATACCAAATCGGTACCCAACAACCGAGCCTCTCCCCGTTCAAACCAGCCAACTGGTGAACGACATCGCCTTTCGTATAATGCTTCATATGGAGCCATCTGAATGCTCGACTGGTACCTGTTATTATAGGAAAACTCCGCAAGTGGCAAGAACTGATCCCAAGAACATCTGAAATCCATAACACAAGCACGAAGCATATCTTCTAATATTTGAATAGTGCGCTCGGACTCTCCGCCCGTCTGAGGATGGAATGTTATAATCAATTAAACCCGTGTGCCTAACCCCTGATGTACATCCCTCCATAAATGTGAGGTAAACTGTGTACCTCGATCAGAAATGATAGACACGGGCACACCGTGAAGGCGGACAATCTCGCGGATGTAAATCTCCACTAACCTCTCTAAAGAATAGGTAACTGCTACTGGGATGAAATGTGCTGACTTGATCAACCTGTTCACAATGACCCATACTGCTTTGAACTTTCTCTGAGTCCGTGGGAGCCCAACAACAAAATCCATAGTGATACGCTCCCACTTCCACTCAGGATTTTCTAACTTCTTAAGCAAACCACTAGGTCTCTAATGATCGTACTTGACTTGCTGGCAATTTAGACTCCGAGATACATATATAACTATATCCTTTTTCATTATCCTCCACCAATAATGTTGTCGAAAATCTTAATACATTTTGGCAGCACCCGGATGAATAGAATATCGGGAACTGTGAGCCTCTTCAAGAATTAATTCACGAATCCCATCCACATTAGGCACACAAATACGACCTTGCATTCACACAACTCCATCTTCCCCCACAACAACGTGCTTGGCACCCACGTGCCGCACCGTATCCTTAAGGATAAGCAAATAAGGATTATCATACTGCCACTCTCTAATGCACTCATATAAAGAAGACCGAGTGACTGTACAAGCCAGAACCCGACTGGGCTCTGAAACATCTAATCTCACGAATTGATTGGCCAAAGTATGAATATCTGCAGCTAACAGCCTCTCACCAACCGGAATATACAGCAAGGCTGCCCATACTCACAATCTTTCTACTCAAAGCATCGGCCACTACATTGGCCTTTCCGGGGTGATACAAAATGATAATATCATAGTCTTTCAACAGCTCCAATCATATTCTCTGCCTCAAATTGAGATCTTTTTGTTTGAACAGATACTGTAGAGTACGATGATCAGTGAATACCTCGCACGAAACACTGTAAAGGTAGTGCCTCCAAATCTTCAGTACATGAGCAATGACTATCAATTCGAAGTCATGATCAAGGTAATTCTTCTCATGGACTTTCAACTGCCGCGACGAATAAGCAATCACCCAGCAATATTGCATTAATAATGCACCAAGACAAATACGAGATGCATCACAATACACCATATAAGATCTTGAACCTGTGGGCAATACCAACACTAGCGTCGTAGTCAAAGCAGTCTTAATCTTTTGAAAGCTCAACTCACACTTGTCCGACCATCTGAGTGGGACACCCTTCTGGGTCAATTTGGTCAATGGAGATGCTATGGATGAAAATCCCTCCACAAACCGGCAATAATAACCTGCCAAGCTCAGGAAACTCCGGATCTCTGTAGCTGAAGTAGGTCTAGGCCAATTATGAACTGCCTCAATCTTCTTAGGATCCACTTTCATGGCTTGAGCTAATACTACATGCCCAAAAACGCAATTGAGTCTAACCAAAATTCACTTTTTGAAAATTTGGCATATAACTGATTATTTTCTAAGTCTGAAGCACAATCCGAAGATGTTGCTAATGCTCCTCTCGACTGCTGGAGTAAATCAAGATATCATCAATGAATACAACCACAAAAGAATCCAAATAGGGCTTGAATACCCGTTCATCAAATCCATAAATGTTGTTGGGGGAATTTGTCAGCCCAAATGACATCACTAGGAATTCGTAATGCCCATACCGAGTCCGAAAAGCTGTCTTAAGGACATCAGATGCCCTAATCTTCAACTGATGGTAACCAGACCTCAAATCGATCTTTGAAAACACCTTGGCACCCTGAAGCTGATTGAATAAGTCATCAATTCTTGGCAACAGATACTTGTTCTTGATTATAGCCTTGTTCAACTGCCGAAAATCTATACACATCTGCATTGAACTATCTTTCTTCTTTACAAATAACATGATGCACCCCAAGGCGAGACGCTAGGTCTAATGAATCCCTGGTCAAGCAAGTCTTGTAACTGTTCCTTCAATTCCTTTATTTCCGGCGGGGCCACACGGTATGGTGGAATAGAAATAGGCTGCCAAATCAATACATAAGTCAATATCTCTGTCGGGTGCCATCCCCAGCCAATCTGCAGGAAATACATCTGGAAACTCACGGACAATTGGGACTGAATCCATAGAAGGAACATCCGCACTAGGATTGCGAATATAAGCTAGACACCCCTTATCGACCATACGACGAGCTTTCACGTAAGAGATAACCTTGCCGGTGGAATGGGAAAGAGTCTCTTTCCACTATATTTGAGGTAACCCTAGCATGGCTAAGGTCACCGTTTTGGCATGGTAGTCCAATACAACATAATAAGGTGGCAGCCAATCCATTCCCAGGATAATATCAAAATCTACCATATCAAGAAGTAGAAGATCCAGGTTAGTCTCATGACTACCAATAGCAACCACACACGAACGATAAACATGATCTACCACAACAGAATCTCCCACCGGTATGGACACACACACAAAAGCACTCAGAGAATCATGAGGCACAACCAACTATGAAGAAAAATAGGAAGACACATAGAAATAAGTAGATCCCGAATCAAATAGAACTGAAGCATCTCTATGGAAAACTGGAACAATACTTGTGATCACGACATTGGATGATTCGGCCTCAGGCCTAGCTGGAAAAACATAAAATCGGGGTTGGGTTCTGCCTTTGCCTCGGCCTCTGGCGCGACCTTGGCCTCTGCCCTAGTCGCAACTGCCACTGGGGGCTCTGGTCCATGTCCGTAGGTATATGTATTACGTAGTCTCGCCATATGCGAGAGAATAAGAATAGAATGGTTCAATCGTTAATGATAGAATGAAATCGCACGACAAAGAAGAATAGAAGTGAAATTATTTCTAAACTCCAAAGCCTCTAAGAGATAAGTGCAGACGTCTCCATACCGATCCTTCAGACTCTACTAAGCTTGCTCGTGACTCGTGAGACCTAAGTAACCTAGCGCTCTGATACCAACTTGTCACGACTCGAAATTCCCACCTTCGGGACCGTGATGACGCCTAACATTTCACTTGTTAGGAAAGCCAACGTTAGAATAATTTAAACCATTTTTAATAATTTATTTTAATTAAATAATAAAGAAACTAACAACCAGAATAATATATGAATTTAAAGGTGCAAACCAAAAATAATATGATGTCTAAATACCATCCCAGAACTGGGGTCACAAGTGCATGAGCTTTTAGAATAATACAAACAATGGTCTGAATAAAATAAAGTTGTCTGAAAGAAAGCACACACCTAAGATAAAGTATAAGGGGACTTCAGAGCTGCGAACGTCGTGCAACTATACCTCAAGTCTCCTCTATTAGCTGAATCCGAGCAACTCTACAGTACGTCACTTGGACCAACTCTGGAATCTGCACAAGAAGTGCAGAGTATGGTATGAGTACAATTGACCACATGTACTTTATAAGTGTCGAGCCTAACCTCGACGAAGTAGTGACGAGGCTAAGGCAAGTCTCTTACGTTAACCTATACGCAATAATAATAATAACAATAACAGGAATAGAGGTAAGACGGGTAAATTATATCAATAATTGAAGTCAATTCAGCAGTCATAATCCTTCAATTAATTTTTGTTGCGGCGTGCAACCCGCTCCAATAATAAAAACTTTCAATAAATCTGTTGCGGCATACAACCCGCTCCAACAATACAAACTTAAAATAAATCTGTTGCGGCGTGCAACCGCTCTAACAATATAATTTAACAATTCTTAAATGTAAAAATATTTTAATAAATATCACATTAAATTATAAATTATTAGGCAACAAGGCATACAATTATTATAATTTATTTGGAAAATAAGTAATGACAAGTAGTAATTAATTATGAAAATCAGGGAGAAAATAGGCAATTTAATATTTAATGTACTAAATGTCAAGTAGCAATTAAGACACATAATTCAAATAAACATGTAACAATTATAGCATGAATTTAAGACATAATATTGGACAAGGAATATGAGATAAATAATTAATATAATAATTAATTTATGATTTAAAATAATTTATGATTATTAGATAAATATGCAAATAATAAATTTGACGACGTATAGGCACTCGTCACCTCGCCTATACGTCATTACACATAAAATTCACTTAAAAAATAATTCAAGGATTCTATTCCCTCAAGTCAAGGTTAATCACGACACTTACCTCACTTCGCAACCAAATTCAAGATTCCAATAAACCTTTGCCTCGCGAATTGGTGTCTGAAAGCTTCAAATCTAGTCATAAACAATTCAATACACTCAACACGAATCGTAGGAATTAATTCCATATGAAATTACAGTTTTTCCTAATTAAAATTCGAAATTCATCTAAAAACTCAATAGTGAGACCCATGTATCGAATCTCGAAAAAAATTCACGAAATCCAAACACCCGTTCTAAGACGAGTCCAACCATACAAAAATTATCGAATTCTGACATCGGATTGTCTTTCAAATCCTAAATTTTAGTTTTAAAAAAGTTTTACAAATATCTCAATTTCTTCCATCTAAATCCGAAATAAATGATGAATATTGACATGGATTTATGAAATACAATCACTTGCGAATAAAGAACACTTACCCAAGTCGAATTCGTGAAAACCCATTTGGAATCGTCCAAATCCGAGACTCAAAACTAAAAAATGAGTAAAAATGGAAAACTTTCGATTTTAAGCATTCTTCCTAGGCAAGTCGCATGTGTGAAATGTGACTCTCATATTTCCAGGCAAACGAAAACTGCTACGAACCTTCAGTAAAGCGATCATAACGTTCTGTACGAATGTCCAAATGATGAATAGTTTACCTTCCTGGAAACTAGAATCAAAGAGCTACAACTTTCATGTTTTAAAAATCTCCAGATTCCTCATAGATTGCGAGATATGAGCTTCCAAAGTGAGCTCTCTACATCAGAAATTCGCACACTGTTGTAGCGGAAAACTGCAGTACTAGCCTTCAGTAAATCAATGATAACTTTCTGTACAAATGTTCACATGATGAATAATTTATCTTTCTGGAAACTAGAATCAAAGGGCTACAACTTTTATGTTTTGATAATCTCTAGATTCCTTATAGATTAGGAGATATAAGCTTCAGCTTTGTGCATTAGAAATTCGCACACTGCTGTAGCAAAAAACCAGCAGTTAAAAATGGTTCGAAACTACTCTGTAATTCACCCGAGCCCCTCTGGACCTTGTCCGAATATTCGAACAAGTCCCGAAACATAATACGAACTTACTCAGGGTTTTAAATCACGTCAAACAACGTCGAAATTACAATTCACACCTCGATTCGGACTTGTGAGTTTCAAACATTTCAATTTACAAAACTCATGTTGAAACGTGTTAAATGAATCCGGAATGACTTCAAATTTGGCGTACAAGTCATAAATAACATAACGGAGCTATTCCAATTTTTAGAATCGAATTCCGACCCCGATATCAATAAAGTCAACTCCCGATCAAACTTTCCAAAAATCTTTTATTTTCCAACTTTCGTCAAAATGCGCCGAATTGTCCTACGGACATCCAAATCCAAATCCGGACATGCGCCTATGTCCGAGATCACCATATCAAACTATTTGAATCATCAAAATTCCATTCTGGAGTCGTTTGCTCAAACTTTAGAAATTCAAGCTTTATAAAATCAAACCTTTTATTTATTTATTTTTCAAAAACTAACCGAAAACATGCCTACACACCTCGAAATAACTTCAACTTTAATACACAAGTCACAAATATTGTTACGAAATTGATCGTACTCTCGGAATCCAAATCGGGACCTAGTATCTACAAAAATCCAATTATGGCCAATTTAGAAATTATTTAAACCTTTAAATTTTTAGTTTTCATCAAATAGCGATAATTCGAGCTATGGACTTCCGAATTTGATTTCGGGCATACCTAAATCACGATACGAACCCATCGGGACTTTCAAAATACTGATTTGGGTTCGTTTGCTCAAAATATTAAACGAAGTCAACTTAAGTGAGTTTTAAAGTACTATTTCACATTTTTATCAATGTTTTTCTCATAAAGGCTTTCCAGAAAAATAGACGGACTGGGCACGCAAGTCGAGAAATATTAAATGGTACTACTTGAGATCTCGGAGCACAAAATTGAATGTTAAATTTAAAGATGACCTATCGGGTCATCACAAGAAGAGTCAGCAGAGAGGGAGATTCCAATTCAGGAACCTCAACAACAACTTGAATCAATACCAACCAGCAAGCCAAAAAGAACAATTAAGAAACATGTTCGTCTCATAGAGAGGGTGGCTTGTGCAACCTCAATTATAGCTGATAGTGTTCCTACCGCTTATAAAGACGCAGTCCAAAGTTTAGAAGAAGATAAGTGGAGGATTGCCATTAATGAAGAAATACAGTCCCTTCATTAGAATCGTATATGGAAATTGGCCAATCTCCCGAAGGGCAAAAAAGTAATTGGGTGCAAATGGGTATATGCAAAGAAAGAAGGATTTCCTAACCAAGAAGATGTTCACTAAAAAGCAAGATTGGTGGCCAAAGGGTATGCTCAAAAGGAGAGAATTGATTACAATGAGGTATTTTCTCCAGTCGTGAAACACCCCTCCATTAGAGTTTTGTTGGCTTTGGTAGCACATTTGAATTTAGAACTAGTTCAGTTAGATGTAAAAACTGCATTTTTACATGGAGACTTGGAAGAGGAAATCTATATGACTCAGTCAGAAGGATTCAAAGTTGCTGGAAAAGAAAATATAGTGTGCAAACTTGAAAAATAGTTATACGGATTGAAACAATCTTCTAGACAATGGTACAAACGATTTGACAAGTTTTTGTTACGGCAGAAGTACAAAAGAAACAAATATGATCATTGTGTGTATTTGCGCAAGCTTGAAGACAGATCCTTCATATATCTTCTCTTATATGTTGATGATATGTTGATAGCTTCCAAAAGTCAAGATTAAATTGAGAAGTTAAAGATTCAACTAAGAAAGGAGTTTGAGATGAAGGATTTGGGTGAGGCGAAGAAAATTCTTGGCATGGAGATAAAATGAGATAGACATTCAAAGAAACTCTATCTATCTCAGAGAGAATACTTGAAGAGAGTAATCGATCGATTTGGCATGAATGACAACACGAAGTCGGTTAGCACTCAGCTTGCTCCTCACTTTAAGCTTAGTGCTGCTATGTCGATGAAGAATGAAGTTGAACGAGAGTATATGTCAAGAGTGCCATATGCGAATGTCGTTGGTAGCTTGATGTATGCAATGGCTTGCACAAGACCTGATATTTCACATGATATCGGAGTTATAAGTAGGTATATGCATGATCCATGAAAGGAGCATTTACAAGCTGTGAAATGGATTCTACTGTATATTCATAATATTGTAGATGTTGGATTGACTTTTGAGCAGGAATATAGTCAGTATTTGATTGGATATTGTGACTCGGATTATGCGGGTGATTTGGACAAGCGTAGATCAACTACTGGTTATGTTTTCACTTTTGCAAATACACCAGTTAGTTGGAAGTCTACTTTGCAGTCAACGGTTGCTTTGTCTACTACTGAGGTAGAGTACATGGCAATTACAGAGGCTGTAAAGGAGGCAATTTGGCTTTAAGGGTTACTTAGAGAGCTTGGTATTGGTCAAGAAAGTATCACACCATTTTGTGATAGTCAGAGTGCTATCCAATTAGCAAAGAACCAAGTTTATCATGCAAGGACGAAACACATTGATGTTCGATATCACTTTGTACGAGATATTATAGAAGAAGGTGGAGTCATGGTGCAGAAAATTCAGACTACAGACAACATTGCCGATATGCTAACAAAAGTAGTGACTACGATCAAGTTTTAACATTGTTTGAACTTGATCAGCATTGTTGAACTTTGAATATTGAACTTGAAGACACAATCAAAATTTATGAGTGAGAGAAAATTGAAAAAGTGGAATCTTGCCAAGGTGGAGATTTGTTGAATTTGACAAGATTAATGTGAACTAGTGTGAACATTTGAAGCCTCCTTTTTGGAAGAAATTGGTAGATGCATTTTTCATGCATTTACATTGCATGATCACACTTAATATGATGTCATGCATAATATTATTAAGGCTATTTCTCTTTCTATAAATAGCAAGGGTTTTGTTCATTTGTAAAGCATCTCTCGCTTGCCTTCTTATTTCCTAAGACATTTGAATCTTCTTTCTCTCTTGTAGTGTTTCACTTGTATTTTTGAAGTGAAATAAAGTTCGAGTTGATTGTGTCCGAGGACTAGGCGAAAAATAAATTTTGCTGAACCTCATTAATTTCTGGTGTTCTTTTTATTATTGTCTCATTTACTATTTATTAGCTACCTTTAGATATAGCAGTTGTGATTTAATCACTCTCTATATATTCGGCTTCTGCAATAAAATATAGAAAACTCTTCTATTAATTTTAAGGTTGAGAGATAAGATGTTATTTTTATTTTATGTGAATTTTCAAACTACATGATAATTTAGTATTTGTGTATTCATGAAATTTTTTCGTCAATCAATTAACTATGCCTCAATTCCAAAATAATTAGACTCATTATATGAATCGTCTATATATCTATCCCGTTTATTGATAACAAGTAACAATCTAATTAAAAAAAAGAATATTTATTTAATCGGTTGATACCATAGTAGTTGGCTATAAGAGATGATATATTTGATCAATTTATTCTTGGATGAATTGTATCATGCTATCAAAGGCTCTATTATTAATCTATGTTGCGCATACTCTTCAAAAATTATTGTCGTACTTTTGTTGGATCCTCAATAAAGGTACTACTTTTCGAGGATCCAACAAGCATCCTTTGATATTTTTGCCAAGTCTGTGCAACAACAACAACAACAACCCAGTATAATCTCATTAGTGGGGTATGAGGAGGGTAGTGTGTATGCAGACCTTACCCCTACCCTAGGGTAGAGAGGTTGTTTCCGATAAACCCTCGGCTCCCTCCCTCCAAAAACTCCCCACCTTGCTCTTGGGGTGACTCGAACTCACAACCTCTTGGTTGGAAGTGGAGGGTGCTTACCACTAGAGCAACCCACTCTTGTCTTGTCTGTGCAACATAATTGTTAATGAAAAGATAATGGATAAAGTTGTGATCCTTCAAGGAATCTTGGAAATTTTGCAGCTTTAATTTCCAACATAAAAAATGCAGAAGGTAAAACAAGGGAAATGAACACATCTAATATTCCCTTAGTTATCTATTACTGTACAAACTTGTGAGTACTTCTTTTTCCTTTATCACACTCCCCTTGGGTACGGCCGTTCCCTCCGTCAGGAGGATTAACAGTGTTCTCACTTACTATTCGCACGACTTAAACCTATCTAGTATTTTTAGTTAGAATCGTTATCGCTTCTGTTAACTCTCCATCCTTCAATGAATTGATTGAATCTTGAGATAACTCGCTTCGATATTGTTGCACCACCAAAACTGATGCTGTAGTTGAAAATTCTGGACAAGTTAACAAGTTACCTAATGGCCCTAATTCTGGACAATCACTCTTTTTATCCAATGCTGCTACTACTTGACCCTCAGACATTCTTCCAACAAGAAACAGATTGCATCGACTATATGAACGAATCGATTCTATAGTCCCTGCAACATCCTTTACTGTCTTCTCTTCATATTTGACTGAACCATTCTTGGAAATTTTGTGTTTTAAGTCGATAAGTAACTCTTCATCCTTGGAATTTGCCTCAGGACTATAAGTTTGTTCCATATCTAACTTAACACTTTTTCCAACAACCTCAGGGTCTAGTACAAAACGAACCACGACTAAGTTAATGCCAGGATGCTCTGCTATACGCGTACCATAAGCAAGAGCTTCGCGATCATCATAGCCTCCAAAGAACAAGACGGTTACTTTAAAGTCAACATTGCTAGCGGATACATGAGATGCACCACCTAGTCCTCGGTCTACTAATATACCAACTGAACAAGGCGCGTGCTGAAGTACTCTCCGGTTTACATGCCTAAGATCAGCTCTTGTTGTTTCCAAATGTCCATCGATTCGTTGATGTTTATGGAACGGGAGAATTATCATCGCGACCCTCTTTCTCTCTGCACTAGCGATGATGTCCTCGTGCATGCTATTCATAGGAGAGATTGCAGTTGTAGGCCGGATAGAGACCTTACTGAGTTGCTCAAAAGTCTCAAAAGCAACAACAATTTGATTAGAATCTGAAACTTCTCCCTTTTTCCAAAAGGGAAGTCCATTTTTTCTAGCCTTGTGCACCATTAGAATAGCTGAAGATCTTTCGGAAAGTTCCATAAGATGCATTGCATAGACGCAGAGTCCTTTCTTCTCAGTACCACGAGAAGCCTCGATGAGATTGATCATTGTGGGAATGTTCTTTGTGCTATGGAAACAGGTCAAGATTCGGAGTTGTTTACTCGTGTCTTTCCTCTCAATCGTTCTGTTCTTGTATTCGGTTATAGCCAGTTTAGCTGGCTTATATACTGATACCACTATAGGTGTCGTGATGAATGTTGTGAAGAGCGCCATCAAAACCATGATTGCAAATGTTTGATCATTCAATACCTGCAAAATTGATCATTCAAAAACAATGTAAAACTTACAGTAACTAAATTCAAAATCGACAAAAGTGTTTCAACAACAACAAACCCCCAGTGTAATTCCATAAGTGGGGTTCGGGGAGGGTAGTGTGTCGCCTTACCCCTACCCTATAAAGGTAGAGAGTCTGTTTCCCCCGACTCAAGGTAGACGAAAGTGTAGCGATCAAAATTAGACATACCCCTCTATCTTTTCCAATGTTAAGGACAATGAGCTCCACTAAACCTTTAGTATTCATCAAGAAACCAAGCGTAACAGCCTCCTGAACCGGCATCTTACACAAGAGAGAGACCAAAATAGTGCCAACAATTTTCCCAAAACATGCTGTAAATATGACTAGAACAAGAAGACCCCATGATTGTGCGCCTTGAATAGTAGCTACGTTCGTCTTTAATCCACTGGAGACGAAGTAAAGTGGAAGGAATAGACCGGAGACAAGATCCTCGACTTTTTCCACTAGAGCACCAGAAAATGGCCCTTCCTTTGGTACAAGAACTCCGAGCACAAACGCTCCAAATAAGGCATGAATACCAATAGTATCAGTAACAAATCCTGCAGCTAAAACAGCTGCTAATGTAGCACAGATATATAACTCATTCACTGGCTCGCCCTGAGAGCAACGTTTAGCCATCCATTTGAATATAGGAGGACAGATGAATATGCAAAGTAGGACAAAACCAGTCCCACACAAAAGTACCCATAGTGAAACAAGGGGCGAATGACCGGTACCTGAAAGGGCAATAGCAAGAGCAAGTAGAATCCAAGCAGCCACATCATTAACTGCTGCAGCAGACATTGCCATTCGACCAACATCTGTCGTTAAAAGCTTGAGTTCAGCTAGGATACGAGCCAAGACGGGGAAGGCTGTAATAGAAAGGGCTACTCCCATGAATACTAGAAAAGGTCCTTGACTAACTCCTTTACCAATAGTTCCTCTGAGAACAAAGGATGTCCCTATTCCTAATGCAAAAGGGACACTAATTCCAGCTAGTGCAATACTAAGAGCTTTCTTTCCTGTCCGACGAAGAGACCTTGGATCTAACTCGAGCCCAACTAAGAAAAGAAAGAAGAGGAGGCCAAAGTTGGCTAAGGTATCTAATACTGTGAGACTCCTTGATGGAAATATTGCGTGCAAATACTTAGCGTTCCGGCCAAGAGCAGACGGACCAAGTATAACTCCTCCCTACAATAACAAAAGATCAATTATCACCTATTTTCTACATTAGCAAGTAATCTTCTAGAGTTGATGTTTTCATTAGCCATAACAGAGTAATTCGGAGATTCTTCATGTTATCAATATCACTGCTATGAATAGAGTACTAATATGTATCAATATCATGTAACTCAAAATAGTTATATTCATCTCTTAATAAGTTCATTGAAAAGTTCTTAACTAGGATTGCTTTCTTCTGTACTTGACTACTTTCTTCCTTAATCTTAGATCACATTAGAGTCAGACAACAATTTTAAGCCTCTGTAAAGTTATCTCCGCGTAACCTACGGGTTCGAGCCGTGAAAGCAATCACTAGACCTTGCGATAGGGTAGGCTGTCTACATCGGAAGTCTTGGGGTACGTACGATCCTTACCCTGACCCTGCGTGAATGCGGGATAATTTGTGTATCGGGCTTAATTTGTCCTTGTAAAAATAATTCTTAAACTAATTATTTCCAAATATTGGTGTATGCTGCAATTAACACTAGAATAACTAGCTGCCCTGTAGCATTGCCATTAGCAATTAAATAGTAATAGGGACCATGTGTTTGAGTTAACATTAATAAATAATTGGATTAATAAAGCTAAAACTTTCATCACAGGAATAAGCATGTAATTTAGCATGAAACATGTTTGACAAACAACAACAACAACAAACCAGTATAATTCCACAAAATAGGGTCAGAGGGGAGGGGGAAGGGGTAGAGTGTACGCAGACATTACCGCTATGGGCGAAACTACATTGTCATAAGAGTGGTCAATTGACCACCTTTCGTCGAAAAATTATACTGCGTATATAGGTAAAATATTAGATTTTAGAGATATATGACATATATTGAACACCCTTTGTCGGAGAATTTTTTTCACTTCTTTCAAGTTTGAACACCCTTTGTCCGAGAATTTTTTTCACTTCTTTCAAGTTTGAACCCTTGGATAAATTTCTGGCTTCGCCATTGATTACCGCTACCTTCGTGAAGGAAGAGAAACTATTTCCGCTACACCCGGCTCAGGGAAAATGTTCAAAATTTTGTGGGGCACTATATATAACAAATTATTATATCCCATAAACTTTCTTAGAGTCTTTCTCTGTGGCTTTCCCTACTCTTCTTTCTTAAACAAGTCTTGACTAGTGCTAATGGATGCACATGGCACGCCATGTGTGGGACACGTCCACTGCTTTTGACTCAAATTATATATATAATGCGAAGAGTTTAACTTCTATGCATTGACTGTTTTATACCGCTCATAAAAAAAAGTGAGATTGGAAACTTGAAAACTAAGACATGTTACTTTCTACGACAAGTTAAAATATACTGATAGTGTAAAAATTCACGAGAGAGAGACTTACAACAATCTCAGCAATGACGCGGGGTTGTCTTAAAGGGCGAAGAAGATAGGCGAGGACTCGAGTGAGTACAAGCACCAAGCATATTTGTACAATGGCAAGAGGAAGTGCATAGTCCAATGGATTATCCCCTTGGAATACTCCATTTGAGGTTGCTTTCATAGGTGGTGGACATTTCATAGGTAAAGTTGAAGCCATTGTCGTGCTTGAAGAGAACAACCCCAGATCAACCAGAGTTGAGAAACAGCAAAATCTATATCATTATTCAATGTCTGCACATCAAAATAATATAGAACCCAAATTAGATTATATGTGTTGTCTTTTTCTTTTTTTGGTAATGCTAGACAAATCTTATATATAAAACTATCCGTTATTGGCAAAGGCGGATCTAAAATATAATCGTTAGACATAATACTTATACTAACTTTTCCAGGGGTTTTCAAAGTTATATACCTATAATCTAAATTTTAAAAAATGCGAGACTAATTGAACCCGTGGCAGAACTAGATACTTTGAGATCGAACTATATATATAAGTTTATAAAACAAGTATATAGAAATATTTTAGAAGGCACTCTTAACTCACAATTTAAAGTACTAGAATTCTGGATCTGTCACTGATGTCAGCATACATGTAGATAAAACTATATTCTTGTAACAAGCAAATTGTTAACAAGAACTCCACCTAATCTTAGTATTATGAAAATTATGTGCAATAAAAGATTATCTTAATAAACCAGAGTTATCTTATCCAAGAAAATGATTATGGATTTTCTATCTGATATGATAAGTAACTCAAGATACCAATTTGACTAAGTGTGAAATTATCAACTATTTTTTCCTGTGCACCAAAAGGCCCTTATGTTGCAAAAATAGTTATAATATAAAAAATATGTAGTTAGTAATAAATCATGGAAGTATATTAGTACCAGATATATTAGAGATTGTAAATCTTTTTTCTTAACTTTTAGAACTTTCTTTTTAGAAATTCAAGTCATCAATATAGAAACTTATCTTGGCTTCAATCCTGATGCTAAAAGTGCAAAAAAAAAAAGTAGTAATTAATTTCAGAAAGAGGGTCTCATTTTACATATAAGAAAAATATCTTTCCAAGAGCATGAGATTAAATAGACTTTTTTCTAAACTTGGCAAAAAGTCAGAAATTTTAAAAAGTCAAGAGTAAAAGAGTAACTAAATAGAGAAATCATCGTCACTACGCTTTGTTTTTCTCTAAGCAAATTCACTTCAAATAAACCTGCAAAATTATTTAAGTGTGCCATTATTATTCTGAAAAAACACTATACTATTTATTGTTCTCAGGGAAACAAAAAATATATCTTTTGTATTTTCCTAGAAACCAGCTAGAAATGTCGCTGCGTCTCTTCCACGAAAATAATGTGGTGTGTCTTTTTTAACTAAAAACCACTCAAAACATGGATACTTACTTGTACCCAATGAATGAAAAAAAGGTAGCCCGTGCACTACGTTTCCACTATTTGTACGAGGTCCGAAAAAAGGTCGAACCATAAGGATCATATGGTATTCAGTCTTACCCTATATTTCTGCGAGAGAATATTTGCACGGCTCGAACCAACAAAACACACACCATGACGTTCGTCCTTATCTCTCTGTAATGTAATACACCCGTGTATACGGTTTATACATTATATACATTACGTACATATATATAGAGAGAGAGAAAGAAACCTGAATATTGTAGAGTTTGAAGAAAGTTGAGAAGAAAGAAAATCTGTACGTCGAACACAATATTTTTCTCTGCAAGATTTCAGACGAGAAATTTGGTAGAGAAAGAGTTTTTTTTTCTTTTTTCTTTTTATGAAGAAGACGAAGAAGATGGCCGAGAAAAGGCTGAGAAAGGAGGAGAGAGAGAGAGACTTTTCCAAAGAGTGTGGAATTGATGACAAAAAGAGAAAGATAGAGAGAAAGAGAGAGATATGGGGAATGTGCGTTAAGAACTGATATATAACACAAGCCTTACATTACTCTCTATATTTATAGAGCCACCGGAGTACCCAAGATTTTTGATAAGCTGTATAAAAATTTGAAAAAATAAATGAATAAATAAATTACTATAATAAAAATCGATATCATTTATATATATATATATATATATATATATATATATATATATATATATATATATGGTTAATTAACTTATGGTCATCTAACTTATCATTTATTTCACAAAAGTCACTTATCTATTTTTCATCCCTTAAAAGTCACACAACTTTACCTTTGTAACTTGAAAGTCATTCTAGTTCAAAACTTATAAAATATTCAATGAAAAATATGACATGGCATTACATTTAATTAAAAAATCTAACAATAATGCCACATAAGTTTAAATAGACCATATCAAAGTTAGACCCATTTCTTTCTCAGCCCGTTTTCGGACAGTTTTTTGAATATTAGTTTTAATTTATTTTATATAAAAAATTCTTTTAAAATTTTTTTTGCTAGATTTTAAAATAGTTTCCCGCATTTTTGCGCCAAAAAAAAACGACCGAAGTTGGTCGGTTTCGTAAAAAAAATTAAAAAATAAAATATTTTGGAAAACCGACCGACTTCAATCTCACATAACATATAAATATACCACTAACAAACAAGAATAACAAGTTAATAAAAACTTATTTTCACAAATTACTATTCCATTAAAGTCAAAATATTGGTAAGAAATACCCACAATAAAATTGCACAGTAGAAGTTTACTACTAAAAATTCGGCCAAAACTGGCCGCGGCCAACCTATATATATATATATATATATTACGAAACCGACCGACTTCTGTCGGGTTTTTTTGGCGCAAAAATACGGGAAACTATTTTAGAATCCCGCGATATTATTTTTTAAGAAACCGACTGAAATTTATCGATTTTTCATATAAAATAAATTAAAACTAATATTTAAAAAACTGTCAGAAATCGGGCTGAGGAAGAAATGGGTCTAACTTAGATATGGTCTATTTAAGCTTATGTGGGATTATTGTTAGATTTTTTAATTAAATGTAATGCCATGTCATATGTTTTATTGAATATTTTATAAGTTTTGAACTAGAATGACTTTTAAGTTACAAACGTAAAGTTGAATGACTTTTAAGTGACGAAAAATAGATAAGTGACTTTTGTGAAATAAATGATAAGTTGGATGACCTTTAGTGAAATTAACCCATTAATTAAACTATTATCTTCTAATTGTACTATTTTTTAAAACACTTTTAACCAGAAAATAAATGTAAATCATCAATATCAGATTGATTATTATGATTTAAGGAACATTCAAGGTTAAGTCAATATTTTTTTATCATCTAGTGATCTTAGTTTTATTACCGTTAAATAAAAATTTCAAAATATTTTCATATGTTTCGAATTGTTCAAATCTTTTTTGGAGTGAAAAAATAGCCTTGTCTACTAATTATAAAAAATAATCAACTCTAAATGACTCTTCCAAAAATTTTGAGATTTCATTATCAACATTCTCATCAAATTGTTTCTTCCTATATATTCACACGTTTCTTACGAAATTCGGGTTCGATCTTCATTTTTATGACGTATGTTTACGTGCATCTTTTACTCGAGGTTTATCGCTTGATAATTGTATTAATTACTAGCCATGTCTTAATTTATGTAGTTTGCTTTTCTTTTAATATGTAAAAATAATTTAATTTTAAATTTACTTTTTATCCTTAATAAGATGATTTATAGCCACATAAATATCTATTAACTTATTTCGGACCAAATTTTTAGTAGCTCTTCGATGGTCACAAAAAAAATAAAAAATTTATAGAGTTCAAGCTACAAGGTCTGTGCATCTACTTTTCATTTTTGGTGTGAATTGAAATCGATTCTTTATTTTTATTTTTTAAATAGTTACATGAATTATGACTGTTAAACAATAATATTATAGTCAAATAAAGACTCTTAACGCTCTGAACAATGATAGTTACGTTTAATATACAATATAACAAATAAAGCAATAATACATGCAGAGTTGTCATAGTTATAATTTCTTAAATTTATATCCTGAGTATTCTTTCTATAAATTGGCTGGAAAGTTGAATTTATTATATTGGTGCATATTAGTGTTGCACACGTTAGCTACTACCCATAGCATTCTTTTTTGTTTTTTTGTTTTTTCATTCAATTTTTTTTTTAGCCTCGATTAATTCGAATTTGAACCGTCTAAAATTATTAAAAGAGAAAATGCTCAAACTCAAGACCTCTGATTAAATATGGAAAAATTTTATTTATCCTACCACAAACTCTTAACGATATATAGCATCCCACTACAACTAAATCTCACGTGTTATTTTCAATATAAAATGATATTCATGTCAAATGTCAATGCCTCGTTTCAATTATTGAATGAACCTAGTGACTTTGTGGTCAAACTACTTTTCAAAAAATTCATATTCAAGTTCAAATTTTAACTAATTTGTCCTTAAGAATAAGTATTAATATTTGTAATAGTATCTAAAATAAAATATTGATACTGTATTAAACTTCAACACCTATCTTAATCCTTTTTTGTTTCCAAATGATTTATACTTCAGTAGAAGCATTATTTAGTAACCTATTTTAAACAATCAGATCTCTTACAAAATAATTATGGATAAATCTTGTTGATATGATAATCTAATAAGTATACTGATTTTGTAAAAAAAATCTTTATCCTGCATTATCTTGTAAAAAATCTTTATCTTGTCGATGTAAGTAGCTTGAATTTTTATATGACAAAATATAATTTAATTTGTTATAACACAAAAATTATTATTTTTATCAAGTTGTTGATTGATTACTCTATAGTATTTATCATAAAGTTGTGTCGATAGTTTTTAGAATATCAATGCACAAAACTTGAACTCTTTTAAAAGCATAAGTTCAATTTGGTCTTTATTAGTTTCATTTATAAATAGTTACTAACGAGTTTGTAATACTAACGTCGCCATTGATTATGCTAATTTTCATATTTTGATTCTGTCTATTAATTCCTGCCAATGTTTTATTGAGTCAGATACACTTATAAAACGCAAATAGCGGGGAAAGGACTAAGGAATAGGCTTCTTAGAAATTGCGTATTCTACAACATCAACATCTTATTCTGTCTCTGGAATAGACTTTCAAATTTCAGATTCGCCATTGTGTTTAAGGGAAGTGATCCATACCAAGAATTTATTCAATTCAAATTCGAGACTTCTGATCACGAGTCGAGAGATAATATTCATGTTAGGGATATAGTAGATATGCCCTAGATTCATTCTCATATTTGACGATTTGAACATATTTTTGTGAACGTTATTTGATATAAAAATATATGGCATTTGATATTCTTTTATCATAGTTATTATCAATTGCTTGATTAATTTAATAAGATCCTTGATTAAATTTTAAAACTTGTCATCATGATGGAGATCATGATAATGAGATTGAAGTTTCTTATAATTTAATCTAAATTTGTTCTTGATCGTAGGATTATTAATTGGACATTAGTAATCCGTTAGATCAATATTTATGTGATCGTCTTTATTGGATAAAGATTAGTTGATCTCATTAACTAAATCACATAGATAGATGATGCATATAGAGATATGATCATTGAACCGACTCATTGGATAATTCATAATAGTTAGTATTACCATAAACTGTCAATAGGATATTCTCTTGAAGAATGTGATGTAAGAGTTTCCTTTGACCTGAGATCATCATAGTAATTGACAAGTTATTTATTATGCTTTGATATTAGACACCTATGGCCCTAGGGCGATAATTGAAAGGATATTGGGTACGATTAAATGCTTGTAAAATTAGTGATTGATCAAGATGAAATCTGTCAACTCTTGGTAATGAGTTTAAGCTCCATGTTGTCATGAATTATAAATGACCAAACTAAGACCTTGGCCAAGGCAATTGAATGAAAGAAGAAAAGAGTTTCTTAGGTCATTCAATGGTCGATTATATTTGACATGAACATATAGTTGATCGCCTATTATGATTTAACAGTTGAACCATATCCTAGGGTGACCCAGAGCTATAAGGATAGAAGGAATTACTACATTATTCTTCTACGGGTTCTTGAGAGTAAATTGTATACTTCATGTTATCCGGCCGTTAATGAGTGTTGATAGACGCCACCCTTGATTAGTATATTGATTTGATCAATTAACTGTCGGCTTAGTATTGAACCTATGGGGTCGCACACTAACGAGTGTTCTAATTTTTGCTAAATGATTAATTACTTTATCAT
The DNA here is from genome assembly GCF_000715075.1 of Nicotiana tabacum. Lineage (NCBI taxonomy): Eukaryota > Viridiplantae > Streptophyta > Magnoliopsida > Solanales > Solanaceae > Nicotiana > Nicotiana tabacum. The sequence goes on from NC_134094.1 coordinate 1,834,749, forward strand.
TTGATAATTAAATTAAAGAATTTAATTAGTCAAATAAATGAAGTTATTATTCCAAATAAAATATTATTATATTCGTTGCTAGCACAAAGAATATAATTAATATTGTGAATAAATTGAAGTTTTCTATTTGGAATAGAAAATTAAATTATATCTCTTGGTTGAAATATATATGTATGTGTGTGATATATATAAATAATATTTATTTATTTGTTAAATCCAATTTTGAATTGGATTAACTTATAAAGTCCATGAAAGGACGGGTGGCTAACTTATTGAGAATGGGATTTGATTTTTCTATATTAAAATACTAATAAGGATTTTATAATCCAATTTGGAATTGGACTTTGTGGAAAGTCCATAAAGATTGGCAGTCACGAGACCCATTGAATGGGATTTTGAACTGTCCATTGAAAATTCCATACTATATAAAGTGTGATGGAAAAAATTTGCCACCGAAAAAAAATTACTTTGTGAAAGTAAGAGTGCAACAAAAGTCAAAAAAGAAAATACAATTACAAGAAAAGTGTTTCTTGTTCTTCTATCTTTGAGGTGAGACGCATAGAGTCTTCGCACTATCGAAGAAATTTTTGAAACGAGAATCTCTTCACCAGATACGTTTTAGATCCGATCTTTGACATGTAAATAAATTTTAAACACGAAAAGATCTGCCTAGGATTGTTTGTCTTCTGCTGCGTGTTACGAACATCTATATGCAATCCTACAATTCCATTTTGTCATATCTTTTGGTGGTGATTCTAGAAATATTCAATTTCACATAAAATCTGTCTTTTCCTGATTACTAATATATATATTAATTAAGATAAGTGAAAAAAGAGCAATTTGAAGGCTGATTAAGACTGATAATAGAGAAAAGATACACAATTAGCTAGGGGGGAAGGGAACTGATTAAGTTTCAACTAATGAGTCAAAAATGGAGTCGGTTGCTCTAGTGGTAAGCACTCTCCACTTTCAATCAAGAGGTTGTGAGTTCGAGTCACCCCAAGAGCAAGGTGGAGAGTTCTTGGAGGGAGGGAGCCGAGGGTCTATCGGAAACAGCCTCTCTACCCTAGGGTAGGGGTAAGATCTGCGTACAAGCTACCCTATCCAGACCCCACTAGTGGAATCATATTGGGTAGTTATTATTGTTGTTGTTGTCGTTATCGTCGTCGTTGTTAATGAGTCAAAAATAGACAAATCAAGCATGTGGAAACTCCCATAAGGAAAGCCACCAAAAAAGGAAGAAATAAAGAAGAAAAAAAATAGAGCTTTGAGTATTAATTGGTGATTTTGTTTTGAGGACACAATTATTATCGTTCATTTTGTTTTAAATTTAGAGCATGTTTGGCCAAGCTTCTCGGAATAAAAAAAGTATTTTTTAAAAAATTTAAGGTGTTTGGCCAAAATAAAATAGTACTTTTGGCTAACAGCAGAAGCAGTTTTTCTGCTTTTGGAAAGAAGCAGAAAATTCTAGCTTCTTCCAAGAAGCAGAAGCAGAAGTAGAAAATTAATTTATTCAAGACAAAACTATCCTCACCATAAATATATATTTTCCAAATTATCCTTTACATTTTCTTTAATATTTTTTGTCTTTTCATTTGTTCTTGCTTCTTTCGCTTGGATAGTTCTTTTTTTTTTCCTTCTAATTTCTACCATTATTTTAAAAAGGAAAAAGGCCCAAAAATGACCCTGTAGTATTCGAAATGAATCAATTATAACCCCCATTTTAACTTGAGCCTACTAATACCCCTACCGTTATATAATTTCCTTCTACAAGAAGGAAAACCCAATCAAGGTAAATATGTTGCACTTTCCAAAAAAATCAGGCAATGACACGTGTCTTAATCAACCCACCCCTAATATTATTTTAACATCCCCCACCTGAATTATTTGGACAAAGTAAATATTTTAAGTAGTAGCTGTTAGTGAAGAAGACCATTTGGATGCTGGAACACAACAATCATTTGCATCTGTGTTTGACACTCAAACTGGAATACTACAGTCAATGATTGTGTCTGAGACACAAACATGGCTGGAGCCAAGGAAGACAAATCATGTTGCACCAGTGGCAAGAGCTAATACAAGGAAGATCCAATTTAAAAGAGATCACACTGGTACTTCAAATCCAACTAACCTACCTTATTCGCCAATCAAGTGCACATGGAAGGGAAAAGAGACAATGACATTAAACCAGCTACAAGAAGGATGAAAGAAAAGAATCAAAAGTATGGGAATTAAAGGGAGGGGAACAATTGCATAATGTAGTCATGATGGATGGTTTTTGATTAAGTGAAGGAGGGTAAAAAGATGGGGAGGGGTGGGTGAAATAATATTGGGGGGTGGGTTGATTAAGACACGTGTCATTTCCTGATTTTTTTTAGACAAAGTAAATATTTTAAGTAGTAGCTGTTAGTGAAAAAGGGTAGAATTAGGCTCATTCTTTAACGGTAGGGGTATTAGTAGGCTCAAGTTAAAATCGGAGTTATAATTGATCCATTTCGAATACCACATGGTCATTTTTGGGCCTTTTCCCTTTTAAAAATTAAAGATATCAAATACATGAATCATCTTGTAACTTTTCAAATTCTTTTTTGACTTTTCTTGTTTTTGATGTTTTCTTTGACTAATCTTGTTTTTTTTTTCTTTCTAAATTAATAGATCTCCTAGAATTCTCCTAGTCTTCGATGTACAATTGAAAGAACATTTGGAATCTGAAAAAATAGGTTTTCTATTTTACGTTCAATGCCATCTTTCAAGTTTGACACTCAGATTCATCTTGTTACAACTACCATGGCTATACACAATTTCATCCGACGATTTCTTCTAGTGATAAGGAATTCAACTATTATGCTAATGAAGACATTACTGCAGAGATTGAGGAAGGAGATGGACCTTCTGGTATTCCTTTAGAAATGCAAGACAAGTCTTCTGCTATTATGGAGGCGTTGCATGGTAGAATTAAAGATGAAATTGTTGAGAAATATTATCATGTGTGAGTGATGTTGCTTATTATTTCATGGTTGATTATCAATATATAGTAATTTTTGGAATAAACTTTAAGTCACACTGGATGACGTATTTTGATTATTCAAATCATCGTGTAAATAACAAGTACTTATACTAGATAATATTATTGCTTTGGTATAACTATATATGTTACAATGATTTAAATATTTAGTATGTATGTTTACTTTATGTTTATATTTTAATTAAATTGAATAAAAAAATAAAAACAGTCTCTTATAATAAATATTTAAATTTATTTATTTTTTAAATAATTATAAAACCTTGGTACTATCCTTTTTGGTAATTTGACACTCAAAATTACTTTTTATAAAGATTGGTCAAACTCAATTTGTTTATCAAATATTGCAAAAAGTACTTCTTAAATGAATTGGCCAAACATAAATTTTATTTTTCAAAAGTACTTTAGAAAAAAGTACTTTTAAAAAAAAAATATTTTTCAAAATAAGCATTTTTTTAGCAACTTGGCCAAACGTGCTCTTAATTTACTTGTATTTGAAGTCAATGGATTAGAAAAGAGAAAAAAAGAGTTGTTTATAAGCATTATGTCCATATCGTTGACTTATCTTCAATTATCGATGGAAAATAATACCAATAAGGGATGCTAACAATAAATGTAGCAAATCAATGCACATTTCCCTTTCTTCATGGTTGCATATACCTCTTCTGTAATTTTTTATTTTTAAATTTTCCAACTTGTCGTCCATGTGCAAAAACAATATATTCGGGGAAAAAAAACTTACTTACACATGATATTTCACACGGTATTTTTGAATGCAAGATATGTACATATTTATCACTAAATTATTGTTAGTCTCGTTAATTTTTAATAGGTGTGTCTAGGGGTTGTGTTTGTTCGCAAGGAAGAATTTCTCGTCAAGTAAGTTTGGAGGGGTGCAAACACACTTGCGAGAATTCGGGTAACGGCTATAAGGAGAAAACGAAAGGAAATTGTATCCGACCAAGCAATGGCGGAGCCACGTTGAACTAAGGGGTGTCAAGCGACACCCCTTCGCCGGAAAATTACATTATATTGTTAGATAAATTTTTTTATTTTATGTATATTTACTATACGTTGATTCCCCTTGATTTTTTGATATATCTAATTATTTATATTTTGACACCCCTTGATGAAAATTCTGGCTCCGCCACTACAACCAAGTATGGACAAATTGTTTTCTCTTAAAAAATATATTTTTGAAAAGCAATTTTAAGAAAACACTTTTCAAAATAAGTTGATTTAAGAAGTTTAGTCAAACATTATTAGGAGGGACAATACTTATTCGAATATTTCTTAGTAGGGAAATATACCAAACTGTTAAAATAAATTGTTTAATTTGAGGTAAACATCGAATACAAACAATATTTTCCCAAAATAGTCTATCGAGCTAAGAGATAAGAGGGAGATGACTTCTATGTTTGACGAAGAATAATTCATGATTTCTTGAGTTTTAGTTTCTTTTGTTTGCCCTTATTATGGAAAGGGACAAACAATGCATGAGGATTAATTACAGGATTTTCTAGGTTAAATTTGACTAGAAGCCTTCTGAATTGATATAAATTTTTAATTTGAGGACCATTTCTGATTTAGAATGATGGGTTTCCTTCCTTATTCTTTTTCTTTTTTCTAAAAAGTCATTTCACTAAAATAATTATTTATAGTTATCTTTTAAGTGACATAATAGTAATGTATAAATTACTAGACAATAAATTATATTGATTTATTATAGTTACATAAAGTTTAAACACAGGAGACAAGCTAATTTATATTGCTTTAAGACTGCTCATACTAATTAATAGTCGAGGTTTGGTAGATTTTTAACGAGCCGTACTCAAGGGTATAGCTTGATGGTTAATAAAGTGATTAATAAAGTAGGTTGAGAACCACGAGGTCTCGAGTTTAAATTTTAACGGAGACAAAAACACTAAGGGATTTCTTCTCATATGTCCAAGTTTTAGTGGATAGAGTTACCTGATACTTGTAACGATTAAAGGTAATAACTCTTCCATAAAATTAGTCGAAGTGCGCGTCACCGATATAAGTGGTGAGTGGTCGATGTTTAATGGTACTTCTGTCAACTCAGTATTAATAAAAATAAATTTCTTATCGTGTAATTATTTAAGAAAGTTTAGCTAGTTACGGAAATTAAGCATAGACAAACGAAAGTTCTCACAAAACTCTTCCTTTTACACATGTTTGCTAGTGAGGTAATTAATTGCATATTTTTCTTACTTAAATGAAGAAAATGCTCTTTTTTAGCCACACAATAATGACTCCAATGTTGGACTTTATTCAAGTAAACTCCAAACTTTTGCCTAACTTGTTGTTTCAAATTTGGAAAATTAAATTAAGTTTGTTCATTATACTTTCACCTTGTGGATTCTAATTACTCGTGAAAGAATTCGACATCCCAAAATCACCACATAATATGCTCCTTGATATTTCTATTCGATTTATAATTTAAGAAGTTGGAAAGAAGTTATTTCCCTTTATGAATTCAAGGCAAATATAGTGGCAATAATCCTTAATAATTTAAAGTTGTTATATGTATACATGTCTAAGCAGCAAAAATGGGTTAAACTTTGTTCTATAGTTAGTCCAGTTTCTTCTATAACTTCAGATCATTTGGTCTGAAATTCTCAGTGAACTTTGTGTGAAACCTTGTTGATCTAAACTTTGGCCATAATATTTTATAGGTAGATAAGTTTCTTCTACAACTTTAGACCATCCCAATAAACTTGTTAAAACGTTAGGTTAAAAGGCAGCGCGATGCACAAAGCATCTCGCATTCACGCAGGGTCTAGGGAAAGGCCGCACCCCAAGGGGTGTGAGTAGATAGTCCACCCGAATACAAGAATTAATAGTTGTTTCCACGACTCGAATCAGTGACCCGTAAGATCACACAGTAGTTAAGTTTGGTCATAAAATTTTATAGGTAGTTAAGTTTCTTCTACAACTTTAGACCATCCTAATAAACTTTTTAAAACCTTAGGTTATATGCTAAGATTCATTTACTATAGAACCTTTCCCTTTTACTTGCATTGTATGTCAATGAAATTGGTTTAACACTCTTTTGGTCACCTCATCTTTTAGCAAACAGTAGCTGGCTTATTCATTAAGTACAAAGAGAGCTATTACTCACATAATTTTAATGTCTCAATCGACAAACTCAGGTTCAAGCAACTTAAACTTATTGCAGAACATTACAATGAAAAAATGCTCAGACCTAACCAACATTACAACTAACAAGAGTTTGTTGCAATGCCCCAACAGCTTAAATAATGCAAACACGCCTTTCAGAGAAAACGAAATAGTACAAGAAATAGTGATACGAATCCAATCATCCGCCAATATCAGAATCCAGAGAGCGACGATCAAATAGTGATAAATACAGGAAAGGTTCCAATCCCTCAAGCAGTAACCTGACCGAACAGACACTTGCGGATCTGCAAGATTCAGGACAGCAGCAATTAAAATTAACAATTAATTAAGCAAGGATAATAATAATGCAGAAAATGATGGAAGGGGCATACTCATTCAATGTAGAAAACACTAGAACAAAGCTCTAGAGCAATGAGCAATCTTTTATAACCACCCCCACCCCCACCTCCAAAAAAAAAAAGAGGAGGGTAAATCAGGAAGTTCCTGCTTGCTGTCATCCCATCCCTACTAAGGACTGCACATTCAACTCATTTTACTGGAAAGTAGTATTCTCTGTCTTCACTCATTTTCTTTGCTTCATCCACCCACGTCCATTCAATCCATCCTAGCTAGTTCTTTAGCTGGTTCTCAACACATTTGTAGTCTCAAGTCACAATTTTCTTGTGACCTTAAACTGCTCAACCGGCTGTATGCCTTCATTAACTTACAGGCGTATAGATACTCAAGTTTTCAGAAAGAGTCTAGTCTCAACAATGATTAGGATACAACCGACTTGCTTCCCCCACCCAGATAACAAAATTTAGTGACAGAAACGATAAATAGATGACTTTGCAAATTTTAACCACATAAGAGGTAAAAAAGTGTCAATGAACTGAGCTGCAGAAAGTTACTCCACAGAGATCAATCATTAATCAGCAACAGTAAACATCTAACACGCATATCCATTCAAACAATGAACATTTAAGACACTTTGTAACTCATCTGAATGATATTTTAAATAACAAGGGATCAATAGACAGCTAAAACTCAAGCAATAGATCACGAGTCTAAAGTACATTGGAGGAATGCGAATCAAAGAAAATGGCAAGACCAGACCACAGAAATCTGACAAAAATGAAGGAAAGGGCAGAAGAAAGAACCTCTGGTAGTTTTTTACGGAACACAACTTCCAATCTGGCATCAAGGGTGTTTTCACACACAATTTTCCCATCTCGAGAAGCCAACACCACTCCTCCAGAGCTGTGGGGATAAATAGAGATAAATTAGTAAGAGGAGTTACATGGTTTTTCAAAGAGCTGATTTCTCACAAAAGCAATAACAAGGAAAGCAGGAAAGAAAAAAATCCAACCAACAGACAGGACCTAGTTTAAGCACAAAGGGCTGTACTTTAAGGTTTCCTCATGAAAGTAAGGTTGTAACTAGAGCAGCTTACCAAGAAGGACCATGCATATTATGATGTGATGGAGCCGGAGGTAGGTGGATGTCGTCAACTATGATCTCCGGTGCGTGGACATTTGCCTTCTCTGCATACTCTTCCTTTGCTGCATCCAATACATGTTCAACCAGGTGTACGTCATGTTTCCGACAACGCAGCAGGACAGAAGGCTCTTTAAGCCTGAGCAAACTCTGCAAGAGAAAGAGATGGTTTCGAATTATGCCTAAAGACTAAGCAATAATAAGTTCAGTAAGCCATACAGACACCACGGGCAGTCAAGCCAAACATAACAAACAATAATTAGTTCTTAGTCATTATATTGGCTTTAGCAAAGAAGAAATCGCAAGCTTCATATTACAATGAAAATGCGTGCTACAATTTTCGGTTCTGTTAAGTCAAGCCCCAATTTTAAAAGGATCCAGCTTGAAGGTCAGTAAAAGTTTCTTGTCACGCTATCCAATTATATTTTGGTATCTAAAACTATAACATGACTCTACTAGTCTTAGACTTAATATATCAAAATCCAGTCTGAACTTGAAGCCAGAGAGATTCACAATTTTCAAGTTGCCATTCCTTTGTAAAGCACAGTACATGCCATAGAAACCAAACAAGAAGTAATCTGGCGTCCCAAGAGTTCGGATATCATGATGCATATAACCACATCAACAGATGACTATATTGGTCTTTTTCTAAATAGTATGCCTTCCATAAAGTATTCTTGCTCAATTTCTAAGATCTCATAGTTTAATTCGGGAAGTCCAGAAAAAAAAGGAGGAGAAAATGGTGTAGATTAACGTCCACCATACCTGAACAATAAGATTATGCAGAAGCTTCTTATAACTGTCTTGGTGGTGAGGAAGAATAATCTCTACGAGTTCGTTGTGATGATGGCTAACTTGTAAAAGCTCCTTTGCTGCTGCCTCCTTCATGGTGTTAACCAAGTCATCCTGAGCTTGAAGAACTTTGATCCGAGAGGCATTGAGTTGCATGGAGTACTCGCTGCGAGAAATACATTTTTGAAAAACTTTAAAGACCATGTACGCTGATAGAATTCAAATTAGATAAGCTGAACCACAGAGGATGTTATGTTGGCAAATCAATTGCAATTTAAACTTAAACTTCGCACCTAATTTAACATGATCTAGCTTGCTACAGTCTACAGAAACGAACATCGTGAGGAAATCAACTTCATACCTAGTTTAACCATGTGGCTTATTCCAAAATAGAACTATACTCTAACTAGCAAGAAAGGAGTTTTAAAAAAAGGTATTAATTGTAGCAGAATACAACAGTGGAATATGTCAAAAAAGCACACAAGCCCCCGAAGATGCCATTAGTAAGCTTTATTTTCTTTCTTTTAAAGTAAGCTTTTCCATGATGTTCCGGACCTAGCATGGAGCAAAACAAGCAGAAATCTGGATATACCAAAAAGAAAAAGGTATCTATCTTCAAACTGCAATCAAACATCATACAGCTAAGACACCAAATAAAAACAATCATTTTTATCGTTTTATGGTTATAAAAAAAACAATCTTTTTCAGCCAAAATCAAGTGATAGCATTATAGTTATAATACAATGGCTTTTGATTGCTGTTACAATAACAGTACTACTGAATATCTTCTATTCACAGTTATAGCACAATGGCATTTGATGGCTAACAGGAAATCAAATCGAAGCATTTGACGAGCAATATGAATTCCCAAGCATAAAATCGAATAATTGTTTCTTCAAGCCAATTTCACCTAAAACACAAAATTATAACACAAAACAAACCAAAACAAATATGCAAAATTACATCTTTTTGCGAACATCCACTTGTTTTTCTTTGCGCTCGAACTCTTGTCTAATCTTCTTCTTCTCCGCTTCCACTAGCTGCAACTTCTCGATGTTGAATTCCTAAGAAACAATCGCATCCACTGTACATTATTTCTATAATTACCTATATAAATCTCCGAACATAGGCAGATCCAGCTCTATGTCGGTGAGTTTAGACGCACCACTACTTTCAGCTTAAACTATATATATAATTAAAACTTTTCAACTCCAACTATATATATGGAAAGTCGAAACTTTTTGAAAAGTATAAATTTACAACTTTTACACTCGAACTATCTATATAATTTTAAATTGGTAACTGCACTGCTATTTGTACTAACTGATTTTTTAAATTTCGGATCCGCCTCAGGGTTCAGAACAATGCTAGATGCAGAAAATAGAAAGTTTGAAACTTTTCGAAAAGTGAAAACTATTTAGACTTGAACTATATATATAAGTAAAACTTTTCAACTCCAACTATACGTATGGAAAGTCGAAACTTTTTGAAAAGTATACATTCCCAACTTTTACACTCGAACTATATAAAATAATTAAAAATTGGTAACAGCACTGGTATTTGTACTAACTAATTATAAATTTAGGATCCGGCTCTGGCTCAGAACAATGCTAGATGCAGAAAATAGAAAGTTTGAAACTTTTCAAAAAGTACATTGAAAACTTTATATACTCGAACTATATATATAACTAAACTTTTCATCTCCAACTATATATATGGAACATTTACAACTTTTACACTCGAACTATATAAAATAATTTAGAATTGGTAACTGCACTGCTATTGGTACTAACTAATTTAAATTTCGGATCCGCCTCTAGCTCAGAACAATGCTAGATGCAGAAAATAGAAAGTTTTCACTTAAAATTGTTAGACTCGAACTTTATATACAATTGAATTTTGAAAAGTACAAATTTATATCTATTATAACAAATATTAGTGACAAATATTAGTGAATGCAGCGCTATTCATAGTTACTGAAATTAAATTCTGACTTGGAACAATTGCGAAAAACAGAAATGATTAAATTCAATTAAATTTGATATTGTATAATAAAAATAAATAGGGATTACTTCTTCAGCAGAAACGGAAATCTCATTGGCTTTTTCTTCAGCTTCTTGGCGGATGAATCGGACCATTTGCTGGATCTGCTTTGAGACATCTGTGTCGTTCATTTTTTCGGATCTGGATTTTGGATCAAAATCGGGTCAACGATTCGGGTTCTTTTTACAGAGTAGGTTTTCGAAGAAGAAGAAGAAGACAGGTAAGAGCACGAGTCAACAGTTCACAAAAAAATTGTCTTAAAACTGAAATGAAATCACATGTCTGATCTATCTAGCCCCGTATTTTATTAGAATTGCTGAAGACACCCAAGAAGTTTGTTTAAAAAACCCCGAACTTGATGTTTTTAGGCGAGCGTACACCTTAACTATTTGAGGTCCTAAATACCCCCTTCAGCTTGGTTTTTTGAAAGTTATTAACTCCTTAACGCGCTACATGGCAAAGAAAGTAACTTCAAATGAGTTTGGGCGCGTGAAAATATCATGTAATTGCCACATCAGTCTAAAATTACCATTTTTGTTAACTGTTATTCTATCTCCAACAATAAAAATGATGAAATGACTTTTTTTTTAAATTCCAATCCCTATATCACCGTCATCGTTCCTAATTCCATTCATCTTCCTTATCTCATCATATTCTCATACTCATTTTGTGATATAACATCATTTTCTTGCTTTAGCAAACTAACAAATTTCTCCCTAAACTTACAGCATAAATTACGCATAATATGCCTTGTAAATACCTCAAAAATTGGGTGTGCTTTCGGAGAACATTACCCGCGGTAATGGTGTTAATCTCGGCATGTGGGACACATTTGGACAGTGATTGAGACCCATTTGGGGTGGGTTTGCCGGTTTCTTCCACCAGAGTTATACTTAAAACTTATTTGAGTTAGATTCTTCCACCAGATTCTTTCGCCGGAGTTATATTTATAACTTATTTGAGTTAGATTCGAGTTTTCATCGATTCTTCCACTAGAGTTGTAGTTGTATTTAAAACTGATTTGAGTTCAATTGAAAGGACCCATTTGATTCTTCCGGTGAATTCTTCGTCGGATTTAAGTTGTATTGCAATTGAAATGGCGTAAAGGCCCTAATATTTTATTAGAGTTTTAAAATTTTAAATAAATAAAAAATAATTTATTTTGCCACTATGTACAACCACATCAGATGAAAATTTCATATGGACCGCGCGTGGATGCACAATGCTAAGGTCCAACAAGTTAAGGAGTTAATAACTTCAAAAAAACATGTTGAAGGAGATATTTAGGACCACGAATAGTTAAGGTGTACACTCGCCAAAAAGCGTCAAGTTCAGGGAGGTCTTTAACTATTATGCCTTTAAAGAATTGACCTACTTCCACGGCAAAATTTAATATTTGTGAAAATTTAATTAAAAGGTGTGAATTTTTAGTCCACAAAAGTTCTAACTCTTCTAACAAATGAAAACATGGTATTGAGTTGGACGAGTCAAGTCATAATCTTCATCTATTATCATTTCACCTAACGTGACATATAATTTATTATTCTGATTTAAGTAAATTTTAAATAAATTAAAATCAGAAAACATTTAACTCAATTTATATTTGATTCAGACTATTTTTCACTTGTTGTTCCACTTAGACAAGGAAAAAGCATTGTTGTTTTCCCCTCTTATTAAACTCATCTCCAACAATCATCACCCTTCGCATTTTTTAATGCCCAACCCATTATTTTTCTAGTTAAATTTTCAATAAACGCAAGTGAAACGAATTTAGAGTGTTAAATAAGGTTATATATACGTGTTTAATCAACAAATGTTATACCATTATATAGGATAAAATATGTTTATATTAAATGATCGCATGAGAAAATGACTTGTGGAGCCAAAGACAGGGGGTAGTTGAATTCTGAGGCAACGATCTTGTCTGCTACTAGAGAGAATGATATTCATAAAGATAAAATAAATGCTTGTCACCCGGTAGCATTTAACAAGGAATATTCTACAGCATTCAGTACGCAGCCCGTTGCAAGGAATATAGCATTCACTGTCTGTCGTTACACATTCTTCAATGGACCTCATAATTGTCATTAAAGAGGGGCTTGATCTAGGGGTGGGCATAATACCGGCCGAACCGAAAAAACCGGCCAAACCGTTCATTTCGGTTTTTCGGTTTCGGTTTAATCGGTTTTTCGGTCGGTGCACGGTTTTTAAATTATTAATTTTCGATTTTTCGATGCGGTTTACAATTTTGGTGTTTCGGTTTTCGGTTAAACCGAAAAACCAAAATTTTGGGTATTAGTTAAGAAAAATAGGTTTGAACATGTGGGTTCTTTTATGAGTCCAAAACTTATTATCCATTTTAGGCTGAAGCCCAATAGTCCAATACACATTTGAACTTTAAAGCCCAATTTACCCAAACTTACTGATAGTCTCATACGTTAGTCACTTACTTCCCAATTCCCATTTCCCAAACCTAAATAAAAAAATTAGATTTAGGGTTCTTTCTCAGCTCTGTCTCTGTGCGACTGCTGTCTTCTTTCTCAGCTTTGTGCGACTGCTGCCTTCTTCCTCAACTCGACTGTGATGCCTTCTTCCTCAGCTCGTCGCTCATTCTTCTTCCTCGGGTTAGTGCGACTTCTTCTGAGTTCTGAGTTGAGTTGGGTCCAGTGTCATTTTACAGGTTTGCCCACTGTTAATGCTGTTTTGGCAAAACTTTCTGATAGAGTTTTGCTGGAAAAGGTGTTCATGATTTCTTTGGTTGATTTTTTATTAAGATAAGGCTTCCTTTTTTGGTGTTTTAGTTCTTTTCTATTCATTCGGTATGACAATACCTTCTTTTCTATTCAATGGATGTTAATGTCGTATCTGTTATGTGCAATGGTTATTAGACCAATATCTTCTTTTCTATTCATTCATTATGACAATCTATTTCCTTTTGCCAGAGAAACATAAAATTTCTTTCAACCGTTTAAAACCGAAAATAACCGAACCGAACTTTGAAAAAACCGCACCGAACCGTAAATACTTTGGTTTGATTTGATTATTAATATTACAAAACCAAAAACCGATAAACCGAACCGTACTTTCATAATAACCGACCGAACCGACCGACGCCCACCCCTAACTTGATCCTAGGACCTTGTTCCCAATGTGCAACTATAAATAATGAGCTCTATTATCATTATAAAGAACACGAATTTTCTGAAAAACAAACGCTACACTCTATTCAAAGCTCAATATAGTTTTATCTTCTTGTTTATTGGTATCGTTGATATTGTCCCCGGAAGTCGTGCTCCCTAAATTATAATTTCTGCTATTTTATCTCCATCTCAAGGCTATGTATTACATTTTTGTCTAATTCATCTATTATTTTAGGATCAAATTAATTTACTTGTCTATAAATCACGTATATATTTAATTGTACCATTTTACGGGTAACCAGTTTGGCGCCCACCATGGGGATTAGACACTTGTGTAATTAAGTTGGTCCTTGCCTCTTTTACTAACGCGCTTGATTTTTTGTTCTTAGAAAAGAATCATAGAAAATGGCAGATGACGGTTTTAACAACACACACAACCTTGAGGCCTAAGGAAATCAGCCTCAGCACGAGGATTTAATCAGTGATACCCACAGTGAGGGGAACGAGGCCACACTGGTCCACGGCAGCAGTACCCGTGATATGTTCGAGAGGCGACTCCTGATGATGTTGGAGAAAAGCACGTTGTCGAAGCGGCAATGGTCTTGCAGGAGCAACAAAAGGACATTTTAGATCATCTCACACGGCCTGATAAGGTTATGACAAAGTTGAAGCAAGCATTATCAGTGCTTCCAATAATGCGAATGGACGAGGTCTAGTTCCTCCCGGCGCTCCTGTAAATCCAACAACGCAGAGGGTCGATAACAACACCCCGAGGGGCGATGTCGGCTTAAATAAGGCCGGGGGGAGCGAAACCAGTCATAACAACGAGAGTGATCCCTTCAAAAACGAACTCATATGGTTTATGAGGGAAGTACACGCCCACATGGATCAAATTCCGGGCGTGCTGAAAGGGCCGGACTCAAAGGAGTACACTCAATTGCCGTACAAACCAAGCGCGACACCAGAATTGATCCCGAAGAGGTTTAAAATGCCAGACGTGCCGAAATATAATGGGACTTTAGATCCTCAGAAGCATATCACCACCTATATAACGGCGGTGAAAGGCAACGATTTAGCTCCCTACGAGATCGAGTCAGTTTTGCTGAAGAAATTCAGAAAGACTCTCGCGAAGGGAGCCTTGACGTGATATTCTCTTTTTCCCAAGCATTCCATAGACTCCTTCGAGATGCTTGCACATTCTTTCATTAAGGCCCATGCTGGGTCCAGAAAGGTACAGGCCCGAAAGGCCGATATACTCAGGATTGCACAAGGAGGGTCCGAGTTACTACAAGAGTTTGTAACCCAGTTCCAAAAGGAAAGGATGTTGCTACCGGCCATTCCAGATGAATGGGCGGCTGAAGCATTCACCAAAGTTTTGAATCCGAGAAGTTCTGATGCTTAATTCCCGGAAGTTGAAAGAAAGCTTGCTCGAGTTCCAAGCGACAACTTGGGCGGATGTTCATAACCGGTACGAGTCAAAGATAAGGATTGAGGATGATCAGCTCGGCTTCTTGAAGTCAGTTAAGGGTCGGGATCAGGAAAAGAATAAATAGAAACTAAAAGAAGATTTCAACACAGATCGATGGTCTTCGGGGGCTGATTCTTACCCTATGAACGGGTCGAAGGACGCGGCAAAGGTTTTCGGTCGGCGGATAGGTTCATTACCGATAGAAGATCTGATCGCGGACGAAATAATAGGTCATTACAGGACAAATAAATGCCAGGTTCTCGAGATTCTTCCTACCACATACTTTCATAATATAACTTCAACATCAGTGTAGTATATTTGGTATCGGCTATGAGGAACATTAAATAAGCACGGTTCCCAAAGCCAATAAGATCTGATCCAAGCCAGAGGGATCCTAATTTGTGATGCAAATACCACGGGACAAATGGTCACAGACTGGGGACTACCGACATCTATGCGAAGAGGTGGCGACACTGTTGGAAAATGGCCATCTCAGGGAATTTGTAAGTGACCGGGATAAAAACAATTGCGGTGGCAATCGTGATAACACTGAACCTTCAAAAACAGGAGCAGATCCCCCGCGCCTGACGATCAACATGATTTTCGGGGGGAAACAAGATTAACGGGGTTACATTCTCAACAGCAAAAAAGACGAAGGTGTCAGTAACCCATAACAAGAGGCTCCGGAAAGTCGTTGAAGATGATATCACTTTTAAGGAGGAGGACATAGATAGATTGTTGCTACCGCACAACGACACATTGGTAATATCTTTAAATGTATTAGATTTTAAAATCAAACGCGTTCTGGTAGATCTAGGGAGTTCGGACAATATTATACAATATAGGGTATTGGAGCAAGCCAAGCTCACCGGTAGCATCATTTCAGCCACAAAACACCTTGTCGGGTTTAACCTAGCAAGCGTGACAACCAGATAAGAGATCTTGTTGCCCACAAATGATGAAAGGGTGATGAAGACGCCCCTTTTCGAGGTGGTGGATGGTGATATGGGCTACAATATTATCCTGGGAAGACCATGGTTGCACGAGATGGAGGTTGTGCCATCGACATATCATCAGTTGCTGAAATTCCCAACTCTCGAGGAAATTAAACAAATAAGAGGTGACCAACCGGTGACAAGGGAGATGAATGCAATTTCAGTCTCCAGTAGCAAAGGGAATGAGCATGCGGCATAGAAATTATAGGAATCGGTGCCTGCTCCCGAGTCAAGCGAAGTCAACTAGCAGGGAAGAGGCGTCGGAATCTTATCAGGTGCCAAGGTATTTCCAGGTACCAGAAGAGACGGACGCAACAAAATCCATAGTGGAAGAGCTTGAGCAAGTCGTATTATTCGAAAAGTTCTTGGAGAGGAAATTCCACTTGGGGACAGTACTGCACCCTAACTAAGGTTTGGATTTATTGAATTTCTTAAATTTCACTTCGATTGTTTTACGTGGTCATATGCGGATATGACAGGTATCCCGTTGGAAGTAGCTGTACACAAGCTAAACTTGGATCCTAGCATTCCTCCGTAAGACAGAAAAAATGTCATATTGATGTGGCCGGAAACAACTTTGCCAAAGAAGAAGTAACTCGCCTACTTGATATCGGTTGAATCCGAGAGGTAAAGTATCCAATCTGACTAGCTAACGTAGTAGTAGTTCAAAGAAGAAGAATAAATTTCGCATGTGCGTAGACTATAAGGACTTAAATAAGGCGTTCCCAAAAGACTCGTTCCCATTACTGAACATTGATCAAATGATTTATGCAATGGCCGGGCATGAGTTAATGAGTTTCCTCGATGCTTACTCCAGGTATAAACAAATTAAGATGAACCCGGAGGAACAGGAAAAAACTATGTTCGTAACAAATTTCGGCACATATTGCTATAATGTAATGCCCTTCGGGCTAAAGAACGCCGGAGCCACTTATCAACGGCTCGTGAACAAAATATTGGAAAGTAAATAGGGAAAACCATGGAAGTTTACATAGACGATATGGTTGTTAGGTCTTTGAACGTAGGTAGTTATCTTAAGCACTTGCAAGAAACTTTTGACATCTTAATTAAGCATAACATAAAATTTAGCCCCGAGAAGTGTGCGTTCGGGGTCAACTCCGGCAAGTTCCTGGGATTCCTGGTGTCACAAAGGGGGATTGAGGTTAACCCCGATAAAATCAAAGCCATCGAAGACATCCCATACCAGCTATCAAGCGTAAAAGAGATGCAAAGGCTCACAGGGCGATTGGTCGCTTTGAGCAGGTTCATTTTCCGATCTTTAGAGAAATGCCATAATTTCTTCTCGTTACTCAAAAAGAATAACAATTTCGAATGGACACCGGAATATCAACAGGATTTGAGGGATTTGGAAATTTATTTATCAAGTCCTCTGTTACTATTGAAGTTGGAGGAAGGCGAAAAACTGTTAATCTACCTAGTAGTCTTAGAGGTAGAGATAAGCGTCATTTTGGTCTGTGAGGACAAAGGTACGCAATCTTCCATTTATTAGTTAGTAGAATTTAACGAGAGCAAAAACTCGCTACCCATATTTGGAGAAGTTGGCCTTAGCCTTCGTAGTCGCCGCTCGGAAGCTAAGGCCTTACTTCCAAAGTCACCCGATAATTGTGTTGACCATCTTTCCCCTGTAGAATATTCTTTATAAACCCGAACTTTCAGGTAGGCTAGCCAAGTGGGCCGTCGAAATGAGTGAATTTGACATAGAATATAAACCTAAGACTGCGATTAAGTCACAAGTTTTGGCCGACTTTCAGTCCGGGATTGTTACCTTTGGCAACCAAAAAACCAGTGATGGTGTCAGAATCGACATCAGGAGTTTGGACCCTATTTATGGACGGAGCTTCTAACGTAAAAGGGTCTGGGCTCAGCATAATATTAATCACAACTTTGGGAGAAACCCTAAAGTCGGGCATAAAAACGGTTCCTCTGACTAACAATAATACAGAGTATGAAGCTTTGATTGCAGGGCTGGAATTGGCCCGGGGGCTAAATACCGAGGTCATAGAAATCAAATGTGACTCTCAGTTGGTGGTAAATCAGGTCTACAGGATCTTTGAGGACAAAGTGGAATGCATGCCACAATATATAGTGAAGGTTCAAGCTCAGCTTGCTCGGTTCCGGGAGTGGTCAATTACGCATATCCCGAGGGAAGAAAATGTAGAAGCGAATGTATTGGCTAACCTTAGCTTGTCTACGACTGGTCGTAAAACTTATGCACTCGGTTCTGTATGCATATGGCTACTACGAGGTAAACGCGACTAATTTGTTCTGGGACTGGAGGAATGAGATCATTGATTACCTCGAGCACGGAAAGTTGCCTGAAGATCCCAAAGCATCCCGGGCGCTACACTCTAAAGCAACGTGGTATAGTTTCAAAGGAGGTCAATTGTATAGGAAATCTTTCCAAGGCCCGCTGGCCCGGTGTTTGGGAGCCTCCGAAGCTAATTATGTTATGCGAGAAGTCCACTGAGGGATTTGTGGAAATCATTCACGCGCAGATTCCTAAGTACTAAAATTAGTAAGGGCTGGATACTATTAGCCTTGAATTGAACAAGACGCCTAAGCTTATGTTCGAAAATGTGATAAATGCCAATGTTACGCACTGTTGGTACATCACCCAGCAGAACCATTGCACTTAGTTTTGTCTCCATGGTCATTTATGAAGTAGGGAATGGATATCATCGGACCACTACCTCCCCAGGTAAGGTAATGTTTCTTTTGATTTTAATTGAGTATTTTTCTGAGTGGGTTGAAGCAGGTCCTTATCAGAAGATCGGTGAACATAAAGTGGTGAATTTCTTTTGTGAGAACATAATTTGCATATTTGGGATACCAAAAGAGATACCTTGCGACAACGGGCCATAATTTATAGGCGCAACGGTCACAAAGTTTCTTGAAGACTTCATCCGAGCGCATATGGTCAAGCGGAATCAATGAACAAGGTGATTATACAAAATCTCAAAAAGATATTGGAAACATCTAAAGGTAAATGGCTTGAGGAATTGCCAGATGTATTATGGGCATACCGAACAATGGCCAAATCGAGCATGAGAGAGACTCCTTTCTCCTTTGTGTACAGAGCAGAAGCCTTGATCCCGGTGGAAGTAAGAGAGCCTACCCTGCGATACTTCCGGGCAAATGAAGAAACAAACAATGAAGCAATGTTGGTCAATTTGGAGCTGCTTGATGAATGCAGGGACTTGGCGCATATAAGGATGGCAACTTAAAAGCAGAGAATAGAAAGATATTACAATAAAAGGGCTAACCTTCATTATTTCAAAGTGGGAGATTTGGTTTTAAGGAAAGTAACTCAAAACACCCGGGACTCAATGCAGGAAAGCTAGGTCCAACATGGGAAGGCCCCTACCGGGTTTCAACTGTCACCGGGAAAGGATCATACGAGTTGGAGAATTAAGATGGAGAAAAGTTTAGGGGTGGGCATAATACTGACCGAACCGATAAAACCACCCGAACTGAAAATTTCGGTTTATTCGGTCTTAGTTTTTCAGTTTATTCGGTCGGTTTGCGGTTTATATATTTAAATAGTTCGGTGTTCGGTTCGATTATCTGTTTTAAGAGTTCGATTTTCAGTTAAATCGAAAAACCGAAGTTTACTGATAGTGAGTAACTTTTAGTGGTGTGCAGTCCAAGACTCCAGGTAAATTAGATAGTTTTAACTACCATAGGAAGTGTTGTGAGTTGCAACAAAGCAAAAAAGGCAAGAATTTCAGGAGTAATTTAACTAATAATGCATTTATGACAAAAATCTCATCCAACAATATTATAACATTATATTAAAACTAAACTTTAAAGGAGAGATACAGCCTACACAATCTTCGATACCAGAAGTATTACATATTAACGCAGATAATGTAATCCGTCACGATGTATTGTCAATTAACCTATCATTATTTGGTTACAATTTTTGCCATGGCTTGAAAACCGAAACCGAACTGATTAAAACCGAACTGAACATGAATAAACCGAATTGAACCAATATTATTACGGTTCAGTTTTGGTTATTAAAATCATAAACTGAAAGCCGAATTAATCGAACCGAACTTCTATAAAACCGAACCGAACCGACTGACGCCCACCCCTAGAAAAGTTGCCAAGAAACTGAAACGTGGCACACCTCAAGAGATACTATTGATGATGAACATCACATGTACTGAGAGTATGTGCTGCATTCTTTTTTCCTTCGTCCAATTTTTTCCCAATTGGGTTTTTCTGGCAAGGTTTTTACGAGACAACAACGGAAAGCATACTACGAAATATGGGTGTACATAGGCAAGATTGGTTCGGATTTTCCAATTACCAAACCAAACCAATTGTGTCGGGTTATTAAATCTAAAGACCAAACCAAACCAATAAAGTCGAGTTCTTTAATCACAGTTTTTTTCGGGTTTTTCAGCTTTTCGGATTTTTTTGATTTTTTCCCATAAAATTTGCATAGCACAGACATAGAAGTAGTGTTCCAAATATTTCTTTAATCCTAGTAAGACATAACTATATAAGGTATTTTTTAAGAAAATAACATAAAATATGAGGTGAGCCATAGCATTGTACTAAAATATTTAACAATAAAGATAATAAAATCACACAAAATAAATATTATTAATAAGACATAATGAAAATAAATATAATCTAAAATTACTAAGTTGCTAAAATAAGTACGACTAATAAGTACTATTATTTACATGACAAAAACTAAAAAAAATAAGTTGTGCATTTTATCTAAACCATGAAAAAACTAAAAAAATAAATATTCAACACTATTGTCAATACTAGTACAATTGAATGGAATGTCTTTTGTTAATATTGATATTGATTTGATTTTGGTATGGAATTTATTTGAGTTACTAATATTATGGACTATAAAACTTATTGGAGCATTCCAATATTATAAGTCCAAGCTTGAAATAATACGTTAAAGATAAAATTATGAAAAAGTTTAAGAAATATTTATAAACTACACTACATTAAATATTTTTATGTATTCGATATATTTAAAACTTTTCGACATGTAATGTCAGGTTGGTTTTGTTTCGGTTTGACTTTTTAAAATTAAAACCAAACCAAACCAAACCAATTTTGGTCGGGTTTTTCTTCCCAACACCAAACCAAATCAAACCAAATCATACTCGGGGATTTTTCTCGGTTTGACTCGGATTATCGGTTTAGTACGGTTTGTCGGTTATATTTGTACACCCGTACTACGAAGGAAGTTTCAACAACAGCAATAAGACCTTTTAATGACAAGGCACAAGCGAAGAACCACTCTGGAGCGATTAGATAGTCTTTTGCATGATAGCAAAGTTCCTACCAGGCAAGCCACTAGGGGATTGTTAGATAATCTTTGGCTCGATAGTATAAATTCCTAAGGGGAAGTTAAGTTTGATATCGAACTGAAGGTTATCTAGCAATTCATTAGTCGGATCCTCGAATGTGTAAAACTTCCAGTGTTCAAATACTCATTCTTCGCATTCGAACACTAGGGGGAATGATATGAGGATACGGCAACACCGACTGCCGCTTCGATCGGAATACGAAACCCGGAAGCATAGTTGTATCATTGAGACCATGGACTGCGAGGCCAGTCCCGTAAAAATAAGTTGTACAAGTTAGCCACAAGAAATGACAATTTCTTTTTAGCACAACGAGTGCTTATGTACTTTTGAAAATGGAAGGAATTAAGTAAAGTCCTTTTATTTCTATCTTGGTTCTCGTCTGAACGATGAATTGATTTTATCATTTGAAAGTTAAACAAGTACTTCAAATGTTAGTTCTGTAATAAACATGAGACGTCCTCTTCAGAAGCACCGTAAACATAAGAGGGCCCTCTCTTATGAAAACTCTCACGATAAAGGGTTGATTTTGGAAGAATCTGTGCCCGAAATCCAAACGCTTTCGGGAGAAAATACACCCAAAACCTTACATGATCAGACGCAAACAGTAAAACTTGCATAAACACTGAAACAAAAAAGGACGTAAAGATCAAACTTGCACAAATGTTTAAACGAAAGTACACATAAAGGAAAACTTATACGATACTTGAGCGAAAAAGTATTTTTATGTACAATGAATGTGCCAAACGATACAAGTACAAAAGTTGGAAAAGGAAATAAAAAATTAAGTTGCTGCATCTCCGGAACCCGGAGGAAGAGAAGCATTCGCGCCCCAAAAAAGTGGGTAGATCCATCGCCGGTTCAATATCTTGGCCTTCATCATTTTGACCGTCAGCATCGTCGCCTTCTGGTTCCTCTTCATTTCCCTAGAATTCAAAACCGGAACTAGAAGAATCGGTAGCATCGGGCATGACCGGAAGACCCCTTTTAGCAGTTGACTCCAACTCACAGGCTTTATCAATTTCGGCATCAAAGTCAATGACATACGCTTTAGCCTCTTCCAAGGTTTTTATCCTCATGTTGTTCATAACATATGTTTTTTCAACGAGGGAAGCCGCTCAACGCTTGAGTTCTTCTTTAAGTTAGTCAACCTCGGCAGAAAGATTTTCTCCAGTAGATCTAACAGACCGGAGGCTGACATCGAGCTCACGGACAGTAGAGCTCAAAAGTCTCTTATGCTCAAAGGTTTTCTTATGCTTATCCTCCAATTGGGCATACTTCACCCCAGCGGTAGCAAGCTCTTCAGTTTGGAGTTCAAGGCCGCCTCCAAATTATTTAATCTTTCAGCGGAGGTAGCCTCGTGATTGGATGCAGCAAGAACGACACTATGGACTTCATCCCATTTGTCCCAAGCTTCTTCAAATTGAACCCTCAACATGGCGATGTGTTGGGAAAAGGTCTCTATTTCTTGCTCGCTTTGCTGCAACCGAGCCTCCAACACAACAACCTCAACAACTTTAGCTTCCAGTTCTGATAGGCAAGCATCGGTTTGGTCCCACTCGGCCAAAAGTTGATCCCTCTCAGAGGTAAGTTCCTCCTTATCTCGAATCAACCTTTGGAGGCCCTCGGAAGCAATAAAATTGGCCTACGAAAGGAAAAGTGCAAACTCAAAATACTACTATATCAAATATAGAAGAGATAATAAAGGAAACAAAGAATATACCATTGGGGCATTGTGTATAGCATTATTCAACAAACACTATTCCGAGAGAGCTTGTATATTTTCCCTGTAAGTTTTTGAAGCCAAAGGCTTCAGATGTTAGCAAGTTCCACATCCTGGGACAACAAGTTGCATCTGGTAGAGACTGAGAGAGTAACGCTCTTCCTCCTTTCGGATCTTCTGAGGGGGAGGCATAATTTTGCCTCAAAATTCCATGAACTGGGACTGGGGAAGAGGGACATCTTCTTCTCGGACAATTGCGGCCGATGGAGATGATGTAGAAGTTGTTGGTGGTAAAGGAAGAGTTAGTGAATAAGGATATGAAACTGATGGCGTTAGAGAATAAGAAGTAGTTACGGTAAACCCAGTGCTAGTTGGTGGTTGCTCTTCAACCGAAGATGGCAGTGACTCGGTACTCAGCCTCATGGAACCTGCACAATGACCAGGATCTGAAAGCGGGAGTTGGCTTTTTCCACCATCTCAAACTCCCCCAGAGCACCGATGCATCGTCCTCGGTTGGCATAACTAACTCAACAAATTGAGTAGTCTGTTGAGCTGAGGAAGGTCGTCGTCTTCTATATAGAGAATCCTCCTCCTCGCTAGCTTTCCCGTCATCATCAATCATCACGGTGTCTATGGCCGGCCCGGGCGGGGGGCTTGTCACCGCAACTTTCGGAGACGACTCAGGAGCGGCAATCTTCGCTCTCTTATTTTTTTCCCGGCGTAGAGAAACGTATTCTCTTTGGTTGTTTGTTCTCCGCCCGGGGACTCCGAGAAGAAGCACTCGCACCAGAAGCATGCCTAGAGACACATGTCTTTGTAAAATCCTCCTCCAGCCGCCTCGCTGCATCAGTAGGATTATCCAGAAGATCCTCCTCGGGGACGACAATTGAGCCCTGGGGTAGACCTGAATTCAATAGAAGAGAAGGGTCAAACATCTTCCTTATATGAAAAGGTAAAAACAAGATGATTTTGACTTACCATGCTTTTTGGCATTCAACCCGTATTTAAGGGACAATTCTTTCCACGTACGGGTTTCGGGCGTAGTTACGTCCAAATATTTTTGGACCCATTGGTCCAAACCTTCGACCCTAGGTGGAACCCACTGAGTCGCTGAAATAAGTAAAAGAATGAGGGTCAATAACGATGTGGAATGATCTTTAATGGAAGAAAAAACAAATGGTAGACTTACGGGTGCGGTTCCATAATTTCGGAAAGGCTGGAGTCGTGGTGTTACAACCCATGTTTTCGTATGTACAAGTATGTCGTAAGTCAATTGATGTAAGCTCAGAAATGAAATCATATTTGAAACGTTTACAAAGTAAGTTAATCATGTTACCTCAGAAGTTAAAATATTGAAGATCATGAACAACAAGTACAAAGAGGGTTGGAAGGTTCAGAAGCTAAAAGAATTGAAGAAAATAATGTTTCGTCGAAAGTCGACAAGTTGGGAATGTTATAGCATGTACTTATGGGGTGAGACCAGGGTGTTTAACATGATAAGGAGGTTATGTTATGAGTTATGTTATTCGTATGATATTCGTGTTATGTTTTGAAGCCAAGCGAGTGGTGGAACAAAAGTCGATGAAAGTCATCACAAGTTACGTTCATAGGTTTTACTAAAACTTTGGGTCAAATGTAACTACGATTATCTCCCAATATACTTAGAGTTATGGGGTGTTTCACACATCAAACTAAATATCTATGAGTCTATTTTCCAACGCATTAAACCGTTTGTCAATACAATATCGGAGTAGAGAGATATGGGCATTTTTGCGAGACTGCACAGACTGTCACCTACTTGCTTAAACGAGAATCCAAAACTGGGCCAGTTCGGGTCGTCCAAAACTGGGCCAGTTCGGGTCGCTCAAAGAGTCCTTTTAAAAGGCCTATCCCAGGGAAAAATCACCCTACTTAATCTCTGCAAAACTCCTCCCAAAAATTTCCCCCAAACCCCAATTGAATTTCTCACCCTTTCAAGTTCTAATTAGAGGTAAAGCCTAGAGTTTGAAGAACCAAGATAGGATCTGAGTTATCCAACAAATAAGGTAAGTTTACTGCTCTATTTCATCCATTTTTTCTGTTGTAGATGCATAGTAAGTCGTTCTATATTTGTAAGAACTCACGGGACGGTGATCGGAAATCGTGAGTTCGAGTTATTCACTTGTAGCGGACTGTTTTGTGGACTATTTTTTGGTGCTATTGGGCTGCGTGTTTTACTACTATTTTGTAGAGTTTTGGAGGAGGAAGGGTGTGGATAAATACCACATAAATGCAGGATGTTGGACTGGTCGTTCGTCGGAACATTTTCGGGTTGTTGACACTACTACAGTGGTCGTTTTGTGTATGAAGAGATTGGGGTGTGTTGGGCTATTTTGTAGTATTGTGTGGTGTACATAAGGTTGGAAAATAATGTATTTATGTTTTTATTGTTGTTTTTGGTGTTGTTGGTATTATCTTGAATTTGGAGGAAGTAAGGATTATATGGGAGATGCTGTCCGTTTTAATACAAAATAAGTTTGTCGTTCGTTGTGCGGTAGTTGTACTTTTCATAACTTAATGATAGTGTTATTATCATTGTTGTAGATTAAGGTGAGAAGAGGCGAGTTAAACTTGGTGATTGAAAAGGTATGTTAAGGTTAAGCCCTTCCTTCATTTTGGCATGATCTCGTAACTACATGTGTTTGATAATGAGACATAAAGAGAAGTTCGTATTCATGAATTTATTCACATTATCCTAGTCTCAGAAGTTATAGTATTCTCCCTTATCAGGACTTTATATTCAGTTAAGTATTGTTTTATTCCAGTCAAGAGAGCAGAGGGTATATATATATATATATATATATATATATATATATATATATATATATATATATATATATATATATACACATATTTTACAGTATTTTCACCACCATCGAGCAATAATCGATGGGCAGGCCCCTATTGGGCAACTTCTGATCAGATGGTAAGTTATATACCGAGCCTACTGTGGCTGAGCGCCTATTAGCGAGCCCAGAATGGCCGAGATACAGAGCCTAGTATGGCCGAGCGCTTATGAGCGAGCCTACTACAGCAGGGCAGTTACACATACCGAGCCTTATAGGGCCGGACAACTATTTTACATACTATATGGCGAGAGTTGAGTCAGTATCAGCAGGTAAGCATATCTTCCGATTATTTTTGGCTCCTAGTTACATTCAGTTATTATATCATCAGTTCAGTTTTAGCTTTTAGTTATTCTATTGCCTTACAAACTCAGTACATTATTTTGTACTAACGTCCCTTTGCTAGGGACACTGCATTTCATGCCTGCAGGTCCTGATAGACAGATGGATAGACCTTCCCAGTAGACAGAGCCAAATATCAGCTTGGTTGGTAAGCTCCACTTCCCCAGAGTTACCAGGTCTAGACATTGGAGTCCGTTTTATATATACAAGACTGCCCCTTTGTATGTTGTCCCTTCATATCTGCCAGTGGAAGCCCCTATATCTATATATATGGGGGCATTTCATGAAGAAAAGGCATGAAGACTGAGGGAGTCTTGTATCAAGGATCAAGACTGTGAGAGTCTTAGATCAAAGACGAAAATCAAGACTGTAAGAGTCTTGAGCAGAAGGAGAGGGTCTTCAAATGAAGAAGAGGGTCTCCGAGACGAAGACGAAGATGAAGTGGTACTAAGGCTGGGCATGGGCAGGTCTTAGTGTGTCAAGATCGGCTTGTGATCTTGACTAAGTGGGCTATGAACAACTTGTGTTCATAGCAAAGAAACGGAAACAAGTTAGGAAGGTGATTCTTTCTAAGTGTTTCAAAACGGGGGCTAAGGCTAAGCTTTGGGCAGGTCTTAGTGTGCAAAGATCGACTTGTGATCTTTGCAAAGTGGGAAAACCAGAAAGAAACATGAGGGTTTCTAAGTGATTTCAAAAGTGGGCTAAGGATGGGCATGGGCAGGTCTTAGTGAGCAAAGATCGACTTGTGATCTTTGCAAAGTGGGAAAACAAGAGAGAAACGTGAGGGTTTCTAAGTGTTTTCAAAAGTGGGCTAGGGCTTGGCATGGGCAGGTCTTAGTAGTTATGAACGACTTGTGTTCATAGCAAATTGGGAACCAAGAGCGAAATGTGAGGGTTTCTAAGTGTTTTCGAAAGTGGGCTAAGGCTGGAGCGTTGGCAGGTCTTAGTATGACAATATCTATTTATGATCTTGGCCGGACGAAGTGGGTTGTGAACGTATTGTGTTCATGGCAAAGATGGGTCCTTTGTATATTTTGTGATTAATACAAAGGTTGGATTTTTCCCATAACTGTTGGTGTTCTCTTTATGTTGCTGCTAAATCTTGTGGGAAGCCAAACTTGATGAAAAGTTGGCCAAGTGTTGGAAAAGGCTGAGTAACTTGAGTGTTAGGTTGCTGCCCGCGGTGTCAAGTTGGGCGCGAAAAATTGGCCCAAAATGGCCCCGATGAGAGAGACGATATTTTTAGATGATTCAGAATATGGCCTCATCGGCCTAGGTTGAGGGTTACTCCTCTAGAGCTCACAGTTACAGAGTGGTACGCTCGGGCCGAGTATGGTACCGGGTGTCGGCCATGCCTCTTTAGGTTTGAGGCGTGACAAACTTGGTATCAGAGCAGTTCTATCCTAGAGAGTCTACAAGCCGTGTCTACTAGAGTCTTATTTATGGGTATGTTGTGCACCACACTTATAAGCAGGAGGCTACAAGGCATTTAGGAGTCTGTTACCCTTCATTCAGATCCAAATCGTGCTATAGTGCTGAGTCATAAGAGTTCGAGACAAAGCTTATATTTGCTAATGATATAGAGATGCTTTCAATTAGAAAAATTATAGCTAGCTAGAGGGCTAATACAACAGCAGGTAAAAGCATTAGTAGAGAGAGAATTCTTGACTACGTGGCCCTGTTTGAGACCCTATTAGATCGTGCTTACCATATGTGCGAATTTCCCATTTACCCTAAGACGGGAATATCTAACATACCTCGTGAATATCATGTCGTGGGAGTATTAGAAGGTAAAAGTATAAGTTTCAACAGCTAACAGAAGCAAGGTAAAGTAGGGTACGAGATACCTTGTTAATGAAGATTGTCTGAATTTCCACGTCAGGCAGAGAAATAAAAGGATTCTAAGTTACCTTCAACAGAAATAGAGGTATGTACAATTGGCCACATTCATCTCAGTTATGCCCTATGGGAGCTAACATATATATAGTTTAAGAGAAGGATATGATATCAAGATCCAACTTGGGTTAAAGTAACCCGAAATGGTGGATTGAGCCAGGGGAGCTAAAAGTGAAACAATGTTTTGTTGAAGTTTTCAGAATAATGCGATAGATAGAAGTATTAGCAGGTGAATAAGAAGAGAGTAAATGAAATATTATGAGTAAGATGAGATAAATGGGTGATAAATCAAAATATGATATGATTACCGAGTCTATAGTCAAGTGAAGGAAAAGACAAGAGGTGACAGGCCTTGAGACAATAAAAAAGTATAGGCTAAAAGTCATATCCTCATTTCGAGAAATGAGTTGGTGCGTCCAACGTGATTACCAAAAGAATTTTTTTTAGACCCCCAGAGTAATAGAAATCAGCATGGGCTAGTGAACAAGATAAACTGAATATCAATTAGGGATCGAATGAGGTGATGATAGTCGACATCAAGAGAATTTCAAAGATCGCATCCCAGCAATAATACAATCGACAACAGAAGAATGACCTTTAAAGGTCACTCAGGAAGACGCTTCCCTAAAGCAAGCACTTTGAGCAAAGTTAAGCTTAAGGGACTAAGTGTTCCAGTTACACTAGGTATCTGATACCATCGTGTGTAAGATATTCAATTATCCTTGGTACATAAGGTTTACTGCAAGGTGAGTAAGAGTCAATAAAGACGTGAAAAGACGTCGAAGATGAAGAGGTAAAATATTTATAAGTAAGTCTTCATAGCATTAAATGTTAATACTCCCTTAAAGGGGGGAAGATGGTGTAATATAGTATTAAGTCGGAGTTAAGTGGTTCAGGTAACTATGGAATAGTAAAGGAAGAATGCAGTAAATGGCGAAAGGAATGATATTGCATTTATTCAGATCCTACAGACATGATACGACTCTAGAACATTATGCAAACACGACTCAGGGGAGAGGCAGTAAGGGTTCCCACACCAGATGTTATTGATAAAAAAGTGTGAATGAACACTTGATACATTAGGACCAGTGCAAAAGTTTAGTTAATACGGAAGACATAACCCAAGAGAGGTTACCCAGAATGTAAATATGAGCATGGACTGACGAGTAGTTAGTAGTTCATTCAGGAAGAGCCTAGTCATGGCTAGACAAGAGGTCTCAGATAAATCAGTAGATCATACAAGATAAACGAAGTGAAACCCAGCATAGGAAATTCGGTCTCGTAGATACGACATCGTAATCCTTGAGAAATATTCTGATAGGAGTTGGGTAGTAAAAGGTACCGTATAAGTGTTATGGAAATAAAAGAGAGAGTTCCACTAAGGAGATAATAAAAAATTGAGTGCAGAAGTAACCCTACGAGCAAAAGGGCACATAGATAAGTAACTAAGGATAATTATTGGCGCGACAGTACATCAAAAATTTTGTCGGGTATACGATGTAAAAAGCATCCAGCTTTACAAGAGTCAGAGGGTCTTCCCTAAGTGCTACAACGAAAGACTAGCTGAGAAAATAAGTAAGAAGGCTTCAACATAAACATAGTGACCTAAAGAAGAAATGATCTTGTAACAACAGTCTCACTACAATATTGTATACACTCCATAAGAAAGTGGCACATATCGTGGCTAATGAACGGGAAGTAAAAATCAAAAGTAATATTTGATATCATATGAGTTGCACGAAATTCCAACAGGTGTAGGCACTAAGATAAGTCAAGTATTCATGCAACAAGTGGCAGAACGACTAGGAAAAGTAATTCCGCACTTTTAAAGAAAACTGAGAAGACGCGAAAGGAATTATTCAATTTTAATTACGTTATAACCGCACTTAATATTTCAGAGTATTATCCATGCAGCATATATGTTGACATTCCTACAGCTATAGGAGACTCTGGTATAAAGTTAAAAGAAAGAATTGAGTCCACCTCATAGACAAAGGCTTGAATTGTTAGAAGATTATATTATGGATGTTCCATGGCGTCCACCAAAGGCGAAAGTAATAGTACCCTGAGCAGCAGATCGAAAGATAGCTTAAGCATGCTTAAATGCTGGGAGATAAGAGGAAACTAACGAGTTACATCAGGTAAGTGAATCAGGAGTCTGATTATTAGACCAATATAATTATAGAAATCATGATTCTGAACATTCAAAATCACTCTTCACATTAGAGGTACAGGAAATATAGTACAACAGCCATATTCTATAATGGCTTTATAATAAAGCCAGATAAAAAAAAAGTATCAGCCTCATAAGGAGTAAGTATGAAGCTCTCGCCGGATTGTGTACGCACTAGAGGTGCAAGTTTATAATAGAGCTTCAAGTTGTGGATGTGAATTCTACCTATGTGGAAGGGAGGTTATGAAAGAGACAAAAGATACAATGCGATATTAAAAGCTAAGTAAGGTAAAGGTTAAGAAGGTACGAGATGCTCAAGTGTAGAAGGTTGTGAATAGTCCATATATCAGATAGAGGGCTAGAAGCGACGTGATTCAGTATCCACAAATGATAGTGGTGTTGTCAGTGACATATCTTCTAGCCTATAGTTTCCAAGTACCGAGAGGTCTAGTTAAGAGAGTAAAGAAGAGTTAGAGACGATTTGATGTCTCGCTTGAAGTTCCAGAATAACATAAGGAAATGTATGGTGCTAGAAAGTTAAAGGAAGGTTATGAGTACTATAAATAGATATGTGTAGGTCGCAAGCTAAAGCGTGGTAAAGCAACAAGGTTTTAGGTGGACAGGAGTAAGGATAAACAGAGGTGATTGAGAAGGTGACGAGAATAGGTAAGGCCTCAGAACTAAGCCGATCAAAACAAGAGAGCTGATGGTTTCCGTAAGTTACAAAAAAACTCAGTATAGCCTGAATGAACTCAGAGGAGTCTAAGACTATGAGCAATTTGAAAAGATGAAACGTTGTCCTGGTAGTAGAATAAGGGTGTAATTATGATAGATACGAGGATGACATTAAGGCCATTGATTGGTCAATGATTCAAAGAGAAGGGATTTCATGAATTGCATGAGATTAGAATACCCCTCATAAGATAAATCACGTTGGGATGCGATGAAATACGGTTATTGAAGTATAGTATCGCCCCTAGGTGGATCGAGCAAATAACTTTAGATGTTCCTTGATGAGACGTGATCCCTAAGGAAAATGTATTACGTAAGAGGTTTCAATTTATCAGTGGTAAATTATAGATCAACATTAAGGTGAATCAACAATAGGCAGATAAAAGTTCCAAAGTATGAGATGATATTAGGCTGTCATTCTTAAGATGAACAGTAATGAGGAAGAACTAAAGGACTTAGATTTATACATATAGTATAAGCAACGAGAGGGTAATCTGGAGTTGGGTAGCAAACCTCGGCGATAATAAATCGAAGTAAGTGTGATGGTGTAGTATAACCTACCTAGATGTAGTAAAGCCATAAGGATATATTTGCAAGGCTACGAAACAAGAGATCGCAACAGTCGTAAGTTTGACAAAGTACCGAGCGAAGAACTTCACTACACCTAGATACACCGGGAGGAACAACTTGTCATAGTTCTATATATGTTCCCAAAGTGAGGCCTAGAGATTGGCTAGAAGCTGGAGGAAAAGGAACAGAAGAGTCGCATAGGCACACATACAAGGGGAAAGTCATACAGGATGCATGACAGAAGGTTGCAATAAGTACGAGATTGGAAGGATTCCGACCACAAGTCATGGTGTGAGAAAGAGGCCTAAAAGGGGGAATGCCCTAGCCTATGGATTTATTCATAGAACAGTTGCCTAGATGGAAAGGCCGGCAATAAAGTATTTATAAGTGCTATAGGTTATGAGACTCATAAGTGCATTAGTCAACATTCGAGGACGAATGCTCCAAAGGGGGAATGATGTTACAACCCATATTTTCGTACGTACAAGTACATCGTAAGTCAATTGATGTAAGCTCAGAAATGAAATCATATTTGAAAAGTTTACAAAGTAAGTTAATCATATTACCTCAGAAGTTACAAATATTGAAGATCATGAACAACAAGTACAAAGAGGGTTGTAAGGTTCAGAAGCTAAAGGAATTGAAGAAAATAATGTTTCGTCGAAAGTCGACAAGTTGGGAATATTATAGCATGTAATTTTGGGGTGAGACTAGGGTATTTAATATGATAAGAAGGTTATGTTATGAGTTATGTTATTCGTATGATAGTCATGTTATGTTTTCAAGTCAAGCAAGTGGTGGAACAAAAGTCGATGAAAGTTATCACAGGTTACGTTCATAAGTTTTACTAAAACTTTGGGTCAAATGTAACTATGATTATCTCCCAATATACTTAGAGTTATAGGGTGTTTAACCCGTCAAACTAAATATCTATGAGTCTATTTTCCAACGCATTAAACCGTTTATCAATATGATATCGGAGTAGAGAGATATGGGCATTTTTGCGAGACTGCATAGACTGTCACCTACTTGCTTAAACGAGAATTCAAAACTGGGTCAGTTCGGGTCGTTCAAAAATGGGCCAGTTCGGGTCGTTCAAAGAGTCATTTTTAAAGGCCTATCCCCTTCATATATTAGGCTGATAATAGGGAAAAATAACCCGACTTAATCTCTGCAAAACTCCTCCCAAATATTTTCCCCAAACCCCAATTGATTTTCTTACCCTTTCAAGTTCTTATTAGAGGTAAAGCCTAGAGTTTGAAGAACCAAGATAGGAGCTGAGTTATCCAAAAAATAAGGTAAGTTTACTGCTCTATTTCATCCATTTATTCTGCTGTAGATGCATATTAAATCGTTCTATATTTGTAAGAACCCACGGGACGGTGATCGGAAACCGTGAGTTGAGTTATTCACTTGTAGCAGACTGTTTTGTGGACTATTTTGTGGTGCTATTGGGCTGCGTGTTTTACTACTGTTTTGTAGAGTTTTGGAGGAGGAACTGTGTGTAGAAACACCACATAAATTCAAGATGTTGGACTGGTCATTCGTTGGAATATTTTTGGGTTGTTGACACTACTACGGTGGTCGTTTTGTGTATGAAGAGATTGGAGTGTGTTGGGCTATTTTGTAGTATTGTGTGGTATACATAAGGTTGGAAAATAATGTATTTATGTTGTTATTGTTGTTTTTGGTGTTGTTGTTATCTTGAATTTGAAGGAAGTAAGGATTATATGGGAGATGTTGTCCGTTTTAATATAAAATAAGTTTGTCATTCGTTGTGCGATAGTTGTACCTTTTCTAACTTAATTATAGTATTATTATCATTGTTGTAGATTAAGGTGAGAAGAGGCGAGTTAAACTTGGTGATTGGAAAGGTATGTTAAGGTTAAGCCTTTTCTTCATTTTGGCATGATCTCGTAACTACATGTGTTTGATAATGAGACATAAAGAGAAGTTCATATTCATGAATTTATTCACATTATCCTAGTCTTAGAAGTTACAGTATTCTCCCTTATCGGACTTTATATTCAGTTAAGTATTGTTTTATTCCAGTCAAGAGAGCAGAGGGTATATATATACAGTATTATAGTATTTTCACCACCATCGAGCTATAATTGATGGGCAGTCCCCTATTGGGTAACCTCTGATTAGATGGTAAGTTATATACCGATTCTACTGTGGCCGAGCGCCTATTAGCGAGCCCAGAATTGCCGAGATACAAAGCCTAGTATGGTCGAGCGCCTATGAGCGAGCCTACTACGGCAGGGCAGTTACACATACCAAGCCTTATAGGGCCGGACAACTATTTTACATATTATATGGAGAGAGTTGAGTCAGTATCAGTAGGTAAGAATATCTTTAGATTATTTTTGACTCCTAGTTACATTCAGTTATTATATCATTAATTCAGTTTCAGCTTTCAGTTATTCTATTGCCTTACATACTCAGTACATTATTTTGTACTGACGTCCATTTGCTAGGGACACTGCATTTCATGCCTGCAGGTCCTGATAGACAGATGGATAGACCTTCCCAGTAGACAGAGCCAAATATCAGCTTTGTTGGTAAGCTCCACTTCCCCGGAGTTACCAGGTCTAGACCTTGGAGTCCGTTTTATATATACATGTTTGATGGGTAGGTCGAGGCCCTGTCCCGACCATGATACAGTTCAACTATCTCTAGAGGCTTGTAGACAAGTCCTGTATAGTTTGTATATCAGTAGATGTTCATGGCGGCCTCGTCAGCCTGCACATTTATATATATATATATATATATGAGTTTTTGGGTATGTTTATATATATATATATATATATATATGAGTTTTTGGGTATGTTTACCCCTCATATGAGAGAGACGATATTTTCAGATGATTCAGAATATGGCCTTATCGGCCTAGGTTGAGGGTTACTCCTCTAGATCTCACAGTTACAGAGTGGTACGCTCGGGCCGAGTATGGTATCAGGTGTCGGCCCCGCCTCTTCAAGTTTGGGGCGTGACACGCGGCCGGGATGATGTCACTGGTAGCGACTGAAATGAACTGTTCCATCCACCCACGATCATTATCATCATCCATGCTGGATAGCAGAGTATGGTGGCTGCGCTTGCTGTAATTTATCATTCCTCCGCAGAAGATGTTAGGGGAATAGAGGTTTATCACTCGATCTTAGGTTAGCTTTTCTCTCGTGTCCCGGAACAGGCGCCGAAGACAAGAAATTGTCCTCCACATGGAAGGACTTACTTGTGTTAAACACACCTGGTAGCGGAGGCAGAACTCCACGATGATGGTGTCAAGCTCTCCACTCAAAGAGAACGCTCTCAAAGTGAAGGGATACGTGTAAAAATACGTAAAACCCTTCTTGGGTAAGGTTATCCGCTATGCCAGGTCGGGAGCGATAATGTCCAAATCTTGACAGTGGTAGTCTTCCTTCACAACAGGGATACTAGAAGAACAGATAGAAGAAGGGTATATGCTAACGACCCACGTACGAGGGTGAGCAGAGGATACTTCTCTTCAAAATATTTGGTAATGACTTGACTCTTTGGGATGATGGTGCTCACCGTAGGAGGAGGAGCGTCATCATCTTTACCTTTGTTCTTTGAAGAACTAGTGTTTCTGGAAGAAAATGCCACTTTTTATAAGAAGGAAGGTTTTTCTCTCAAAGAAGAAAGTTAAAGAAGGGTTAAAGACAAAGCATGAGTTGACTAAAGAAAGTTAGAGAAAGTTTAGAGAATTATGAAGTGTAAATGAAGGAGGTTGATATGTATAAGTAAAGGTATAAGGGGATAAAATCGTGGCCATAATTATCTCGATAACCGGCAAAAGCGATGCTAAATCGTGGGATGACGCGTGTTCGGGTCATTAAATGCGGAGAGACGTGCGTCTAACCAACCGTCAAAAACTTTTCAGAGTGGGTTTGAGAATTTCCCGCCAAAAAAGGCGTTTCTACCAACTTTCCGTTGACACAAAGTTATGCACCGGAAAGCATGTAGGGTAAAAAATATATATTAAATGATCACATGAGAAAGTGACACGTGAAGCCTGAGACAGAAGGTAGTTGAAACGGAGGCAACGATCCCGTCTGCTACCAGAGAGAATGATATTCATAAAGATGAAATAAATGCCTGTCACCACATTCTTTAACGGACCTCATAATTATCAGTAAAAAGGGGCTTGATACTAGGAATATTCTACAGTATTAAGTACGCGGCTTGTTGCGAGGAATATAATTTTCACTACCTACCGTTACACATTCTTCAATAGACCTCATAATTGTCATTAAAAGGGGGCTTGATCCTAGGAGCTTGTTCCCTAGGTGTAACTATAAATAGTGAGCTCTATTATCATTATAAAGGATACGTTTTTTTCTGGAAAACATACGATACACTCTATTCAAAGCTCAATATAATTTTATCTTCTTGTTTACTCATATCGTTGATGTTGTCCCCGAAAGCCTGCTATCGGAATTACAATTATGCTATTTTATTTTTCATCTCAAGGCTAAGTATTACATTTTTGTCTAATTCATCTATTATTTTACGATCAAATTAATTCTCTTATCTATAAATCACATAAAAATTCAACTGTACAATTTTACGGGTAAACACTCATGTATATTAAAATTGGTACCCTTTGATTGTTCTATCATTTGTAAAAAATCACAAAAAAAACATTGATTTTTTAAAAATAAAATATACGGAAAATGTTGAATCCTTTAGTTCTTCAATATGAGCTGCACACTAACGAGATTATTTGACTTTCGCCCAAAACAAAGCTCACTTTTTCCTAAAAAGATAAGTATGTATATATAATGATATATATATATATATATATATATATATATATATATATATATATATATATATATATATATATATATATATATATATATATATATATATATATATATATATATATATATATATATATATATATATATATATATATATATATATATATATATATATATATATATATATATATATATATATATATATATATATATATATATATATATAAATCTTGCGCACACTATTACATACATTATTCCACACGCCACAAGATTAAGATTCAATTAACTTATGATTGCAATGCAATATGTGTCGTCTACACAGAAAATATGAGCGTCAAACCTTAAGACGAAGTCTAAAGTAGTTTGATGTTTGGCCATAAGTCTATATTTTTATTGCATTATTTACTTTATATTTTGGGGCTTTAATGCTAAACTATACTATATTCGTGCTTAATTGAGTTTATTTTATGTGTAGGTATGTTGAAGACGAAATTGAAAGTAAAGTAGAGATTTTATTAGTATTTTATACACTACAAGAATGGAGTCAAAATTATTTAATTAGTAGATATATTAAGGTTTAACTTTGTGTGGGAAGACAAAAGAGACAAATCAAAAAGAAGACAAAAAGAAAGAACAATGCAAAAAAAATTGAAAACTAAGGAAAAGAAGACGAAAAACGTGAAATGGAAAGTGATGTTAGGAATGTAGAACCGAAGAAAGAACAATGCAAAAATTGAAGCAACTCAAAAGCGAAGCAGCATCCCAGGCGACGCGAGGTTCACTGCTCGAGATAGAGCAGGCGGCGCGAGACTCATAGCGGGAATTTGAGCTCGCGAGACAAGGCCTGAGGCGAGGTGGAGCACGCTATAGAGGTCGCGAGGAGGATAAATAGTCATTAAACACTATTTTTATGGGAATTTTTGCGACCAGAGGAAAGAACATCACGTGGAACCACTTTTGGAGAAGAAAATCATCGAGTTCTTCATTCCTTTATCTTTTTTTTTTATATAATTTGTTTATGCAAAATATTTGAAAAATTGTTACTGCGAACATGAGTGGCTAAGCACTCTATGTTCTAGGGTTGTGGTTGACATGATTATTAACGTTTATTAATTACATCTCTGTTAATTCGGATTATCATCTTGTGGTTGTTTCTTTGATTCTAGTTTTAACTTGTGAATTGTTGTAGCTACCAATTCACCCTACTATCTATGTTATGTTTGGGAAAGCCGTGTTTAGATTAGAGTAGAATTAGAGAAAGCTTGTTTCTGAACTCGTGGCTGGGGGGAAAGATTTTGCGGTTAGGATAGGAATATACCTAACAATCTTGCTTAATTGAATACCATATTATATTCGTTCATGATAGACTCAATATCATAGGAATATATGGTTGATGTATTGTGGATTGGCGAATAGTATTGTGGGAACATGCTATTCATATAAACGATCTGGTTAATTAGCAACCATAGATAATCTGGATTAACGAGTGTGATTATTTAACTTAATAGGATTGATAAACCAACCACAATCCTGGATTTTCACCTCCTCTGAAGTAAAATCTCGTCATACAAAATTGCATTCTTCATAATTTAGTTGTTATTTGTTTAATTTCCGCAATAGTAGATTAATAGAAAAAATATCACTCTTACATATCTTGGACAATTAATTAATTTTAGTTTACTTAGTTAACGATCAATCTAAGTCTCCGTGGATTCAACATCCGACTTTCGAGTCACTTTATTACTTGACGACCATGTATACTTGCGTGTACTTGGGGAACCAACATAGTTCCTGCTGACACATGAAGCACATTTGAAATTTCTTTCTTTTTGTTACATAATACAAAAACATATATGGAAGTCCAAAGTAGTTCCTGGCTGAAACATGAAGCATTCTTAAATTCTCCCCTATTTAATTTAAAGTATACAATGAATGGAAAAAACTATTTTGTCTTTCATAAAGGTTCTTGAGAGATTAGAGGGTATCTTCAAGTGACGAAATCCCTTTCATCGAAAATTACTCATGGTAGCAAGGTAAATGTTATGTATATATATTATATATTGACTCCCGTTGATTTTATTTGTGAGTTTAATTCTCTATATTTTGACCCCCTTAGTGAAAATTCTCCCCTTAATTGTTCTGGATTGTAAAATCGTCTACATTTTCTTTGTATGTTTGTTAATAATAACACAAATGAGTTGCTGAATATTATATTTTACTTTGAAAAAAATTGGGTGTATAGCATATAAAATTGCAATTTTCTTTTTTTGGAATAAACAACAACAACAAAAAACTCAGTGTAATCTCATAAGTGGGGTGTGAAAAGGGTAGTGTGTATGCAAACTTCACCCCTAATTTATGAAAATAGAGAGGTTTGTCACGCCCCGACCTGGGAGCGAGACTGGCACCCGGTGCCTCAACTAACCTAGTGTACCGAATTGCGACTAAGGGACTTTGAACATATAATGTCATAATTTGGCCATGGGGCCACCTTGCAAGACAATTTGCGAAGAAAAATATAAAACATAATGGAAACTAGCGCTGAATAAACATCAATATAAAGTTGTGCCGACAAGGCCGTCATAACTACTACAACTGACAATCCACCAAAATATACATACCAGGCCTACAAGCCCAACATAGTGCGCTAACTGACAGGATATGTCTACAAGCCTCTACTGATAGATATATTGTGATCGGAACAGGGCTCCGACCTACCATAATATATATACATACACACAGAAGATGTACACGAAAACCTAGACCCGATAACTCCGAAGGATGTGGAGCTTACCGATCACGCTGAACTCTGGAAACACCTACTGAGGAGGTATACCCGTCTGTCTATCTGAACCTGCATGCATGAAATGCAGCGTCCCCAGAAAAGGGATGTCAGTACAAAATAATGTACCGAGTATATAAGGCAATAACATGACTGAAAGTTGAAACTGAACTGATAATATAATAACTAAAAGTAATTGGGAGTCAAAGATGATCTGGAGATATACTTACCTGTTGATACTGACTCAACTCCTTCAATATAGTAAGTAAAATAATTGTCCGGCCTTATAAGGCTCGGTATATATAACTGTTTTGCCGTAGTAGGCTCGCTCATAGGTGCTCGAGCATACTAGGCTATGTATCTCGACCATGCTGGGCTCGCTCATAGGCGCTCGACCACAGTAGGCTCGGTATATAACTTTCCATCTGATTAGAGGTTGCCCAATAGGGGCCTGCCCATCGATTATAGCTCGAGGGTAATGAAAATACTGTAATACTGTATATATAGGCTTGCTGATCTCTTGAATGGAAGAAGACAATACTAAATTGAATATAGAGTCTCGATAAGGAATAATATTATAACTTATGAGACTAGAATAGTGTGAATAAATTCATGAATATGAACTTCTCTTTTTGTCTCATTACTAACACATGTAGCTACGAGATCATGCCAAAATGAAGGAAGGCTTAGCCTTAACATACCTTATCACACTCTTTTCAATCACCAAGTTGAACTCGCCTCTTCTCACCTTAATCTACAACAGCGATAATAATACTATCATTAAGTTATGAAACGTATAACTATCGCACAACGAACAACATGCTTATTTTGTATTAAAACGGACAACATTTCCCCTATAATCCTTACTTCCTCCAAATTCAAGATAATACCAACAACACCAAAAACAACAATAACAACATATATACATTATTTTCCAATCTTATGTACACCACAAAATTCTACAAAACAGCCCAACACACCCCAATATCTTCATACACAAAACGACCACCGTAGTAGTGTCAACAACCCCGAAAATATTACGAAGAACGAACATCCCACATCCTGCATTTATGTGGTGTTTCTCTACACCCTTCCTCCTCCAAAACTCCACAAAACAGTAGTAAATCACGCAGCCCAACAGCAACACCAAACAGTCCAAAAAATAATCCATAAAATAGTCCGCTACAAGTGAATAACTCGAACTCACGGCTTCCGATCACCGTCCCGTGAGTTCTTACAAATATAGAACAACTTACCATGCATCTACAACTGTAAAGAATGGATGAAAGAGAGCAGTAAACTTACCTTATTTGTGGGATAACTCAGCTCCTATCTTGGTTCTTCAAACTCTAGGCTTTACCTCCAATTAGAACTTGAAAGGGAGAGAAAATCAATTGGGGTTTGTGGGAAATTTTTGGGAGGATTTTTGCAGAGATTAAGTCTGGTTATTATGACCTATTATCATCCTAATATATGAAGGGGATAGGACTTTAAAAAGGCCTCTTTGATCGACCCGAACTGGCCTAGTTTTGGACGACCCGAACGGGCCCAGTTTTGGATTTTCGTTTAAGCAAGTAGGTGACAGTCTACGTAGTCTCGCAAAAATGCCCATATCTCTCTACTCAGATATCGTATTGACAAACGGTTTTAATGAGTTGGAAAGTAGACTTATAGATCTTTAATTTTATGGCTGGAACACCCCATAACTCTAAGTATATTGGGAGAAAATCACAGTTACATTTGACCCAAAGTTTTAGTAAAATTTATGAACGTAACTTGAGATGACTTTCATCGACTTTTGTTCCACCACTCGCTTGACTTCAAAA
Organism: Nicotiana tabacum; assembly: GCF_000715075.1. NCBI lineage: Eukaryota > Viridiplantae > Streptophyta > Magnoliopsida > Solanales > Solanaceae > Nicotiana > Nicotiana tabacum. Next base: position 1,875,932 of record NC_134094.1, read on the forward strand.
CATAACATACGACTATCATACGAATAACATAACCTCCTTATCATGTAAAATACCCTGGTCTCATCCCAAAAGTACATGCTATAACATTCCAATTTGTCGGCTTTCGACGAAACATTATTTTCTTCAATTCATTTAGCTTCTAAACCTTCCAACCCTCTTTGTACTTGTTGTTCATGATATTCAATATTTGTAACTTATGAGGTAACATGATTAACTTGCTTTATATATTTTCAAAGATGATCTCATTTTTGGGTCCTACATTAGTTTGCTCACGACGCAGTTTTACGTACAAAAAAATATAGGGTGTAACATCATTCCCCCCTTTGGAACATTTGTCCTCGAATGTTTACTTTTAGAGACTTTGGAAAAAATTTGCCAGAGTTTCCTCCGTACAATAGACTATAACCAACTTGCATGTAACCAGAAAACATACTATGCATGCCACACATGGCCAATGTCTATAAATAACAACACTTTGCCTCAAAGAGTCGTAAATCATAAATATTGAAAGTCAGAAAATAAGAGCTTACATGATGACCTACTAGCCTGAATAGAGTTGTGTTATAGCATCCCATCTCGAGCCATATCTTCAGTTTAAAATAGGTTGGGGTATTTATACTTCATTTCTTCCTCCGCTTCCCATGTCATCTCTTCCACATTATTGCTTCTCCATAAAACCTTCACGGAGGCTACCTCCTTATTTTGTAGCTTGCGAATTTGTCGGTCTAAGATGGCAACTGAAATTTCCTTGTATAAAAAGTCCTCCGTAATTTGTACATCATCTGTGGACACCACTCTAGTAGGATCGCCAATGCACTTCCGTAGCATAGATACGTGAAAAACCGGATGGACTGACTCCAATTCTGAGGGCAATTCTGACTCATACGCTACTTGGCCCACTCTCCGAATAATCTTGTAAGGCCCAATATACCGTGGGCTAAGCTTGCCTTTCTTGCCAAACCTCATCACGCCCTTCATAGGGGATACCTTTAAGAATACCCAGTCATTAATCTCAAACTCTAAGTCTCGTCGCCGCATGTCAGAATATGACTTCTGGCGACTCTGAGCTGTCAACAGTCGCTCCCGGATGAGCTTTACTTTCTCTACGGCCTGCTGAACTAGGTCTGGCCCATGTAACCCAGATTCTCCAATATCAAACCCTATAGGAGATATGCACTTACGCCCATACAAAGCCTCGTACGGAGCCATCCGAATACTGGAGTGGTAACTGTTATTATATGCAAACTCGACAAGAGGTAGATGTTCATCCCAACTTCTTTTAAAATCCAACACGCATGCTCGTAACATATCCTCGAGCGTCTGAATTGTGCGCTCAGCTTGTCCATCAGTTTGTGGATGAAATGTTATGCTGGGATTCACCTGAGTCCCTAGACCTCTCTGAAATGACCTCCAAAAATGTGCTGTAAATTGAGCCCCACGGTCAGATATAATAGATACTGGTACTCCGTGTAGCCGCACTATCTCCTTAATATATAACTTTGCATAATCTTCAGCTGTATATGTAGATCTGACCGGTAGAAAACGAGCTGATTTAGTGAGCCTATCGACTATCACCTATATAGAATCGAACTTACGATGAGAACGAGGTAAACCCGTAACAAAGTCCATGTTTATCGCCTCCCATTTTCCATGTCGGGATCTCTATAGTCTGCATTAGCCCTCCGGGCCTCTGATGCTCTATTTTCACATGCTGGCAACTAGGACACTGGGCGACAAACTCAGCAATGTTCTTCTTCATATCGTTCCACCAGTACACATCCTTAATGTCATGATACATCTTCGACGACCCATGATGAATGGAGTACCACGATTAATGTGCCTCTGACATAATCCTGTCTCATAGTCCTGCTACATCTGGAACACACAAACGACCCCTATATCTGAGAACCCCATCTCCCTTGAGCTCTAACAATGGATTCTTCTGCTGTGGAACTAGCTCTCTCAACTCGACCAACTCTGGGTCATCGTACTGCCTTTCCTTGACTTCAGCTATGAGAGATGATTTTGCAGTGTTTTGGAGTACAACTCCACGATCGTCAGAATCTACTAACCGAACCCCCAAACAAGCCAATTGATGAATCTATCTAGTTACTTATCTTTTCTAGGCCTTTACATGTGCTAAGCTACCCATAGATTGGCGACTTAAGGCGTCTGCTACAACATTAGCTTTCCCTGGATGGTAGAGAATATTAACATCATAATCTTTCAATAACTCAAGCCATCGCCTCTGTCGCAAATTCAACTCTTTTTGCTTGAATATATATTGCAGACTTTTATGATCGGTAAATACATCAACATGAACACCATATAAATAATACCGCCATATCTTAAGTGCATGGACAACCGCAGCTAACTCGAGATCGTGGGTTGGATAATTCTTCTCGTGCTTTCTTAATTGCATTGAAGTATAAGCAATTACCTTCCTATGTTGCATCAAGACACATCCTAACCCAACACCTGAGGCATCACAATACATGACATAACCCTCTGGACCCTCTGGAAGTGTTAGAACTGGCGCTGAGGTCAACCTGTTCTTAAGCTCTTGGAAACTCCGCTCGCAAGCCTCCGTCCACTGAAACTTAGTTGATTTCTGCGTCAACTTCGTCAATGGTGCCGAAAGGGAAGAAAAACCCTTTACGAACCTCCGGTAGTATCCTGCTAAGCCTAGAAAGCTACGAACCTCTATCGGAGTGGTAGGTCTAGGCCAAGATTTCACGGCCTCAATCTTTTGAGTGTCTACCTTTATACCTTCATCGGATACAATATGCCCCAAGAATGCTACAGACTTCAACCAGAACTCACATTTAGAAAACTTAGCATACAACTTACGATCACGAAGGGTTTGGAGTACCGCTCGCAAGTGGTCCACATGCTCATCCTCTAAACTTGAATATACCAGAATATCATTAATAAATACTATCACGAACAGATCTAAAAATGGTCGGAATAGGCTATTCATCAAGTCCATAAATACGGTGGGTGCATTCGTCAACCCGAAGGACATGACAATGAACTCGAAGTGGCTATATCGGTTCCTGAAGGCTGTCTTCGGAATATATTTCTCCCGAACTCTGACCTGGTGGTATCCCGATCTCAAATCTATCTTTGAAAAGAATCTAGCCCCCTGTAACTGATCAAACAAGTCATCAATCCTTGGAAGTGGATACTTATTCTTAATAGTTACCTTGTTCAACTGCCTATAATCGATACACATCCTCAACGAGCCGTCTTTCTTCCGCACAAAGAGTATCGGTGCACCCCAAGGTGAGGTACTGGGCCTGATGAAACCTTTCTCCAGCAAATCTTTTAACTGCTCCTTCAACTACTTTAATTTGGCAGGTGTCATTCTATACAGAGGGATGGATATTGGTTGAGTTCCTAGAAGCAAATCGATGCTAAAATCAATCTTTCACTTTGGAGGAATACCTGGAAGCTCATCTGGAAACACATCTGCATACTCATTAACTACGGGAATAGACTGAAGTGTAGATATCTCAGCATCTGCATCTCTAAATCGCACAATATGATAAATGCACCCTTTTGCAATCATTTTCGTCGCCTTCAGATAGGAAATAAACCTACCTCTGGGTGCCACTGTATTACCTACTCATTCAAGGACTACCTCACCTGGAAAATGAAATCTAGCTGCCTTTGCTCGACAATCAACTGTAGCATAGCATGCTGACAACCAGTCCATGCCCATGATAGCATCAAAATCCATCATCTCTAACTCAACTAGGTCGGCTGAGGTCTGATGACTACAAATTATCACCGTACAACCTCGGTAAAACTGTCTAGCAATAATCGATTCTCCGACCGGTGTAGATACCGCAAAAGGATCACTTAGTATTTCAGGCACTATACCAAATTTCCCCGCGACAAATGGGGTAATATATGAAAAAGTAGATCCTGGATCTATCAAGGCATAAGCATCGTGAGAGCAAATGGTCAATATACCTGTCACAACGTCTGGTGAAGACTCTAGGTCATGTCGACCCACTAAAGCATAAATATGGTTCTGATTAACACCTGAACTGGAACCTCTACCTCTACCTCGACCTCTACCAGCCGGAGATTGAGACTCGCACCCAGAAGGATGCACAGACATAGATGATCCTGTCGCTGAACTTGCTGGTTGTGTCATACCCCCAGAATCTCTATTTGGGCAATTTCGCATCATATGCCCCGGACGCCCACATGTATAACAAGCATCAGAACCTGCTTGGCATTGTCCCAAGTGTCCTCTACCACAGATGTCACACCGCGGCGAAAATGACCATGTGTGCCTTGAACCTCGTTGTCATTGCAAAACTGACGCCCGTGAGCTCTCACCTGGTCCTGACTGAGTATAGTGGTCATACTTGTAACCCTATAACTGAGGTGGCGGAGGCCTAGGTGGCCGTCCAAAGTACTGGGGCCTATAACTACCCTGAGACTGCTTCTGAGACCTAGGAAATCGCATCCTCTTACGCTGCCCTTGCTCAGTCCTCTCTGTACCCTACTGTCGACGCCGACCCCTTTCTATATTCTGAGCGAATGCCTGAATCTGGGATATCCATATTATCATGCAATGCAGCGGTGGCATATGCCTCAGTCAACTCTGGGGCTAACCCTGCTATAAACCTGTGGATCCTGTCACGCATAGTAGCAACTATGGATGGTGCATATCTGGCTAATGAGTCAAAACAGAGACTATACTCTCGAACACTTATATTGCCCTGCTTAAGGGCTAGAAACTGATCGACCCGAGCCTGTCGGATCTCCTGCGGTAAGTACTGGTCAAGGAAAGCATCTGAAAAATTCTCCCAACTAGCTGGAGGTGCATCACGTGCCCTAGACCTCTCCCATCCCTCATACCAAAGGATGGCTATATCTCGTAGTCGAAAAGTTGCTAGCTCAACTGCTTCTTTTTCTGTGGCATGCATAACCCGAAAGATCCTGTGAAGCTTATCTATGAAATCCTGTGGGTCCTCCCTCTGATCTGACCCCGTAAACTCTGGGGGACTCAAAGCAATAAACTCTCGGACCCTTGAACTCCAAGACCCCTCAGAAGATCGTGCACTAGCTGATGCCCTAGCTTGTTGCTGGGTAGCTACCAATTGTGTCAACAAATGCACAGCACTCCTCAAGTCCTGATCTGGTAGAAGTGGATGGGGAACTGGATGTGCGGTATCCCTAGGAATCTCCTCATGTGGTGGAGGAGCCGGTAATGGCTGAGTAGGGGTCTCGTCTTGGGCCTCAGACTGGGACCTATCTACTGGGGGTACCCTGCTGGTCCCCTCACCTGTTGTTATATCTCCCCTCTGGCTAGCCGTAGTCTTCCTAGTCACCGTCATCTGTGTATGAAAACACGAACACGTAAGTTTAACTCAAATTTCCTATAACTCAGTTCTACAACACGATTTAGATTTGAAAGAAGGGTAACCAACTCCTAAATGCCCTGTAGCTCCCTGCTTATATAATGTGGTGCACAACACATCTATAAACAAGATCCTACTAGACACGGCTTGTAGACTCCCTAGGATAGAACTACTCTGAAACCAAGTTTGTCACGCCCCGACCTGGGAGCGAGACTGGCACCCGGTGCCTCAACTAACCTAGTGTACCAAATTGCGACTAAGGGACTCTGAACATATAATGTCATAATTTGGCCATGGGTCCACCTTGCAAGACAATTTGCAAAGCAAAATATAAAACTGAATGGAAACTAGCGCTCACTAAACATCAATATAAAGTTGGGCCGACAAGTCCGTCATAACTACTACAACTGACAAACCACTAAAATATACATACCAGGCCTACAAGCCCAACATAGTGCACTAACTGACAGGATATGTCTACAAGCCTCTACTGATAGATATATTGTGATCGGAACAGGGCTCCGACCTACCATAATATATATACATACACATAGAAGATGTACATGAAAACCTAGACCCGATAACTCTGAAGGATGTGGAGCTTACCGATCACGCTGAACTATGGAAACACCTACTGAGGAGGTATACCCGTCTGTCTATCTGAACCTGCATGCATGAAATGCAGCGTCCCCAGAAAAGGGACGTCAGTACAAAATAATGTACCGAGTATATAAGGCGATAACATAACTGAAAGTTGAAACTGAACTGATAATATAATAACTGAAAGTAATTGGGAGTCAAAGATGATCTGGAGATATACTTACCTGTTGATACTGACTCAACTCCTTCAATATAGTAAGTAAAATAATTATCCGGCCTTATAAGGCTCGGTATATATAACTGCTCTGCCGTAGTAGGCTCGCTCATAGGCGCTCGGCCATACTAGGCTATGTATCTCGACCATGCTGGGCTCGCTCATAGGCGCTCGGCCATAGTAGGCTCGGTATATAACTTTCCATCTGATCAGAGGTTGCCCAATAGGGGCCTGCCCATCGATTATAGCTCGATGGTAATGAAAATACTGTAATACTGTATATATAGGCTTGCTGCTCTCTTGAATGGAAGAAGACAATACTAAAATTGAATATAGAGTCTCGATAAGGAATAATATTGTAACTTATGAGACTAGAATAGTGTGAATAAATTCATGAATATGAACTTCTCTTTTTGTCTCATTACTAACACATGTAGCTACGAGATCATGCCAAAATGAAGGAAGGCTTAGCCTTAACATACCTTATCACACTCTTTTCAATCACCAAGTTGAACTCGCCTCTTCTCACCTTAATCTACAACAACGATAATAATACTATCATTAAGTTATGAAACGTATAACTATCGCACAACGAACAACATGCTTATTTTGTATTAAAACAGACAGCATTTCCCCTATAATCCTTACTTCCTCCAAATTCAAGATAACACCAACAACACCAAAAACAACAATAACAATATATATACATTATTTTCCAATATTATGTACACCACACAATTCTACAAAACAGTCCAACACACCCCAATCTCTTCATACACAAAACGACCACCGTAGTAGTGTCAACAACCCCGAAAATATTACGACGAACGAACAGCCCAACATCCTGAATTTATGTGGTGTTTCTCCACACACTTCCTCCTCCAAAACTCCACAAAACAGTAGTAAATCACGCAGACCAATAGCAACACCAAACAGTCCATAACACAATCCATAAAACAGTCTGCTACAAGTGAATAACTCGAACTCACGGCTTCCGATCACCGTCCCGTGAGTTCTTACAAATATAGAACAACTTACCATGCATATACAACTGTAAAGAATGGATGAAAGAGAGTAGTAAACTTACCTTATTTGTGGGATAACTCAGCTCCTATCTTGGTTCTTCAAACTCTAGGCTTTATCTCCAATTAGAACTTGAAAGGGAGAGAAAATCAATTGGGGTTTGTGGGAAATTTTTGGGAGGATTTTTGCAGAGATTAAGTATGATTATTATGACCTATTATCATCCTAATATATGAAAGAGATAGGCCTTTAAAAAGGCCTCTTTGATCGACCCGAACTGGCCCAGTTTTGGATGACTCGAACTGGCCCAGTTTTGGATTCTCGTTTAAGCAAGTAGGTGACAGTCTGCGCAGTCTCGCAAAAATGCCCATATCTCTCTACTTAAATATCGTATTGACAAACGGTTTAATGAGTTGGAAAGTAGACTCATAGATCTTTAATTTGATAGTTGGAAAACTTCATAAATCTAAGCATATTGGGAGAAAATCGCAATTACATTTGACCCAAAGTTTCAGTAAAATTTATGAACGTAACTTGAGATGACTTTCATCGACTTTTGTTCCACCACTCGCTTGACTTCAAAACATAACATACGACTATCATACGAATAACATAACTCGTAATATAACCTCCTTATCATATAAAACACTCTGGTCTCATCCCAAAAGTACATGCTATAACATTCCCAATTTGTCGACTTTCGACAAAACATTATTTTCTTCAATTCATTTAGCTTCTAAACCTTCCAACCCTCTTTGTACTTGTTGTTCATGATATTTAATATTTGTAACTTCCGAGGTAACATGATTAACTTGCTTTATATATTTTCAAAGATGATCTCATTTTGGGGTCCTACATTAGTTTGCTCACGACGCAGTTTTACGTAAAAAAAAATATATGGTGTAACAGGTTGTATCTGATGACCCAAATTCACAACAATGTTGAAAAGAAATACAACAATGGAGACAATGTAAAAGTAAGAAGTAATAACATCAAGGTAATAAGATAGTTAGAGCAAATAAAATAAAGTGTTATAAATAAAGTTTTATTTAAGGTGAATGCCTATATTTTAGAGAGATTCTAGGGTTTGTTACTTTGTGGTTAAGTCACTTTTCTCTATAAATAGAGAGGGTTCTATTCCATTGTAATTAATCCCAAATCAATAAGAATTCTCTCTCCCTACTTTTCTCTCCAATTTTCTTCTTCTTTTATTGTTTTCTAACATGTGATCGGCACGAGAGTCTAACCAATTGAGTAGAGGATATTTGTTTTAATTTGTAGATATACTATTAATTAGTTGTCTAGCATTTGAGAAATTAAACCCCGTGGTGAGAAGATATAGGAATTTGTGTTAGACTCTAGGGTGAATACATTGATATTCCTATACTAGGAATCTTCTTCGGTCACCAGGCTTTGGGATACGTGCATGGTTCTCAACCCATACATAATATTGAGCATAATGATTATCGATTGTTCCATGAACTTCCTTCAGGAATAAATTCTCGACTTAAGTGTAATGACCCGACCAATCGTTTTGAGCTCTAGCGTGTTGTTCAGCAGTTTGAGGCCCTGAACAGCTTCACTTCAGGTATTGCGACTTGTACGCATGGTCGAAATTTAATTTCGGGAAGTTCGGAGTTGATTTGGAAATAAATTCTCATTTCGGAAGCTTTAAGTTGGAAATAGTGACTAAGGTGTGATTTGTGAGTAAATGACCTCAGAATCGGGATTTGAAGGTTCCAACAGGTTTGTATGATGATTTTAGACTTGGGCATATGTTCGGATCGAGTTTTGGATGACCCGGGAGCGTTTCGGCGCCTATTATGGAAGTTGCTATTTTGGAAGCATTTCATTAATTTGAGTTGAAGTGCATTTCAATATTATCAATGTCCGTTTGGTATTCTGAGTCTGGGAATAGCTCCGTATGGTGATTCTGATATTAGGAGCGCGCCCGGAAGTGGATTTGGAAGTCTGTAGGTCATTTCGGGGTCATTTGGTGAAAGTTAGAAATTTGAAAGTTTTTGGAGAGTTTAACCGGGAGTGGACTTTTGATATCAGGGTTGGATTACGATTCAGGAAGTTGGAATAGGTCTGTAATGCTAATTATGACTTGTGTGCAAAATTTGAGGTCAATCGGACGTGATTTGGTAGGTTTCGGCATCAATTGTAGGAGTTTGAAATTCTAAAGTTCATTGAGTTTGAATTGGAGGGTGATTCGTAGTATCAATATTGTTGGATGTGATTTAAAGTCTCGACAAAGTTCGTAATGTGTTTTGGGACGTGTTAGTATATTGGTTGAGGTCCTGAGGGCCTCGGGTGGATTCCGGATGGTTAACAGATCGAGTTTGGACTTGGAAGAAAAGATGAGGTAGCTGATATCAGGTGTGATCGCACCTGCGCAAAAGGGCCGCATGTGCGAGCCAATGGTTGCAGGTGCGGTTTGGCCGAAGCTGGGCAGTGACCGCAGGTGCGAAGGGTTGTCCGCACCTGCGAGGTCGCAGATACGGAGGTACGTCGCAGGTGCGAGAGTGAGAGAAGAGTCTGGGAGCGCAGGTGCGAGGGTATGTCCACACCTGCGAAGGCGCAAATGCGGAAGGAAAGGCGCATGTGCGGAGTCGTGCTAGGCAGAGGGAATGCCCAGGTGCGAGGTTTTGGCCGCACCTATGAGACCGTAGATGCGACGAAGAAGCCGCAAGTGTGAAAGTCGGGCTGGGCAGAATGATTTTAAGCGGGGTTTGGGTTCATTTCACCTATTTTTTATTTTGGTTGGGTGATTTTTGGAGCTTTTGAAGAGGGGATTTCATCATCTATTATGAGGTAAGTAACTCCCACCTATTTTGAATCAAATACATGGTTTTTATGTGGATTCAAGCATGGAAATTTGGTAGAAATTTGGGATTTTGAAGAAAAACCTAAAAATTGGTATTTTTAGATTTTGACCACAAATTTGGGCATGGAATTAGAAATAAATTATATATTTGAGTTCGTGAGGTGATGGGTAATAGTTATCTTCAAAAACTTTCAGAGTCCGGGCACGTGGGCCCGAAGGTGATGTTTATCGACTTTTCGAGCGGAGTTGGAAATTGTAGTAAATTGATTAATTATGAGTATTAGAGCATATTTTGATGGAGCTGCATCTTATTTGACTAGTTTTGAAGCGTTGGGCATCAGTTTGAGTTGTCAGAAAGGCTTTGGAGCCGGTTATGGAATTTTGGACCGAGGTAAGTCTCCTTTCTAATCTTGTAATAGGGAATTAACCCGATAGGTGAACTAAATTATTATGTGCTTCTATTTGTGGGGGCTACGTACGCACGAGATGACGAGAGTTCGTACGTAGCTACTAGATATGCCTATGTTCAGGTAGTTTTAGGCTCAAATCATGCCTTGTTGATATTGTTATTGATTTATGTTTATTATTTGCCTTGAGAAGGAGCGAGATTGAGTTTGCTTATTAAATATTTTTGAAAGGAGTTGAAATTGAGGAAGAATTGGGATCTTAAAAGTTTTTATTGGAATTTCGTATTTTGAAAAGAATGGAAGAATACTATAATAACTTAAGAAATCTCTGTGTAACCGCGTCGCAAGTATGATTCGCGAGCGAGGTAATCCCTTAAATTTATAATTGACCCCGTCGCATGGATGATTCGCGAGTGGGGTAATTAAGAAAAAGGTTATGATTTATTGATAAATTTATATTTGACCGCGTCGCATGGATGATTCGTGAGCGGGGTAATAGATGCATCTATGGTTCGCGTCGTTCGACCCTCGGCAATGCACAATTTATATTTATGTTGGATCGGGTCGAACTCCCTCGATGGTATTCTTGTGTGATAATAGAACTGGAAGTTCCTTTCATAATTGGCATAAATTTATTGTATGTGTGATCATATATTTTAAAGAAAGGAAGTGATTTAAGCTATGTACCAATTGCGATGATGTTCATGAGTTGTTATCGCACAATATTAAAGTAATGGTAGGATGCTTGTCTATGCGCGAAGGCAGTGAATGAATTGAAAGGAGGTTTTTCTCAATGCGTGATTCAGAGGTTCAATGTTTTATTTCCTACAGAGGGAAAGGCAATCGGATTAAGAAGGTTCAGGTGGGATTGATGGAGTAACGAGACTTGGTAATTTCAAGTGTGGTTAAATCTTCATTCGAGATGTGGTGTCGTTGTCCTTGATTAAATGTGTTAAGTTCGCCGGTGTTATGGCCTTCTTCAAATCGCTTTTGGGGCAGAGTATTGTGAATAGTGACGGGGAAGCGGATGTCAGATGTCGTAGTGTGTTGTGGTTCAGAATTGAATCGGTAATCCTAATGTTGATGGCTCAAGGAGGATGATCTTCGGGGAGGTTTAGAGTTGGCGGCGATCCGGTGGTTCGGGTGCTACATAGATGAATTTTGAGGTTAAGGCAATAACTGGGTAGTGGAGGATGAGGAAGGACATGTGAAAGGTGTCTGGCGGTGGTTAAACTTCTAGAAGGCCAAGTGTAAGGAAATAGAAGTCGAGTAGTCACTTAGAATAAAGGGTTTGACCAAAGTGGGAGAGTGGCAGAGTATCATACGGATTCTGTGGTAGGATAGCTACACGCCTTGAGGAACGATTAGAGTGAATTGGGATACATGGTGGATAATGACTAGGTCTACGTGCTTAATTTGGAATATTGGTTGATATACGGAGGAAGGTTGGATATGACAGGAATGAGTTTGCTTGATATGAAGAGGAATGCAATATGACTTCGGGTTGGAATGTACTGTCGCAATCTTTGGGAGGTCAATGGGGAGTGAACGAACTTGTACAGCTGGTAAATGAGCAAGGGCTCAAGATGGGATACTGACTTCGTAGTTATTATACCAGTGCAACAATGTTGGAAGATGTCGGCATGTAATTTCCACCAGTGGGTTATCTCCTGTGAGCAGGTTAGCGGTCGTGTGGTGCTGACGAAGCTTCTACAAAGAATTCTACTTGCTAACCAGTAAGAGGTCGAATTTGTAAAGGTGGCTGGTGATTCAGAGTGTTCATGAAGTGTTAATAGAAGGATTTCGATGAATTTTGCGGGTTGATTGTGCAAGATCATGTCAGTGAGGAAGAAGGAATCTTGGTAGGTTCCATGGGTATGTAATGGTAGCTTCAAGCTAAGTGGGATAGCCCCACCACCTACGATTATATTGTATGGTTATCTACTTGTAAGGTTTCTAGTTGTCAGCATATTGGTAGGTCATTATGACTAAGGAAAGGAAATATCACTGGTAATTTGAGCAGAGGATTTGGGGAATATGTGCTATATTTGGCCTTATCGATTCATGTTCAGGCTTTGGGAAGACTCGGAGTTTATGCTTCATGTTGATGTGATGTACAAGGAAAAAGAATTCAGTCGGTTGCTTCTTTGAGAGGGTGTACACGTGCTAGCAGAGCCTTGGAGTTGATTATATTCGGGACCAAGTCAGAGTGGGTGACTCTCAACAATGGTTCTAGTGGGTTCAAAGATTCAAAGTGTGGTGCCTAAGGATTTCGAGCCAGTAGTATGGTTAAGTATTGAGCTTTTGCAGTGAATTATGAAAAGTGGCTTGGAGTGTTCTACGTTATCTTCGGTCTGCGGTGTGGCATTGGAGGAATGGGAGAAAATAACTTCGTATTTATAGAGGGATTTGCAGAACGGGTGTACCAGTTGACAATACTATTGTGTGCTTAAGGAGAATATGAAACAGTTCATGGGTATTGAGACAATGTGGTCTCGTGAAATGGGATCACTCAGGATGAGTGCGGATTTAGTTCGTTACATTTGAATGGAGTTATTATTATTATTTCTAAGGAAAGTAGAGAATAAATTGGAAGAAGTGAGGTCAGTTAGTAATGGTTGAATCAACATGATTGTGGCAGTGATCAGTTTCTTTAGCGTGAAGTTTTACAGGTGGTTGTGGTTGTACATGTGAGGCTTGACGGCCGCCGTAATTTGATTTATTCGGAGGTATTCGATTATTATGGCCTGTTATGTATAGATGGATCTCGGGAGGGACATGGTGGTTTAGACCGCTACGTGGGGGTTGTATTTTCTGCGATTATGGGAATTCAGTCACGTGTGGCAAGGGTTCTCTTGAATGAGTTAAATGAAATGTTTCTATATGATGAAATGTGTACCCTATTGGTAATTTGGGAGTTATGATGAAATTCTTGTACTCTTGCGTACTGGTATGTTAGGTGCAGTGAGCGGCATGGGAATTGGAGGTTGAGGATCAAGGTTTCAGTTGAGGTCGACAAAAAAGCCAAGGGCTCAGATGAGCATGGAAGAATTCAGATGTTTAGAGTAAGGCGGTATTGTTTTTAGCGCCACCTGAGATCAATGTCCTGTGTAAGAGGCTCTGTGTACTGAGTTACGGATTCTTGATTTGCTTTACAGCATTAGAGTGACCGGCAGTATGGAGGTGCAGATTTTTTACCTGGTGCGAAAAGTCATGGGAGTGCGTCCCACGGGAAGATTTTATAGATGTGACATATAGTCACCTGATTCATTAAAGATTTAAAATCAAGTATGAAGATTGTGGTACTATCGCTAATGTGAGAATTTATGCCTGAAGGGCGCTTGGTTCATTTGATTGTGGACTGTGGAAGTTTGTTCCGGATTGACAGTTATTGTTGTGTGTAATGGGAAAAAAGGGTTATTGTGGATCCTTGAAAGGTTATTATCCCATTACGGTACGATCTGAATCGGTTTGAGGTCCGTGGATGGATCTAAGTGTGAATGTGGGCTCTATATCAGGCCGGATGTGTTCATTTCAGCATAGTATAGTTTTCGGAGGGGTCTTCGGGCCTTGGATGTTATTTCAGTCATCAGCTATTTCATGTAATACTCTATTGTGCCATGTGGGTTGTGCGACGGTTTGAATATTCGCACTCTTATTGTGGTCCCGTATGGTTTGTGGTATTATATGAGCAGGATGGCTCTCGAGATGCAGATCATATATCGCACCTTAGTTGTGCTTGAGTTTTATAGCATATGACGCTACCTGTCTCCCCAGGATTTGTATTATGCATTTGGCATGCTTATGGTTGATATTCTGGAATTTCGTGAGTATAAGCGTTACGACTCGATGTGTGTTTTCTTTAGATTATTATGTGTGGATCGGGTGGCATGCCGCCACACGTATATGGTTGGATCGGGTGGCATGCCGCCACGGATATGTTGTTTGGATCAGGTGGCACGCTGCCACGGGTATCATGTGTGGATCGGGTTACACGCCGCAACAATATGATGTTGAGTACAGTTCCCCACATCTATCCGTATGTGTTTTGTTTCTCATTTTCTGGGAAAAGTTCATAACATCTTTTCGGTTATTTAGCACTTGTGATACCGGGGTTTGGGATGATTATGGGTTGTCATGTATTGGAATTGTTAAAAATACTATTATTTACTCTGTAAATTCCATCTTTTATTATTTAAATGAAGGAAATACGATTTCAGAAATATTAAAAATGAGAACCAAATTAAGTATTTATTTTGGCTTGCCTGACAGCGGTGTCCGGCGCCATCACGACTTTAATGGATTTTGGGTCATGACATTAAGGGAAGTATTTTGCCTTATTTTTTTCTTTTAAATTCTTGAAATTCTATAATTTGATTTTAAATACAAGCAAAGACAATATTGTTTTCTTATAACTCTAGTAAAGTTTGTAAGAAATTATAACCACCTGAAGGGGTAAAATTTCTATGTCGTGCCATGATCAAATTCATGTATGATTGTGGCAAAGAAATGGAAACTCATCCCATTGAATTTGTTTCATTCTCATTCCCTCAAGAGAATGTGGTAGCAATATGTAATAAGTCTGAAAGAAGACAAAAATATTACCGTGAAGGTATCAATAGAGACGTGGCAATAGACGAAATTATAATCGTCATCGTTGTGGTAATGAAAAAAAATAAGAATTATCAAAATAATCTTTCACTGTGTGAAAGTAATGTTTGTCATCGATTTGATATGAGATTTTGTAAAACACATATAGATGATTATGGTCCATTCAAAATGTGAATGTGACAACATGTGATTTATGAATACATATTCATTCTTGGAAAAATATGAACGTATTAGTGGTAGTGAATATGCCACACTCACCTCTAGAAGAAGGTTTGAGATGATATAAGAAAATAATGTAATTATTATGGCATGAATGGTCATTGGTCACGTACCTATTGTACGCCAAAATATTTTGGCAATGTGATTATTAAGGGATATTTGTAATCCAAGAAATAAATCTTCCATATAATTTTAATCATGACCATAATGGTCTAACTTTCTTTTTAAAAGAGATATTTACCATACGGATGTTGATGAATATGTAGTAGTACCAAATTAATCGAGAGCTCTGGAATAGCTAATTATTACTATTTTGGAGGAATAAAATTGATTATCAATAAGGTATTGTGTTGTAGTAAGTCTCAAAGAAACTTAATTGAGTTTCTAAAGTATTCGCGGAAGCTATTGGTTAAATTGAGACTATAAATAAAGGAAAGATTTAATATCTTTTACTACTACAACTTGTAACAGGGTAATATGTATGTGAAAAGCTACCCGCTTTATTCTCCAGTTTGTACTATACAAATAAAAGAATATGTCACGATCCAAAATCAAACTAGCTGTGATGACACTTAAACTCACCCGCTAGGTAAGCCAAATAACAATAATCCGATTCAATTAATATTTAACTAACTCTAATACACTCCCCAATGAGTGGTAGTACAAATTACGAGTTTCTAAGATTAGAATTTACAAAGCTGGTAAGAACAAATACATCATCTCTTCAAAATGTACATAAACAGATTTTTATAAATCTAAGGCTACCGTGAACAAAAGGCAGCTACAACCGGAACACATGTGCGTCTTCAAATCCAACTCCCATCGATCACAGCAACATCAACATCCAATATCTGCACGCAAGGTGCAGAAGTATAGTATGAGCACAACCGACCCCATGTACTCAATAAGTAACAAACCTAACCTTAGGTTGAAAGTAGTGACGAGCTGGAACACAGGTCAGGGGTCCAACACCAATAGCCAACAACAGTTCATAACAACATAATGGAAGTAATAAAAGAAATAGCTTAGAGATAAAATGCTCAGCTCGTTCACAGTTCCAAAAGAATAAGCCTGCTTTTGAAGTATATCAATGAAAACCCAACTCTTTTACCGAAATCACCAAAATATGAGTACGTTTTGTAAAACTATATTTTTTCCCAATAACTTTTCAACAATAGATAAGATGTTTCATTTTCAAATGGCATGACGAAAATACAACTCTATACCTACGTGGCAATGAGTATGTAAAGTCATGAATGGCATAATATCGTACAACATGAGGAAAATGCATCTTTATGCCTGTATGTCAAATGTCCATGTCAATGTGATGCATCTCAGTGATAAAACCATATGCATACTCTCAGAGTATCAATTCACTCAGTCCTCCCGGTCACCCAGTCCTCACAACTACTCAATCCTTCCAATCCCTCGGCACTCGCACTCAGTAGGTACCTGCGCTCACTGTGGTGTGTACAAACTCCGGAGGAGCTCCTTCAACCCAAGTGTTATAACAAGCCAATCATGGCATAAATCAGTCAACCATGCTGCGTCGTGCAGCCCGATCCCATAAATAATAAAATATATAAAGCCAATATGGCCTGTTGCGGCGTGCATCCCGATCCCATAATTATCCTCACAATCAGGCCCTCGACCTCACTCAGTCATCAGTCTCTCGAGCTCACAGTGTTATGAAACTTTCCCCAAAATGATGATATGTTGTATCAATATATAACAACAGAGACTGAGATATGATATGCAATGAATGAATATGATTGAGTATGATATTACAGTTTAAACATATAATTCGACAGTAGAATTGACCTTAGTGGGTCCCAATAATATCAACATTTGCCTAAGCATAATTTCTAACATGAGTCACAACTCAGTTTCTCTAACACATGAAAACTACATGGAAAAATACAAGTTAATTAACTATACAACTCTACGGAATCGACTAAGTCTCAATTTCTACAGTGCATGCCCACACGCCCGTTACCTAGCATGTGTCACCTCCCAAACAATTCACATAACACGTATAATCAGGGTTCATACCCTCAACTCCAAGTTTAGAAGTGTTACTTACCTTGAACAAGCTGAATCCAATACCGAGCAAGCTAAACAATGCACCAGAAATTTCACTATGCGCATATCAACCTCCAAACACCTTCCTATCTCCTCAATTTAAGCCAAACGATCTGTATCTATTCAAACAACGTGCAAATAAATCACAATTTACTCCAATGCTTACAATTTAACAATTTACAAAAAAATTTAACTCCGCTAGAAAAATTCACAGTGGGTCCCACGTCTCGAAATCCGATGAAGCTCACAAAATTCGACAACCCATTCAATTACGAGTTCAACCTACTAATTTCACTCTAATCCGACTCCGAAACGATATTCGAAACTCAAATATTTATTTTATGAAATTATAGAAATTTCCTTCAATTTCTCTTGAAAATTCGATAATCATACGCCAAAATGAAGATTAATCCATGAAATATAATCACAGGTGAGTCAAGAACACTTACCCCAAGTTGTGTGGTGAAACTGCTCTCAAAATCGCCCAATCCGAGCTCCAAAATCCGAAAATGGGTGAAAATATCGAACCCTCGAACTTAATGAGTTCTGCCCAACGTTTCCACATTTGCGGTCACATTGTCGCATCTGCGACCACCGCTTCTGCGGTATAAATCTCTCTTCTGCGAGAACCACTTGACCATCAATGACCGCATCTGCGATGCCTGGGCCCGCATCTGCGGTCATGCTTTTGCGCAAGGTGCTCCGCACCTGCGAAGTGCTTCGCTCATGCGTTTTCCAGTGAGCAACTTACCTCCCCACTTCGCTTCTGCGAGGAGCTGCTCGCATCTGCGAAGTCTCTTCTACAATGGCACATGCACCAACACCATAATTCTTCAGCATTTTCCTAAGTCCAAAATTCAATCTGTTAGCCATCCGAAATCCACCAGAGGCCCCGGGGACCTCAACCAAATATACAAACAAGTCCTAAAACAATATACGAACTTAGTCGAAGCCTCAAATCACATCAAACAACAATAAAGCCGAGAATCGCACCCCAATTCAAGCTTTATGAAAACTAACAATTTTAACTTTTACATTCGATGCTGAAACCTATCAAATCAAGTCCGATTGATCTCAAATTTTGCACACAAGTCATAAATGACATAACAGACCTATTCCCATTTCCAGAATCGAATGCCGACCCCGATATCAAAAAGTCAACCCCCTGGTCAAACTTTCAACTTTCAATTTTCTATTTTCTCAATTTCAAGCCTAATTTAACTACGGAATTCCAAATAATTATCCGGACATACTCTTAAGTCCAAAATCACCATACGGAGCTATTGGAACCATCAAAACTCCATTCCGGAGTCGTTTGTACAAAAGTCAAACTACGGTCAACTCTTTTTATTTAAGCTTCCAACATAAAATTCATTCTTCCGAACTAATCCAGAAACACCTGAAAATCAAAACCGACGATTCACACACGTCATAATACATCATATGAAGCTATTCAAGATTTCAAATAGTAGAAAGGAGCGTAAATACTCAAAATGATAAGTTGGGTCGTTACATTCTCCCCCACTTAAACATACGTTCGTCCTCGAACGTGCCAAGAGTTGTTTCCAAGCCATTAAATCACTATTCCACCTTACCACGCACATACCCGGGGGTGATCCCATGCCACCCTATTCTATATAGGCATGACAACACATCATAATTGAAGATAATTACTTTAACCTTAGTTCGTAAAACTTAGAACCCAATTTTCCAACATCCAGCATTTTTTACAAGACCCGAATCTCACATCTACACACTGTATAAGTCTGAACAAGTTGTATCAAGCCATAACTATAACCCTAGATATAATCGCATAACATACTACACAACTCACATACTCGCAATATCATTCTCGATCACAATAACTACTTATCAAATCAACAAGTCAGGGAGCTCTCTCGCCCCGACCAGAACCATAATCACTTTCTAAGCCGACTTTTGATATTATCCTCCAAATATATCGTAATTAAATCTGATAGTACCCATTCTAGGTCCAATGAACTTATATTATCAAACACAACTATTCCACATACACGGCACACCAATATACTCATGCCACAAATTGCGCAATCTATGTACCCAAAAATGGAAAATATCTCAAAGAAGAGAATCGTTTCGCAAGTTCAACAAGCACCACCACAACCGTAGTGTTATGAGCTCATCATATATATTAGAACTAAGACACACGAATCTAATAACGTTAACCAGCTCTCCTAGAGTTCATATTAACATCACCCACATGGAAAACTCATATGTTATAGTATCAATATCTGGACACACACGGACAACTCATGTGCCAATAATATCAGTATATGGATCTGCACCGACAACTCACGTGCCAATAACATAATTCGCATGGCATGGTCACTGGCCTTCGGTCCAAGCATATCATACATGAGCAATCAAATAAGTACACATTTATATGATAAATGAAATAAGATTCACATGCTCTTGCACTGGTATAAATAATACGCCTTAAAGTAGGCATGTGCAAAGTGTGCTATCACAGCTCAATCGACAAGTTATCGCAGAAATAGTAACTATCTAGTTTATTTAGGGAATTAGCCTCTTTGTAACCTCGAGTATGACTCATATAGTTGTCAACAAAGGTATAAATACAAGAATGTTATAACTTTATACTTAATAGTCAACTCTAGGCATATCATAGCCTAAGCATTCTTTCGAGTATGATTGCTGGCCCCGATGCTCGCACATGGCTCAAACCTTATACATATACGCACGCGTAGCACGTAGCTATCACAAATAATTAATGTAACTAGTGCCTCCACTGAGTTTAAATAAAATATTCACCACAAACAGGTCGCAACCCTCAAACAATATGCTTCTGAGAACTCCTAGTCTCCAACTTCTGAGTCTAGTTTCTAACTCTTCAAACCGTTTATCATTTGGACATTTCTACAATAAGTTATGACCAAATTACCAAAGGCTGGCAGAGGAGTCTGCGGATGCGAAGCATCCGAGGCCGCGTCCGAAAGAATGACTGGCAGTGACGTGCTGCCATAGCATCCAAGGCCGCGTTCGAAACCCAGAAATTTGGGCCTATAAATACCAAGTCGGGGGAGAGAGTATTTTGAGTACTCGGGGTTAGGGTTCTTGAGGTGAATGGACGATTTTAAGCTCAAATCAAGTCCAATCAACCAAGGTAAGTTGTTAATGTTGTTTTGTGTTGATTATTACTCAATATACATGAGTTATAACATCATTATTGCATCCAAATGGTAAATTTCATCATCAAATCCTCAAGAACACTAAAATCACCAAAGTTGTGATTTTTCAAGATTGAGCTACTAGAGGTAATTTCAATGCTTCAAACTCGTTTATTATGAGTAGTTAGAAGTATTTGAAGCATTTGTTACAAGTTTTAATGGTTGAACGATTGGATTATAAAACTCTAGTCCATGACATGAATAGTACTTTTGAGAAAATAAGAGAGAAGATGAATGGTAATCTTGGCGATGAAATTTATGAATATAATGAATCTATGCAATTATTTATTAGCAAAAGATGGAAGTGATCAACTAATTAATCACCTGATTTGTATATTTTTCAAGTGTTGATTATATAAGACGATGAATAGTAACTTGGTGGCAATGGACAATTGATGTAGTATCATTAATGACTTCAAATGGGTATTAAAACATAAGAATGAAGTTGAATGGTCTAGCATGTAAAACTATTTGGCGATTTGAGTTGTTGGAGGCTTGTAGCCAACTTATTAGCCATATATGGATGTTGATCGATATCTTAGGTCATATTTTGATTTAATTAGGATATCTAATTGTAGATATCAACTTGTTGGTGATGTTGAGCATTTTAATCAACATTGGAATGATGGAGGGGGATTGAAAGCTTGTGAATGTAAATAAAGAGAAAGCGATGTAAGTTGATTAAAACTTACTATTCTTGAGGGACTTTCTCTAAAAGCATGTTTCGAGTTAATTAAGTTGTTTGCAAATGTGCTTTCGTGCTTGTGGGGACAAACAGTATGGATGTCTCTGTGTATTAAAATATTATTTTACATATGTAGTGTCATACTGGATTATAAAATTTCATTTTAAATCTTGTTGGCAAAATGACACTCAAGGTAAATGTTATAAGTTTTTATCAAAACTTACGTATTGACAAGAGTATACATATTTGAGTGCTAAAGATAAGTTTTCATGAAAAGTATTTCTTTTGAAAATTGATGAGCAAAATAACACTTGTGGTGCCTTTTAAAGATTGATGTTAAATTGCTAAAGGCTTTAGCATGTAAAACGTTATTTATTTAAATTTTATTCATATGATTTAGATTTTCTGTAAATGCTATGATTTGATAAAAATAGATCCTTCGAGGCTACTATGCTATGGATATATTTTTAAAGTATCAAATATTTTAAGAGTTACTTGTGTTCACCGAGATTGGCTTTGGATATATCGTATTCGTTGTCATGAAACTACACGTGCCGATGTAGGCATAGATGGCCACTTTGTGGTATAGACTATGACAGAATGCTCCCTCGAGAGGGTACTATTTTGTGCTATTATTAGCACGACTGAGTCAATTCGTACGACACTACGATGAGACGACCTGAGCAAGTAGGGTATATGATACTTGCCGCTAGGTACATAACCTAGTTGACCTTCTTATGTTGGTGATGGTACAGTACTCCCGGTGAAAGGTAATGATGATTTTATTATGTTTAGGCCTAAGGAGCCGAAAGTGATTTCGATAACTTAAAGCAAATGGAATAATTTTGCATGATTTTATCCAAAATCTTGGATTGATGTAAATATTTTAAAAGTTTATATTGTGGGTTATATTTCACTTGATTGTTATTTAAAATAACAAGAGTCATGAATTGATAATTTTTTTATCATTTTATATCAAATATTGATGCATTTTTTTAATAAAGTTTGTTCCAAGAACTTAAGTTAGAGAGAGTCTATGACACTTATTGAGTACCGTTGTGGTGTACTCATCCCTTAGGCCCCCCCTCTAGGGCCCTACCTACTTTACATGTTTAAGGATGATGTATGATACGTGGCATGCAGTCAGGCTAGGATGACTCTCTTTTTGAGGTATTATGAATCACCACTTTTATCTCGTGATAGCTATCATGTTCTTTCTTATTTTATTTTGTTAGAATTACTCCAACTGTTGGTTCTATTCTTGGTATAGAGGCTCCATAAATAGTTGTGAAAGGTTGTAATAGCGGAGTTGTACACGACATACATGAAAGTATATTTATTTTACTTAGTCTCATTGTTATTATCACAAAAGACGTCATGTGTGATTTTGAATTTCTAAATATTTTATCATTTAACTTGAAAATATATATGATTTTCAAGGAGCTTCCGTAGTTAAATTGGTTTTCATGCATATGATTTAGGTGCATCACATGGTTTGGTTTGCTCGAGTCGGGTAGTGTGACTGGTGCCGGTCACGTGATTTTGGGTCGTGACATTATGAGAACAAATAATCTATATTAGTTGATAGACGTTATATACGAAAGTATATTACATTCTTCCCTCACAAGTGGTTCAGGGTCATGAACCAAATAATGTCATCTTATTATTATTCATGTGCGTGTATATTTTAATTAACACCATAACACACAAAGGTGGATTTTCAAAGTTGTGCAAGCAAGTTAGTTTTTCTAACATGAGGGGAGACAAGATAAACAATTGAGAAAAAATAATGTGGAATGAATTATCATTTGTACATCAAGATCCTCGAATAAGATAATATGAATTTGAAATTCATAAAAAAGATAATTCATTTGTAATATATTGCAAAGCATGCCAGACGTGTTTACTGACCCAAAAAAAGTAATTATATTCTCACTGCAAATGCTCTTATTAGAATAAGTCATAGAAGGACAAATTCTATGGTATGCTTAAGGCTGTCACGACCCGAAATTCCCACATTCGGGACCGTGATTGCCTAACATTTCACTTGCTAGGCAAGCCAATGTTAGAATATAATTAGCCATTTTAACACATTTTTGAATTAATTAATAACAAAGAAATAAATGCGGAAATAAAGTGAATAATCCATAATAATCGCGATGTCTAAATATCATCCCAGAATTAGAGTCACAAGTGCACGAGCTTCTAGAATAATACAAATAAGGATTTGAATAAAATAAAGTTGTTTGAAAGAAAACACACATCTAAAATAAAGTAGAAGGGGATTTCAGAACTGCAGACGCTGTGCAGTTATATCTCAAGTCTCCTCCGGGTAGCTGAAATCCGAGCAAGTCTATGGTACACCGTTGGGACCAACTCCAAAATCTGCACAAGAAGTGCAAAGTATAGTATTAGTATGAGTACAACCGACCCCATGTACTCTGTAAGTGTCGAGCCTAACTTTGACGAAGTAGTGACGAGGCTAAGGTAGGTCACTTACATTAACTTGTACGCAATAATAGTAATACCAACAATAATAGAAATAAAACACGTAACTCATTTCAACAATTGAAGCCAACCCGGCAGTCATAACCAATTATTAGTTCAATCAATTTCCATTGCGGCGTGCAACCCGCTCCAACAATATAATTCTTCAATAAATTTTCGTTGCGGCGTGCAACCCACTCCAACAATATAAACTTAAAATATAATCCGTTGCGGCGTGCAACCCGATCCCCCAATATATTCCTTTTTATTTCTGTTGCAGCGTGCAACCCGCTCCAACAATATAATTTAACAACTCTTAAATATAATAAAAATACTCTCATAAATACCACATTCAGTAAAATATTATCATGCAACAAGGCACACAATATTTATAAATTATTTAGGAAACAAGTAAAGACAAGTAGCGATTAATTGTGAAAATCAGGGAGAGAATATGCAATTTCATATTTAATATGCTAAATGTCAAGTAGTAATTAAGACACATAAATCAAATAAGTATGTAACAATTATTGCACGAATTCAAGAATTAATATTGACAAGGGATATGAGAGAAACAATTATTATAACAATTAATTCATGTCTTAAAACAATTTATAATTTTTAAATAATTATGCAAATAATTAATTTGACGACGTGTAGACACTCGTCACCTCGCATACACGTCGTTCACATGAATTTCACATAACAAATAATTTAAGAGTTCTATTCTCTTAAGTCAAGGTTAACTACGACACTTACCTTGTTTTACAATTTCAAATGATCACTCGACCACAACATTTCCTTTTGAATTATTCTCCAAACCAATCAAACCTAGCAAATTATTTACCAACAATTCGAATTGAGCTTTAGAAATTATTCACAATTCGAAAGAGACTTAATTTAAGTCATTTTCGGAAAAGTCAACCAAAAGTCAACGTGGGACCCACTTTTCGGGGCCCGTAAAAAAATTACGAAATCCGAACACCCATTCCGATACGAGTTCAACCATATAAAAATTATCGAATTCCGACATCGGATTGCCATTCGAATCCTAAAATTATAGTTTATGAAGTTCAAAATGCAAATTGAATGATGAAAACAATGATATATTCATGTATATTAACCAAATCCGAGTTAGAATCACTTACCCCGATGAATTTCTTGCAAAACCCACGAAACATCGTCACAAATAGAGCTTCCAAAGTCCAAATATAAAATAATACCCTAAACCTCGGTTATATAGTACATAATCTGACCTCTCATTGTGCTGACCGCACATTTTCTTGTGCGGTCGCACATACCGGGTTCTGCGGCCGCGATCCAAATTATGTGGCTGCACTTCAATAGTGGCCACACTATTAGGCTTCAAATGTCCAAATGATTAATGGTATACTTTTCTGGAAACTAGATTCAAAGGGCTATAACTTCCGTTTTTGAATCATTTCCAAATTTCTTATAGATTAAAAGATATAAGCTTCCGAAGTCAGACCATCGAACCTGCAGAACCCCCTGAAGTGCGACCGCGAGAAGAATTGTGCGGTCCGCATTTTTCCTTTGCCTCAGCTCTCAAAAATGTGCCCACTTCCAAAAGTTCCAGAACAACATCAGAGTGCCGAAATGCCCAGACTTGCTCAAAACTCACTCTGAAACTCACCGAGCTACTCGGGATCCCGTACAAATATACCAACAAGTCCTCTAACATAATACAGACGTACTCGGGGTTTCAAATTATGTCAAATAATATCGAAATTATAATTCACACCTCGATTCAGATTTATGAGTTTATGAAATTTTCAATTCTATAACTCACGCCAAAACATGTCAACTCAATCCGGAATAATCTCAAATTTTGCAGGTAAGTCCCAAATGACCTAACGGAACTATTCCAACTCTCTGAATCTCTATCCGAGTCTTATATCTATAAAGTCAAATTCACGGTCAAACTTTGGAAATCTTTAGCCTTTAGATTTCTAGTTTCCATTAAATGGCGATAATTTGAGCTAGGGACATGCGAATTCGATTCTGGGCATATGTCCAAGTTCCAAATCACGATAGGGACCTACCAGAACTTTTAAAATACTGATCCGGGTCCATTTGCTCAAAACGTTGACCGAAGTCAACTCAGTTGAGCTTTAAAGCTCTATTTCACATTTTAATCATTTTTTCACATAAAATCTTTTCGAAAAAATTTATGGACTACGCACAAAAGTCGAGGAATACTCAAAGGTTCCTATTTGAAGTTTTAGAATAAAGAAATAATTATTAAATTTAAAGATGACCTATCGGGTCATCATAAAAGCGTATAGACAAATCAGTTTCAAATAATATTCTTGATAAAGAAGAGGAGCAAATAATCAAAATGATTATAATAATGAGGCAAATGATCTAGAAGATCATATGACATAATACTTCATAAAATCTCAGGAGAGGTTCATGTACCTGAAATATAAATGAAGAGATCTCTATGTTATGTCTTTATGAATAAATATTGGAACCGATATAAAATGTTCGTCGACGACATCTATCATAACACTAAGTATAGATGAGGATCTTAAGTCTATCGAATAGAGACACAAAAATATTGGCCAAATGGAAGAGACACAATTCGAATAGAATTGGTTTCATATGAAAGACATGTAGTTTTGGACATGTAGTTCAAACACTTGAAAGTATAAAGTCAACAGAGTGTGCAATCACTTTTATCTATCTTGTATGTTTATCATGACATGATAACTTGATATGCATCTAAAGTCTATTTATATGGCTTATATGACTTAACTTATAGGACAATCCCTGAAGGATTTAAATCGCTTAAAACATATACAATTCTTGATCCTGATGTACCACATCCTAAGTGCAATTTGTGCACATAGGTATCTTGCCATAAATATAAGCATGATAATACGATAGTAAGAGTCTTTACCCCTATGCAAAGATATTGAAATGATGATTCATACGAAGACAATACATCTTTATCGGGAATGATGATTTCAAGGTGCAACATATTCATTCAAGTAATATGGATGATTTGTTTATCAAATCTATACCAACGATCTTTTGAAGATGGTGCACAAGATTGGAATACAAAGGCTCAAAGATGTCAATTGATTGTCTCATTAGGGAGAGTTAATACACGTTGGACTCTTTTTTCCTTACAAGGTTTTGTCCCACTGAATTTTCCTTGCAAAGTTTTTAACGAGGCAACCGAAAAGCGTATTTCTAAACACGTGTGCTCTTTTTCCTTCACTAGAGTTTTTTTTCATTGGGTTTTATTTTAGTTAAAATTTTAATGAGACACATTATCTGATGAATAGACATTCAAGGGGGAGTGTTATAAATAGAGTTTTATTTAAGGTGAATGTCTATATGTTAGAGAAATTCTATGGTTTGTTACTTTGTGGTTAAGTCACTTTCCCCCTATAAATAGAGGGGTTCTATTCCATTGTAATTAATCCCAAATCAATAAGAATTCTCTCTCCCTACTTTTCTCTACAATTTTCTTCTTCTTCTTCTTTTATAACATAAAGGTAGTAATAAAAGTCTAAAAATAAGCAAAATACGAGAATAAGGATTCAAATAGAAAAAGGAAGAAAAAAATTATCTAAAAAAGACGAGCAAAAAGGGAGTTTCGCTCTCCTTGCATATATCAAAGCCAGGTTTCGATCCTGGGACCTGTGGGTTATGGGCCCACCACGCTTCCGCTGCGCCACTTTGATTTTATTGTTGTACCAGCACAAAATATTATAGAAGTTAAAGAAACGTTGAAGGGATCAAAGTGTCACATTTACAAAATAACGGGGGTCGTAGAATAAAACTACCCAGTAAATTTACGAAACGGTTCACTGCTACAAAAAAAATCTCTTCTTCTGTCTATAAAGACCGTCTCTTATTTCACTGTTTGAACTCTCCCTTTTTTGCAGAAATCGAGTAGGAGGATTTCTGAGGTAAAACAAATTGTCTTATCCTCTTTCAATTCTAGTATTTGTAAATTTGTATCCATATATCTCATAGTACATGTAAACTGTTCGTAAAGCTCGAGCTGATTTAGGGTTTTTTTGTTTTATTTATTTTGTGTAATTAGGGATTTGGTAACGAATATGGCATCCAAGCGAATTCTGAAAGAGCTCAAGGATCTCCAGAAAGATCCTCCTACCTCTTGCAGCGCTGGTACCATCTCCAACTCTTTCTGTTCGTTTATTTTCTTCTGTATATTTTTTTTCTTATGTTTATTTTTTGGTGATTTTTCAAAATTGGCTGGTGCTTTGACGAGTAAGGTTTGCTTGAGAATACTGTTGATGAAAAGTGTGCAAGTTTTTGCACTAACAAGTTAATTTAACTTTCAAAAGAAGAAGCAATAGTGACAAATTGATGTATTAAGTAGCTGGTTAAGTGGCACAAGGGCGGGCTTGGCCTAGTGGGAGGAGAACCCTGAGGTCTTAGGTTCAAAAAAGCACTAAGTGATTTCTTTCTATCTGCCTAAGCCTAGACCGTTGTGGGCAGAGTTAATGGGTACCTGTGTTGGTTGGAAGTAGCAGGTATCCGATGGAATAGCGCGCAGGCTGGCTCGAAAACTGCCGTCAGGAAAAAAGAAGTAACTATGGTTAAAGTGATAATTTTTTTTTTAATCATGTTAAAGAAATGGACATTGGGCCTAACTTAACTCCAACAGCTAGCTCAAGAGGTGAGTATTGCCCGAGCCATATTAAATAAACCACCTATCCCTTAAAGCACCAATTTAGGACTCGTCACAATGCGTTTGTTCTTGCTGCAAAACACACGTGTGGATTAGAATTTTTTCCTGTCTAGTGATCCTCCTGTGAGGGCTGAGGTTACAAGAATTAATAAAATGAAACTGGCTGATCTTTTTTTGAAGATTATCCTTTTTAGTTTCCAGACTACATGATTCCTTAGTTATGGTGTGGGAAGTGTGAAGAATTCAGGTTGTTCTTTTGGGGCATGATTGGACATTTTTGCTGTTTTTTTCTTTTCTTTTCACCTTTTTCTATTATCCAGGTTTTAGTGAGGGGATAGTGAATGATGAAAAAAGGTCAGTGAGTCTGGTTCACTATAAATTTGCTTAGTCTGCAAAAGGTAGGCTGGTAGAACTCAGGTTATCTGGACTTGGACCTTAGATGAACAAATTTTTGATGAAAGGAGCAATCTTGAGCTTGTTAGAGGTCAAAATGAAACGACTTTTAAATCTAGCTGGAAATTTGAAACAACTTGGAATGCTTTTTGTTTTAGATTAATCTTAATTTTTTTGCAGCCTTTTTCGGGAATAGTAGTAGGGATGTGAACGCTTCTTCTGACATTTAGTTTTGCCTATGAAATATCTGGAAAGAAGTATCTCCTCTCCACTGTAGAAAGATGAATAATTAAAGAATCTTTATTTGAAGAAAAAGGTAAGAAATAATATCAAATGCTGTGCTTACTAAAGAGAGCAAAAGCACGAAAGTAATTGTATATATAGTCAGGTTAAACTCATCAGATTCAAGAATAACATCATAAAGCAAAGAAAAGATTGGACCTGCGGTGTTGAGAGAAGAAAAACGATGGTAACTGCTATGTCCATTATTTTTCTTTCATGAAGTTTTTTTGTAGGGATGAGATTTGAGCATACCACTTACTTCCATGTACATGATTTTGCTTGCTGTGATATTTGGAAGGAGCAGACAGTTGAAGGGGCTATCAGAGTTTAGCGTTCAGTTCAAAGATAGAGAAAGAAAGGTGTACAGGGGAGAAGAGTAACAGCTAGGATGTTACTGTTTGATTTTGGATCCTATGGTAATGGGAAAAAGAGTCATTGGGAAGACGGTAGAGTTAAAACTGAAGGGCGTACAAAAAGGAAAGGATGATAACATCTTGGTAACAATTAGAGACTAGAGTTAAATGCTAGGACTTTCCATTTTTCTCTTTGAGCTGGTTATATTTTCATTTAAACTAGGTTTATTGATTCAGCTTGAGGAATTAAGTACCTACCAGTTCTCTTGGCTTCTTTTGTAGCCTGAAACTTTTATTACTGCCACGTTTTTTCATTGTGTTGCGATCACAATGATGTCAAGTAACTTAGTTACCTGGTGCAGAGTCCATTACAACATCATTCAAGGTGTCTCATTCGATGGACAACAAAGAACGTGATGTTTTATTAATTTCTCTTTCAGCTAATTATTCAGCTCATGTGAGTGTGTTGAAAAGACAGTCCTCCTCCCCCCAAGAAAGAAAATGGCAAAATAACCATGAGGGAAAAAGAACATAATGAAACGAGAAGGAAAAAGTTCTCATATTTTCTCGAAGTTTGCTTGAAATGTAGAATCTTCCATTTAGTCTGTCAATATGATTTCCTGTCGCCAGTGACTTTGTGCCTCTTGTATGAGGATAAGATGGCTAGGTTTCTGGTTGCTTTTAAGATAATAGAAAATTTTAACGAGCCTCATTGAAGAAAACATTCTTTAGTCTTCTGAACTATGGAAGGACTCACCAAAATGTTGGAGAGGGCTAAGCAACTACAATGGATACAAGGTTTTCAGGTGGGAAGGAACCCTTGTAGCGCAGTCATAGTATCTCACCTGCTCTTTGCAGATGATACTGTTATCTTCTACGGCAACGAGAGATCACTAGTTCTGAACCTTAACTCGACGCTGATAATATTTGAGGCACTCTATGGACTGCACATTAACATGATAAAAAGCATTATGTACCTCGTGAATTATGTTCCCAAGTCCTAACATCGAGGAGTTGGCAGACATTCTATGTTGCAATATAGGTACCTTGCCTACCACATATCTAGGACTACCATTGGGGGCCAAGTTCAAATCTAACGAAATTTGGAGTGGTGTGCTGGAAAAGTTTGAGAAAAGGCTTGCAACATGGTAGATGCAATACCTCTCCATGGGCGGCAGATTAACCCCCATCAACAGTGTCCTAGATAGTCTCCCCACTTACCACTTGTCATTGTTCCCGATACCAAGCTCAGTCCTAAAACAGATGGATAAACTTAGGAGAAAATTTTTATGGGAGGGATGCAACACCACACTTAAATTCCCACTCGTAAAATGGTCTAAAATAATTCGGCCAAGATATCAAGGAGGCTTGGGTGTTTTAGATTTATATTTGGATAGCAAAGCAATGTTATTGAAGTGGCTGTGGAGATATGGGCAAGATAGACCTGGACTATGGAAGAACATCATTGATGCTAAGTATGGGCAACATAATCACTGGTGTACAAAGAAAATAAACACTCCTTATGGCATTGGCCTATGGAAGAATATCAGCAAGCACTGGGATGAGTTCTTTCAAAATATAACCTTCAAGGTTGGGAAAGGAGGAGATCATGTTAAATTCTGGAAAGACAAGTGGCATGGAGATAATGCACTGATGGATATATATTCTAATCTATACCAGATTGCACTCAACAAGGAATCTACTGTTGCTCAGAACAAAGAAAATGGTACATGGTGCCCCCTGTTTAGACGAAATCTACAGGACTGGGAGATTAGTTACCCACTAACTATGTTCAACTCTTTAGAAGGCCATATCAGTGATGATCAACAGCCAGACAAACTCAGATGGGAACACTCTAAGGGGGGCAAATACACAGTCCAAGATGGTTACAAACACTTTTGTTCCCAGAATGGTATGATAGATAACTGGTCTTGAAACATATCTGGAGAACTAAGGTGCCTGCAAAGGTGAATGGATAGCTATAAAGGGGCTATGTCTCACTCAAGACAACTTAAGCAAGAGGAACATTACACTTGTTAACTAGAACGTATACATGGGGATATATGTGGACTTATTCACCCACCAAGTGGGTTGTTTAGATATTTTATAGTCCTAATAGATGCATCTTCAAGATGATCTCATGTGTGCCTACTATTATCTCGCAACCTGGCATTTGCAAAGTTATTAGCCCAAATAATTCGATTAGGACACAATTCCCAGATTATCCTATAAAGGCTATTCGCCTTGATAATGCTGGAGAATTCTCATCTCAAGCTTTTGATAATTACTGTCTATCAGTTAGAATAAAAATTGAACATCCTGTAGCTTATGTTCATACTCAAATTGGCCTTGCAGAGTCATTTATTAAACGGATGCAATTGATAGCAAGACCACTACTTATGAAAATAAAACTGCCCACTACTGTTTGGGGCCATGTTATCTTGCACGCAACATCACTTATCCGTCTCAAATCAACACATTATAATAAATATTCTCCGTCACAATTAGTTTTTGGTCATGAACCAAATATTGCCCATCTACGAATTTTTGAATGTGTTGTATATGTGCCAGTAGCACCACCACAGCGTAGTAAGATGGGCCCCCAAAGAAGGTTAGGAATATATATTGGGTTTGAATCACCCTCTATTATTCACTATCTTGAACCATTGACATGAGATTTATTTACTGCTCGATTTGCAGATTGTTGATTTGATGAAACAAATTTTTCACAATTAGGGGGAGAGAAAAAGGAAATCAAAAGAGAAATTGTGTGGAAAGTTTCATCATTATCTCACTTTGATCCACATACTCCTATATGCAATCAGGAGGTCCAAAAGATCATTCATTTACAGAATATAGCAAATCAAATGCCAGACGCATTTACTGATTTGAAAAGGATAACTAAGTCGCATATCCCTACAGAGAATGTGCCTATCTGAATTGATGTCCCAGCAGGACCATCTACTAGCATGAGAGCTAGTGAACCTAAAGCATGCCTGAAGCGTGGTAGACCTTTGGGTTCTAAGGATCGAAATCCTAGAAAAAGAAAATCGATAAATGATCAAAATGATATTATGAAGGGATATCCTGAAAAGACCCAAGATCTGATTAGTTCTGAGATTCCTGAAGAAATCAATGAACCCGAGACTCAAGTGAGTGAGGAACTTTTAATAGGTTCTACTAGTGATGGGATTAATTTAAATCGATCTGAAATAGTGGTGGATAATATTTTTGCATATAATATTGCACTTAACATTATGCAAGATAGTGAGAATCTTAAACCCTGATCAGATGTTACATGTGTCAACAAAATTCAGTAAGTGTCATAATCATCTTTTCCTCCATTGCGCAGTTGCAAGTGAAATCTGGAATCTCTTCTTCTCTATTTTTGGTCTGAAATGGGTTATGCCTCAGACAATAAAGCAAGCATATGAAAGTTGGTGTTTTTGGAGAGTTGACAAAGCCATCAAGAAGATCTGGAGAATGGTTCCAACTTCCAACGGTAATTTTTTGGTGTATCTGGACAGAAAGAAGTCAGAGGTGTTTTGATGGCATCGCAACTCCAACCTACTCCCTCAAGACTATTTGCTTAGTTAATCTATTTAGCTGGATTTATCTTTCCCCTGTAACTAGTGCAGATCACCTTGTGGATTTCCTTAGCTCCCTGTTCTTAGCATAGATTTTTGCACTGGAGCTAGTTATCTACCTTTTTGTACCTTTTGCATCTTCTTGATGCCTATTAATGTTTCACCCTTCATCAAAAAAAAGAATCAGGAGGAATTAGGTTGTGGCATTTAGAAGAGACTCTTATGTTTCTAGTTCGTCTGTTTTTTCTTTTGTGGTAGTATTGCAGCTTCTTATTTGTGGAGGTCATGTATTAGCATTCTTGGTTCAGTGATGTTATTTGTGGAGGTTATATCCTGGCGTTCTTAGTTTAATACAAATCCGAGGAGCTTTGCTCCCTTCATTCCTAATGAAACTAAACGCAGGAGGAACAATAAATAAGAAAAGGCTAGATGATTGATTTTCTGGTGATTAGTAAAATGATTAAATGATACATTGTAAGGTTCCAAATTGCACATGATACAAAACTTTGAAAGATCTGCATAAGGTAAAGGTGGATTGTGCATCTGAACCAGCCTACCATGTCTGTGTTTATTCTTGAGATGTGTTTGCTATCTGCATGCGGAAAGTTATCTGATTCTTTCTGCTTTATCTTTTGCTATTTTATTAGCAGTAGCTTTGTGAAACTTGTTAAGGTCTATAATTCTACATGTGGAACATTGTTCTCTGATCATTATGCTGTTTCTTGTATCAGGCCCAGTTGCTGAAGATATGTTTCATTGGCAAGCAACGCTTATGGGTCCATCTGACAGTCCTTATGCTGGCGGAGTGTTTCTTGTTACCATTCATTTTCCGCCTGATTATCCATTTAAGCCTCCAAAGGTATCCTATCTATGACATGGGGTTATATTTCATCTTGATGACTTACGTGATAAGTTGCTTGTTTGCTTATCAATGTACTATTCCTAAATCGTGCTGGGATTCTTTTTTCAGGATCAAATGTATTGCCTTTTTTTTTTTTTCTTTTTTGCTTGCAATTATTTATCAATGGTTCCAAATGTCTCTGTTCACAACAATATGTTAAGCCAAGTATGTTACAGCTCATTTGCTAGGGAGAGCTGCTTTCTTCCCCTTTATGAATTCAAACTAGTGTGAATAGGCATTCTGTAAAGCTCAATTTTGTTGGTGTTAGTCATGCCTTAAAAGTTAAGTGAATTGACTGTAATATTTATGTAGATTGGTCAATTAAACCTGCATCAAGAAAGCTCAACCATTTTCTGAGTATCTGCATTTTGTTAGCGCGGTAATGATGGTAATTCCTGTGAGTTTGTCTTGTGTGCTTATTTGTTTACTCAAAAGCATCTCAAGTTTGCTCTTCATTCCTGTATTACAAGAAAGAGTACTATTGTTCCCCAAGTGGTTTTCGAGAGTCGTCTTTGCTCGAGCTTTGCTTGTGTGGAATCCACTGAAGCCATGAACTGGGGAGGACGATTACAGCATGTTGTGCAAGTGTAAGAAGAATGACTTGGATTTGGACCAAGGAGATTGGTAAGTGTTTGAGGTACAAGAATAAAACTTGGAGATCCTAGGTTTAAATCCTAGCTACACCACTCAGAGTGAGGCACTCTGCTCCAGCCTTAATAGGCTGGTTTACCTGGAACCTGTGTTTGTGTGCTAGTTGCGGTTTGCTTGGTGGATCAGTGGAAGTGTGTGTTCAAGTTGGTCCCGACACCACCTTCATCCAAAAAAAACTAAGCAGGATAGCTTGGATTTCCCTTTAGGTTCATGTTGCATTGAGCCATATCACGAGATCTTGGAATTCTCTACGCTCTTCGGTATTGGTCTACGAATCAAGAACATGCATCTTGTTAATTTCATCAAGAACATTCCCTCGTGAGTACTATGTTGAACTCTCAACTAGAGGGGGATCTGAAAGTCTGTTTTTCTTGTTGGTATCCTAGTTAACAATTTTGCTTTATTCCATACAGAATCCTTTATTGGGCTGAGTTTTTTATGTAATTTTTTAAGAATTGGACTTGGTGTGCTCTTACATTCATTTGCCAAAGTACATAGTTTTTGGCTGTCTCGCTCCTTTCTTTTCTTTACTCTTTTAACCCTGGGATATTTCAGAACTTATAAATGGAACAATGTGCAGGTAGCTTTTAGGACAAAGGTTTTTCACCCAAACATCAACAGCAATGGTAGCATTTGCCTCGACATTTTGAAGGAACAGTGGAGCCCCGCACTCACAATATCCAAGGTTTTGTCTTGATATGGGTTCAAACACATTTGACTTTTCGATTAATTACATCACAAGAATTTCAAGGACTAATACTGTGCACAATTGAATAAAGTGAACTAACAATGTGAATGTATTTTGGATCAGTATAACTTTCACATGCATACATCTATTCATCTAGTTGTCCTCTCATTCAACCAACTGAAAGAAGTGTGCAATAATATTTTCCTTTTGCTGAGAGTGTAAATATTAGAAACTGAGTGAGTACCAGCAGGATTTTCCGTGTTCCCAGTTAGACTCTTATCAGTTGAAGTTGATCTCTAGAAAGCTAAATTTGTGGGTTAGGCCCCATGCCACTAACCTTGCCGCGGACTGAAAACCTGGTATTTAGATAGTTTAAGGTAAAGGGTAGTTACATTAATCAGCGAGTTTCGAACATTGTCCGGTTGGTCCTCAGAGATTTTTTTTGTTATAAAAACAGAAAAGCTAAAAGAGGGAAATTTGTAGGTCAAACCGTGCCTTGTTTATTTCAATTGCATTAACCATAATCGATCTATCAAAGTGCAGATAACATGTCAGGACACCAGATTGTGGCTGGTATACGGTGGTGGCTTATTTTGTATCTGTTCCTTGCAGGTGCTGCTGTCTATCTGTTCTCTGCTAACGGACCCTAATCCTGATGATCCTTTGGTGCCTGAGATTGCTCATATGTACAAGACCGATAAAAGCAAGTATGAAGCCACTGCTCGGAGCTGGACTCAAAAGTATGCCATGGGTTAGTTGCTGAAACACAAGTATTTGGAGGTGCTCCTTTTCCTCTGATCTTTTTGTTTTTTTATCTATGATGTATTAAGTAATTGTGTTTCTTATGCATAATTAACTCAAGGGGAAAGGTTGAATTGTGACCCTCTGTGAAACACTTAATTTGCCTTATGTGTGTAAGATTAAATGGTTTTGAAATTCTGCTGGATGGGTTCTAAGTGGTAAGCATTTTAACCATTGGTATCTGCTACGTGATCTCTCATATATGTGAAGCAGTCCAAAGCCTTAAAACTTGAGTATTTTTTTGGTTAATCTCCAAAAGAAAAATGCAATTTTTCCAATTGGAAGTAACATGTGATACATGCAGGCAGGCAACAATCTTCTTTTTCTTCTCCACTTCTCTTCCCATTAAAAATAATAACGACTAACTAATGTCGGTAGTTGAGAGAAGTAGAACTGTCTATAAAGCAACAATGTTCTTTAAATTTGTCCACATAATTTTGTGCTTGTTCAATTGCACATCGAGTTTTATCAGATTTGCATGATTTTGTATTATTTACAAACAGCCTATTTGTTAAATTGTTTATTTAAAGTCCACCCCATTGGCCTAATTTTATGTGTTGTTCAACAAAGTATTCTTCCACTTTGTAATTTCAATCGATCAAACTGTTCCAAATCTGCTCTGAATGATCTTAAATTTGAAACAGATCCTCCAGATGCCAATACAAATGATTACCAATTTAATCAAATAATATCATCTT
Source organism: Nicotiana tabacum (assembly GCF_000715075.1). Lineage (NCBI taxonomy): Eukaryota > Viridiplantae > Streptophyta > Magnoliopsida > Solanales > Solanaceae > Nicotiana > Nicotiana tabacum. The sequence continues at coordinate 1,912,745 of NC_134094.1, forward strand.
AAATACTTTTTAAGGTCCAACAATAAAGTTTTAAATTTTTTTAAAGCAAATCACTAAATCAATATATGAACTAAATTTTTTAGCACAAATTAATAACACTCAAACAATTTTAATAATAATCAATCATTAACTTTCAATTTTCACCCCCAAATAATTTCAAGCTTCAAATATTGAAGAACTATGGTGATCTTGACGAAAGAAATCTATTTTTGCAATAAAGTCATAAAAGGGACGATATTAAAGACCAGTCTCTTAGTGCGACAACCGGTGCAATTTTGTGAATATTATTCCCTATGTCTTTATTAGAATAGGTCCACAATTAGATTTTTTTTTTTAAATTGTAGAAAATAATTTGTTTCAGTTCTTTTGGTGCAAGAAATCAACAAAGACGTACTTATAATGAGTAGCTAAACCAAGAATACATAAAACGTGTACCAATTTCTGGAAGATCACACATCACATTTTAGTTTCCTCTTAATCTCCACAGTATAAGAATAAGACAATATGCAGAATAATGAGTAGCAAAACCAAGAATATGTAAATATTGTCGGATTCTCAAAATAGATAGCTTCTCAAAAGTTAGAATCCTAAACAAAGATGACTAAATTTCATGTGTCCTAGGTATAATACAAATTACAAGAAAAACCTTGTACAAATCCCATAACCTAGGCACTCTCAATACGAATGATCTTCAATAAATCCATTGTTCTTTTAGAAGTTAATTATATTGAACATCAGCTGCATGAACAAGATATGTCACTGCCAAAGCCAACAACATTAATACACATGCAATCCCCTGGTCAATTGTTGTACCTACAATACAATTACCACAAATCAATTAAAACACTTCCATGCTTACTGTTTTTTTAAATAACCATGATGTCCTGGCCAACACGCACGAGAAAACACAGATTTATGTTTCAAGGCAGCTACACATTCGTTAAGAAAGACATTTAAAAGTCTTCGCAACAACATACCAAGTGTAATCCCACAAGTGAAGTCTGATGAGAGTAAAGTATACGCAAACCTTATCCCTATGTTGTGCAGGTAAAAAGATTGTTATCGAATAGACCCCCGAGTCAAGATAATCATAATCACAATAGTATACAACATCAACATACCCAGTATTATCTCACATCGTGGGGTCTGGGGAGGGTAGTGTGTACGCAGATCTTACCCTTACCTTTGTGAAGGTAGAGAGGTGGTTTTCAATAGACCCTCGGCTCAGGAAAACATAAGCACCACATTAATTAAGAGATAGACAAGAAGCGACAACACCAAAAAGCCATGTAAAAGCAACATAAAAACAACACGATAATAAGATGATCAAAATGAAAGAAAACGACGGGTGGTCAAAGAAACGTACTACCAACAGAATGCGAGAGTGCGTACTAATACCACCGGTATGAACAATCTAGACCACCTACCCTAATTCTCGACCTCCACACCTTCCTATCAAGGGTCATATCCTCGGTTAGCTGAAGCTGCGCCATTTCTTGCCTAATCACCTCTCCCCATTTCTTCTTCGGCCTACCTTTACCTCGCCGTAGGCCCTCCAATGTCAACCTCTCACATCTCCTCACCGGGACATCTATACTCCTCATCCTCACATGTCCAAACCACCTAAGCCTCGCTTCCCGCATCTTGTCTTCAATAGGGGCCACACCCACCTTGTCGCGAATAACCTTATTCCTAATCCTATCTAACCTGGTGTGCCCGCACATCCATCTCAACATCCCCATCTTTGTTACGTTCATCTTTTGAACATGGGCGATCTTCACAGGCCAACACCCAGCCTCATACAATGTAACCAGCATGACCACTATTCTGTAGAACTTACCTTTAAGTTTTGGTGGCACCTTCTTGTCACACAAAACACCAGAAGCGAGTCTCCATTTCATCTATCATGCCCCAATATGATGTGTGACATCTTCATCAATCTCCCCATCCCCTGAATAATAAATCCAAGGTACTTAAAACTTTCTCTCGTAGGAATAATCCGACAATATATAGTCACAATAGTATATAAAAGAAATATGATATCGAAGAAGCAGTAACAACCAGAAGATATTGAATAGTCTTTGCCTAAGCTAAAATACCCCTTATTTTTCGCTTAAATGTATCACGTGATTACTCTACTAATTGAAGCGTAAGGAGAAATTTGAAGGAATAAATGCAAGAAATTTTGGAACAAATAAAGTTTGTCGAGGAGAGAGCAACAAGGAAGAGTACGATAAATAAGTATTGGCACTGAAATTTGGAAAATATATGCTACTCCCTCAGTTTATTTTAGTTGTCCACTTTAGATTTTTTACGTCCTTGAGAAACAATGATTGACATGAGTATTTTACCACAATAACCCTACTAATTGATATTTGTTCTCAATAATTGAAACCAATTCTCATACGTAATTATTATAGCCAATATGAAGTTCCAATATTTTTTTTTATAGATATCAATATTTTACAACTCATCCATCTCTTTAGTTTAAAAGCTTGATCTTCATATCTCTTTTCTGAATCTTTAACTTCAATATTCTTTGAATCTTCGATCATTTTAAGTAAGTCCTCTGCTTCGATATTTATGAAAATTTCAAGTGTTTCCTTCAATATGTTTTTCACATCTTCGTCCATTCCTTAAAGAAGATTCTCACAATTTTTTTGACTAACTGGAGAGTTAAAAAAAACTTTTGAAGAAAAGAAAATATTCTAAAGTAGAGAACAAAAGATGACTTTAAGTGGAGTTTTGTATTAACGATGAGGGTTAATGGAAAGTTTTGTGCCAATCCCAATATTAAGCATTGATGAGCTAAAATTGACCATTAATTTTTGAAGAAGTCTTGGTAAATGAATTAAGGATAAAACAAGGGAAAAAATTGTCTCTTAATATACTAAAAGTGACAACTAAAAATAAAAATATATTTTTAGAATACTAGACAACGGCTTAATGGTCAATTTTAGCTAGCCAATGCTTAATATTGGGATTGACAAAGAACTCTTCGTTAACCCTCTTAATTAACACAAAATTCTACTTAATCTTTGTTCTCTTCTTTGGAATATTTTTTTCTTCAAAAGTTTTTTCTTTAACTCTCGGTTAGTCAAAAATATTTGTGAGCATCACATTTAAGAAATGGACAAAGATGTGAAAAACATATTGAAAGAAACACTTGAAATTTCCACAAATATTGAAGTAGAGGACTTACTTAAAATGGTTGAAGATTCAAAGAATATTAAAATTAAAAATTCAAAACAGAGAGATGAAGATCAAGCTTTTAAACTAAAGAGATGGATGCGTTGTAAAGTGCTAATTTCTATAAAAAATTAATGTTAAACATTGATTCTTCATATTGGCTACTATAATTATGTATGGGAATTTGGTTTCAATTATTGATACTAAGTATCAATTAATAGGGTTAACAACAACAAACCCAACGAATCAATTAACAAGGTTATTGTGGTAAAATACTTATGTCGATCATTGTTTGTTAAGGAGCGTGAAAAGTCCAAAATGAACGATTAAAAGTGAACGGAAGGAGTACTATTGAAATACACTTATCATTTTCATCAAAGGCTCGGTCAAACACGATAAGATCTCTAAACATAAGTGTTTGTTTTGAATAAGCACTTTTGGTCTTTCAAAAGCGTGACCAAACAAGTTATAAATCACCAACAAGGATTGTGGTGGAGTGGTAAGTACTCCTTCATCCTTAACCAGAAGTCTCAGATTCGAGCTCTGTGTATGAAGTCAACTTTGTTAGAGAGCGCTTTATCCCAATGTGGGACTTCCCGGCGTGAATCCGAATTTAGTCGGGTCGCAAACTGAACATCAGGTGGGAAAACAAAAATAAAACATAGATCTGAATATTGGCACGGGAGATCTGGAAAATCAACAAGCCAATTTTCTTTGCTTAATTCATTTTATCATTTCAACCAAACACAATCAGCAGTTCAGCACTATACATAAATAGAACATCCATATCCAACCAAAAGTTGTCTTTAACTCGAATTATATATTAATTGATAGATTGAGTATGCAATCAATGCGTTCAACCGAACTCAGAAAACTAACTCAACTTTTGAAAGGAAGATGATATTACGTTTGAAACCATAATTTCAATTATATGTAATAAGTTCAATAGTAAGAGGTTGAATCCATCAGATAAAATCCTAAATACCTCTCACTAAAAATATCTAAATCATGGTCAAACTAGTTTGAAGGGATCTTTAGAGCAACGGTAAACTTGTATCCGTATAACCTATAAGTCATCAGTTCAAGCCGTAAAAATAGTCACTAATGCTTGCACTAGGTTAGGCGTACCTACGTGAACGCGAGATACTTTATACAATATACTTTATACAATATGCTGTCTTTTTTCATGTTCGAACTACTATATATTAATTGGCGGGAACTGAATCCAATATTTTCGACACATACATTAAAAATCACCAATTTTTTTAAAAATATACTCCTTACATCAGTAATAAAAAGTTGAACCTGTCAAATAAAATCCTAGATCCTATATTTAAATCATGAATTACCATTGAAAGCAAAAGAGAAAATAAAATATAAAAAAGAAAAACTAACCGTCGCTGGTCGGAGCCGGTGCCGGTGCCGGAGCAAAACCTTCTTGTCCCTGAACAGCAGGCAAAATGATCGAGAGAACAAATACTAAAACGAAACCAAACATCAATTTATCAGATCCCATACCCATTTTTTTGTTCTCTTTTTAAATTATTAAATCTCTCTTTTCAATTAATTCTTAATTTTTTCTTACTCTCTCTGCGAACAGCCTCAAACGAAAAGATCTCTCGAAAGAGAGCCGTGCGCAGAGAGAGAAAATTAAACAAGACGATTTCCTTTTAAAAAAATCACAATTAATACAAATTTTTATGAAAATAATGTGAATATTTGAAGGATGAAAGGTTGTAATAATGGAGAGTATTTTGTTTATATGGTTTTTATTTACGGCTTTTCGTTGGATTCAGTGAGTGGTAAACCGGGAGAATCGGTAATCGGTATTCTTGTCGACGGGAAAAATGTGGGGTCCACGACGCATGTCTCGGAAATGGCATGTGATTATTGTTTCCCACCGTCATCGGCGGTCCATATATTTCCACGTGTCAGGATCTTATTTACCCCATTTTGGGTTGCCAGAGTTTTGCGCTTACGAGGAGTTAGGAAATTAAAAAATAGCCAGATTTATATGTGGTAATTGAAAAATAGTCACAATTTTAAAAATAATCGAAATTTAGTCACTTTTTATGTAAAGATAAATTTGAACGAAAATACTGTTCAAAATCCGAAAAATATTCCAACATAATATACTGGAGTTCAAATTTTTTACATGTGAACTTTTAGCATAATATACTGGAGTTCCAGCATAATATATTGGTCCAACATAATATATTGGAAGTTCATAAACATGTGCTCCAATCTCCAGTATATTATGTTGGAACTTTCCGTGTGCTGGAGTTCCTACATAATATGCTGGAAGTTCATACGCAGGTGCACCAATCTCTAGTATATTATGCCGGAACTTTCAGTATTGCAGCAAAATAATAATTATTTTTCAATGACTTTGCAAACGCTGATTATTTTTCAATTACCAGTCCAAAAATCGGCTAGACCGTACTGTTTTTACGAGCTCCTTTGCAGGCCAAGTTTAGTTAAATGGGATCTTTCCGCAAACAGCCGTTCATATTCATTTTTTACTTTTTCTAGTCATATACAAAGTTTATATATATAATTATACATGTATGATGCATAAATGAAGTATATATTATATTTTTACTGACTATTTTTAATTTAAGCGGTTGGGTGAGCGACTATTTGGGTTAATTCTTCTAATTAAATTTGGGTAGGTTTATAGTAAGGTTCTCTTTTATTGGTCACTAAAAGCACAAATCAAGGGACAACCTGGTGTATAAAGAATTCCGTGTTCAAGCAGGGTTTGGGAAAATACCGTACCACAAGGGGTGTGACGTGAACATCTATTATAATACAAGTATTAGCGACTGTTTTCACGGCTTGAATCCGTGATTTATATGCATTTTCTTTTTATAATACTTCCTCTATCTCAAAATATGTACTAATACTTTTCCTTTGTTAGGTTGTCCCAAGATTATGATATCTTTCTGTAACAATTAACATACATTTACTATTTATCCTTAATAGATAATTTATTTGTTTTTTACCTTTGCGACTTTGGGTTCCCACCCTTCTTAGTCTTTTTATTATTATTATTATTATTATTATTATTATTATTATTATTATTTTATTTTTTATGGGTAATTGGTTTTGCCAAACACCATGGTACGTAATAAGAGATTCGAAGTCCCTTATCTTTGGTAGTCAACAAAATCCGACGAGTTAACAGATAGGCAGCATATTAACCTGTGCCTTTTGGAAATAAAAATAATTAAAGGATAAATCATTGACGTGCTGGAATTTTAAAAAAAAATAATTTCTGAAATTCTCTTCTCTATATACTTCTTCCTTTATCTTCTCTTCCCATTCTTGGCCTTGCAGAATGGTCAATTTTAACAAATCCTAAGTCGATCTCACAAATTCACCTCAAATACTAAGGGAATTAAGATATGCATTAAGAAGATTTAAGTTATATACGTTAACAACACAATAATTTTTCTTACATCATCAATATAATATAACATGTTATAACAGAACAAGTGATTGTGCAAATATCTTTTACACTGGTATTCATATAACTTAAACTCTTATAAGTTACTTATAAAAGATTTATTGCATGGATAATTTTTACTTTATCAATGCAAATTAACCTATTGGGAAAATTAAACACTTATGATTTACGAAGTTGGTACGAAGCTTTAATTAAAAAATTAACCTATTCGATCGTCTAACATTTTAAGAATAATGTAAGATAATAGATATCAATTTGAAACAAAAGTAAAACTTTAGAATTTGTAGTCTTGTATAAACACAAGCGACAGATAATCTTACACACCTGCCGAGTTGTGATAATAAATTAACACTGCTAATTATGCAAAATTCCTGCATACACTCAGGGGCAGACCTAGAAGTCCGACTATGAGTTTGGCCGATTCCAGTAGCTTTTGTTCAAATAATGTATTTGTGTTAAAAAAATTCATTAAATATGTACAAATATTAAATTTAGAACCCAATTATTAGCACTTGAAATCGTTGTTTTAAAATTTTGAATCCGTAAAGTTGAAATCCTAGCTTCACCCTACGTACACTACTACTAAATACCATGCATGTAAGGTAAAACTCTATTCAACACGTTCTATTTGCTTGATTAAAAGAACTTGTTGATGGTAATTTTTGTCACATTTGAATTTGTTTCCTTTACTTGGAATAAATAATACTATCCTTGTATATAAGTTAATCTAATATCTTATTTTGTTCCATTTGAAAAAAGAAATTATTGAGAAATATTCGAGAAGACTTTTCCAAAAATTGTGGGAAGATATATAATTCAACCCCAAAAGAAACGGAAGTCTTCAATGGCCATGACTAATGTAGAATTCAAAAAGAATCAGCCATTTCCAAAGATTCTTCAGGTTGGTCAAAAACGCTTGCAAAATCCTTAAAACAGATAAATTAAAATATTATTCCAAAAAATTCCTTTTTTTTTTCCCACTTCTATTACCAACCTCATACTTTTCAACTTTGATCTTTGCGTTTTCCAAAGTTTGATCAGTTTCTGAATTAATTACCTAAAAACGATCATCATTTTACAACATGATGGGGTTGGTATTTTTCTAGCCTTATCTTGATTTTTCCAACTTTTGGGTACGTTACATTTTGATGATAATTTTATATATTTTTGTATTTCAACGTTAATTTCAGCAAGTCAATTTGGTTGAAGGTGGTGTCTTGATCTGATCAAAAAAGGATATTTGCTGAATTTTTATTGGGTTTATCCTAAGAAACCTAATAGAAATTCAGCATTTCTCTTGTAGAAAAAAAGGTGCAAACCCCACTTTGTAAAAGCTCAAAGTTTGCAATATTATTTGGTATGTGTTCATTTCATGATCTATATATATAGATTGATATCATGGAGCTTCATATGATGCAAGTTTTTTCCCTTTTTTCCTTTTTTCCTTGCATGGTATTATTTGGTATATGTAACGAAACTGTGAACATTCGCGATTATGCAAGATTATACACAAAATATTCTTTTTTGGCTCTCTTTAGCCCTATGTTACATGCTTTAATGTTCAACTAGATTGATAATTTGATATCATGTTTGATAAACTGATTTTAATCGCCTTGGAAAACTTATATTTTGATCAAAATATTTGACGTTTTAGAAATCCATCGTTACTGTTCCAATTAGTGGAGCATTAATTAAGTAAAACATTTAAGGAGAGATATAATGTAATTTAGATAAATATTCTTATGATCAAGGCTATTAATTTGTCAGGTTCATACAAGAACTTTAAAAGGCATATAATATTGATCGGACTAAGTAACAATTATGGGGAGAAACACAATATTTTTTCTTCTTGTGATCTATAGGTCACGAGTTCGAACCGTGGAAGCAGCCACTAATGCTTGCATTAGGGTAGACTGTCTACATTACACCCCTTGGGATGCGACCCTTCCCCAGACCCTGCGTGAATACGGGATGGTTTGTGCACCGGACTGCCCTTTCTTTCTTGGATGTTCAAATCTTTCATGTTGTGCAACTTAAGATTTCTATTGCATATTTTCATATTCTTCCTTTTAAAATTTGTGTTGTTTTTTTCTATTGTAGGTCCTTATTTTGTTGAAGTTTTTGTAACTCATAAAGATAAATGGATCAATTCAGGCAGATTGGTGAGGTAGTAGGGAGTTTGAAGGCTCTAATGGTGTTGAAACATGATATTCAAATCAATCATAAGCAATGTTGTTTCCTATTAGATATGTATATTCAGGCTTTTGATACCATTTCTGAAGAAATCAAACATAATTTAAGGTTAAATGAGAGGAATACAAAGTGGAAAGCTCTTGAGCAACCAATGAAAGAGTTACATAGGATCTTTAAAGAAGGCGAATCGTATATAAAATATTGTTTGGATGTGAAAGATTGGTGGGGAAAAGCGATAAGTCTTCATATGAACAAAGATTGTGTTGAGTTTCACATACATAACTTGCTTTGTTGTTTTCCTGTTGTTATTGAGGCGATTGAGACGGCTGCAGAAATCTCAGGATTCGACGAGGAGGAAATGCAGAAGAGAAGAGCTGCAGTTATGAAGAAATATGATAGGGAATTGATCGATCCGAGGTTTTTTCAGTGGATGTTTGGGAAGCAGTATTTAGTTACGCGAGAAATATGTAGCCGGTTGGAGAGTTCTTGGAAAGAAGATAGATGGTTGCTTCTTGAAAACATAAGGCAAAAGAAAAATGCAATTGCACCAGATACTTTGTTGAAGCACGAGCAAAGGATCGCAGAATTCTTGCTAAGGAAATTAGATGGTGTTGAACAAAGTAACAAGATATTGTTACCTAGTTCAATCTTAGTTGGATCAAACGATTATCATGTGAAGAGGCGTTTAGGGTCGTGGGGCGGGCATGTTAAGGAGATACAATGGTTAGGTGAAAATTTTGCTCTGAGGAACTTTTTTGGAGATGTTGAACCATTGCATAGTGAGATTTCTTTAGTGTTTTCACTTTCACATCCAAACATATTGCAATATCATTGTGGTTTTTATGATGAAGAAAGGAAAGAAGGGTACCTTGTTATGGAGCTGATGAACGATACTCTTGCGACGTATATAAAGGAGCATTCTGGCCAAAGGAAGAGACTGCCATTTTCTACGTCTGCTGCAGTTGATATTATGCTTCAGATTGCTCGAGGGATGGAGTATATGCACGCGAGAAAGATCTATCACGGAGAATTGAACCCGTCTCATGTCCTTCTTAAAGCGAGGAATTCCTCAGCAGAGAGCTATTTTCACGCGAAAATCAAAGGCTTTGGCTTAACTTCGATTAAAAGTACTTACAAGACTGTCAACCACAGCGCGGCTGACTCCATTATATGGTATGCCCCGGAAGTTCTAGCTGAAAATGAAAAGCCGGGAACCAAATGCACATCCAAGTATACGGAGAAAGCTGATGTCTATAGCTTCGGAATGATTTGCTTTCAAATTTTAACGGGCAAAGTTCCATTCGATGAAGGACATTTGCAAGGCGAGAAAGTGGTCCGAAATATCAGAGCAGGGGAAAGGCCTCTCTTTCCATATCCTTCACCTAAATACCTTGTGAACTTAACCAGAAGATGCTGGCATACGAACCCAAATCTTCGCCCACGTTTCTCATCTCTATGCAGGATTTTACATTATATCAAGAAAGTTCTTGTCATAAATCCAGAACATGGCCAGCCTGAAACTGCTCCTCCACTTGTAGACTATTGTGATATCGAGGGTGGCTACTCGAAGAAATTTTCTGAAGAGGAGAGCACGTGTTTGACACCGGTATCACAGATTCCTTTCCAGATGTTTGCTTACCGGCTGATTGAGAAAGAGAAAATTTCTGGAAAGAACTGGGATTCATCAAATGATGGATTTTCAGTCCATAGGCGAGCATCGATTCTGAGTGATGACGGGCATTTGGCTGCGATGGATGATCTCTTTCTTGCACCGAGCGATGGAAGGTCAGTTTGCTCAGAGATAATTGACAGGAAAGATTCAAGATTGTTTGATCAGAGATCAGCTATCTCAGAAATACCACATAGAAAGCTTTACTTATTCGATCAAGCATCAGTTGGCTCTGAGAGTCCAGACAGGAGATTCTCGTCTGTAGCAGCAGACGAGAAGTTTTTCTTTGCTGATAGTCCAGATAGGAAAGTACTATCAACCCCAATAGTTGATAGGTCACCACGTATCGACACACTAGAGAAAAAGATCATCTCATCAATGAGCAAGAACCAAAGACTGAAATTTTCGGACAACCAGGAGAAGGTAATGTCTCCAAAAGCAGGCGATGAAAAACCTACAGCAAATGTTGCAGCTGAACAAAATTTAGTATCTCCTCGGACTACAGAGAAAATAAAATCAGCTGAGCAAAACTTAGTATCTCCTCGGAATTTAGAGAAGAAAATTTCATCTGATGATCAGAAACTAACTAGTCCTGAGAGTCAAGAAAAGAAACATGCATCAGACGATCAGAAACTAACTAGTCCTGAGAGTCAAGAAAAGAAACATGCATCAGACGATCAGAAACTAATCAGTTCCGAGGCTCCTGAGAAGAAACATTCATCTGATGATAGGAAATTACTACATTCCAAGACTCCAGAAAGGATGAAGTCGTCAACTGTCAATGACAAGCCACTTCAAGGTGAGCACGCGCAAAGGAGAAGTGTAAGGACTAGGAAAACAAACGAAAAGTTATCGAAGATTATAGAGAAGAAAGTTCTGGAAACTAATCAAATTTCAATATCATCCGAGAACACCGAGACAACTGCATCCAAGACCAGAAATCAAAAGATAACAGTGAAGAAAGATTCATCGCGCGGCAAACTGCAGGATACAAAGACTAGCTCTCTAACAGGTAATTTTTTCTAACGCCCCCCAAAAAATAATTTGCTCCCTCCGTCCCAACACTCTTTCCTTTTTAGTCAGTCCCAAAAAGAATGTCACCTTTAAACAATTTATCTTTAGAACTCATGTTTTACCCTTAATGAGATGATTTATAGCCGCACAAATGTCAATCTTTCTTTCTTTCTTTCTTAAACTCCGTGCCCAGTCAAACAACACCGATTGGGACAGAGGGAGTAGATGTTTTTTTCTCAGTCGATTAGTTAGTGTTTGAGGATTTCCAAACATGAGTATAATATTGAATGGTTTGTGCAGAGAAACTGAATGATGACTCACCAAGATCTTCACCAGCTAGAGCTAAGAGAATACATTCATCACCGATGTCTTCACCAACACGAACACCAAAGGCATCTTCAAGATCATCACCAGCGATCGCCTCAAAGGGATATGCATATCAATCTCCAAGTTCGTCGCCACTAAATCCATGTTCTCGATGTGCTAGAGTAAATCGAGAGTGCCAACCTTCAGGTATGAGCCCACATATACAACGGAAAGCTCATCCGTCTCATTCAGAGATCGCGTAGCTCTTCATCTGTCACTTAATGCATATACAGCAGTATTTGCACTGAATAGATTCATACAATGTACTCACTCAAGGCTAAGATTTCTCTAGTCCCAGGTTAGAGCTACAAAACCTCCCCGGATTTTCATGGGGGCCTTTGTAACAAGAGAAATATGCACTATTACTACATATATATACAGTTTTCCACCTTACAAGTTAGTTAAGCAATTTCGTATTTAAATATATTGAAGCAAAATATGAATGAAGTGTGATTCTTATACGCGCCTATTGAACTCTCTGATTCTAAGACGACAAATGTCACATTATCTACTTTCATTCCCTGACTACAAGAGGATGCTACTTTCAGAATTTCATGGTTCTTGTAATCAGGAGCGAAGCCAGGAAATTCAATAAGGGTGTTCAAATTTTGAATACCGTTTGCTAGTGGTTGTAAAGGGTTTTCAAAGTCTATTTTTTTTATCAATAACAAATAATATTTTACCCTATATACAGTATAATTTTTCGGCGAAGGGTGTTCAGTTAACCATCATGGCCACACATAGCTTCACCCCTGCCTGTAATACTCTTCATCAGCTAAAAGTTGCTAAATTTCAGGAACAAAATCTCCGATTTGTATTTGCACTCGAAAGTTGGCATTTCTGGCTCACATGAAATTGGTTTAAAGGCAGTTTACACCAGCATATGGGATAAATGCCAATTTGGAGCTTCTTCTTGTTTGAGTTGGCATTGATTAATACAGATCGGGAATTTAGTACTAGGCGGCATCCCCTCTTAGTTTTAAGTAGGCAAAACCGTTCTGTTTTAGTTCTTTTCCATGAGTAATCCAGGAATTTTCCTATTATTTTTTCAACCGAGAGACTTCGATATAGACGGATCTCTTTATTTCTTCTTCATTGAGACAGGAGATGACCAAGTAAAAAAAATTCATTCACAGACAATGTAGAACTTTTTCATATATCAATATATAAGGGGAAGAGAATCATGACAAGTACAAGTACTACAAGACCTCATCATCAACAAAACTGTTTCCTATAGACCAAGTTTTTACACTAGTCGCGGACCTATGTTTGGAATAGAGGGGTCACCGGACCTTGTTAACTTGGCAAAAATTCTAGATATATGTGTATATACGTTAAAAACGATTATATATTTTACTTGGAACCCTTAGATTAAAATTAAGATAAGGGCACTGGTTGAGCAGTTCGTTCGCCACCTTCAAATTCTTGGTCCAGCTCTGACCGTATATACCTGGGTGTACAAATGATCATTTCACATGTAGAAAAAAAAAACCACTACATTATGTCAACTGCAATTTCATTGATTGTTCGCTAAGCTCCTCTACACCATGTGACCATATGAGCCTTCTAAAATCTGGACTCTATGTGCATGCATCCTTTTTAAAAAATGAATTTATAACAGGTGGTGTTTAGGTCAACTTGTATGTATCTCGACTATTTCATGAGTATATGTTACCTTCCACGGGAGCCTTTACCGTTGCTCCGTGTGACTTATAGGTCACGTGTTCGAGCCGTGGAATTAACCTGCCACTGATACTTACATTAGGGTAGACCGCCTACGTCACACCCCCTTAGCTAGGGTGCGGCCCTTCTCCAGACCCTACATGAACGCGGGATGTTTCGTGTACCGGATTGCCATATGCTACCTTCCACGAACAAAGACAGTAGCTCTTGTCACCAAAGTTTAGGCTGTTTGGAAAATAATCACCTAGCGTTTTTGTCCCTAGTGAGATTTGAACCTTGATCTACCAAGATATTCGCTCGCTTCATGAATCGCAAGGCCACACCAGTGGGTACGTGGACGAGTACATTTAAAGGAGTCATTGCTGCAACATGATCTATTCCTTGATTTGTTCGTGGCACTAAAAAAAAAAATAGCACGGATTTGAATTGGTAAAACAAAAATTTAGAAAGAAAAAAAGAACTGGTAAAACGAATGGATCAATTGAACAGGTGCATTGTAAAGAGTCTTAATGTGATAAGCCGCCTTATTTAAAAATATTATTTTTACAAGTCACCCTAATTAATTTTATTTATAGCTCGTAGGGCTTTGGTCTAGTGGGTGAGAGTGCAACACGTAATATGTGGGTTATGCTCACGTCACAGATTCGAACCTTATCGCAGATAAAAGCCTTGTATTTAAGTAGAGAATGGTAAAGAGGCGTGCTCATTATCAACCAAGTTTTGAATCGTGCACCACTGACCTTTTCTCCGTTAGGCTCCTGTAAGGACCGATCAAGCTGTGACAAGTCAGGGATGCATAATGAATTTTCCAAGGTGTGTGAATTACCTTATATGTTCAGCCACATGTGCGGGTGTGCAATGGCGTATGTAGTGTTATAGTACCGGATTCATCTGAACCCAATACTTTCGATACAAAGTATAAATTTAATATAAAAATTCACTAAAATTGCAACATATAGTGGGTCTGAACCCATAACTTTAAAAATATAATAGGTTCAATACTAAAACCGTAAAGCCTGAACCCATAGAATTAAAATCCTGAAACTGCCTCTGCGAGTGTAAAATGATTTTATGGTCTCGGTCATTCTTCAACATAAAAGTCAATTTCCATTCTTCCTGTTCCCGCAACAGACGTACACTCGGTTGAAGTTGGATTTAGAAAGGACGGTGCATATATGATATTTTAAGGACAAAAAATATTGGACTAGACTATTAATCCTTATGTAAATGTCGGGGATAAGCTTTCCGTGTCGGGGTAGGCGTTCGGATTTCGACAGCGATTCTATGAGCTTAAACTTAAAAGTTCTTTGCTAGTGTGCTGGATGAAGAACAAGGCCAGGCTCAAGCGATAAAATAAAGAAGGCAGAATTTGTATAGCCAGCCCTGTTTTCTTTCACTTATTCCATAAATAACTTCCTAAGTCTAATTTAATAACATAAAAAATTTAATAATTAATCTATCATAATCAATTAAAATACATAAATAATATGGGAATTCTGAACTCCTTAGCAATAAAAAAAAAAATACATTTCTGACTTAAACTAATTGATCGTTCGATAAAAGGAAACTGAAAAGGAAAAAAAAAACAAATACATTACTGGTGGATATGTAATTCTCCAACAAAACTTTGATTAAAAAGTAAAATAAAAGCAACACCACAATTTAACGTAATTTTCTAGATGATTGATAAATCAAGGGAGACTTTCATTTTTTTTAATTTTTTTTTTACACTTCCAGAATCATATTTTATTGCTTTTATATTTACAAAACAATATGTGAAATTAAAATCACACCATATGTCAAAATAAAATAAATGTTTGTGTTTTGTGATCCCCATTTTGTTCTTCCTCCTCTTTAACCCTTTTAAAGCTCTTTTTTTTTTTTTTTTCTTGATTCAGATGAAACATCCTCATCTTTTTGCTCCCAAATTTAGGTAATATTTTGAGGGAAAAAAACAAAACAAAGGATAAAAAACCAGAAAATGGAAGCTTCCCAATAAAAAAAGTGAATTTTGCATGGTAATATATTTCTCTTGGTTGAAGTATCATGCTAATTATATCTGCTTTTCTGTTTGATATTTCTTTTAATTTCATATATTCAACATTTTCATCACCTTTCTTGAATCTTTACCTTCAAAAAAACATTTCTTTTATTTAAATGTATGTATCTATATATATATATATTCCTGAATGTTCATTAATGTTTCTTTTATCTGTTTTTTAATTTTTTTTGCATGTTGTCTCCATGTTTATTATATACATGAAACTAAATCAACAAATTCCAGAAAAAAAAATGAACCTCAAATGAGAAGGCATTTGTATCTAATTAAAGCATCCGATTTAGGTGAAGTTTCTCAAACATCATATGCTATAAATTTTTGGATGAATCTTGACAAATGTTTGGGCCTGTTCCAGATGTTTATTTTTCTGTTCTCCTTGTGTTTTTTAAAGAGATTTAACATGTCATAATTCAACATGCACAACCGGGACAGTGGCGTATGTCGGATTTTTACTAAGAGGATTCAAAAATAAAGAAAATAAACATGCAAAGGAGCTATGAGGATTTCTTTCTACTATATGTTAAAAAAAGGGCAGTCCGGTACACTAAGCGATCTCGTTATGCGCGGAGTCCGGGGAAGGGCCGCACCACAAGGGTCTATTGTACGCAACCTTACCCTACATTTCTGCATGTTTTCACGGCTTGAACCCGAGACCTTCTGGTCACATGACATAACTTTACCAGTTACGTCAAGGCTCCCCTTCTCCTTTCTAATATATGTATATGAAAAAAATTGACCTAATAGACAGTGTAATTTTCGGGCGAATCCGTCCACCTAGCTCCACCCCAAGGAAGAGTTAGATGTTCCAAAAGAGGTTTAATTGAAGCCTCTTCGTCTCAAAATTAAAGCAAATAAGGTAAAACCAACTTTTTTTTTTATGTATATATATAAATTGTTGAATCTCTTTGACATAACGGAATCTTGTAGTGCATGTAGTAAATGTGGATCAGAAGTTGCTTTATGTCACAGGTTAAAATCCGAGATGTAATATCCTTGCATTGTTTTAGAATTCTTGGTTGGCGACTTTTATTAAAATTGTAACTAGTTATTTACCATTTCTGCTCTTTAATGCAGTTGAGGAAACAATTTTGATGCCAGCAGCCAATTTCGAGCATTAATTTCCATTGAAAATTTGGGAACAGACATGACGAAGCGTAGTTGGAAGGAATCAATGAAGGCATTTGGGAGTCATATTGATCTTGAAAAAGAAGAAGAATTGAAATGGATAAAAATAGGTAATTATTCAATTCCAGAACAACCTCGACCCTTTGAATGTTATTGGAGGTTGTGGGATAACGCGTTAGAGGCAAAAAGAAGGCAATTTAAAGCACATCTTCGCGCACAAATTTACCCTGAACGTGGATTTATGTGGTATACAGAATGGCAACTAGTTCGCAGTAAGTTGCTGATCATCCTGTCAAGAAAATTGGCAAAACTTAATGTAACTAGGTGTATAATTAATGGCGGATCTAGAATAAGTTCTATGAGTTCAATTGAACACATTGCATTCAGCTCGAACTATATAAACATGTGCAAAAATGAATATAGAGTGTAATACACATAATAAGATTACCCTCATTTTGAACGCACTGACTCTAAATCCTGGATTTGCCTTGTGTATAATGGTGTCAAACCTTAAAAGCCTGTTTGGTTTTGCTTTTTTCGTCATTTCATAATGTATTGTTTTCTACCTTACTCTGTGATTTTGTTGTTTTTCGTCGTCTCATAATGTATCGTTTTGTACGGTGTTGTATTGTGTCGTAATGTATTGTTGAAACAATGTGCGGTTAGATTGTATACAGAATGGCAACTAGTTCACAGAAAGTTGCTGATCATCCTGTCAAGAAAGTGCATAATGGTGGCAAAACTTAATGTCACTTGAAAATTTCTAATTACCCCCTAATGAAATCCAAGTTTTGTGTCATATCTTTATACAAATAAAGTGCACCTACGAGATTATGTGACCTTAACTAGGTGTATAAGTAGTAGAGGTAGATCTAGAATAGGTTCTATGAGTTCAACTGAACACCGATACATTTAGGCTGAACTATCTAGACATATGCAAAGAGAATATAAATCATATGCATATAATAAGATCATATTCATTCAGAACCCACTGACTCAATATCTTTGATTCACCTCTGTGTATAATGGTGGCAAATTGTAATAGCCTATTTAGGTTGTTGTTTTCCATCGTTTCATAATATATCGTTTTATATCATATTATATTGTACTGTATTGTCTCATTATGTAAGTACTGCGTACACACTATCCTCCCCAGACACCACATGGGATTTCACTAGGCTTCTTGTTGTATTGTCTCATTGAAACAATGTTTTAGATAAACTGTATTGCTTGTTGTCGTTTAATTGCATTTTCTTGTTTGGTATATTGCATTGTAGAATAACTTATAAGCACTGAGATCCCTAAATACATCCAAGTTTGTATCATGTACTCATACCAATACAATGCACATTGAGTTTATGTGGATTCTATATATTTTTTTGATGTTAAGCATTATGTTTTCTGTTATTTTTGGTTCATAAAATAAGAGAATCCTAATCTGAAGAGTTTTATTCTTATTGCAGAGATTGAGAATAAAGTAAAGAGAATAGCAAAGCTAATTAAGAGACTAAACCAAGGGAGTAGAGAAGGGAATTTGAAGAGAAGATCAGAACTACTTCAACTTGTTGATGAATTCCATAAACAGTACCAATCCGTTTATTCTATGTATGATAATCTCAAAGGGGAAGTAAGGAAAAAACTTAATGAAGAACACGAGGGCGATTCGTCTTCTCCATCTTCTTTGTGTTCTAATTCAGAATTATATTATACCCCTGAGGAAATGGCTACCAAAAGTAACTCATCTTGTTCCAATTGTGAGACTTTAGATGTAGAGGATGCTATTTTGAAGGACAAAATAACCTCAAAAAGTGAAGTTAAGGTTGAAACTATGGACTTTGATGTGCCGATGCCTTTTGGCCGAGTGTCTGAGCCAGAGGAATTCTTCAAAGACCTTAGGATTCAAGGCGAAGAGAAGTTGATAAATGAATCTACATTGTTAAAGGAGAAAGTGAAAGAAAAAGAAGACGAGATCTTGTCTCTCACCGATAAATTTGAACTTCGCGAGAAGGAGAGATTGTCTAAAATGAAAGAGTTAGAAGATCAAGTTGCTACAATGAAGCTTGAATTAGAAAACTTATGTGTTCAAAAGAGAGAACTCGAAGAGCAAACCGTGTACAAGTCAAATGAAGTTAAACGAATGGAAGAAAGTAATTCAGGATTGCAAGCTCGCGTCTTAGAACTACAAGCAACATTCAAAAAGAAAGATGATCAATTTTCTCAACTTCTTAAAAAATTCAAGGAGAATCAACAGAAGTCAAAGTCTAGAATCGACGATCTTATGTCAAAATCAACCGGTCTGCAGAAAGAAGTGAACCGTTTACGCGCTGAAAGGAATGAATTGGAAGAAAAATTGTTACATGAAACCAAGAAAGGATCAGATCAAGTCAAGGACTTAACAGAAAGAACACATTTTCTTGATTTAACAGAAAGGACTGATTATCTGCAGCAGGAGTTGGAAGCCTTAAGAAATCAGAAATATGAACTAGAGTTGTCACTAAAAGAAAAAACTCAAGAAGTATCAGAATGTCAACTTCAGATAGAGAACATGAAAGTGAAATTAACAAGCACGACGTTGTCGGAGGAAGGGATAACAAAAGAGAAGGAGGGGTTAAACTCAGAGGTGAAATCACTCGCGAAAGAAAAAAGTGACTTGAAAGAGAAGATAATGGATATGAATCAAGAAGCTTATCATTTAGAATTACAAAAAGAAAAGCTGAATGATAAGATTATGGAGTTGGAAACAAAACTTTTAGGAAAAGAAGCAGAGGTGGGAATTCTTCAAAAGAAACTTGAGGCTTATATGAATGATATGTCCACTCAGAATTCAACATTGACAGTGCGAATTTCAACAGCGGAAACTGAAAAGTCTAGATTGAAATCTCAGCTTGAGAAAGAGAAACATGAATTTTCACAAAGGCTTAAGCAGATGGAAAAGAAAAACACTGAATTAACTATCAAGATCGCGGAGCTGGAGAAAAATATAAGAGGAATGGAAATTATCGTAAACAAGTCAAAGGAGGAACATAAGCAAATGCAAATCAGGTTAGAAGATTCCAAATCAAATTTTCACAATGCTGAAAGAAAACTAGAAGAAATGACTGAGGAACTACGCAAGACGTTTGAGGACAGTTTACGAATCTTGAGCAGAAGGATTCGCGTAGCAGAACAATTGCATATCGAGAACAAGGAGTGGTACCAAAAAACCAGGAACTCGTACGAGAAAGAAAATAAAGACCTAAAAGAGAAAAATGCAAGACATGAAATGGGGCTAAGGGGAATTAAGGATATATCATTGACAGCAAGTGATATGTTAGGTTCACTAGATGCAGTGGCACTAAAATTTGAGGAATGCACTGCTCATTTCTTGAATCGAATATCCAAGGTTTCGTGTGAGTTGAAGTTCGTTAAAGATTGGGTGATGAGGAAAAACAAAGCAATGGCACATGTTAAAGATGATTTTGATTGTTTACTTACACAATGTGATGATAAGGAAGCTGAGATATTGAAATATAGAGAGAAAGTTTGGAAGTTAGAGAACAAAGTTAGAGAACTAGAGAAAATGATCAAGGACCAAGAGGAATCAATGTTGGTTTTAAAGGAGGAAAAGCGAGAGGCGATTAGACAATTATGTGTATGGATTGATTATCATCGTAGTCGCTCTGATTATTATAAAAGGATTCTGTTAGCTGAATTTGGCCGAAGGAGCGCTCCATAGGATTGATTTCCTTCAACCATCAGTAACTACATTCTTTAGCGGGGCCACTAAAAGGGGAAAACGCTTCTTACCAGGAGTTTCTCCGATTAGATTTTATCCTTTTGACTATATATGCAATTGATGAGATGTAATAGTTTTTATCCTTTTTGTTTCCTTTATCAAGATTCGTGCTGCATAGGGCCTATTACAGGGGAAAGTGCTTCTTACCAGGAGTTTCTCCATTCCAACTAAACTTAAGAAGATTGTAACCGCCATTTGAAGCTCTTACCAGGAGTTTTTCCATTCCGACTAAACTTGAGAAGGTTGGCAAAATCTTGTCCTGGAGGTTGTTCACCATTTTTTTTTTTTGGTTCATCAATAGGTTTGTTCTTGTTAGAAGATTGTATAATGAATAAAGAGTATTAGGTACCTGAAAAACATTAGTGACACACTCAAATAATTTTGGTGTTAAGCCTTTTACACACTCCGGGGTTCTATCGGAAACAACCTCTCTACCTCATCAGAGTAGAGGTGAGGTCTACGTACATTCTACACCCCACTATGTGAGATTACACTTGGTTTATTGTTGTTGTTGTTGTTGCCTTTTACACACCGGCAAAAGCTAGATTTAGCATTGTACGTCTGCATTTTGGGATGTAATAGTTTACTCTCTTGTGCATCTGGATTTGGGATTAAACCAAATCTCTTGTTGCTGAAAAGAGATTATGTTATGGAATTCTACTTGCTAACATCCTTTTGGTATTAAATTTTCTGAACAATATTAAGCTCTTCAATTTTCTAACCACGTTTGACCTTTGATTCGTCATGGTAGAGAAGAAAAACGCGCACGGACAGGGAAGGACGACGTACTATGATACTTTCTGTTTAGCAGGTCTACTATTTCCTGATAAAACAGCTATGTTTCCAATCTGTTTCAGTAAAATCTTGAAAAACATGAGTAGAAATCATATCCAAGAATTGGTAACTATTTCCAAGGTGTCTGAGTATAGCGTCTTCGGTTTCTCTTTCCAAGATCTGCTATTCTTCTTGTTTTAATTTTTTCTTGGCAAATTTTTTTTAATAAACTCCAAACTTCCAGTCATGAGTACACAAGTTAGGGAGCTATGGTCGTAGTGGTTTGCATCCTAGTCGGATCAAAATCGCTTTCAAGACATTGACTTGCCACGAATACAATATTTATTTTGATAAGTTGTTACTATTTTTATTTCTGTTCAATATCAATATTGTAGTAAGTTTTTCCAATAGTATCTGCGGCAAAATTCGAACTCGTGACAGAGAGAGTAATTATTTAACACTATTTGATGCTTCATAAGACAGTCCAACACCACCATGTTTAAATTGCGGATATCATAGGCTCAGTTATAAAATTTCAAAAGCATTATATTTCCCAAGTGAAAGCTATCCTCAGCAAATTAAATTCAAGAACTATTTGAAATGAAAAGGAACTTAAAATTTTGTCACACCCCTTAACATGAAAAATTAAACTTAAATAACATCTAAAATCTGATCAATTGTCATGTACCATATAAGCCAATTTCATGCTAAAGCAAAGGTAGTTCAAAAGCTACTCTTCATCCACCACAACACTGATCTCATCTTTATCAAGAACACGGGAAACGGTCAATTGTCACGAAAACATTTAAAAGTATGAGAATATTTTTCCTATATAAATGAAATAATTACTAGCATAACGGTAATATGGTAGAAATTCCCGATGCTTATTAGTGAAGTCAGCAATCTCAAATTCTCAAATAGCATACAAGTAAATAATTCAGATAGTTTCATTTTCAAGATTTAAAAACTAAACCAGAGAAGGGCATGTTAACAATATAAATCTGGGAAGCATATAACAAAGAAATGCTCAAATGCCTTAAAATCAGCTGGACGGTTTTATTAGCTTAGTCATGTCTTTCCCCCCCCCCCTTCTTTCTATGGTCAATATAGCACAAATTTATCTTAATATAAAGACAAACTTAGGCCTGACTTGTAACGACCCGACTTGTCGTTTTAAGAATTAATGTCCCGTTCAGTGACTTAAAGTTTCGAGCAGCTTCGTAATATGTATTATGACCCGCGAGTGTGGTCGAGTTTGATTTTCGGAATATTCAGAATTTAATTAAAAGAACAATTCTCATTTTTGAAGTTTAAATGAAAAAAAAGTTGACCGGATATTGACTTATGTATAAACGACCTCAGAATTTAATTCTGATGATTCTAGTAGCTCCGTATGGTGATTTTGGACTTAGAAAAATATCCGAAAAATTATTTGGAGGCCCGTAGTGGAATAAGGTTTGAAATGCCGAAAGTTGAATTTTTGAAAAGTTTGACCGGGGGGGTTGACTTTTTGATATCGAGGTCGAAATTCGATTATGAAAATTGGAATAGCTTTGTTATGTCATTTATGACTTGTGTGCAAAATTTGAAGTCATTTCGGATTGATTTGATGTATTTCGGCACAAGATATAGAATTTGAAAGTTCAAAGTTCATTAGACTTGAATTGAGGTGTGATTCGTGGTTTTAGCATTATTTCATGTGATTCGAGGCTTCGACTAAGTTCGTATGATATTTTAGGACTTGTTGGTATATTTGGTTGAGGTCCCGAGGGGCTCGGGTGAGTTTTGAGGTGGTTTCAGATCATTTATAGGCCATTTTTAATTGTTGGTTTCTGCCTACAGAGGTGTGCATCGCGATCGCGACCTTTTGGTAGCGTTCGCGAAGAGCAAACAGCAGTTTGGGCCTTGTGAATCGCGATCGCGGAAGCTCTTTCGCGATCGTGCATAACAAATCTCTGTTGCACTGACCCGACTTTGGAAGTTTATATCTCGCAATCTATAAGGAATTTGGAGATGATCCAAAAAAAAAAGTTATAGCCCTTGGTGTCTAGTTTTCAGAAAGTTAAACTATTTTTAGTTTGGAGTTTTGTACAAAACGTTATGACTATTATACTAGAGGCTGTCTGGAAGTATTGGGGGAGTTTGTTCTTCGCGATCGTGATTGATTTTTCGCGATCGTGAAGAGCAATTTTGGGGCTGAAAAATTTTGTGCTTCGCGATCGCAAAGCATTTTCCGCGATCGCGAATAGTAAATACCTGGGCAGTAGCTATATTTCGAGTTTTCAGCCATTTTTAACATATTTGGAGCTATGGAGCTCGGATTGACGCGAGCGGGTCCCACGTTGACTTTTGTTGACTTTTTGGAATAAATTTTTAAGTCGACGTATTATTATCCAAAATTATTTCCGACGAATTTTAATGGAGTTATACAATTAATTTGGATAGATTTGAGCTGTCCGGAGGTCAATTCAAGCAAGAAGGCTATTTTGAAATATCGACCTAACTTCAAAAAGGTAAGTGTCTTGCTTAACCTCGAGTGGGGGGATTACCCCTTAAGCATTGAGTCTTATGTGCCATTTGTGAAATGTGAAAAGCCGTGTACGCTAGGTGACGAGTACGTACTCGGGCTTATACGTACAAAATTCATTGAATTAAAGTCTTAGGCATTATTGTGTAGTAAATTGGGAAATTATGAAAAAATATTAAATCATCTGTTTGCCATGCCT
The DNA here is from genome assembly GCF_000715075.1 of Nicotiana tabacum. Taxonomy (NCBI): domain Eukaryota; kingdom Viridiplantae; phylum Streptophyta; class Magnoliopsida; order Solanales; family Solanaceae; genus Nicotiana; species Nicotiana tabacum. Next base: position 1,936,787 of record NC_134094.1, read on the forward strand.
AAATCCATATTGTTGAATTTATTTTTATATGATAATTTGATGTGATTGTTATTTGAAATATTTATAAAATTTCGTGAGTATTGTTGGTTTAATATTTCTTAGAAATTAATTCCAATATAAATTTTCTTATGCAAATAATTAATTTAAGCGAGCTTAAAAATAAGTGTTAATATAATTATCTAAATTTGCATTAATGAAGGTTTTGCTTTATGCTGAGTAATTTCTATCTCTATTGATTGTTTTTGGGTGTTATATACATTGTGTGAAGCCTTGAGCTATTTGTTGTGAAATTAATTGATTTTTATTATATCTTTGGAATTTGGTTGTGGCCATTGGGCAAATTGTGATATGAATTGATTTTATTATGTTGCCGTGTTAATTTTTCGTGTAAATTATTGTGTTGTGTGAGTTATTATTTTGGGGAGATAAGGGTGGCATTTCACCGTTGATATTATGTGGGCATAAAGGTGGCATTTCACTGTTGTTGTGTTTGTTGGAATATTATTTGGGCGGAGTGATAATGATGGCTATATGAGCGATAAGGGTGGAAATAGGAGCGATAAAGGTGGCTATTGATACTGTCTGGGGGAAGCGATAAGGGTGGCTATAGGAGTGATAAGGGTGGCAATATGAGCGATAAGGGTGGCTATTGTCATGGACGATATGTGATGATGTGGGGTTGTGGTGTTGATAATGTTCATGTAATGTTGTGATTTTCTTGTGTTTACTTTTATACCTTGTGCAATTTGTCTTGTTGTTGGTAAATTGATAACAATCTGATTTATGTTGAAATTGAGAGCATGTGGCTATTGCCAGGCGGATTATAAATTGAAATGTTGGCACGAGGTGCCGTGAGTAAATAATAAGGATAATTGGCACGTGAATTGTCCGTGCAGTTGTGATATGATTTAATTATGGGCACGAGGTGCCGTGAAAATATGAAAATGGGCGAGATCCGTGTTTACGAAAAATATGAAAATAGGCTGAGACCCGTATTTTTTTATGATTATGAAATGAGGTGTCACATGGTGACTTTTTTATTGAAAGAATTATATTCAAAATATTTATTTGGAAGGATGTTTATTCAAAAAGAATTATATGAAAGAATTGTATCTGAAAGATATTTATTTGAGAAAACTATATTTAAAAGAGAGTTATTTGGAAGAATTATATGTGAAGGATATTTATTTAAAAAACTTGAATTAATTGGGCGTACATGTATTTATTAATTGTTGAGTAATATTTATGGTATTCTTGTTGTCTTGATGCGCATACCACTGGTTGTTTTATCCTTCCCTTATTGCTATATGTTTCCTAACATTTTGTATATTATATTGCACGGGTTATTAGACTAGTGAGTGTCTGGATTGTACCTCGTCTCTACTTCATTGAGGTTAGTCTTGATACTTAATGGGTACCGACTGTGGTGTACTCATACTACACTTCTGCACATTATTTTGTGCAGAGCCAGGTATTGGAGATATCAGGCTTGAGTAGAGTTAAAGTGAGATCGTAAGGATTCAAGGTAGAGCCGCTTGGCCGTCGCAGTCCCTTGGAGTCTTTTTATTTTATTGTACTGTTAATTTGTAATCAAACAGTATTGTATATTCGGTCCTCGTGATCATTCCATGTATTTAGTTAGAGTTCGTGACTCAGTACTACCAGTCTTGGGAGGTTGTATATTGTAATTATTTCCGTTGTTAGTTTAAAAAAAATGGCTTCAAAAGGTAATTGAAATCGGCTTACCTAGTCTTAGAGACTAGGTGCCATCACGACGCCTGTGGTAGAATTTTGGGTCGTGACATGACTTCTAAGAATTTCCATTAGGGGTAGTTCAAGGTAAAGGCTAGTAAAGCCTTTACTTTAGGTACCAAAATTTGGAGACCACAAAAGTTTTTAATAATGACTTTCTAGCGTAGATAATTTTGAATTTTTTTAAAAAAAAATACTATGAAATTTGAGTTAAACTATTCAAATCTTCATATTAGTAAATAATATTTTTATAGTAATATCCAAGATAATATATTGCAAATACATATCTAAACATCTTATTAACCTGAATTAACCTTTACTAATAAAATAATATTACTATTTAAAGTTAAAGACTTGATGTCTTTTAAGACTACTATCATATTTACAAAAAGTGAAAAAAAGAAGGCAAGCTTAACTTTTTGTATATTTGTATTCAACTAAAAAGTTTAAGGCCTCTTATTAAATCAGTTAGACTGTTTATACAGAACAAACTTATTCACTAGAGGCTTGGCTTTTAAGAATTAACAGAATTTATGTTTTCTCTTGCCTCAATAGTAAGATCATCCAATATGTAGCATCTCAACTATAAATGTCATAAAATGAATTGGGTGGTATCTCTTCCTCATCACCATCACAAGGCTTAAAAACTTCACACCATTGACTGTAAGGAAGTTTCGAGAACTTGTATGAGATATTGGAAGAATAAAAGGAAAAAAAAAGGCTTTCATAACTATGCACAATTAAGAAAATGTAGTAGAAACTCAAATGCGTGCCAGGCATCCGTTGAAATTCTTCTTTTGTCCCAATTTGTATTCCTAATAGAGGGGTGTAAATAAGGTTAGTCCTCAACACTAGAATAAAATCAAAGAAACGATTGTTAATTTACTTATGAAACAATCTACCGGCTACACCCTCATCAATACACGGTATGGTTCCACCAGCACCTATTCTAAAATTTAGGGTTTTGTTTGTTATAGTACTCAAATTTGCAGATAAAGAATAAAGATAAGAGTAAAGAACAAAGAAAATTTTGGAGATTTTGAGGGATATGGTTCCTTTCGATTGTTCTGCCCTTATCCAACTCCAAAGTATTGCGTACCTGAACCTGTCCAGTGACAAAAAAAATTGTCATCGACAATCGACCTAACATTGAAATTTTACCGAGATACATAATCAAGAAATAAATTGGACCTTCTTTCCTAGGAGGCTGCTCCAACTCTTTTTTCTGCTTCCTTTCATTCTCCTCTGAATTATTTTTTTCTACACCATCCGATGCATTGACCTCTGAACCATCATGCATTCTTACTCTTCTCTTGATTCTTTTCTATATCATCAACAACTTCTGAACCAGCATTGCCCTTTGCATTCTTTATTGTTTTGTCATCATTTTCCTTCTCTCTTTTCTTTTGTTTGTTCGTTTTCTTCTCGCCATTGTTCTTTCCCCTCTTCTGAAGCTTGTTTACCTGATTACTCTCTCCCCGATTGCTATTTGTTTTCGTAAATGAACGTGAAAGAAAATTATCATCAGCCTTTATTGTATTGCCATCCTTCTTTGAACCATGCATCTGTTTCCTCATACGGCCCCTCCTTTCTCTATAATGGAATCATCATTATGAACCTTTGCTGTACCAGCATCACTTGAACCATCAATGTCAAGGGAAGCAAAAAAGAAACCTTAAGTAGATTCAAACTTTCAGTAAAATAATATTTTTTTACGTAATTCCATAAAACATAATGGTAACGATACCATTGAACAAAATCAAAACCAAAATTTGCAAGGGGATCCGTCTCAGAAATAAGGTGACCAAAGAGGTGAACACTACAAGAACCCACGGCTTTGAGAACACCAAAAACGATGTTAGGGGATTTGTCGCTCTGCCCTGGCACTAAATTATACAACTTCTCCGGCCTCTTCTGCTCTTCATGATACATAACGAGGGTCCGTAATTTTTCTTCTTTTTTATCAAGAGAGTTGGTGTCTGATGTTTTTCCTTTTTGATTAACAGAGTCGGTGACTAATATTGCCTGAATCAATCCAAAAATAAATGAAATAAGCATCTATATACTAAGGCATGGTCTCTTATTTGCACCTCTACAATTTCCACAGATCAATCTACTATGTGTTTATTCCAAGAACGCAAATTTCACCGGGAAAAACAAAAAGTACCATTCTATTCATCAATTTTTTTTTAATATACTTATGTTCTGCAATAAAGATGAAAGCATAGCAGCATGGGGCCTAACAATTTTCCATATGTTTATAGCTCCTCAATATATTTTTCTCACATGGACAACTTTACAATGCCTTATCAGAATTATTGACAACAAGACTTATTGTCATAATGGAGCAACCGAAATAGCTAAAAGGAATATAAACAAGAACATAATGCATAGAAAAGTGTTGGGCGATATAAGCAACATTACATATTCTTTAGCTTACTTATTAAAATTCTAATTAAAAGAAACCATATATTCTTGATATTTTTCTCATTCATTATTGAATCTGTATAGTGCACGTGTATATATCTAACTAACTAATTAGACAGTTGTCAACTAACTAATTATGTCTAACTCTATTTAACTAATAATAGCCTACTAACTGTAGCTAACTTAAGTAAATCCACAATATTTTAATTATGTTACTCAAAAAAGTTTTAATAATCTTGAACGATTATTAAAATGTTATACTAAATAATTTGGAGTATACGTGCAACGTGTTCAAAAATCAGTTTGGACAACTGACAACGTGACAACAGATAAGCATTCAAGACAATATTTAAAAATACAAATAAATCACAGGAATATCGTAATGACCAAGGAAAACATATGAGGAAAGTGAGTGTTTAAATTTTTGAGACTAACCTTAGTGATGAGAATTGTTTGACCGAGAGTATTGTACTCTTCATAAGGCTTAAATTCCTTTTCTGAAAGCAAACACAACAAAAACATAAAAAACTTGAATGATTACAGCATTTTGTTTCTCGTGTTAAAAAATGGAAGCCAAGCCATAAATGAAAATGAAGAAATAGAAAGCCTCATACTAACCCCAATGTGGCCAACGATAAGTGGATTGCATGGTTGCATAAATGGATAGCTCTTCACCTTTATCAAGTTGAAGAAAATAAGCATGTCAAAGGAAGTATGAAAATGATGCTATTACCATTTACCAGTGTTGTGAAAGGAAAAAAGCTCTAAAAACTGATCTAGGTCAATTGGGGCTTTAAGCGCAAAACACAATTTAAGTGTGGATTTTAGTTTAAAAAAAACACGTAATGTAAGGAAAAAAACATATATATGTAATTCAAGAGAGAAGTAATAATTCATTCATATTGTTTTCCCTTAACAAGTAATACACTTATTTACCGATTATATTTGTAGTCTCGTATTGCTCCATTCAAGATAGAACTCATGAGCAATAAGAGACATGTCTTGGTGCCTTGTCTACACTGGAGCGCAACTTAAGTAAGGGGAAACGTCCTCTCTGAGCTTTTCTGAGCTTCAGAGATCAAGTATATATGTCTTAAATGAGCCTTTGACAACACTAGCGTAAAGTTTCCGACGACGAATTGCCAATAGTTTCTAGTGTCAAAAAACAAGTAGCCACAATTTAAATTAAGAAGGCAGTTACTTCTTAGACTGTAAGAAAATTAATCTTATTAAGCAATATAACATAAGCAGCATACTTCGCCATTTTTGTGTTTCGTCATTCTTTTAGAAACAAACTCTCTATCTTCACAAGGTAGGGATAAGGTCTGCGCACATACTACCCTTCCTAGAACTTATGGAATTATGCTGAATTTATTGTTATTATTGTATCATTCTATTGCGAATGATACACCAGAATATTCTCAATAAGAATTCCCAAAAAGAGTAGGTCCTATAACTACTAGTACTTTTTATTCAGGAATTTATTATTAAGTTACACCTCTTGATCAAGACTTAAATTCATAGCCATGACTTCTAACTTCAAAATATTTCCATGAGCAAATGAACAAAATTAGCACAAAGAGAAACTACATCCAGATTTTGATTCATACAGGAAAAAAAAGTTATTGACAAACACAAATATTCGCCAAACACAATTCACTTTCGCACAGCAACAATGAAAGAAAACTTAATGACCAGAAAAAAAAATCTTTCTTTATTTTAAGAAAACCCAAAGTTAAAAATAATAATACAAAGACAAAATTTCAATGGTAAATGCCCTAAAATTTCCAAATTAATACGTATAAAGAAGTACAATTTTGACAAGAGAAGAAGCAAAAATCATCAATACGTAGAGAATTAATCAAAAAATAGGAGATCCAACAATAAAATATGAAGAAAAATGAAGAACAAGAAGTGAGAGAAGCAACCAGAAGATGATCAAGGAATAAGAAAAGATTACATAACACTTACCAGTAGCAGTGGCGGATGTAGTGTAGTATCAATGGGTTCAATTGAACCCATAACTTTTGACGCGGAGTAAAATTTTATATGTAAAAATTTACTAAAATTACAAAAATAGTAGATATGAACCCATAACTTTAAAAATATAATGGGTTCAAATCTAAAAACTTTAAAAGTTGAACTCATATGATTTAAATTCGTGAGTAGATGATCAGTGAAAAGCAAAATCCTAAGAGACAGTCGACGATGAGAAATATATCCAAAACCCTAAGGGTTTCGGCCTACGTTAGTTTTTGTTGCAGGCGTTGTAGTATTTTAATTTTGCAAAAAAGGACGTCCATTATTTTAGCTTTTTGCAAACTCCAAAATACGATAGTATAAAATGGATATTTTAGTAACGAAAAGGGGCCTAAATATATTCAACTATTATTCAAAATAGTTTAAATATATTCTCCGATTGAGTATTGTTTAATTATAATACTGTTCTAAATAGAATTGTATTTAAGGTGAATGTCTATATTTTAGAGAGATTTTAGGGATTATTACTTGGTGGCTAAGTCATTCTTTTCCTATAAATAGAGGGGTCCTATTCCATTGTAATTTATCCCAAATCAATAAGAATTCTCTCTCTATTTTTCTCTGTAACACTCTTCTTCTTTTATTATTTTATAACATGTTATCAACACGAGACTCTAACTAATTGAGTAGAGGCATCTGCTTTGGTTACCAGGCTTTGGGTTACGTGCATGGTGCTCAACTTGTACATAATATTGAGCATCATGATTGTCAATTGTTACATGACCTTCCTTCAAGAATAAATTCTGGATTTAAGGTAAGTATTTTACCTTATTTTCTCTTTTAAATTCTTGACATTCTATAATTTGATTTTAAATACAAGCAAAGACAATAAATTTTGATTATAACTCTAATGGAGTTTATAAAAAAAAACTATAATTACCCGAAGTGATAAAATTTCTATGTCTTGTCATGATCAAATTCATGTATGATTGTGAGCACAAGAAGTGAAAACCAGTCCCATTGAATTTGCTCCATTCTTGTTTCCTTAACAGAATGTGATAGCAATATGTGATAAGTCTGAAAGAAGACAAAATTATTACCGTGAAGATATCAATGGATGCGGACGTAGTAATAGACGAAATTAGAATCGTCATCATTGTGGAAATGAGAACAATAAGGATTCTCAAAATAATCCTTCACCGTTGAAAGTAATGTTTGTCATCAATTTGACATGAGATTTTGTAAAGCACATATAGATGATTATGGTCCATTCATGATGTGAATGTGACAACATGTGATTTATGAATACATATTCATTTTTTGAAGAATATGAATGTGCTAGTGGTAGTGAATACCACACTCAGCTCTAGGAGGAAATTTGAGATGTAATAAGAAAATAATGCCATTATTATGGTATGAATGGTCATTGATCACGTACCTATTATACACCAAAATATTATGACAATGTAATTATTACAGGGCAATAGTAATAGAAGCAATATATCTTGCCTATAATGATTTTGACCATGACCATAATGGTATAACGTTCTCCTTCAAAGAGATATTCACCATATGGATGTTGATTTATATGTGATAGTACAAAATTAATTGAGAGCTCTAGAAGAGCCAATTATCACTATTTTGGAGAATTAAAATTAATTATCAATAAGGTATTGTGTCGTAGTAAATCTCAAACAAATTTATTTAGTTTCTAAAGTATTCGCGAAAACGCTTGGTTATATTGAGACTATAAATAAAGGAAAGATTTAATATCTTCTATTACTACAACTTATAGCGGGATAATATGTATGTGAAAAACTACCCGCTTTATTCTCCAGTTTGTACGACACAAATAAAAGAATAACACAATAAAATAGAAGTTTATTGATATAAAAACTCTTGTCATAATAAACTTGGAGTTTATTGATAATTGCACACGTCATAGGGTAAATCTAAAGTATCAATATTGATAATTTATTCAGTTGGCATAATTAGTTTAGCCATGCTAATTTAAGTATCATGTGCAAAAATAAAAGAGAATTCATATGAGTAAATATTAAAGAACTAGAAAGTTCTTTACGTATTCTCTTATGTTTCTTGTTCTTATTAATTAATAGACCAATTAAAATTGGGATTGAATCCCACGAATACTGAAAATATTAAATGTGAATATGGGCTCATTCACCTGCCATGTATACCACATAAGATGCATCTATAAAATGGTTATATGTGCGATTTTTATTATTAACCCGCAACCTGATGTTTGCGAGGTAACTTGCTCACTAATTTAATTTAAAGCATAATTTCTAGATTTTCTATTCAATACAGTTCATCTTGATAAGTTGGTTTATATCACAATTGGTTTAGCGAAATAATTTATTGAGTGTCTCTACTTAATAGCTAAATTATTGCTTATGAGAACAAAGTTATCTATATCGGTTTGATATAGGTTATATACGAAAGTATATCACATTCTCCCCTCACAAGTAGTTCAGGGTCAGGAACCAAATAATTTCATCTTATTATTTTTGATATGCGGTATATATTTTGATTAACATCGTAACGCACAAAGGTGGATTTTCAAAGTTGAGGAAGCAAGTTAGTTTTTCTAACATGAAGGGGAGAAAGGATAAACAGTTGAGAAAAGGTTACGCAGAATGAATTATCATTTGTACATCTATATCCTCGAATAAAATAATATGAACTTGAAGTTCATAAAAAGATAATTCATCTACAATATATTGTAAAGCATGCCAGACGCATTTGCTGACCAAAGAAAGTAACTATATTCTCACTACAAATGCTCATATTAGAATACGTTCTAGAAGGACAAAGTCTATGGTATGATTAAAGCATATAGACAAATCAGTTTCAAATAAAAATTTTGATAAAGAAGATGAGCAAATGATCAAAATTATCACAATAAGGCGGCAAGTAATCTAGAAGATCACACGATATAATACTTCATAAAATCTCAGGAAAGGTTTAGGTACCTGAAAATATGAATTAAGAGATCTCTATTTTATGTCTTTATGAAAAAATATTGGAACCGATATAAAATGTTCGTCGACGACATCTATGATAGCGCTAAGTATAAATGAAGATATTAAGTTTGTCAAATTCAGACGCAAAAATATTGGCCAAATGGAAGTGACATAGTTCAAGTAGAATTGATTTCATATGAAAGATATGTAGTTCAAACACTTGAAAGTATAAAAGTCAACAGAGTGTGCAATCACTTTTATCTATCTTATATGTCTAGCATGACATGAAAACTTGATATGTATCTAAAGTCTATTTATATCGCTTATATGACTTAACTTATATGACAATCCCTGAAGGATTTAAATCGTTTAAAGCATATACAATTCTTGGTCTTGAAGTAACACATCTTAAGTGCAATTTGTGCACATATGCATCTTGCTATAACTTTAAGCATGATAATATGATAGTGAGAATTTTTACCTTTATAGAGATACTGAAAAGACCATTCCATGACATTATATGAAGACATTACAGATTTATCAAGAATGATGATTTCAAGGTGCAACTTATTCATTCGAGTTAATGTGGCTGATTTGTTTATCAAATCTCTACCAACGATCTTATGAAGATGGTGCACAATATTGGAATGCGAAGGCTCAAGGATATAAATTAATGCTCTCATCGGGGGGAGTTAATACGCGTTGTACTCTTTTTTCCTTACAAGGTTTGGTCCCACTGGTTTTTCCTTGCAAGTTTTTAACGAGGCAACCAAAAGGCGTATTGTTAGATATGTGTATTCTTTTTCCTTCACTAAAATTTTTTCTCACTGGGTTTTATTTTAGTTAAGGTTTTAACGAGGCACATTATCTGTTAAATAGACATTCAAGGGGAAATTATTATAAATAGAATTGTATTTAAGGTAAATGTCTATATTTTAGAAAGATTTTAGAGATTATTACTTGGTGGCTAAGTCATTCTTTCCCTATAAATAGACGGGTCATATTCCATTATAATTCATCCCAAATCAATAAGAACTCTCTCTCTACTTTTCTCCGTTATACTCTTCTTCTTCTTTTATTATATTATTTTATAACAAATGCCACATTATAGTATCGCACTGCTTTGCCCCTTATTTAAACGGAGTGCTATGTGGCAGCTCAAGAACCAAAAAAAAAAACTCACCCTCAACTTTAAATCCGGTTCAATTAAAACACGCCCGTAAGTTACTCAACCCAAATCCCCTCCACTTAAATAATTTTGAGTTCAAAGATATTATTCTTTTCTTAACAATTACAAATCATCCGTAAGTGAAAAACTGTAAAACCCAATAAAAACTTCAACTAGGTATTACAAAAAGTAAATTTTCAACTCAAAACGCAAATATTTGCTAAGTTTGAGCTGCAAAAAGGCAATATAAAAACCGTCGATATAATTCAACTGAGCATTATATAAACTACTAAATTTTGAGCTCAAATATATCAATCTCATTCTTTCAATAATTATTGTTATTTCCTGAGCAGTAAACCTAAAAATATCTAACTCACAAATAACCTCAACTAGAACTAAGCATAATAGAAAAAGTAAATTTTTCCTCAAAAGCCACAATTATGTTTTATTTTAAAATGCAAATGAAATAACTGTCCCCTAAACTTGCATCAGATTTTAAAGCTGATTACCTTGTTTATATTTATTTTATTTTAACATCTCTACTCAATGAAAAGAGTACTAATAACACCTATGGCAGTTGATAGTGCTTGTGTGGCACGGTGTAATTGACGTGGTTATAGGGCGTGTTAATCACCCTTTAAAAAAACACTAAAATCGAAAAAAAAAAGATTTAAGTTACAAGTAAACGTCAAAAAAATAAGAGAAAGAAATTAGAAACTGTTTAATTGGTAAAAAAAATTATGGGGCCATAAATTATGCATGTCAAATAAATAAACGTCTGGTACATGACGTGTTATGTTTGTCTAGGCAAGTGATGATTACGCTTTATTAATACTCATTCTGTCAATTTGAGGTGTTAAAATGATTGAGTGCCGACTTTAAAATTTGGTACAAGTTTAGGTGTCAATTAGGCCATTTTGCTAAATATTCAAGGTCAAACGGCCCATACGTGAAAGTTCATAGAGAAAAGGTAAATGGGCCATCTTTAAAATTAAGAAGAATTAATCAAACTTGTCATTTATCTAATTGCTTAAATTAAAAATAGCGTGTGGATGAATTATTTATGATTAAAAGATCTATAATATTTATATAACCATGTATAATCTATATAACTGGCTATAAATTAAATAGTAAATCTAGTCGGCTATTTGTGTAAAGATTCTTTAAATTAAGTAAATTAGGCCCAACTATGAACCGGTTCATAAATCATCCAGCAAGCCCACAATTAACTCCTCTCACTCTATCTCCTACTTACGGTTGAGTCTTCATTTCTCCTTTCATCCTACAAAAAAAGGTCATTTCTGCAAAATGTTAAACTGCTTACACCCTGTTTGGAAGAACCCCATAACACTAGCTTCTTCTTCTTCTCCATTTTTCCACTGTTTCCAAACATGTCCCAATTTGAGAAATACTACCAAACAACTCAATTACTGTGGTAAAAGTAAAAGACTTTACAGTAAAAGAAGAACAAGACTTGTGAAGTGTGGATTTTTACCAGTTGATCCATGGGCACCAAATGTTGATTCACAAAGCATAGCTTCACAGCTTTTTGCTTTTTCACTTTTCCCTTATATTGGTTTTTTGTACTTCATTACCAAATCCAAAACTGCTCCTAAGCTTACACTTTTTGGGTTCTATTTCTTGCTTGCTTTTGTAGGGGCCACTAGTGAGTAACATCCTTATTTTGATTTTTACATGCTGTTTTTCTTGTTATGTTGTTTAGATTATTCATCATAATTTGATTGTTTTTTTTATTGATGATCAGGAACATCCTTGTATTTAGGGAAAATGTTGAAATTTACCACTAAAAAAAGACAGCCCGATGCACAAAGTTTTGTATTCAGGGCCGCATCCTTAGGGGTGTGACGAATACAGCCTACCCTAATGCAAGCATTAGTGGCTACTTCCACGGCTCGAACCCGTGACCTATAGGTCACATGGAGATAACTTTACCGTTGCTCTAAGGCTCCCCTTCGAAATTTACCACTAAATATCTTAATTTTACCCTCAGTTATATTTTGGGGTCATTAAGCAGATAGAGAATAGTTGGATATATTGATTATGAATCACTGTGAGACAGAATTTAGAATTTGCTGCAATTGATTCGATTAGGTTGTCTTAACAGTTGTTGTTACTGCTCTCTTGCGAATCAAAGGAGCTGGCGATGAAGGAACGAAAAGTTAATCACCATGTGTAATTTGGTTAATGTGGCAGCACAGAAGAAAATAATTAGCTGTCAAATTAAAGGGGAAGTTCTATAGAGTAATAATGATTTTACCTTCTGCTAGGAATAACTGAAATAATCGGATGTTAGAGGTCTTGGAGACATATCAGCTCTTAGGTTGAGTTGTTACGGAATAGTTTTATGGAAACCACTTTATAGTAGCGACACAGATTCATCACAACTTATGACTTCGCCAATGGGGCAAACAAAGGCTAACCTGTTCTGCTTGTTATGACTGGCAAGAATCGGTAGGTTCTTTCGGTGCGCTTTGGTCCTTCTTACCTAAAACTAGTTCTTACTCTCAATTTGCCATATTCAACCAGAAAGCTTGTGTCTTTACAATATCTCAAGGGAGAAAAGCTTTCACGTCAATCTTATTTGTTGTTCTTGTCATTTTCTTTTACAGCTAAATAGTCGTATAAAGTTATAATTCTAACCATTGTTTCATCTCTTATTTTTTCTTGTATGCCACTTTCAAAGAATATTCTTTATGTGCACTTAGGGTGGTTCGGAGTTATAAAGGCATCAAGTATGAATGCAGATGCCTTCTCTGGCGTTCCATAGGATTTGTCTGGATTTAATTACTCTACTAGGTTCAAATCCGACGAGAGCAATCATTGAAATATTTTCCCTTTGTAGGTAGTTTGTTCTTTGTGCTTGAATAATTCGTCGTTAATGACTGGTTTTACGCATTTCAGGACGCTTTAACTATAGTTGGAAATCTTTCATCATTATCCTCTTTTTATTGCTTCTAGAGCATTGCCTTCAATAGGTCGAAAGTAGTGTGTAAATTTTGTCCCTCATATCTCTCTCTTGACGTTTTTACATATTTACCTCATATTCTTCTTCAAAAATTTACTTCTCTATGCTAGCAATATCATTGTAACTTCATTTTATTTGTACTAACCTTGTGGTTCCTTCTTTTTCACCTCGTTCGTGCAGTTCCCGCAGGAATTTATGGTAACTTCCTCTCTTAGCAAAGATTCTATTTAATTGTACAAACCAAACTTAAACTTGTGATTCTAATTGATTAAACTTTGTGACAGCGAAAGTGCATTATGGAACTTCTCTATCGAACGTGGATTGGTTGCACGGAGGAGCTGAGTCACTGCTCACTTTAACCAACTTATTCATCGTGTTGGGTCTAAGAGAAGCTATTAGAAAAGCCGGGAATCCTGAAGAAGGCAAAACCAGCGATGTCTCCAGAATTAAAGAGGAAAAGAAGTCATCTTTCTAGTACCTATCCTCCTTTGTTGTTTGTAGACATCAGTATATCAGCGGTTCAAAGAAAAATATTGTTTTTTCTTTGCCCATCTGGTTTCGTTAGGTGTATGCTATAACTGACGTGCTGCTCCGGACCCTCTGGTCAAAATTGTATCTTCACCACAAGCATAGTTGCATCCGATCTTGATGCATCATCAGAGAAATTGACGGCATAACACAGACGTTGAAGAACTCAGATAATCAGCATCTTCTCTGGCTCTCGTGTTTTTGTTGATGGTTCTAGTTGTTCTTAAACTATTTTACTTATTTAATCTGTTGGAATTTATTGTTGGATCCTCCCGATGATAATTGAAATACAATGCTCCGAGAAATTCATGTAAATGGTGTGCTCCTGTTGAAAGGTTAAATACTACTCCCTCCGTTTCAATTTATATGTCCTACTTTCCTTTTAGTCTGGTTCAAAAGGAATGCCTCTTTCTATATTTAGTAACTCTTTAACTCCAATATTCCACATGGCATATTTAAGATCACAAGATTCAAAGGCATTTTGGTACATTACACACATCTTTAATTTACCACAAGACTCAACAGTCTTTCTTACTTTTCTTTAAACTTCGTGCCTAATCAAACTAAGACACATAAAATGAAACGTAGGGAGTAATAGTTTTACTTATACCTATACTACTTAGTCGTTATGATCTTTGTTGTCTATGAATCTATGGATTTTCTTGTGACTTCTTCCGGAGTAAGTATAATGTCGGAGGCTTTACAACCGCCTAAATAACTTCCTGCTTGCTGCAATTGAACGATAAAGAGTGCTAAGAATTGTCTGTTTGCAACAGCCTAAGGGCTTGTGGCATCTTAGTGTCTGCAAATTTTAGATACGCTTTCTGGTTTCCCCAATTGTTCTCTGTCTGCTTATGATAGTAAGCAAATGTGAATAGCGCAAAGGTGAATAGCCGAGCTTTCTGTAGTTTGATAGAATTCATGAATGTTCAATAGCCTTTTGAAAGAATATGCTTGAATTTCACTCAGCAGCTTGATGTCAGAATACAGGAAGTTCAGTAGACTATTGTATACAGCTAGTTTCTATTCAATTGCTGGTTTTGTTGCTAATTTTTGCAAAGCATGTCTATACTAACTATTAAAGGAGGGATCATCTACTTCTATAAAGGATTTCGGCGATAACAATTAACATCCACACTGTTCATCTTTATTGTTCTTTTTAAGTGCATTTCATGAGAAATATCTGGGGTTATCAAATGGGAAATTTGGATCTAGCTCAAAATGGTCTAGTGAAAACTCGCCGTCCAAAATTGGAGAACTTGTTGAGGAAGTGTTGGCTGAGAATATATCAGTGAGGTCTGATTCTGAACGGTGCCCGTTATGAACCATTCCAAAACCATTCATCTGGCAGCTGCTCGAGATTGAGAAGTAGTTTGATTCAGGGGTCGTAGGAGAGACAAAAGACGGTGAATAGCCGCCACCTATCATCAGATTTTCATCAACATGGGAAATCTGGAAATGTCGATTTTCATCTGTCAAACCAGAGAATGTTGGAGGAAAGGAGAAAGAACATGCTGCTGTCTCATTCTTGTCCAAATCATTAGTATCGACTCTCAGGTTTGCTCTCAAATTCATCAGCACTTGATTCGAATATTGCCCTGTTTGATAGTTGGCTTGTTTCTTGAATTCTTGGTTTTCTGGTGATTTCGGTTGTAGTGCAGAATTAGTAGCTTGGTGACAAGTATGGGAACCCTTGTATGTGATCTCAAATACAGTAGGATCATCATCTGACCTTTGCACTTGTTTTGTCGTCCAACAATTTTGCATGTGACGATATGTGCATCTGTAGTAACTCCTGGAAAACATATGTAAACTTGGTATCACAACATAGGACTCTGTTTCCGAGAATTCCTAGAAAAGTATACTGTTGATTTCTTAATTATATATACTCAGAGGAGGATCTAGGATTTAAATTCTATGAGTTCAGCCTTTAAGTTTCTTACCATTGAGCTTATTATATTTTTAAAGTTATGGGTTCATATCAATAATTTATTGCAATTTTAGTGGATTTTTGCATATAAATTTTGAAAGTTTTGGGTTCAGTGGAACCCGGTGTCAGAAGGCCAGATCCGCATCTCTATGTACTAATAGAGCATGATCAAAAGGGGATAAGAACTTTTGATATTTGAAGTTGAAAGGTAGACATAAGCTGCTTATATTTGGTGCATTTTATATTTAGAACATGAGAAGAAATTGACTTATTACCTAGGATATTTAGCTCCAAGAATGTCTTTCTGACCATACTTTCTCCAGCTATATCCATCATCAGTAGGACCTTCAAATCCAGTCTGTGCGCTGACTTTGACTTGTTCAGTCCATGTAGGCTGTGATTTTCTGCAACATACATCAAGAACCAGGTTAAGTTGACCTATTCGCCGTTTCATTTCATATGACACTGTTTGACTGGACAAGAAAGAAACTTTTGAGCACATATCAAAAGTACCCTTAAAACTAGTGAATTTAAACATGTCATGACATTTCTAGGGGCAGAGCTAGCCTTGCGCTTGCAGGTTCGGCCGAACTCAGTAGTTTTGGTTCAAACCATATATTTGTTTTATGAAATCCATTGAATATATAAATTATCAATTTAGAACTCAGTAGCTTAAAAGGACTAGAGTTTCAAACCCATCCTGGCTCCGCCGTTGATCACATTTCTATGGCTATAAGAGCATGTTCTTACGAGAAAAAGTGATGTGTAAAGTTCAAGAGCTTCTAAATATAGAAAAATATCATTTTTTTGAACGGAATTTGATGTACCTCTTCTTTGAAATATTTATGACCTCTTGATGATCTTTGAAACTCCTTTTCTTGTCCTCACTCCTAGGACTTCCATCAACTGAAACCGAAGATTCAATTGCACCACATGTTTGTAGCACAGGCTGGGGAGATTGGATAGACGATCCACTGCATTTGAGAATTAACAGAGATTGCTCAATAGAAGAAAGAATCTTCTGCAGAAGCAATTCTTGATTTTCAGTAGTAGTAGAAGCCATTGAGCTCAAGTAAGCTCTAAGTTGCTTAGTGTGTTCAATACCTTGAGTTAGCTCATTTATAAGTGTATTGTATTCCCAATTGAAAGCACAATCCATTTTAAAAGAAGGAATTGGAAAAGAAAAAGGGGAGCTATTATGTAGCCTAGAAAGGTGGACGTGGCCCCAAGTTTCGTAACAACAACTTAGCTTAGTAGCTTAACTCTTTCTACTAACGTGGCGTATTGAGTTACACAGGGTTACAGGAAATTTAGGCACGATGTGAACCTACTTATGAGTGGAATGTTATTGACAAGCAAATTACTCGGGAAAACGATCGAACACAATCTTGGAATATGGAAAAAAAATTTGTCTTTTTTGTGAGATTTAGAAATTTAAAAGGATTTTTGAAATTTGAAGGAGAAGTTGGGTGCATGAGATGATGGTTTTTTAAGAGTTTTTTTTTGTAGGAGATGAGTAATGAAAACAAGAAGATAGACACATTTGAATTTAAAAGGGAAGGATTTATAGTGTAAATAATGAGAAGTGAACAAAAAGGCATGTGGAAAAAAAGGGAGAGTTGACTGCTAAAAACGAGTTTTTCTAAGTGGAATGGTCGTTGGTCATACTCTCTTAGAAGTGAAACAAAAACAAATAATGAGACAGCAAATAAGAAAGTCCAAATGTTGAGTGCTGACCAATTCAAACCAACAGTACGTATTAGCTCACGTCCACTTATCTCAAACGAGTATACTGTACTTTGTGATACATAGTACAAGATTCATTTTAGCTATCTAGGTATTTTGTATATAAAATGGATTAATCGAGCTAGTAAACTTTCGATAGCAGTTGGTTTATATATATATATATATATATATATATTTGTACATGTGGAATAAATACGAATCAAACCTCTCTCTTACGACATTAGCTCGATGCATTCCTTGCGTAACGCTGTGAATCTAGAAACATAGAAAAGTCCATTATATTGGCTGACCAATTCAAGCCTACTTTTTTGTCTATGATTTGGCCATTGTGACATTAATGATTGAGAAAGTTAAATCTTGATTTTTGCTTTCCAAAGAGAAATAAAGCAACAATGGGTAGAAATCAAGCCGAGGAAATGAAGATTCAACATCTCTTGCCACATGCAAAAAAAAAAAAAAAAAAAAAAATTGTTAGAAGACATAAAGGCATTGTCATTTAAAATGAGACTCCTGACTAAAGGCTAAATTGGCAAAATCATTAGCCATCGAATTAAACTCCTCATTAGAGGCGTACTTACGTGTAATCTTGAGGGGGTCAATTTAGGGCCAAAAATTAAAATTCAGGCCGATTTTCAAATTTTCGTGTGTTATAGATCACGTCATCTATATGAATCCGGAATACAGAATTCGGATCGCCTAAAATTTAAGGGCCATTAAAATGACCTAATAAATCATAGTCATGGCTTTAGCATGACCGTTCCTTATTTATTTGGCATTTTAGGGCCAAAAAACTGGAATGAGGACCAATTTTCAAATTTTTCATGTGCATAGTCCATGCCATCTGCATGAATTTGGGCTACCGAATGCGAATCGCCCATATTTTGCGGGGCCATAAAAAATAACCTAATGAACAATAGTCATGACTTTGGTTGGCATTTTAAGGTCAAAAAACTAGAATTCGAGTCGATTTTCAAATTTTCTATGCTATAATCCATGCCAACTGCATGATTTCGGACTGCCGGATTCGAATCGCCTAAAATTATACGTGGCCATAAAAAATGACCTAATAAACAATAGTCATGGCTTTGACATGACCGTTCCTCATTTTTTGGTATTTTAGGGCAAAAGAACTGAAATTCAGGCTGATTTTCAAATTTTCGTGTGCTATAGTCCATGCCAATTGCATGAATTCGGGCTATCAGATTCGAATCGCCTAAAATTTTGCGGGGCCATAAAAATGACCTAATGAACAATAGTCATGACTTCGGCATGATCGTTCCTCATTTTTGGCATTTTAGGGCAAAAAACTGAAATTCGAGCCGATTTCCAATTTTTTTGCGTGTTATAGTCCACGTCATCTGCATGAATTCGGGTTACCGAATCCAAATCACCTAAAAAATTTTGGAGCCATACAAAATGACCTAAAGAACAATAGTGATGGTTTCGGCATGATCGTTCCTCATTTTAGGTCATTTTAGGGCCAAACGACTGGAATTCGGGCCGATTTTTAATTTTTCGTGTGCTATAGTAGTCCATGCCATATGCATGAATTCAGGCTACCGAATTCGAATCGCTTAAAATTTTGGGCGTCCATCAAAAATTACCTAATGAACAATAGTCATGGTTTCGGCATGACCGTTCCTCATTTTTGGGCATTTTAGGGCCAAACAACTGGAATTCGGGTCGATTTTTAAATTTTCGTGTATTATAGTCGACGCCATCTGCAGGATCCGAGCTACAGGATCCAAATCTCCTAAAACTTTGCGGGGCCATAAAAATTACCTAATGAACAATAGTCATAGTTTCGGCATGACCGTTTCCTCGTATTTTGGTATTTTAGGGCCAAAAAGCAAGAATTTGAGCCGGTTTCTAATTTTTGTGAGGTATAGCACACGCCATCTGCATGAACCCTGGCTACTGGATCTGAATTGTCCAAAATTTTGCGGGTTGGCTTCAGCATGATTGTTCCCTTTTTTGGCATTTAGGGCAAAACTAAAATTCAGATCGATTTTCAAATTTTTGTGTGCTATAGTCCATGCCATCTGCATGAATTCGGGATACTGGAGCCAAATCGCCTAAATTTATGTATGCCAAAATGACCTAATGAACAATAGTCATGGCTTCGGCATCACCGTTTCTCTTTTTAAGCATTTTAGGACAAATAAAAGGAATTCAGGCCGATTTTTAAATTTTTCATGGGCTATAATAGTCCACACCATTTGCATGAATATAGGTTATCGGATCCGAATCGAATAAAATTTTGCGAGGCCATAAGAAAACTTAATGAACAATAGCCATAGCTCTGGCATGACCGTTCCTCATTTTTTGGTATTTTAGGGCCAAAAGGTTGAAGTTCGGGCCGATTTTTAAATTTTTGTTTGCTATGGTCCACAACATCTGCATGAATCCGAGCTACCGGGTCCGAATCACCTAAAATTTTATGGGACAACAAAAAATAATCTAAATAAAAATAGTCATGGCTTCGGCATGACCTATCCTCATTTTTTGGTATTTTAGGGCCAAAAAACTAGAATTGAGGTCTATGCCATCTGCATGAATCTGGCCTACCGGATCCGAATCACCTAAAATTTAGCGGGGCCACAAAAATGATCTAATAAACAATATTCATGGTTTCGGTATAACCGTTCCTCATTTTTGGCATTTTAGAGAAAAAAAATGGAATTCAAGTCAATTTCTAAATTTTCATATGCTATAGTCCACGACATCTATAAGAATCTAGGCTACCGAATCCGAATCACCTAAAATTTTTCGGGGCTATAAAAAATGACCTAATTAACAATAGTCATGGCTTCGGCATAACCGTTCCTCATTTTTTGACATTTTAGGGCTAAAATACGGTAATTCGGGCCGATTTTCAAATTTTTGTATGCTATAGTCCACTCCATCTGCATGAATTTGGGCTACCGAATCCGAATCACCTAAAAGTATACGTGGCCATAAAAAATGACCTAATGAACAATAGTCACGGCTTCAGCATGACCATTCCTCATTTTTTGGCATTTTAGGGTCAAAAAATTGGAATTCTAGCCAATTTCTAAATTTTTCGTATGTTATAGTCCACTCCATTTACACGAATCTGGGCTACCAGATCCGAATCATCTAATAATTTATGGGGCCATAAAAATGACCTAATGAACAATAGTCATGGATTTGATATGATCGTTCCTTATTTTTGGCATTTAGGGCCAAAAAACAGGAATTCAAACCGATTTCAAAATATTTGTGTGCTATAGTCCACGCTATCTGTATGAACCGGGCTACCAAATCCGAATTGCATACAATTTTGCGGGACTATAAAAAATGACCTAATGAACAATGGCCATGGCTTCTGCATGACTGTTCCTCATATTTTGGCATTTTAGATCCAAAATTATGGAATTCGAGCCGACTTCCAAATTTTCGTATGCTATAGCCTACGCCATCTGCATGAATCCGGGCTACTGGATCCGAATCACCTAAAAATTTGCAGGGCCATAAAAAATGATCTAATGAATAATAGTTAAGGCTTCAGCATGACCATTCCTCTTTTTTTGGCATTTTAGGGCAAAAACACTAGAATTCAAGCTAATTTCCAAATTTTTGTATGCATAGTTCACGCCATCTGTATGAATCTGGGTTACCGAATCCGAATCACCTAAACTTTGTGGGGTCATCCAAAATGACCTAATAAACAATAGTTATGGCTTCGGCATGACCATTCCTCATTTTTTAGCATTTTAGGGCCAAAAACCTGAAATTCGGTTTGATTTCTAAATGTTTTGTGTGCTATTGCCCACGCCATCTGCATGAATTCAGGCCAAAAGACCTAAAACGCAAAAAGAATAAGTAATGGTCATGCTGAGGCGGTGAATATCATTCCTTAGGTCGTTTTTGATTGTCCGATAAAATTTTAGGCGATCTGGGTCAGGTCGCCCCGCCTCATGCATAGGGCATGGGCTATAGCACACGAAAATTTGAAAATCGGGCAGAATTCCGATTTTATGGCCCTAAAATGCCAAAGAACGAGTAGCGGCGACTATTGTTCCTTAGGTCGTTTTTGATGTTTCGGAAAAATTTTAGGTGATCCGGGTCCTGTCGCCCTGGCCCATACAAAAGGTGTAGGCTATAGCACATGAAAATTTGAGAATCAAGCGAAATTCCAATTTTATGGCCCTAAAATGATAAAAAATGAGTATCGGTCATAGCGAGGTAGTGACTATTATTCCTTAGGTCGTCTTTGATGGGCCGACAAAATATTAGACGATCTGGGTCCGGTCGTACGGGCCCATGCAGAGGACGTGGGCTGTCGCACACGAAAATTTGAGAATCGGGCGTAATTCTAATTTTATGGTCATAAAACGCAAACAAATGAGTTACGATTATGGCGGGGCAGTGAATATTGTTCCTTTGGTCATTTTTGAAGGTCAGGAAAAATTTAGTCGATCCGGGCTCATGCAGAAGGCGTGAGTTATAGCACACGAAAATTTGGGAATCAGGTGAAATTTCAGTTTTATAGCCCTAAAACGCCAAAAAATGAGTAACGACCATGAAGAGGCGGTGACTATTGTTTCTTAGGACGTTTTTTATGTGACGGCAAAATTTTAGGCGATCCGGGCCCGTACAAAGGCGTGCGCTATAGTACATAAAAATCTGGAAATCGGGCAAACATTCTAGTTTTATGGCTCTAAAATACCAAAAAATGAGTAACGGTCACGGTGAGGCAGTGACTATTGTGCCTTACGTCGTTTTTGATGGTCAGGCAAAATTTTAGGTGATCCAGGTCTAGTCGCCCAAGCCTATGCAGAGAGCGTGAGCTATAACATACGAAAATCTGAGAATCAGGTAGATTTCTAGTTTTATAGCCCTAAAACACCAAAAAGAATAGAGTAATGGTCATGGAAAGGCGGTGACTATTGTTCTTAGGTCATTTTTTATGTTCAACAAAATTTTAGGCGATTCGGATCCGGTCGTCCGGGCCCATGCAGAATGCGTGGGCTATTGCACACCAAAATTCAAAAATTGAGCTGAATTCCAATTTTATTGCCCTAATATGCCAAAATACGAGTAACAGTTATGGCGAGGCGGTGACTATTGTTCCTTAGGTTATTTTTAATGTTCCAAAAAAAATTTAGACGATCCGGGTCCGGTCGCCTGGGCCCGTGCAGAAGGCATGGGCTATAGCATACAAAACTCTCGGAATTTGGCAGAATTCCAATTATATGGCCCTAAAATACCAAAACATGTGTGACGGTCATGGGGAGACAATGACTATTGTTCCTAAGGTCATTTTTTATGGTTCGAAATTTTTTAAGGAGATCCAGGTCCTGTCGTCCGGGTCCATGTAGAGTGCGTGGGCTAGAACACGAAAAATTGGGAATCAGACGGAATTCTAATTTTATGGTCCTAAAACGCAAAAAAAGAGTAACGATTATGGTGAGGCGGTGACTATTGTTCCTTAGGTTATTTTTAATGGTCCGATAAAATTTTAGTCGATCCGAGTCCGGTCGCTCGGGCCCATGCAGAAGGCGTGAGCTATAGCACACGAAAATCTGGGAATCAGGCGGAATTCCTATTTTATGGCCCTAAAATGCCAAACAATGAGTAACGGTCATAGAAAAGCAGTGACTATTGATCCTTAAGTCGTTTTTTATGGGCCGACAAAATTTTAGGCGATCCGAGTCCGGTTTACCAGGCCTATGTTGAAGGTGTGTGCTACAACACATGAAAATCTGGGAATCGGGCGAAAATTTCAATTCTATGGCCCTAAGACGCCAAAAACGAGTAACGGTCATGGCGCAACATTGACTATTGTTCCTTAGGTTATTTTTTATGGTTCAAAAAAACTTTTGGCGATCTGGGTCTGTTCGCCCGGGCCTATGCCGAGAGTAGGCTATTACATACGAATATTTAGGAATAGGGCGGAATTCTAGTTTTATGGCCCTAAAACGCCAAAAGAAGAGTAACGATCATGGAAAAGTGGTGACTATTGTTCCTTAGGTTATTTTTTTATAGTCCGAAAAAATTTTAGGCAATGAAGGTCCGGTCGCCCGTGCCTATGTAGAGAGCATGTAATATAGCACACGGAAATCAGGAATGAAATTTTAATTTTATAGCCCTAAAACAAAAATAAACAAGTCACGGTTATGGCGAGGCAATGACTACTGTTCCTTAGGTTGTTTTCGATGGTCCGACAAAACTTTTGGAAATCCGGTCTGGTCGTCTCGGCCCATGTAGAAGGTGTGGGCTATTGCATATCAAAATCTGGAAATCGGGCGGAATTCCAGTTTTATTGCCCTAAAATACCAAAAAATGAGTAATGGTCATGGCGAGGCTGTGACTATTGTTTCTTAGTTTTTTTTCATTATCCGAAAAACTATTAGGCGATTCGGGGCCGTCTGCCTAGGCCTATAACTGTAACGACCCGGCTGGTCGTTTTGAGAATTAGATCCCGATCCCCTAATATCTTTTTTCCCCATATTTGTTTTTACTTTTGGGATTTGCCGGAGTGATTGGTTATGGAATTCAGGGAGTTTTGGGACACTTAGTCCCTAGTTGTAAGTTTAAGCCTTAGAAATTGGACCGTAGTCAGAACTGTATGAGACGGATTCGAAATAGAATTTTGAGCTTAGGAGCGCGTCCGGAATGTGTTTTGGAGGTCTGTAGTATATTTAGGCTTGAATTGGCGAAAGTTAGATTTTCGGCGATTTCGGCTGATAGTGAAAATTTTGATATCGAGCTCGGAATGGATTTCCGAAAGTGGTTGTAGGTTCGTAGTATCATTTGTGATCTGTATGTAAAATTTGAGGTAATTCGGACTAGATTTGACGTGGTTCGGCATTGTTTGTAGAATTTGGAAAATTCTAAGTTCTTAGGCTTGAATCCGTGCTTAATTCATGATTTTTGGTGTTATTCGATATGGTTTAAAGGCTCGACTAAGTTCTTATGGTGTTATAGGATTGGTTGGTAGGTTTGGTTGAGGTCCCGGGGGCCTCGGGTGTGTTTCAGATGCTTAACGGAATGAAATTGGACTTAGGAAAATCTGGTGCTTTTGCTGGTTATGCTGTAATCGCACCTACCTAAGGCTGCCCGCAGGTGCGAGCAAATTGGCGTAGAAGCAGAAAAATGGAGGAGTGCCAGGAGTCGCAGGTGCGGGCGGGGTGTTTTCCGCATCTGCGGTGATGCGTTAGGGGTCTTCGCAGGTGCGCAAGGTCCGCAGAAGCGGAAGGGAATTTCGCAGGTGCGCATGCGCAGATGCGGCCCTTTCATCGCAGGTGCGAAGGCAGATGGGGCAAGTGAATTACGCAGATGCGCAAAATTTTCACACAAGCGCACCCGCATGTGCGAGCCCAGATTCCGCAGATGCGAAAATACCTGGGCAGTGGTTAAAACCGAAGGGCTTCGTGATTTTTGTCATTTTTGACTTTGCAAACTCGGTTTAGGGCGATCTTTGAGAGCATTTTCGAGGCATTTCTTGAGGTAAGTCCCTTGTGCTTATTTTTGATCAATAATCTTGCTTTGCCATATATTTTTCCACCTAGTTAGTGTGTATTTAAGGTGAAAATTGGAAGTTGGAGGCTAGGGATTTGGAAGTTTGATTTGTGGATTTGGAGGACCATTTGGTATCGAAATTTAGTAATTTTGGTATGGTTAGACTCGTGGTGGAATGGGCATTCCTATTTTATAACTTTTATCTGATTCCGAGATGTGGACCCCACAAGCAATTTTTGAGTTAATTTCAGGATTTGTTTGTTAAAGTGTTGATTTCATTAATTATATGAGTATATTATTGTTTTATTTATGATATGTAATTGTTTTTAGCTAGATTTGGGCCATTCGGATCTGGATATTCGTGGGAAAGGCATTGCGACCGATTGATTTAGCTTGGTTCGAAGTAAGTGGCTTGCCTAACTTTGTGTGGGGGAAATCCCCTTAAGATTTGGAACTATTGTGCTATGTGAGTGCCATGTACGTGAGGTGACGAGTACGTACACGAGCTAGTTATGGAAAACCCGATTTTCTTACTGAGCAGCAACATATTTTTCTGTTATTTTGAGTTATACCATTTTAATGAGTACTAATCTATTTTCATTTCTTAATTGAGTTATTCCAATATATGTAGCTATCATGTTTCGTTTAATACAACATGTCTACGTGTCTTAATTGTTTATGTGAATTATGTGCAGCATGCTTAATGAATTTCCTACTTCTTCCCTAACTGGTACTTAGTCTAAATTGTAAGAATTTCGTGATGTAGTTGTATTTCTATCATTCGCGATGCATATTTACTTTGGGACTACGGAACGGTATTTCGGGAGATCCCCCATGTACTGCATATTTACTTTGGGACTACGAAACAGTATTCCAAGAGATCCCCCTGCACATTTATTTTGGGACTACAGAACGGTATTCCGGGAGATCCCCCTGCACATTTATTTTGGGACTACGAAACGGTATTCCGGGAGATCCTCCTGCACATTTATTTTGGGACTACGGAACGGTATTCCGGGAGATCCCCCTGCACATTTACGTTTGGGACTAAGGGACGGTATCTCGGGAGATCCCCTGTTGTGTTTCTGTGTACTAAGCTGTTACCTTCTATGATTTCATTGTTGTTAAATTTTAGCCTTTATTTTATTGCGATATTACACTATATATTTTTTAATTACATATTTACCAGTAGGGCCTTGATTTGATCTAGTCACTACTCGACCGAGGCTAGGCTTGGCACTTACTGGGTACCAATTTTGGTATACTCATGCTACTCTCTGCACATGTTTTTCGTGTGCAGATCTAGGTGTATCTTATCAACCGCACTATCAGTGAGCCGGGACAGCTTTGGAGACTTCAAGGTATATCTGTCGCGTTCGCAGACTTCGGAGTCCCCTTCTACTCTTTCTCATGTCCATTATCTTCTGTATTTCCTTGTTAGACTCTGATGTATAGAGACACTAGATTTTTCTTTCTATAGTTTGTGATTCACGATGTTTCGGGTTTTGGGATTTGCTGTGTATTTTTGAATAATTGGTTAAATTCGTATATTTATTTCATTATTCCGCAAAATATTAGGCTTACCTAGTTGTAGAGACTAGGTGCAATCACGTCGTCACACGGAGGGGAAATTGGGTCTTGATAATAATACACGGCGAAAATTCCAGTTTTATGGCCCTAAAATGCCAAAAATAAGTAACCGTCATGGCGAGGCAGTGACTATTATTTTTTAGGTCATTTTTTATGGTACGACAAAATTTTAGGCGATCCGGGTCCGATATCCCGGGCCTATACAGAGAGCGCGGGCTATAGCACACGAAAATCTGGGAATCAGGCTGAATTTCAGTTTCATGGCCCTAAAACACCAAAAAGAGTAATGGTCATGGCAAGGCGGTGGCTATTATTCCTAAGGTCTTTTTTATGGTTAGGAAAAATTTTAGGCGATCCGGGTCTGATCGTCCGGGCCCATACAGAAGGCGTGGGCTATAGCATACCAAAATTCGGGAATCGAGCGGAATTCCAGTTTTATAGCCCTAAAACGCAAAAACAAAAATGAAAGATTTTCATGACGAGGCGGTGACGATTGTTCCTTAGATCGTTTTTGAAGGTCAGGCAAAATTTTAGGCGATCCGGGTCTGGTGGTCTAGGCCCATGCAGAAGGCGTGGGCTATAGTATACTAAAATCCGGGAATCATGCGGACGTCCAGTTATAAGGCCCTAAAATGCCAAAAAATGAGTAACGGTCATGGCGAGGCAGTGACTATTGTTTCTTAGGACGTTTTTTATGGCCGCTAAGATATCAGGTGGTCCAAGCTCGGTGGCCCGAGCCCATGCAGAAGTCGTGAGCTATAACACACGAATATGTGGAAATTGGGCAAAATTCTGATTTTATAGCTCTAAAATGCCAAAAGATAAGTAACAGTCATGACGAGGCAGTGACTATTGTTCCTTAGGTTGTTTTTGATGGTCCAAAATTTTTTTTATCGATCCGGGACCGGCCGCCTGGGCCCATGCAGAAGGCATGGACTATAGCACACGAAAATTTGGGAATTGGGCAGAATTTCAGTTTTATGGCCCTAAAATACCAAACAATGAGTTACAGTGATTGCGAGTTAGTGATTATTGTTCCTTAGGTCATGTTGGATGGTTTGAAATTTTTTTAGGCGAACCGGGTCCGGTCTCCCGGGCCCATATAGAAGGCGTGAGCTATATCACACGAAAATCTGAGAATTGGGCGAAATTCAAGTTTTATGGCCCTAAAATGCCAAACAATGAGTAACCGTCATGGCGAGGCAGTGACTATTGTTCCTTAGGTCGTTTTTTATGGTCTAAATTTTTTAGGCGATCCGGGTCTGGTCGCCTTGGCCCATGCATAAAGCGTAGGCCATAGCACACAAAAATCTGGGAATTGGGAAGAATTCCAATTATATGGCCCTAAAATGCCAAAAAAGAGTAACGGTCATGGAGAGGTGGTGACTATTGTTCCTTAGATCATTTTTAATGGTCTGGTAAAATTTTAGACGATCTGAGTCCGGTCGCCCGAGCCAATGCAGAAGGCGTAGGCTATAACACACGAAAATTGGAAATCGGAAATAATTCTAGCTTTATGGCCCTAAAACACCAAAGAACAAGTAACGGTCATGGCAAGTCAATGACTATTATTCTTTAAGCCGTTTTTTATAGTTCGAAAAGTTTTTATGCGATTAGGGTCCAGTCACCCGGGGCCATGATCGTTAGGACACGGAAAGTAATGGTCGCTCGGGACCATGCAGAAGGTGTGTGATATAGCTCACAAAAATCTGGGAATAGGGTGGAAATTCCAATTTTATGGACCTAAAACGTAAGAAAATGAGTAACAGTCATGGAGAGGCAGTGACTATTGTTACTTAAGTTGGTTTTGATGGTTCGACAAAATTATAGGTGATCTGGGTTCGGTCGCTGGGCCTATGCACAGAGCATGAGCTATAGCACATAAAAATTCAGAAATCGGACGGAATTCAAGTTTTATTGCCCTAAAATACCAAAACACGAGTAACCGTCATGGCGATACGATGACTATTGTTCCTTAGGTTATTTTTTATGGTCCAAATCTTTTTAGGTGATCCATGTCTGGTTGCCCGGGCCTATGCAGAAGGCGTGAGTTATAGCACACGAAAATCTATGAATCGTGCAGAATTCCAGTTTTATGGCCATAAAATTCCAGGGCAATCGGACACGGATCACCTAAAATTTGAGAATCAGGCGAAATTCTAGTTATATGGCCCTAAAACGGCAAAAAACTAGTAACAGTCATAGAGAGGCGGTGACTATTATTCCTTAGATTATTTTATATGGCCCGGCATAATTTTAGGTGATCCGTGTCCGTTCATCCGGGCCCATGCAGAGGGCGTGGGCCATAGCATACAAAAATCTGGGAATCAGGCGAAATTCAAGTTTTATGCCCTATATTGCCAAAAAACGAGTAGCGGTCATGACGAAATGGTTACTATTATTCCTTAGGTCATTTTTTATGGTACGACAAAGTTATAGGCGATCAGTTTCTAGTCTCCCGGGCCCATGCAGAAGGCGCGTGATATAGTACACAAAAATCTGAAAACCAGGTAGCAATTCAAGTTTTATGGCGCTAAAACGTCAAAGAATAAGTAACGGTCATAGAAAGGCGGTGATTATTATTTTTTAGGTCGTTTTTGATGGTCCGATAAAATTTAAAGCGATCTGAGTCTGGTCGCCCGGGCCTTTGTAGAGAGCATGGGCTATAACACACGATAATTTGAGAATTGGGTAGAATTTCAGTTTTATGGCCCTAAAACGCTAAAAAGAGTAATGGTCATGGCAAGACGGTGACTATTATTCCTTAAGTCATTTTTGATGATCCGAAAAAATTTTAGGCGATCCGTGGTCGCCCAAGCCTATGCAGAAGGCATGGGCTATAACACACCAAAATCTTGGAATCAAACGGAATTCTAGTTTTATAGCCTTAAAACGCAAAATAACGAGTAATAGTTACGGTGAGACAATTACTATTATTACTTATGTCATTTTTATGGTCCGAAAAACTTTTAGGCGATCCGAATCTGGTTGCCCAGGCCTATACAAAAGGTGTGGGCTATTGCATACTAAAATTTAGCAATCGGACGGAATTTCAGTTTTATGACCCTAATATGCCAAAAATGAGTAACGGTCATGGCGAGGCGATGACTATTATTCCTTATATTATTTTTTATTGTCCTGCAAAATTTTAGGAGATCGAGACCGGTCACCCGGGCCCATGCAAAAGGCGTGTGCTATAGCGTACGAAAATCTGGGAATCAGGCAAAATTCTAGTTTTATGGCCCTAAAACATCAATAAACAAGTAACGGTCATGGCGAGGCGGTGACTACTGTTCCTTTGGTCATTTTTGATTGTTAGATAAAATTTTAGGTGATCTGTGTCCTGTCATTCAGGCTCATGTAGAAGGCGTGGGCTATAACACATGAAAATTTGGGAATCGAGCGGAATTCCAATTTTCTGGCCCTATAATGCCAAAAAATGAGTAAAGATCACGAAGAGGCAGTGACTATTTTTCCTTATGTCATTTTTGATGGTCCAACAAAATTTAGGCTATCTAGGTCCGGTCGTCGCGGCCCATGCAGAAGGCATGGGGTATAGTACATGAAAATCTAGGAATCGGGTGGAATTCAACTTTTATGGCCCTAAAATGCCAAAACACGAGTAACGGTCATGGCGAGGCAGTGACTATTATTCCTTAAATTATTTTTGATGGTTAGGCAAAATTTTAGGCGATCCGTATCCGGTCACCCGGGCCGTTACAGAAGGCAGCACACGAAAATATATGAATCAGGTAGAATTTTAGTTTTATGGCCCTAAAATGCTAAAAACGAGTAGCGTTTATAACGAGATGGTGACTATTGTTCCTTAGGTCATTTTTTATGGTCCAAAATTTTTTTAGGCGATCTAGGTTCAGTCGCTCCGGCCTATGTATAATCACATGAAAATCTAGGAATCTGGCGGAATTCAAACTTTATGGCCCTAAAACGCCAAAAACGAGTAACGGTCACGGCGAGGTAGTGACTATTGTTCCTTAGATCGATTTTCATGGTCAGGCAAAATTTTAGGCGATCAGGGTGCGGTAGCCCGAGCTCATGCAGAAGGCGTGGGCAATAACACATAAAAATATGAGAATTGGCCTAAATTTCAGTTTTATGACCCTAAAACACCAAAAAAGAGTAACGGTCATGGAGAGGCGGTAACTATTGTTCCTTAGATCATTTTTTATGGTCCCGACAAAATTTTAGGCGATCCGAGTCTTGTCTCCTGAGCCCGTGCAAAAGACTTGGGCTATAATAAACGAAAATCTAGTAATCGAGCGAAATTCCAATTTTATGGCCCTAAAATGCCAAAAATTGAGTAATGGTCACAACGAGCCAGTACTATTCTTCTTTAGGTCATTTTTAATGGTCCGACAAAATTTTAGGCGATCATGGTACGGTCGTCCTAGCCCATGCATAAGGCGTGGGCTATATATATTGCACACGACAATCTTAGAATCGAGCGGAATTCCGGTTTTATGGCCCTAAAATACAAAAATATGAATAACGGTCGTGGTGAGGCGATAACTATTATTCCTTAGGTCATTTTTTATTATCCGACAATATTTTAAGCGATCCTGGTCCAGTCGTTCGAGCCCATGCAGAAGGCGTGGACTATAGCACATGAAAGTCTAAGAATCGATCGGAATTCAAATTTTATAACCCTAAAATGCCAAATAACGAATAATGGTCATGGTGAGGCAGTGAATATTGTTCCTTAATTCGTTTTTGATGGTCTGACAAAAATTTAGGCGATTTGAGTACGGTTGATCAAGCTCATATAGAAGGCGTGGGCTATAGCACACGAAAATCTGAGAATCGAACAAAATTCAAGTTTTATGGCCCTTAAACGACAAAACACGAGTAACGGCCATGACGAGGCGGTGACTATTGTTACTAAGGACATTTTTGATGGTCCGCAAAAATTTTAGGCGATCCAGATCCGGTCACTCGAGCCCATGCAGAAGGCGTGAGTTATAACATACGAAAATCTGGAAATTGCGCGGAATTCCAGTTTTATGGCCCTAAAATGCCAAAACATGAGTATCGATCATGGAGAGTCGGTTACTATTGTTCCTTAGGTCATTTTTTATAGTCTGAAAAAATTTAAAGCGATCCAGGTCCGGTCGTCCGGACCCATGTAGAAGGCATGGACTATGTCACACGAAATCTGAGAATCGGGCGAAAATTTAATTTTATGGCCCTAAAACGTCAAAAAATGAGTAACAGTCATGGAGAGGTGGTGACTATTATTCCTTAGGTCATTTTCGATGGTGCTACAAAATTTTAAGCAATCCGGGTCCGGTCTCCCGGGCCCATACAAAAGGTTTGGGCTATAACATACGAAAATCTAGGAATCGAGTGGAATTTCAGTTTTATGATCTTAAATGCCAAACAATGTCTAACGGTCATGGCGGGGAAGTGAATGTTGTTCCTTAGGTTTTTTTGATGGTCCAACAAAATGTTAGGCGATTCGGGTCTTGTCGCCCGGGCCCATGTAGAAGGCGTGAGCTATATAGCATACGAAATTTGGGAATCAGGAAAACGTCTGATTTTATGGCCCTAAAACATCAAAAAATGAGTAACGGTCATGGCGAAGAAGTGACTATTGTTCCTTAGCTCATTTTTGATGGTCCGGGAAACTTTTAGGCGATCTGGGTCAGGATGCCCAAGCCCATGCAGAAGGTGTGGGCTATAGCACATGAAAGTCTGGGAATCGGGTGGAATTGAAGTTTTATGGCCCTAAAATGCCAAAAAATGAATAATGGTCATGGAGATAAAGTAACTATTGTTCCTTGGGTCATTTTTTATGGTGCGGCAAAATTTTAGGTGATCCGAGTCCTGTTGACCGGGCATATGTAGAAGACGTGGTCTATAACACACGAAAATCTGGGAATCGAACAAAATTCACCCGATTTCCATATTTTCATGTAAGTCGTTCTATATTTGTCATAGAGAGTCTGTGACTATTGTTCTTTAGGTTATTTTTGATTGCCCAGCAAAACTTTAGGCGATCCGGATATTGTTGCCCAGGCCCACGCAGAAGGCGTGGGCTATAATATATGAAAATATGGGAATTCGACGGAATTTAAGTTTTATAGGCCTGAAACGCCAAAAAACGAGTAATGGTCATAGAGAGTCGGTGACTATATTTTCTTAGATCATGTTTTGTTGTTCGACAAAATTTTTTAAGCGATTCAGGTCCTGTCGCCCCGGCCCATGCAGAAGGTGTGGGCTTATAGCACATGAAGTATGTGAATTAGGTGAAATTCCAGATATTTTGCCCTAAAATGCCAAAAAACGGTCATGGCAGGGGGTGACTATTATTCCTTTCACGCCCCGATCCTTGGGGGGCGAGACCGGCACCCGGTGCCTTACCTAACCTAGCGTACCAACTTGCGACTAAGGGACTCTGAACATATAATGTCATAATTTGGCCATATGGCCACATTGCAAGATAATTTGTGAAGCAAAATATAAACTTGAACGGAAATTAGCGCTGCCTAACCATCAATATAAAGCTGGGCCGACAAGGCCGTCATAACTACTACAGCTGACAAACTAACAAAATATACATACCAGGCCTACAAGCCCAACATACTGCACTAATTGATAGGATATGTCTACAAGCCTCTACTGATGGATGTATTGTGATCAGAATAGGTCCCCGACCTACCCATAACATATATACACACATACAGAAGATGTACACAAAACCCTAGACCCAGCAACTCTGAAGGACGTGGAGCTTACCGATCAGGCTGAACTCGGAAAACACCTACCGAGGAGGTCTACCTGTCTGTCTATCTGAACCTGCAGGCATGAAATGCAGTGTCCCCAGAAAAAGGACGCTAATATGAAATAATTACTGAGTATGTAAGGCAATAACATAACTGAAAGTTGAAACTGAACGGATAATATAATAACTGAAAGTAACTGGAAGTCAAAGATTATCTGGATATATACTTACCTATTGATACTTACTCAACTCCTCCAATGTAGTAAGTAAAATAAATGTTCGGCCCGATAAGGCTCGGTACGTGTAACTGCTCGTACGTAGTTGGCTCGCTCATATGCGCTCGGCCATACTAGGATCTGTATCTCGGCCATCCTGGGCTCTCTCATAGGCGTTCGGCCATAGTAGGCTCGGTATATAACTTACCATCTGATTAGAGCTTGCCCAATAGGGGCCTGCCCATCAATTATAGCTCGATGGTGGTGAAAATACTGTAATACTATATATATATATATATATATATATATATATATATATATATATATATACAAACACATTCTGCTCTCTTGACTGGAAGAAAGAATACTCTAACTTATGAGACTAGGATAATGTATATAAATTCGGGAGTATGAACTTCTCTTTATGCCTCGTTATCAAACCTATGTAGTTTCAAGATCATGCCAAAATGAAGGAAGGGCTTAGCCTTAACATACCTTATCACAATCTTTCTAATCACCAAGTTGAACTCGCCTCTTCACACCTTAATCTACAACAACGATAATAATACTATCATTAAATTACGAAAGGTACAACTATTGCACAACGAACGGCAAGTTTATTTTGTATTAAAATGGGCAGCATCTCTCCTACAATCCTTACTTCCTCCAAATTCAAGACAAAACCAACAACACAAGAACGCAAAAATATATATACATTATTTTCCAACCTTATATACACCAGAAAATACTACAAAACAGCCCAACACACCCCAATCTCTTCACATACAAAACGACCACCGTAGTAGTGTCAAAAAGCCCGAAAATGTTACAACGAACCACCAGCCCACCACCCTGAATTTATGTTATGTTTCTCCACACCCTTCCTCCTGTAAAACTCCACAAAACAATAGTAAAACACGCGGCCGAACAGCAACACAAAACAGTCCACAAAATTGTCATCTACAAGTAAATAACTCGAACTCACGGCTTCCGATCACCATCGCGTGAGTTCTTACAAATATAGAATGACTTACCATGATTTTACAGCAGAAAAATGGATGAAAGAGAGCAGTAAAATTACTTTATTTGTTGGATAACTCAGCTCCTATCTTGGTTCTTCAAACACTAAGTTTTACCTCCAATTAGAACTTGAAAGGGAGAGAAAATCAATTGGGGTTTGTGGGAAATTTTTGGAAGGATTTTTGCAGAGCTTATGTCTGGTTATTATGCCCTATTATCAGTCTAATATATGAAGGAGATAGGCCTTTAAATGTCCTCTTTGGACGACCCGATTTGGCCCATTTTTGGACGACCCGAACTAGCCCATTTTTGGACTCTCATTTAAGCAAGTAGGTGATAGTCCGCGCAGTCTCGCAAAAATGCCCATATCTGTCTACTACGGCATCGTATTGACAAATGGTTTAATGAGTTAGAAAATAGACTCATAGATATTCAATTTTATGGGTGGAACACCCCATAACACTGAGTATATTAGGAGAAAATCGCAGTTACATTTGACCCAAAGTTTCAGTAAAACTTATGAACGTAACTTGTGATAACTTTCATCGACTTCGGTTCCACCACTCGCTTGACTTCAAAACATAACACACGACTATCATACGACTAACATAACTCATAACATAACCTCCTTATCATGTTAAGCACCCTATTATCACCCCCAAAAGTACATGTTATAACATTCCCAACTTTTTGACTTTCGACGAAATATTATTTTCTTCAATTCCTTTAGCTTCTGAACCTTCCAACCCTCTTTGTATGTGTTGTTCATGATCTTAAATATTTGTAACCTCCGAGGTAACATGATTAACTTACTTTATATATTTTCAAAGATGATCTCATTTTTGGTCCTATATTAGTTTGCTCACGACGCACTTTTACGTACAAAAATATAAGGTGTAACATCATTCCCCTTTGGGAAAATTCGTCCTCGAATGTTTACTCTTAGAGACTTTGGAAATATTTTGCCAGAGTATCCTCCATACACTAGACTAAAGCCAACATGCAAGCAACCAGAAAACATACTATGCATGCCACACATGGCCAATGTCTATAAATGGCAACACTTTGCCTCACACAGCCGTAAATCATAAATACTAATAGTCAAGAAATAAGAGCTTACCTGATGACCTACTAGCCTGAATAGAGTTGTGTTGTAGCATCCCATCTCGAGCCATATCTTCAGTTTGAAATAGGTGCGGGTATTTAGACTTCATTTCTTCCTCCGCTTCCCACGTTTTCTCTTCCACATTCTTGCTTCTCCATAAAACCTTCACGGAGGCTACCTCCTTATTTAGTAGCTTGCAAATTTGTCGGTCTAGGATGTCAACTAGAATTTCCTCGTATAGCAAGTCCTCCGTAATCTGTACATCATCTGTGGGCACCACTCTGGTAGGATCGCCAATGCACTTCCGTAGCGTAGATACGTGAAAAACCGAATGGACTAACTCTAATTCTGAGGAAAATTCTAACTCATAAGCTACTTGGCGCACTCTCCAAATGATCCTATAAGGCCCAATATACTATTGGCTAATCTTGCCTTTCTTGCCAAAAGTCATCACACCATTCATAGGTGATACCTTTAAGAATACCAAGTCATTAACCCCGAACTCTAAGTCTCGCCGTCGTACGTCAGAATATGACTTCTGACGACTCTGAGTTGTCAACAGTTGCTCCCGGATAAGCTTTACTTTCTCTACGACATGCTAAACCATGTATGGCCCATGTAACCTAGATTCTCCAATATCAAACCACCCTATAGGAGATCTGTACTTACGCCCATACAAATCCTCGTACGAAGCCATTTGGATACTGGAGTGGTAACTGTTATTATATGAGAACTGGATAAAAGGTAGATGTTCATCCCAACTTCTTTTAAAATCCAACACACATGCTCGTAACATATCCTCGAGCGTCTGAATTGTGCGCTCGGATAGTCCATCAGTCTGTGGATGAAAAGTTATGCTGAGATTCACCTGAGTCCCTAGACCTCTCTGAAATGACCTCCAAAAATGTGTTGTAAACTAGGCCCCACGGTCAGATATAATAGATACTGGTACTCTGTGTAGCCGAACTATCTCCTTAATATATAACTTTGCATAATCTCCTGTTGTATATGTAGATCTGACTGATAGGAAATGAACTGTTTTTGTGAGCCTGTCGACTATCACCCATATAGAATCAAACTTACGACGAGAATGAGGTAAACCCGTGAAAAAGTCCATGTTTATCGCCTCCCATTTCCACGTCGGGATCTCTATAGTCTGCTTTAGCCCTCCAGGCTTCTGATGCTCTACTTTCACCTGCTGGCAACTAGGACACTGGGCGGCAAACTCAACAATGTTCTTCTTCATATCGTTCCACCAGTACATATCCTTAATGTCATGATACATCTTCGTTGACCCATGATGAATGGAGTACCACGACTAATGCGCCTCTGACATAATCCTATCTCCAGCCCTGCTACATCTGGAACACACAGATGACCCATGTATCTTAGAACCCCATCTCCCTTGAGCTCTAGCAACGGTTTCTTCTGCTGCGGAACTCACTCTCTCAACTCGACCAACTTTGGGTCCTCGTACTGCCTTTCCTTGACTTCAACTATGAGAGATGATTTTGTAGTGTTTTGGAGTACAACTCCACCATCGTTAGAATCTACTAACTGAACCCCCAAAACAAGCCAATTGATGAATCTCTCTAGTTAATTGTCTTTTCTCGGCCTCTACATGTGCTAAGCTATCATAGATAAACGACTTAAGGTATCTGCTACAACACTAGCTTTCCCTGTATGGTAGAGAATGTTAACATCGTAATCTTTCAATAACTCTAACCTGGTGGTATCCCGACCTCAAATCTATCTTTAGAAAGAATCTAACCCCATGCAACTGATAAAACAAGTCATCGATCCTTGGAAGTGGATATTTATTCTTAATAATTACCATGTTCAGTTGCCCATAATCGATACACATCCTCAGCGAGCCGTCTTTCTTCCGCACAAACAGTACTGGTGCACCCCAAGGTGAGGTACTGGCATGATGAAACCTTTCTCCAGCAAATATTTTAACTGCTCCTTCAACTCCTTCAATTTGGTAAGTGCCATTCTATACGGAGGGATGGATATTGGTTGAGTTCCTGGAAGCAAATCGATGTTAAAAATCAATCTCTCACTCCAGAGGAATACCTGGAAGCTCATCTGGAAACACATCTGCATACTCTTTGACTACGGGAATAGACTGAAGTGTAGGTATCTCAGCATCTGCATCTCTAATTCGCACAAAATGATAAATGCACCCTTTTGCGATCATTTTCCTTGCCTTTAGATAGGAAATAAACCTACATCTGGGTGTCGCTATATTACCTACCCATTCAAGGACTGTCTCATCCGAAAAATGAAATCTGGCTGCCTTTGCTCGGCAATCAACTGTGGCATAGCAAGCTGCCAACCAGTCCATGCCCATGATAGCATTAAAATCCATCATCTCTAGCTCAACTAGGTCGGCTGAGGTCTGACGACTACAAACTGTCTCTGTATAACCTCGGTAAACCTGTCTAGAAATAATCGATTCTCTGACCGGTGTAGATTCCGCAAAAGGATCACTTAGTATTCCAGGCACTATACCAAACTTCCCCGCGACAAATAGGGTAATATACGATAAAGTAGATCTTGGATCTATCAAGGCATAAGCATCGCGAGAGAAAATGGTCAATATACCTGTCACAACGTCTAGTGAAGACTCCTGGTCCTGTCGACCTGCTAAAGCATAGATACAGTTCTGATTACCACCTGAACTGGAACTTCTACCTCTGCCTTGACCTCTACCGGCCGAAAACTGAGACTCGCGCCCTGAAGGATGCACGAACATAGATAATCATGTTGCTGAACTCGCTGGTTGTGCCATACCCCCAGAATCTCTATTTGGGCAATCTCGCATCTTATGCCCCAGACGCCAACATGTATAACAAGCATCAGAACCTGCTCGGCATTAGACCAAGTGTCCTCTACCACAGATGTCACACCACAGCAGAAATGACCATGTCTGCCGTGAACCTCGTTGTCGCTGTAAATCCGACGCCCGTGAGCTCTCACCTGGTCCTGACTGAGTATAGCGGTCATACCTGTAACCCATGTAACTAAGGTGGCGGAGGCCTAAGTGGCCGTCTGAAGTACTGGAGCCTATAACTACCCTAAAACTGCTTCTGAGACCTCTTATGCTGCCCTTGCTAAGTCCTCTCTGTACCCTGCTTCTCTTTTCTGAGCAAATGCCTGAATCCAGGAGATATCCATACTATCATGCAATGAAGCGGTGGCACATGCCTCGGTCAACTCCGGGGCTAACCCTGCTATAAATATGTGGATCTTTTCTCGCATAGTAGCAACTATGGATGGTGCATATCTAGCCAATGAGTCAAAACGGAGACGATACTCTCGAACACTCATATTTCCCTACTTGAGGGCTAGAAACTGATCGACTCGAGCCTGTCGGATCTCCCGTGGTAAGTACTGGTCAAGGAAGGCATCTGAAAAATTCTCCTAAATAGCTGCAGGTGCATCACGTCCCCTGGACCTCTCCCATACCTCATACCAAAAGATGTCTATATCTCAGAGTCGAAAAGCTGCTAGCTCAACTGCCTCTTTCTCTGTGGCATGCATAACCTGAAAGATCCTATGAAGCTGATCTATGAAATCATGCGGGTCCTCCCTCTGATCTGTCCCCGTGAACTCTGGGGGACTTAAAGCAATAAACTCTTGGACCCTTGAAATCCGAGACCCCTCAGGAGATCCTGCACTAGATGATGCCCTAGCTTGTTGCCGGGTAGCTACCAACTGTGTCAACAAATGCACTGCACTCCTCAAGTCTTGATCTGATGGAAGTGTAGGGGGAACTGGGTGTACGGTATCCCTAGGAATCTCCTCGGGTGGTGGAGGATTCGGTAATGGCTGAGTAGGGGTCTCGCCCTGGGCCTCAGACTGGGACCCATCTACTGGGGGTACCCTGCTGGTCCCCTCACCTGCTGCTGCATCTCCCCTCTGGCTAGTCGTAATCTTCCTAGTCACGGTCATCTGTGTATGCAACACCAACACGTAAGTTTAACTCAAATTTCCTATAACTCAGTTCTACATCACGATTTAGATTTGAAAGAAGGGTAACCAACTCCTAAATGCCATGTAGTTCCCTACTTATATAATGTGGTGCACAACACATATATAAACAAGACCCTACTAGACACGGCTTGTAGACTCCCTAGGATAAAACTGTTCTGATACCAAGTTTGTCACGCCTCAAACCTGGGAGGCGAGATCGGCACACGGTGCCTCAGCTAACCTAGCATACCAACTTGCGACTAAGGGACTTTGAACATATAATGTCATAATTTGGCGATAGGGCCACATTGCAAGACGATTTGCGAAGCAAAATATAAAATTGAATGAAAATTAGCACTGACTAAACATCAATATAAAACCTGGGCCGACAAGGCCGTCATAACTACTACAGCTGACAAACCAACAAAATATACATACCAGGCCTACAAGCCCAACATACTGCACTAACTGACAGGATATGTCTATAAGCCTCTATTGATGGATGTATTGTGATCGGAACAGGGCCCCGACCTACCCATAACATATATACACACAAACAGAAGATCTACATAAAACCCTAGACTCGGCAACTCCGAAGGACGTGGAGCTTACCGATCAGGATGAACTCGAGAAATACCTACTGACTAGGTCTACCTGTCTGTCTATCTGAACTTGCACGCATAAAATGCAGCGTCCCCAGAAAAGGGACGTCAGTATGAAATAATGTACCAAGTACGTAAGACAATAACATAACTAAAGTTGAAACTGAACTGATAATATATTAACTGAAAGTAGCTGGAAGTCAAAGATGATCTGGAGATATAATTACATGTTGATACTTACTCAACTCCTTCAATATTGTAAGTAAAATAAATATTCGGCCCTATAAGGCTCGATACGTGTAACTATTCGGCCGTAGTAGGCTCGCTCATAAGTGCTCGACCATACTAGGCTCTGTATCTCGGCCATTCTGGGCTCGCTCATAGGCGCTCGGCCACAGTAGGCTCGGTATATAACTTACCATCTGATCAGAGGTTGCCCAATAGGGGCCTACCCATCGATTATAGCTCGATGGTGGTAAAAGTATTGTAATACTGTGTATACATATAGACCCTCTGCTCTCTTGACTGGAAGAAAATAATACTTAACTGAATATAAAGTCCCGATAAGGGAGAATACTGTAACTTATGAGACTAGGATAATGTACATAAATTCGAGAGTATGAACTTCTCTTTATGCCTCGTTATCAAACACATGTAGTTATGATATCATGCCAAAATGAAAGAAGGGCTTAGCCTTAACATACCTTATCACAATATTTCCAATCACCAAGTTGAACTCGCCTCTTAGCACCTTAATCTACAACAACAATAATAATACTATCACTAAGTTACGAAAGGTACAACTATCGCACAATGAACAACAAGCTTATTTTGTATTAAAATGGGTAGCATCTCCCCTATAATCCTTACTTCCTCCAAATTCAAGATAACACCAACAACACAAGAACGCAACAATAACAACATATATACATTATTTTCCAACCTTATATACACCCAAAAATATTACAAAATATCCCAACACACCCCAATCTCTTCATACACAAAACGACTACCGTAGTAGTGTCAAAAGGCCCGAAAATGTTACAACGAACGACCAGACCACCACCCTGCATTTATGTGGTGTTTCTCCATACCCTTCCTCCTTCAAAACTCCACAAAATAGTAGTAAAACACGCAGCCCAACAGGAACACAAAACAGTCCACAAAACAGTACACTATAAGTGAATAACTCGAACTCACGACTTCCGATCACCATCGCGTGAGTTCTTACAAATATAGAACGACTTACCATGCATTTATAGAAGAAAAAAATGGATGAAAGAGAGAAATAAACTTACCTTACTTGTTGGATAACTCAGCTCCTATCTTGGTTCTTCAAACTTTAGGTTTTACCTCCAATTAGAACTTAAAAGGGAGAGAAAATCAATTGGGGTTTGTGGGCAATTTTTGGGAGGATGTTAGCAAAGCTTATGTCTGGTTATTATGCCCTATTATCAGTATAATATATGATGAAGATAGGCCTTTAAAATGCTTCTTTGGACGACACGAACTGGCCCATTTTTGGACTCTCAGTAAGCAAGTAGGTGACAGTCTGCGCAGTCTCGCAAAAACGTGCATATCTCTCTACTCCGATATCGTATTGACAAACGATTTAATGTGTTAGAAAATAGACTCATAGATATTAAATTTGATGGATGGAACACCTAATAACTCTAAGTATATTGGGAGAAAATTGCAGTTACATTTGACCCAAAGTTTCAGTAAAACTTATAAACGTAACTTGTGATGACTTTCATCGACTTTTGTTTCACCACTCGCTTGACTTCAAAACATAACACATGACTTTCATACGACTAACATAAATCATAACATAACCTCCTTATCATGTTAAGCACCCTAGTCGCACCCCAAAAGTACCTATTATAACATTCCCAACTTGTTGACTTTCGACGAAATATTATTTTCTTCAATTCCTTTAGCTTCTGAACCTTCTAAACCTCTTTGTACGTGTTGTTCATGATCTTCAATATTTGTAACCTTAGAGGTAACATGATTAACTTACTTTATATATTTTCAAAGATGATCTCATTTTTGGTCCTATATTAGTTTGCTCACGACGCACTTTTATGTACGAAAATATAGGGTTTAACGATTACTTACATCATTTTTGGTGGTCTGGCAAACTTTTAGGCGATCTGGGTCTATTCATCCGGGCCCATGTAGAAGGCATGGGCTATAGCACATGAAAATTTAGGAATCTGGCGAAATTCAAGTTTTATGGCCCTTTGGTCATGGAGAGTCGGTGATTATTATTTCTTTGGTCCTTTTTTATTGCCCAGTAAAATTTTAGGCGATCAAGATCCGGTCACCCGGGCCCATACAGAAGGTGTGTGCTATAACACAATACTTTGGGAATCTGGCAGAATTTAAGTTTTATATTCCTAAAACTCTAAAAATGAGTAACAGTCATGGCGAGTCGGTGACTATATTTGCTTAGGTCATTTTTTATGGTTCGGCAAAATTTTAGACGATTGGGGTCCGGTCGCCCTGGACAATGTATAAGGTATGGGCTTATAGCACACGAAAGTCTCGAAATCGTGCGAAATTTTAATTTTATGGCCCTAAAACACCAAAAAATGAGTAACAGTCATAGCGAGTTGTGACTATTATTCCTTACGTTGTTTTTGGTGGTCCGGCAAAATTATAGGCGATCCGGGTCCAATGAGAGTAACGGTCATGGAGAGGCGGTGACGATTGTTCATTAGGTTATTTTTGATAGTCCAGCAAAATTTTAGGCGATCCGGGTCAGGTCGCCTGGGACCATGCAGAGGGTGTGGGCTATGTACATGAACATCTGAGAATCGGTCGAAATTTCAGTTTTATGGTCCTAAAACGCCAAAAACGAGGAACGATCATGGCGGGGCGGCGAGTATTGTTCCTTAGGTCATTTTGATGACCCGAAAAAGTTTTAGAGGATCCGAGTACGGGGGAAAAGGCCCATATAGAAGGGGTGGGCTATAGCACATGAATATTTAGGAATCAAACGGAATTCCAGTTTTATGGCTCTAAAATGCCAAAAATGATGAATGCTCATGGCAGGGAGTTGCCTATTGTTCGTTATGTCATTTTTGCTGGGAAGAAATATTTT
Source organism: Nicotiana tabacum (assembly GCF_000715075.1). NCBI lineage: Eukaryota > Viridiplantae > Streptophyta > Magnoliopsida > Solanales > Solanaceae > Nicotiana > Nicotiana tabacum. The sequence goes on from NC_134094.1 coordinate 1,980,134, forward strand.
TAGGTGATCCGAGTCTGAGGGCCCGACCCATGCGGAAGGCGTGGGCTATAACACACGAAAATCAGATAACCAAGCGAAATTTCAGTTTTATGGCCCTAAAACGCCAAAAATAATGAATGGTCATGGTCGGGCAGTGACTAATGTTCCTTAGGTCATTTTTATGGCCCGAAAACATTATAGGCGATCCGGGTCTGGGCCTATGTGGAAGGCGTGAGCTATAGCACACGAAAATCAGGAAATCAGCCGAAATTCCATTTTTATGGCCTTAAAACGCCAGAAATGAGGAACAGTCATGGCGGGGTAGTGCCTACTATTCCTTAGGTCATTTTTGATAGTCCGAATTTGTTTTTAGGAGAAACGGGTCTGGGGACTCAGGACCATACAGAAGACGTGGGCTATAGCACATGAAAATCAAGAAATTGGGCGGAATTCCAGTTTTATGACCTAAAAAACCAAACAAATGAGGAACGATCATGGCGGGGCGCTGACTATTGTGACTTACGTTGTTTTTGAAGGCTCGGCAAAAGTTTTGGCCATTCGTATCCGAAAGCACCCGCGCATTCAGAAGGCACGGGCCATTACACAAGACAATTTGGGAATCGGTTGAAATTCTAGTTTTATGGCATTAAAACGGTAAAAAAAATGAGTAACGATCATGGCGAGGAGGTGACTATTATTTCTTAGGTTGGTTTTTGATGATCCGACAAACTTTTAGGTGATCCGGGTCCGTTAGCTCGGGTCCATACAGAAGGTGTGGGCTAGAGCACACGAAAATATAGGAATCGAGCGGAATTCTAGTTTTGTGGCCCTAAAATGCCAAACAATGAGTAACGGTCATGGCGAAAGGATGACTATTGTTCCTTAAGTCTTATTTTATGAACTGAAAAACTTTTAGGTGATCCGGATTCTGTAGTCCAGATTCATGGAGATGGCGTGGACAAACAATTATTTGGAAATCTGCCTGAATTCCAATTCTTTTGCCCTAAAATACCAAAAAATAAGGATCGGTCATGCCGAAGCCCTAATTATTATTTATTAGTTCATTTTTATGGCCCCGTAAAATTTTAGGCGATTAAGATTTGATAGCCTAGATTCTTGAAGATGGCGTGTAGCACACGAAAATTAGAAACTCAAGAACGGGCATGCTGATATTTGACTATTATTCATAAGGTTTTATGGCCCCTTAAAATTTTAGGCGATTCGGATTCGGTATCCAGAATTCATGCGGATGGCGTATACTATAGCACACAAAAATTGAAAATCGGCGTGAATACCATTTTCATCCTAAAATGTCAAAAACGAGGAACGCCCATGCCGAAGTAATGACTATTGTTCGTTAGGTGATTTTTGATGGCACCGCAAAATTTTAGGCGATTCAAATCCGGTAGCCCGGATTCATGCAGATGGCGTGGATTACACGAAAATTTGAAAATCGTCGAGAATTCCAGTTGTTTGCCCTAAAATTCCAAACAAAGAGGATCGGTCATGCTAAAGCCATGACTATTGTTCACTTGATTATTTTTTATGGCTCCGTAAAATTTTAGGCAATTCAGATTCGGTATCCCGATTAATGCAGATGGCGTGGATTATAACATACGAAAATTTAGAAATCGGCCCGAATTCTAGTATTTTCGCTCTATAATGTTAAAAAATGAGAAACGGTCATGCCGAAACCATGACTTTTGTTCATTTGGTCATTTTTTTATCGTCCCGCACATTTTTAGGTAATTAGAATCCGGTCGCCCAGATTCATGCAGATGGCGTGGAATATAACACATGAAAATTTGAAAGTTGTCCTAAATTCCAGTTTTTTGGCTCTAAAATGCCAAAAAACTAGGAATGGTCATGCCGCAGCCATGACTATTGTTAATTAGTCACTTTTTACGGCCCCACAAAATTTAGGCTATTAGGATCTGGTAGCCCGGATTCATGTAGATGGCGTGGATTATAGCACACGAAAATTTGAAAATCGGCTTGAATTCCAGTGTTTTAGGCCCTAAAATGCCAAAACAACAGGAACGGTTATGTCGAAGCTTTGACTTTTGTTCATTAGGTTATTGTTTATGGCCCCATAAAATTTTAGGCAATTCGTATCCGGTATCTCGGATTCATGCAGATGACGTGTACTATACAAAAATTGGAAATCCGCCAGAATACCAATTTTTTAGCCCTAAAATTCTGAAAATCGAGGAACGGTTATGTCAAATCAATAACTATTGTTCATTAGGTTATTTCCGATGGCCCTGTAAAATTTTAGGCGATTCGGATTCGGTAGCCCAGATTCATGCAGATGGTGTGGACTACAACACACAAAAATTTGAAAATCGGCCCGGATTCCAGTTTTTTAGCCCTAAAATTCCAAACAAAGAGGAACGATCATGCTAAAGCCATGACTATTATTCACTAGGTAATTTTTTATGGCTCCTTAAAATTTTAGGCAATTCATATCAGGTAGCCCAGATTCATGTAGATGGCGTGGATTATATAGCACATGAAAATTTAGAAATCGACCGGAATTTCAGTGTTGTTGCCCTATAATGCTAAAAAATGAGGAATGGTCATGCCGAAGCCATGACTTTTGTTAATTATTTTTGGTCCTACAAAATTTTAGGTGATTCGGATCCGGTAGCCCGGATTCATGTAGATGGCATGGACTATAACACACAAAAATTTAAAAATCGTCCTGAATTCTAGTTTTTTATCTCTAAAATGCCAAAAAATGAAGAATGGTCATGCCGAAGCCATGACCATTGTTAATTAGTCATTTTTTATGGTCCCACAAAATTTTAGGCGATCCGTATCTGATAGCCCAGATTCATGAAAATGGCATGGACTATGCACATGAAAATTTAGAAATTGACCCAAATTTCCGTTTTTTCGCCCTTAAATGCCAAAAATGATAGAATGGACATGTCGAAGCCATGACTATTATTCGTTAGGTCATTTTTAGGCCCCCACAAAATTTTAGATGATTCGGATCCGATATTCCGGATTCATGCAGATGACATGGACTATTAATAGCACACGAAAATTTTGAAAGCGACCCAGATTCTAGTTTTTTGTCTGTAAAATGCTGAAAATGAGGAACGGTCATACCGAAGTCATAACTATCGTTTATTATGTCATTTTTTATGGCTCCGTAAACTTATAGGTGATTCGAATCCGGTATCCCGGATTCATGCAGATGTGTGAACTATAACACAAAAGAAATTGAAAATCGGCTCGACTTCTAGTTTTTTGGCCCTAAAATGCCTAAAAAGGAGGAAAGGTCATGCCGAAGCCATGGCTATTGTTCATTAGATCATTTGTTATGGCCCCGCAAAATTTTAGGCGATTGGGGCTAGTTGCCCGATTTCATAAAGATGACGTGGATAATAGGACACGAAAATTCGAAAATTGTGCTGAATTTCTAATTTATGGCCGTAAAACAAAAAAAAGAATGAGGAACGGTCATGGTGAAGCAATGATTATTGTTCATTAGTTCGTTTCTTATGGACCCACAAAATTTTAAGCGATTCGGAGCCCGTCGCCCGAATTCATTAAGATGGCATGGATATTAGCACACGAAAAATTAAAAATTGTCTTGAATTCTTATTTTATGGTCCTAAAACACCGAAAAAGATGAATAGTTTTGATGGACTATGAATCGATCTGTCGACTTTCAATTCATTCAATTGTGCGGTTCTTGGACTAACCGTAAAAATTAATAGGGCGCCCCCATTTAACTTATACCCATATTTTAAAAATTATTTAACCTATACCCTAATTTTGACAACTTCAGATCGTGTGATCCTTTCTTCCTCCTCTTCTTTTCCTCTTCTTCTTCTTTTCTCTATCAAACATGTTATCCTGTAAGTTACACATGTTATTGTTTCTGGAAATTGGACAAAACGACAAATCAAGAAGAAAGAAAGACTCGCCACTGCCTCTCAAACATTAATACATCCCAATACAAAGTACGTAAATAATAAAACAAGAGTTTATTGTCAAAACTCAAAGAAGCATCAACTGAAGTTTGGGACTGCAGGGACAAACTTCAGACATTACCAGGTTAAATTTTGTCTGAAGTTTGCAACTATCATGCCAGAAAAAATTATCAGAAGTTCAAATATAACAAGCTGATTTTGTCTGAAGTTTGCACTACAAATTGAAAAATTTCAGACTAATTTGTCTGAAGTTTGCACCCCAACACAAAGTACGTAAATAATAAAACAAGAATTTATTGTCAAAACTCGAAGAAGCATCAACTGAAGTTTGGGACTGCAGGGCCAAACTTCAGACATTACCAAGTTAAATTTTGTCTAAAGTTTGCAACTATCATGCGAGGAAAAATTATCTGAAGTTCAAATATAACAAGTTAATTTTGTCTGAAGTTTGTACTACAAACTGAAGAACTTCAGACTAATTTGTCTGAAGTTTGTACTACGAACTAAAGTTTTTCTGATTGCTTTTGCAAGTCAGGCCAAACTTCAGACTAAAATATCTGAAGTTTTACTTTGATAAGGTCACACTTCAGGCAAAAAATTCTGAAGTTCAAACTTTAGACATAAATTCTTGCTACTTCAGGCCCCGTATGTCTGAAGTTACCCGAAAAGTGGGTACGCTTGCAATTATTTTTGCAAAGTGGGTATAAGTTAAATTGTGACCCAAAAACTGGGTATAGATGCAAATCCCCGGTTTAACCACAGATTCAAGGCCCAGTCACTAGTCCTTATTTGACTTCACATCCAGTTTGAGGTCGGTTCTTACATCTATTTAACCTCAGATGCTAATCTAATATTTGTCTCATTTTGAGCTCTTATGATAGTAAGCAAGCACAATTACACAAGCCCAGCCAAGCCGTCTGTAGTTTGATAAAATTCATGAATATTCAATTACCTGTTGCAAGAATACACTTGATTCACTCAGCAGCTTGATGTCAAATGACTGGAAGTTCAGCCCTTAAAACACAGTAGACCGTTGTTACAAATATCATATCTAGTTCCTAATATGTGCATAGTTAGTTCTACGACAACAACAAACTCACGATAATCTTATAAGTGAAGTCTGAGCAGGGTAGAGTGTATGCAGATATTACCCCCGCTTTGTAAGGGTAGAGAGGTTGTTTCTGATAGATCCTCAACTCAAAAGAAAAAAGATGAAAAAGAAGCAATAGCAGCAAACAGTAACAACAACACAATAATAAATTAACTGTAGCTAGTTCTATTGCTAAATTTTACAATCATGTTTATACTAATTGTCCTTTTGAAAAATATTAGCTTTGGTTCATGAAAAGTTTTTGGGGTTATCAAATGTGAAATTTGGATCTAGCTCCAAATGATCTAGTGAACTTAGCCGCAATTAGGGATGGCAAAATTAACCCATGAAAATATACCTAATCCCACACAGATGAGTTTGGTTGGGCATGTTTTCATGGCGGGTCAATTTGGGCACAACACAAGTTAGTCCATATGTTGGGCTGGTTTGAGCTGAATATGTGTCTCAATTGACCCATAACTCATAAGCAACTTGTCCAAAATATATTTTTTTTTGATATAGCCATAATAAAGAAAAAGAAGTTTATTAGTTTTGTTTGGTAATCAAATAAATTATAAGACTAATTGTTTAGCACATCTTAACTCATTCTGTCTCATCCAAAGTAACCTTGGGCGGATTAATGACCTCTTCATTACCTGTCGAAATTCTGCCCATTTGACATCTATACCCCTAGTTGACGAACTTGTTGTGGAAGTGTTGGTTGAGAATATGTCAGTGCGGTCTGAGTCTGAATGGTGCAGGTTCTGAACTATTCCAATATCACTGAGGTATGATTCTGAATGTTGCAAGTTGTGAACTATTCCAAAGCCAGTCATCTGGCAAGAGACTGGGAAGTAAGTTGATTCAGTGGTTGTAGGAGAGACGAAAGATGGTGAATATCCACCTATTAGATTGTCATCATGAGAATCTGAAAATTTTGATTTCTCTGAGAGACCAAAGATGGTGAAAGCCCTTGATGTCCTATTGTCGTCCAAATTATTAGTATTGACTCTCAAGTTCATGAGCACTTCATTTGATTGCTTTGTTGGATGGTAGACTTGTTTCTCTACTGATGTTGGTCGTAATGCAGAATTAGTAACTTGGTGACAGGTATGGAAGCCTTTGTATGTGATCTCAAACGCAGAAGGATTATCATCTGACCTTTGTACTTGTTTATTTGCCAAACAACCTTGCAAGATCCAATATTTACATCTGTAGTAGCTTCTGCAAAGATATGTAAACTTGGCATCAATACATATGACTCTTGAAATTTGAAATTTGAAGTTGAAAAATACATAGCATGAAGTTGGAAAGCAGTAGTGAACATCAAGTATGGGAAAGAAGGTTTATGGGCTCCTAAGGAAGTTAATATGCCATATGGATTAGCTGTTTGGAGGTAAATTTCAAATCTCTGGGCAGAATTTAGTAAGCATATTAGATTGGAAGTCGGTGACGGTAAGAGGATCAGGCTATGGAAAGATAATTGGGATGAATCTGGGATTCTTAAGGATTAGTTTACAAGTTCTTTTTTGTGCTGCTGGTAATCCGGATATCATGCTAGCAGATGTGTTCACTGAGGATGGTTGGGATTTTCAATTTAGAAGGAATCCTTTTGAAAGAGAAATGCAAGAAATAGACTTAGAGCATGTTTGGATTCGCTTAAAAAGATGATTTTTTTAGCAAAATTAGCTTTTAAGCCAAAAATCAATAAGTTGGGGTTGACCAGCTTATTGGTTTTGGCTTGTTTTAAGCAGTTTTAAACTTATTTTAACCACTTTTTAACTTTGTCAAACACTGAAAAAAATAAAAACAACTTAAAAGCTGATTTGACCAACTTAAAAGTCAATCCAAACACTCTGTTATTCATTCAAAAGATGCAAAAAGTTTCAGTCATACATGGAAAGGAAGATAAACTACTCTGTAAGGCAAGCAGTAATGGCATTCTCTCAGTAAGTTCATGTTATAGAATTCTTAATGCACAACAGCAAGGACAATCTAGGAAATGGCCTCTGAAGATGATTTGGAAAAGTGCAGTGCCAATCAAAGTCGCAAGCTTGGGCTGGCTCGTGACACATGAGGCTTGTATAACACAAGAAACTTTGAAGAGGAAGGGCTGGATATTATGTACTAGATGCTATTTCTGTGAAGAGAAATCACTTGTGGGACGGTTAAACCTAGAAATGCTTCTTGGATGGTGAGCAAGGTGTTTAAGGCAAAAGAGATTGTTGAAGCTGATGGCTACACATATGAAGATCTGATGGATGTTACTTAGTTCTCAATAAAGAATTTCTATCGCATATTGTTAAGATCGAGAATTCGGGTAGTGCGGAATTTAGCAAAACAACGTTATAATGACAATAACAAAGACAATGCAAGTTGATAATAATGACAATTAAAGTAGATAAAGAAGACACCAATTTAACGTGGTTCGGTCAGTGTGACCTACGTCCACAAGTGGAGAGAAGCAATTTTACTATACCAATAAGAGTACAAAAGAGAGTACAAAATTAGAGTAAACACTCTAATTAATCCCAAATACCCTAAGAGAATAACTTCACAAGATCACTCCAAAGAAAGGGTTCACACAAGTGCTTCCCAACACTAACTCTCGTACAAAATACTCTTAATAAAGGAGGAAAGGAAAAAAACAAGAAATGAAGGCTCAAGTCTTGTTGGTGTGTCTAAAATGAACTAATGGCCTTCCCTTTTATAGGCAAAAAAGTCTTAGCCTCTTAGGTGTAAAAGAAGAGATGCAACTTGTGCAAATGATGTCCACCACATAATGCAATATTTTTGGGTCCCAAAAAATATTGTCAACAAAGTCTACACTTTGCAAATATGCTTATGTGAGATGGACTCCATTAGCCAAAATATTGGCCATAATTACACATATTAAGATGTGACTTCCACAAGGTTAGCTGGAGAAGACTAGTGTGTAATAATCCATGCAACAAATGGACATTTATCCTGCAACTGGTAGCTCTTGGGAGAATATATACAAAGGACAGGCTAAGGACATGCTGCTTAAGTGGGATGTAGTAACAAACTTAGTATCCTCTATGCAACACTGAACATCTGTTCTTCAGCTGCAAGGTTTTTGCAGGATTATGGACCAAACTGCTAAACTGGCAAGGCATCAACAGATTACCTATGGGATAGAGTCAAGAAGTTAATTGGGCAATCAATCATGCTGGAGGAAAAAAAATGCCAAAGCTGGTATATTTAGGATGGTGATGGCTGGTTGAATCTACTATTTGTGGTAAGAGAGGAACCAAAGGACTTTTTTGGGCAAACAAATAAGTGTTGTAGGCCTCGATAGTACAATACATACATGGTAGAGGATAATGGAATAGTAGGATAGCAGGAATTTTGAGAAATATGAACTATTACCCCTAAGTTTGCTTCGAACATGTTGTAAAAAGTGATAGGGAGGTTAAGGAGATAGGTGTGCTAAAGTTGGGGCTGCCCAGCTTTAGGGGTTTTGATTTGTTTATACATATATTTTCCCTTGGTAAATAAAATTTGACTAATTACCAAAAAAAAAAAAAAAATATGAACTTATGACTTTTACACAGGGTAGTGAAATTGACTTACTACCTAGGAAATTTAGCTCCAAGAATACATCTCTGTCCGTACTTTCTCCAGTTGTATCCATCATCAAGAGAGCCTTCAGATCCACCCTTTGTGATGAACCTGACTTGTCCAGTCCTCGTGGGCTGTGATTTTTTGCTACACCCATAAAGAACCAGGTCAGTTTACCTAGAAAAATAAATTACATTACTTCCTCTATTTTATTTTATATACGGAGTTTAAAAAAGAAAACACTTTTGGGTCTTTGTAACTAACTTAGGACTAAGCTTTTGCCTTTTATATGGTCCTTTAACAGTAGTTTCTCTTAGCACAATCTTTGTGCTAACTACTGTAATAATTTAATAAAATGTGTAACCTTGTTAAAAAAGAAGTGTTTATGGTTTTAAACTGTTAGGTTAGAAGCTTGTTAGCTATGGCGGAGATAAAAAGAAGAAAACCCTAGAAGGGCTGAGAGAAAAAGAGAGAGACGAGTGAGTCGGTCAAAGTGTAATTGACCAAAAACTGATCTCATTATTCTGTAGAAACTATTTATATTTACAAGTGTAATCAAGAAAAAGAATTATAATGATATTTACATATTAAACTACAACAGATATGGGTTAAGATTTATAAAGGGCCTTCTGCTTCCCTTTATCCAATTGGGCCTATGTCAATTGGGCCTGAAATATATCTGGGTTAACACCCCCCTCCCCTCCCCCCAGCTTGAGGATGAGAACACACCAAGCTTGCAAAGTAAACCATCATGAACCTGACCAGGAAGAGCTTTGGTCATGATGTCTGCCAACTGGTTGGTACTGGAGATAAAATGCAAGAAAATCAGACCAGCCTGCAAGCAAGCGTGCACATAATGACAGTCAACTTCAATATGTTTGGTGCGCTCGTGAAATACCAGGTTCTTTGCAATATGAAGTGCTGCCTGGTTGTCACAATAGATTGGAACTGGACTGGAGATAGACAAACCAAGATCATGCAGCAACCTGAGTAACCAAGAAACCTCAGTTGAAACTTTGCGAAGTGCTCTATATTTAGCTTCAGCTGAAGACAAGGAGATGGTGGGCTGCTTTTTGCTTTTCCAAGAAATGGGGCTGCTACCAAGAGTAATGTAATAGCCAGTGACAGATTTGCAAGTCATGGCACATGCAGCCCAATCAGAGTCAGAGTAGGTTGTGAGAGACAAATCTGAGGAGCTGGAGAGGAGCACACCTTAAGCTAGATCATTAAGCAAATACCTGAGAACATGCAAGGCTGCCAACATGTGGGGCACTTGAGGCTTTTGAAGAAACTGACTTAAATATTGAACGGAGAAGGAGATATCAGGCCTAGTATGTTGCAAAAAGTTAAGCTTCCTAATCAATCTCCTATACAAGCTAGGATCCGAAACAGGCTCCCCCATGTCTAATACTAGTTTCACAGAAGGGTCCAAAAGGGTCATGACAGGAGAGAAATGTTGACAATGAAATTCAGACAAGAGGTCAGAAGTGTACTTGTATTGGCTCATCACATAGCCTTGAGGAAGAAGAAATATTTCTAAACCCAGAAAGTAGTGAACTGAGCCTAGGTCCTTGAATTTAAATTGAGCATCCAAGAAAGATTTCAAAGAGTTCATCTCAAGAACATTATTACAAGCTAGCAAAATGTCATCAACACAGACAGCCAAGACAATAAGAGAATCAGAGGAGACCTTGGTGAATAAAGAATAATCATTCATGCTTGAAATGTAGCCTCTGGATTGCAAAGCTTCAGACAGTTTTGAAAACCACTGTCTAGAAGCTTGCCTAAGGCTATAGAGTGACTTCTTGAGTCTGCAAACTAGGGGAGAAGAAACATCAAGACCAGGTGGAACCTTCATATAAACCTCTTCATGGAGATCCCCATGAAGGAAAGTATTATTCACATCAAGTTGAAAAATAATCCTGCCCCATTTAGCAGCTAAAGTGAGTAAGCACTTGATGGTGGTTAGCTTAACAATAGGGGGAAAAGTTTCAGTAAAGTCAATACCCTCTTTTTGAGTGTCACCCCTAATGACTAACCTGGCCTTATACTTTTCAATAGAACTATCAGCCCTTTGTTTGATTTTATAAACCCACTTACAAGGAATAACTTTCTTGTAAGGAGGTAGGAGGACAATATCCCAAGTCTGGTTTGCCTCAAGGGCTTGGAATTCCTTTATCATGGCCTCCTGCCAAGCAGGATATGAGGCAGCCTGCTGGTAGAACTGAGGCTCATGCATGTGTATGTCAACAGAAGATGTAGGAAGGGAATTAGAGGAAGAAACATAATAGCATACATAATATTTGAGATAGGAAGATTGTTGGACTGTACTGGTGGATTTCCTCAAAAGGGGAGGGGGTGTAGAAGAAGTAAGTGAGGGAACATGAGAGTCTGGGGAGGCAGAAACAGCAGGAGTAGGAGAAGGTGAAGGAAATGAGGGAACATGAGAGTCTTGGGAGGCAGAAACAGCAGGAGTAGAAGAAGGTAAAGGAAATGAGGTTGCAGAATCTAAAAAATCTGATATAGAATGACAGGGAAAGATAGAAGGATGATCAGATTTGAAGGGAAAGATGTGTTCATGGAAAACCACATCCCTAGAAAAGAAAATGGAATGAGTGGTGAGGTTAAGAAGTTTGTAATCCTTTTTGCCAAAGGGGTACCCCAAGAATATAGAAGAAATTGCTCTAGCTTGGAATTTATCTCTGCCAAACTTAGGTGAAGTAGCAAAGCATAAACATCCAAAAGATTTCAGGTGAGCATAAAGTGGAGGAAGGCCATGAAGTTTTTCATAAGGAGAAAGATTCTTCAAAACAACAGAAGGATTCTATTTATGAGGTAAGTGGCAGTTAGAACACAGTCACCTCAATATTTGAGGGGAAGGTTAGATTGAAAAAGAAGAGCCCTAGATACTTCTAATACGTGTTTGTATTTCCTTTCAACCACCCCATTTTGCTGAGGGGTGTCTGGGATAGTGTTCTGATGGAGAATACCTTGGCTTGAGAAGAACTTGGTGGCTTCAAAACTGCCACCAAGTTCAAAGGCATTGTCAGACCTAAAGGTTTGAACAGATGAGTGAAAGTGAACTTTGACCATGACAGTAAAAGCTTTAAGGACAGAAAGAGCATTGCTCTTGCAAGAAAGAAGGTGAGTCCATGTGGCTCTAGTATAATCATCAACTAAAGCTAAAAAATATCTGAAGCCACTATAAGTTCTAGTGTTACATGGACCCCAAATGTCAATGTGTACTAATTGAAAAGGAGCAGAAGAGTGTATAACACTTTTAGGAAAATGTAATCTATGTTGTCTTGCTAGTGAACAAACATGACACATAAAGTTTTGCTTGGAAGATACTTTATCAGACAAGAAAGGAATAGTTTTCATTTTATGATAAGGCATGTGTCCTAATCTTTGATGCCAAAACAAGTCCAATTTATTAAGGCAATGTGACTGATTACAATCATGAGTACCATTAGCATGTGTAAAAATATGGCTGGACTTATCAGATACAATTGAAACAGAATTTGGTAAAGTACTAGAAGAAGACACATTCATAGAACCAGATGGAATTGGGAAGAGGTCAGCATCTGGATGGAGATAGTACAACATGCCTGCAGCTTTACCAGTGGCCTCTTCAGAGAAGGACCATGTAAAGAACAAATTGTTTTGGTAAAAAGTGCTGAACAATCTAGCTGACAGATAATCTGATGAACTGATATCAAATTGACATGAAAAGATGGCACAAGAAGAACATGAAGTAAAATTATATCATGTCTAAGATGCAAAGATCCAGTTGATACAACTTTAGCTTTATATCCACTACGTAAAGTAACGAGAAAAGGCTTGATTAATGGTTGAACATTAAAAAGAAGATGTTTGTGTGGAGTCATGTGATTAGTAGCACCTGTATCTAAGATCCAAGGATTGACACCTAATTGAGATGATTCACACACATGAGAACCCTCAGACTCTACAGCATACATACTGAACAAACCTCCAAAGTGTGCAAAAGCAGAGTGATCTACATTGGAGGCATCAGGTGTGGAAGTATTAGACATATGAACTTGTTGGAACAAGGTCAACAGGTGTTGATACTGCTCTTTGGTGAATCCATGGGCTGAGATATCAGCATGCTGAGAAGTGAAAGTGACAGCAGTGGTGGATGGACTTTCAGTCTGGACACAAGAAGCATACTTTTTATTCCTGGTGAATTTGAAATCAGTAGGGAACCCATGAAGTCTGTAGCACTTGTTTACAATGTGGTCAGGCTTCTTGCAGTACTTGCAAGAGACATTTGGAGCAGTTTAATGGCCTCAAAATTCACCTTTAGACTGAAGTTCCTATTTATGGTAGAAGTGCCAGGAGACACTAAGAAAGAGGTGGCATCACCAGAAAAATTTGCAGCAGTAGAATGAGCTTCTTTTTGACTCTCATCTTGCTGCAAGAGACTATAAGCTTTGCTGATTGGTGGAAGGGGATTCATCAACATAATGTCACTCTTAACAATTGTGTAGGACTAATTGAGACCATTAAGAAATTAAAATAAATGTTGATCCTCTATGAATTTATGCAGTGCACCACATGAACAAACAGGACCTACATATGACGAATTCAGCTCATCCCACAAACTCCTTATTTTGGTGAAGTAAGAAGCTATATCAGAGGAGCCTTGAGTAGTAGAACTGATCTCCCTTTGTATTTGAATGTATTTAGACCCGTTTGACTGACCAAACCTTTCATTTATATCTTTCCAGACTTTCTTAGCAGTTTTAAAATACATGACACTAACAGTTATTTCTCTAGATACGGAATTAGTTATCCATGCTTTAACCATGTCATTGCACCTTTCCCAGTATGGATAGTAAGGAGAGTCAGGAGTGGGTTGGCTGACTCTGCCATCTAATAGACTGAGTTTGTTCTTTGCAGATAGGGAAGTGAGCATACTGCTAAGCCATAAGACAAACCCATAACCACTGAATGGTACAGATACTAGTTAACTCTCGGGATTATTCGAGGGATGAATATAGAAAGGATCTGAGGGATCCAAGGAAAATGAAGCAAAACCATTGGAAGATGAAGTAGATTTAACATCATCTATAATACTACCCATTTTCAGCAACAATTGAAACAAATACTAAGAAAGCACTGTAGTATGTTGAAGTAATCAAAGATAGATCCAAATCAAGTACATACAATAGACATCAACAATGAAAAATACCACAACTTGTGATTAGGAGTAGCAGTAATATCAGCCTTCTTCTGAAAACCCGAAGAAACAAGGTTTTGTTCAGCCATGAACCCTAGGTAGAGAAAAACCAGTCGAAACTCTCGAGTAACTTGAAGATTAGTATCGATTCAAGCACAAAAAATCGATTAAACGCGGAGATTGAAGAAATCCCCAAATCTCACGAACGTACTCTAAACGTCGACGATCAGAATCAATCTCAGACGATTTCAAATGAGGTTACCATCGGAAGAAAGCTTGCGACGAGAGGAATCTATATTCCCGCTCTGATACGATGTTAGATTAGAAGCTTGTTAGCTATGGCGGAGATGAAAAGAAGAAAACCCTAGAAGGGATGAGAGAAGAAGAGAGAGAGACGAGTGAGTCGGTCAAAGTGTAATTGACCAAAAACTGATCTCATTATTCTGTAGAAGCTATTTATATTTACAAGTGTAAACAAGAAAAAGAATTGTAATGATATTTACATATTAAACTACAACAGATATGGGCTAAGATTTATAAAGGGCCTTTTGCTTCCCTTTATCCGATTGGGCCTGTGTCAATTGGGCTGAAATGTATCTGGGTTAACATAAACATGTCGTGAAATTTTTGTTGCGATATGAGCATGTTACTAAGGGGTCGTTTTGTTCAAATACAAGTTATGTAGAGATTAGTAATGCGAGAATTAGAATGCAAAGATTAGTGTAATGCTTATTTCTTTTTATATGTATAGTTTGATATAATGCAATTTAGTTTACAATGTACAATTTAAAATATGTGCATACTTTTAAAGAAAATAAAAACTGTTTACTATTATTATTATTAGGATTAATTTTTTTAAAAAATATTCACATTCTTACATTTTATTCCGCATAAAATAATACATAAATTTTTCGTAACTTATGCATGTATTATTTGTGAGGAAAACAAAAGTAACAACCAAACACTGCACTAAATAATGCTAGATTTTATGCGGGGATTAGGTCTCTTCCTCGAACCTGACAAACAACCTCGAGGATAAATGAAAACTTACGGATGTCAATTTGAGCCCAAACACATTTGACCCGTCCAACCCGCCAAGATTGGGTTGATTATTGACTCACTCATTTGTTGAACTCGTAAAAATAGCACGGGCCAGCCAATTTTCGGACTGGTCATTCAAAAATAGCCAGTGTTTGCCAAGTCATTAAAAAATAGCCATTATTTTACTGCAACAGAGACCGATCCAGCATAATATACTGGAGTTCGGTGCACCTGTGTATGAACTTCCAGCATATTATGCTGGAACTCCAATACGCGGAAAGTTCCAGCATAATATACTGGAGATTCGAGCACATGTGTATGAACTTCCAGCATATTATATTGGACCGATATACTTTGCTAGAACTCCAGTATATTATGTTGGAGTTCTAGTATACTTATGCTGGAACTTCATTATATTATGCTGGAGTTCTAGTATACTTATGCAGGAACTCAACTCATCTTGACCCAATTCATTTCAGCTCATCTAAAGTTTGGCTGATTTTCAGCCCAAATTGATACATGCGTAATTTTGCTAAAATAACTTTAAACTAAAATTATTTTTGTTGGATAAGTTATATGTGTCCACAGCAAAAGAAAAAAAAGGTCATATTTGATAATTAAATAATTAATAAGAAAATAATACACATTAATTAAAGCTTGGTAAGAGTTTGGCGAATTGGGTTATGATCCAAATTTTAGTTCAACTTGACTCAACTCATCTCAACCCAAATTACTTTTGAACGGGTTGACTCAACCCATTTTGACCCGTCCAAAACTAGCTCGAAACTTAAAAGATAAAGAGTTGTTTAATATAGATATGAGGTGTTCTCTTTTCAACAGACCAAAATAAAGTGTCATAAAATATATATTTACCTCCTTTTCGAAATATCTATGAGCTCCGACTGATCATTGAAACACCTTTTGTTCATGTCATCACTTGTTGGTGGTAGAGGCTGTGGAGATTGAACAGCTGATCCACTCCATTTGAGAAGTAACAGAGATTGCTCATAAGAAGAAAGAATCTTCTGCAAAAGCAACTGTGGAGTCGCTTCAGAAGTGGAAGTTACAGAGTTGAAGTAAGCTTTAAGCTTCTTAGTGTGTTCCATACCTTGAGTTAGCTCATTGATGAGTGAGTTATAATCCAAATTAAAACCATAATCCATTTTCAAAGAAGGAATTGTAAAAGAAAAAAGGGAGCTAAATTTGATGGAGAAGTTGGGTATATGAATTGATGGATTTTCTAAGAGTGGAGACGTTTGAACTTTGAATATTGTAAATAACTTTTTAGACGTGTGGAATAAATGAGACAGTATATAAGGTGGTCCAAATGTTGAGTGCTGACCAATTTAAAACCTTTCTTTCCACGTCGTTTCCTTCATACCTTAAAACCGTTTGGGTTAGGTGAAGTTAAGTACACAGTTTTTAAGCACCAAATGATGAGAAAGTACGTTTTAAGTGTTGTTATTTGTTTTGTAAGTAAGAAGTTTGTTTGGATATAATTGTTAAAGCTGAAAATAAGTTGTTAATACGTTTGATAAAGAAAATTACTGATATATACATTATAAAGAAGCTGATAATTGCAAGATTTTTAATTCAAACACTACTAGAAATTCGGTAAAAATCGGTCAAAAAAACAGACCAACGTTGGTCGGTAATGGCCAAAAACCGACCAAAACGTGACAATTTACGCGTGGACAGTATTTTTGTGGTCGGAAAGGCATACCGACCAAAGTTGGTCGGAACGGTCAATTAAATTCAAAAAAAAAATATTGCAAAAGAAACCGACCAAAGTTGGTCGGTATTTTAATTATGTAATAAAAAGATTCACCATCTGGGAATCGAACCGGGGTTTGTACTGTAGCAGGATACTATTCTACCACTAGACCATTGGTATATTTTGTTTTAAGACTGTCTTTTATTTGATTTATACTCTTTAATTGTATTTTCGAACGAAAATAACCGACCAAAGTTGGTCGGTTTTATTAAAAAGTAAAATTACCGACCAAAGTTGGTCGGTTTTTTTAAATGACCGGCCGAATTAACCGACCAATTTTGGTTGGTTTTTTTCATATTAATTTTTATTTATTTTAATTGAAAAATCGACCAAAGTTGGTCGGTTTCTTGAAACATAAATTTCGCGGGACTCAAAAATAGTTTCCCGCATTTTTGCGCCAAAGAAAATCGACCAAAGTTGGTCGGTTTCGTAAAAAAAAATTAAAAAAATATATATTTTGAAAAACCGACCAACTTTGATCGGTTTTTTGACCGACCATAGTTGGTCGGTGACCTTGGTCGATTTTTACCGAATTTCTAGTAGTGTAAATTGATTCGAAAACAAAATAATTTCTTTCTCAATTCGCTTTCAAATTTGGATTGATTAGATAAAATTATTCATGTTTTTGCAAAAATTGGCACAATTTGTTAACAACAAGATCATATAGGGGAAACAATTTCTTATAAGAGGATAAATTCCAAGATAAAATAAGGAATAAAATAATAATACCAATTACTCCGCTCCATCTGTGCGCCCCTAAGGAGAACTGTCTTTGACTAACTAACCTTTAATTCCATGTCCTCCTCTATATGAAAAGAATTTATTGATAACGGATAGAAACTAAGGGTACACCAATCAGAGAATCAAATTCTCTATTAGTTTTCACAGTCAGTACAGTAAATAGAGAAAACACAATATTTACAATAAAAACTCCATGCTCAAAGGATTAAAAACCTCGACCTATCCCAGTAAGATTTCAACTCTACTAAAACGAGCAAACATCAGATTACAACCTGTTGCAATTTAAGAATTAAATTCTTAATCTCTCACCCCTTATAATAACTCTATTGTAAGCCTTTTGCAATAACTCTATTATAAAAGCAACACTCTTGACTAACTCTAGTCAAAACAACCAAAACAATAATGGTTAAATGATGTCCTACAAAATACTTCTAGAAAGCCGTGTAGATTTACAAGTAAAGAACAAAAGACAAAGACTCAACAAACATAAGGACTCAAGACATCTTTAGCATTGGATCTGGTCCTTGGTTTCTAGCAACTTTATTTTTGAGTGCACCTAGAGGAAATAGTGGCGGCTGGCACTTGAAAAGATAGGTTTTTTCAGATTGTCAAGTGTTAGGTCAACCCTTGTGTAATGTTATTTATATATGACAGAGCATGTGTGAAAAGATAGAGACATTTTACCTTTTGGTTTGGCCTCTAGCAGCAGCGGCTGTGCCACTGCATTGCTGTCAATTGGAACAGTAAGACAGCTTTTACAGCTCTAGAGTTGACTGTACGACAGTCGTAGGAACTGATCCTATTTGTTCCCTTATCTGGTTTCTCGAGAATTTGGCTAGACAACTAAACATTTCTTAATGGGCACAAGAAACTGATTGTATTAGGTTCCCATCTGGTTCCTCAATGAAGTGTGACAATCATCAAAACCATAATCGTATAACTTATTAGTAATTTATTGTTTAGAGTTAAACAACAGAAGTTGAGATCAAGATGAATGTTAAGCGACAAGAGGGATTGCTCAGATGGTCAGTATTCTTCACCTACAATCCCAGGGTCGTAGATTCGAGTCACCAAAGGAATAATACCTCTAACAAAGGGGGATCAAAGGGGAAATATGCTTGAATTCACTCGGGGAATATTCATTAACCTTTTGCAAGAATATGCTTGAATTCACTCAGCAGCTTGATGTCAAATGACTGGAAGTCTTGAAACACAGTAGACCATTGTTACAAATATCATAGCTAGTTCCTAATCTAGGGATAGTTAGTTCTACGATAACAACAATAAATTTAGTGTAATTTCACAAATGGGGTCTAGGAAGGGTAGAGTGTACGCATACCTTGCCTTTACTTTGTGAGGGTAGAGATGTTGTTTACGATAAATCCTCAACTCAAAAATAAAAAAAGCAATAACAGCAAGCAGTAACAGCTGCGCGATAATAAATTAACCATAGCTAGTTCTATTGCTAAATTTTACAATCATGTTTATACTAATAGAGTAACTTCATCAACCTCAATAGAGTAACTCGGTGATAACATCTAAACTATTCGTCCTTTTGGAGAGTGTTAGTCGTTTTGGTCCAAATGGAAAAATCAAATCTAGCTCCAAGCAATCCGGTGAACTCAGCCCCAACTGAAGAACTTGTTGTGGAAGTATTGGCGGAGAATATATCAGTACGGTCTGAGTCTGAATGGTGCAAGTTGAGAAATATTCCAGTATCACTAAGGTATGATTCTGAATGTTGCAAGTTGTGAACTATTCCAAAACCATTCATTTGGCTGTTGCTTGAGACTGAGAAGTAGTTTGATTCATGGGTTGTAGGAGAGACAAAAGAGTCACCTATTAGTTTGTCATCAGAATGAGAATTCTGGAAATGTTGATTTCTGTTTGTTAAAGAGAATGTTGGTTGTAGTACAGAAGTAGTAGCTTGTTTACAAGTATGGTAGCCTTTGCATGTGATCTTAAATACATAAGGATCATCATCTGACCTTTGTATATATTTTGTTGCTTCACAGTTTTGCATGTAACGATGTGCACATCGGTAGTAACTTCTGCAAAACATATGTGAAGTTGGCATCAGCATATAGTAACTTCACATAACCAGTATAATTTTACAATAACAACAATAATAACATATGCAGTATAATTTTACAAGTGAATCTAGAGAGGGTTGAGAGTATGCAACCTTACCCCTACTTTGCGCAGGTAGAGAGGCTATTTCTGATAGACCTTCGACTCAAGTATGCATGCATAATCAGAACAGCACAGAAAAAGGATATGTAGTAGTGGAAGAGTCAAAGTAACAGTAACAACAAGAAGATAGTGGTAAAACCGAAACAAATACAGCATCGTCAAATAGTAATATAAATCTAGCAATAAAAAAATACGAGAATAACAATACTAGTGCTGGGATGAAAAGAAAGATGTTCGACTTCCTACTACCTTTCTACCATGTTTAAAAGCAGAATGACAAAAAGAGGATCCGAACTTTCGACTCCCTACAGACCCCTTAATTTGTTTAAAATGTAAATTTATTTAGTGGAATATTGAAATTAAATGAACTTTAATATAGCCGAAAAGATATAAAGGATTGTACAACCTATAGTTTTTTATTCAGGGTATTGAAATTGTCTTATTACCTTGGATATTTAGCTCCAAAAGTATCTTTTTGTCCATACTTTCTCCAGCTATATCCATCATCAATAGGACCTTCAGATCCACTCTCTGCGCTGACTCTGACTTCTTCACTCCATATGGGCTGTGATTTTTTGCTACACCCATTCAAGAACCATGTCAGTTTACCTAGAAAAATAAATTAATTCTTTCTCTATTTCATTTCATATAACGGTGTTTAATTAGATATGGAATTCAAGAAATAAAAGGACTTTTGCCATGGAATTTTCTTGGCGATAAGAGCATTTCATTAAGGGGTCGTTGACGGGTTATGCAGGAATTAGTATTGTGGGGATTGAAATACAGAAATTAGTGCAAAGATTATTTCTTTATGGATGTTTAGCAATAATTGTTATATTGCAATTTAGTTTACAATATATACTTCAAATATGTGTTTACTTTTTATTAGGAGGATTAATTTTTTCATTTAGTGTGTTTAACCCGCGATCATATTTCATATTTTACATTCTATCCCACTTAAAATAATACATAGAATCCCGGATAACTTATGTCATGTATTATTAGAAGAAAATCAAAAGTAACAACCATAAACGCATAAAATGAGAAACTTATAGTTAAAGAATTGTTTAATAAGAAATGTACCGTTCTTTTTTAACGGAACAAAAGATAGAGGTCATATTACCTCCTCTTTGAATTATCTATGAGCTCCGGATGATGTATGAAACTCCTTTTCATGTCATCACTCTTAGGACTTCCATTGGCAAAAGATGGAGATTCAATTGCACCAATTGTTGGTGGTAGAGGCAGTGAGGATTTGGGTGTTGAGCCACTCCATTTGAGAATTAACAGAGATTGCTCATAAGAATAAATAATCTTCTGCAAAAGAACCTCTTGAGTTGTTTCAGAAGTGGAAGGTACAGTTCTCAAGTAAGCTCTAAGTTGCTTAGTGTGTTCCATGCCTTGAGTTAGCTCATTGATGAGTGAGTTGTATTCCGGGTTGATAGAAAAGTCCATTTTAAAAGAAAGAATTGGTCGATTTTATCACCAGAATGCCTATGAGATAGTGGTCGGCCTTTCAAATGCCTTCTTCTTGACTTTTCTGAGAAGCCCTTTACGACTATACAGGACAGGGGATGTTCACCTTTGAAAACTTAACTACTTAAGTCTTTTTCAGAAAGATAAAAGGGGAGGTACTACTGTGAAGCCTAGCACCTTAGCTTAGTAGCTTAACTCTTTCGGTTGGCGTGACGCTTTGATCTTCTTATTTACATAAGTCTTAATAATAACAACATACCTAGTGAAATTTTACAAGTGGGGTCCGAGGAAGGTGGGGTGTACGCAGATCTTACTCCTACCTTGTGAGAGGTAGAAAGAGGTTATTTTCCACAAGATTGTAGGGAATTTAGACACAACAGGAATTTACTTATGAGTAGTATGCCATTGATAAGCAAATTATTGGCGAAAACGAGGAGAGTCTTGGAATGATGAAGAGAGTGTGATGTAGCTAGTTTATCTAAGGTTCTAGGGTTCCATAAATGTATATGAAAAAAGAAAAAACTTACCTTTTTGCAGTTACTTATGCTTGCTTTAACGTAGATTGTCTATATTATATCTTTTGGGTGTGACCCTTCTTTCGACCTGCATGAATGCTGGAATGCTTTGAGTTGCGAGAAGTTGGGTGCATGAAATGATGGATTTGTAAGAGTTTTTGTAGGAGATAAGTGAGGAAAGAAGAAACTGTTTATGAGAAACTTGAATCTAAAAAGGAAAACTTTAGAGTGTAAATTATGAGAAAGTGAACAAGAAGGCATGTAGACAGAAAAATTGACTAATTCAAAATATTAAATGCTGACCAATTCAACATCTGTCATTCCGCGTCCTTTCCTTCTATTGGTGAGATTAGACCAGTGCTGCATACCCCAAGAGCACGATTGATAGCCTATTTGACCGAAAAATTAATTTTTTTTGAGAAGTATTTTTTTTAAATTACTTTTGAAAAAAGTATTTTTGTATTTGGATAATCACTCTGAAAAGTATTTTTGAGTAATAATTTGTGTTTGCACAAATTTTTGAGAAAGTGCTTTTAGGTATCAAATTACGAATAATGACATGATATATTTACTTAATAGTTAATATTATAAGTAAATAAATAATCTCAAAAATTTGTTATTACAGGCAATAATTAAATCTTTTCATTTTATTTTAGTAAAATATGAACATAAAATTTAAAAGTACTTAATTCTTTTAATATAAGTTAAATATATTAAAATCATTCAACAAATATAAAAGCATTCACCCCTAAAGTCATTATATATTAGAAAGTTATCCTAAAAATAATAAGAAATATGTATACATTAATATCCTAAGTGTTAGGTTTAACGGTTATTTTGGTATATACTATATTTTGTTAAGGGTATTCTTGGTAAGAAGAAAAGTCAAAACTATTTCTGCTTCAACTTTTGAGAAGAAGCTATTTTTTTCTGCTTCTCAAAAACTGCTTCTGCTTCTTCCCAAAAGCACTTTTTTCCCTAAAAAAACTTGGCCAAACACCTTAATTTAGGGAGAAAAAATACTTTTGAGAAAAAAAGCACTTCTAGCCTCTTGAGAAGCTTGGCCAAACATGCTATGAGTTAGCTTAAATTATATACGTAAATCTTTTAAATACCAAATGCTGAAAATATTTTTCCACTTAAATAAGATTAAGTTAAAAGAAATGTAAGAACATTTAAGTATTAAAAAAACACACAATAGTAACATTCATAGTCAGAATTTATTACCTACCATAGAAATTACAAAACGAAATACTACATCCGTTTCAATTTATGTGAACTTCTTTCTTTTTAAATCTTTGCCAAAACGAATGACTTCTTTCCTTATTTGAAAATAATTTATATTTATGCAATGATTTATAATCACACAAAATATATGTGCCTCATTTTACACCACAAGTTCAGAAGTCTTCTCTCTTTTCTTAAACTTCGTACTCAGTCAAATGAGTTCACATAAATTGAAACAGAAGGAATTGTTTTAATTCAATCATTAGTCATGAAATGACTCACTTTAAATTGTTAATATTACCCATTGAAATACTTTTAATAATATATCTTTTTAGCTCTTAAATTAAATGAATTTGGTGTATGTTCGATTAAATAAATTTCTAATGCCGATTCCCTTGAATATTACTACGTAAGTACTGTTACGCGGCGCCTTCCTGAAGTTCCTTGGAAGGGCGACGTAAGGCTAGGCAACCGATGTCAGTACGGTTGCTGTCCGCCAACTGAGGTCCCCTCCGTACGCTAGACTAGATTGTCAGTGCCGTACGGGAAAACCAATGTCATGAGCAATTGAAAGAGAGCAGAAAAGAGAATTGAGAATGAAAGAAAGCTTGATTGCATTGAATGAAAGCTATTACAGAAAACAAGACGGTGTCGGGGGGAGAGACACCAGTACAGAGAATTGTTTGCTTGCTTGAAAGTTTTGATTGCTTGGTCCCCCTTAATAATGCTTAAAAAAAATAAACCAAAGTTACATGACTAGACCTATGAAAGCTGGAAAATCACACTTAAAGAAAATGCAGCAAAACTACTCTATATTTACAATGAAAAGGACTTAGTCTTCTACAAAGCAGCAGCAAGTCCGTTGGCAGCAACTTTGTCTTTAGCATCAGGGTCTGCGCGCGCGGCATTGTCTGCGCGCGCGGCGCTGTCGGCTTTTGCCTGTGGCTGGGCGCTGGCGATGGCTATCGGTGGGGCGACAGAGGCACATGCGCGCTTGTCACTTGGAGCTGCCGAGACCACGGGGCCGACCGTGGCGACGGGCGTTGGGAGGCTGGCCAGGACGCCACGGGGCGCGTCCAAGGGATCATGGGGCATGGCTGGAAAGCCGCCCATGACATTCTCCCCCACCTGAGTTGGCGACGTCCTCGGCGCCTTCCTTGCAAGGTAATCATCAATCAGGCTCTTGTAGGCTTTGAGGTTTGTTCCCCTCTCCCAAGTATTCTCCTCTGCATCACATCCCTGCCATTTCACCAAGAACTCCTGGTGATCTTTTCTTGAGGCGTGAATCACTCGATCATCAAGAATAGCTTCAGCACGCCTTTTTCCGGTTGAAGTGGGGCCTCGAATACTTGGTATTGTGAGTTGGCTTCGTGAAGGATCCTCCACATCTTCCCGAAAAGGTTTCGGGAGACTGACATGGAAAACAGGATGGATTTTCCACCAAGCTGGGGTATCCACCCGGTATGCAACTTTCCCAATGCGCCTTTCAATGGACAAGGGTCCAATATATTTTTGCAATAGGCGAGGGTCATGGACCCCTGCAAACAAGTACCGCTTTGGGATTTTGACCATCACTTTGTCTCCCACCTGGTATTCCACAAAGCGGCGATTCTGATCAGCATGCCTCTTCATCCGCTTTTGGGCTTTGACAAGATAGCTCCGCACTATCTCCAAATTTTGCTTCCATTCTTTTGAGAAGCTGGCAGCCCGAGGAGATTTTGACATGTTTGGTGCGTTCACTGTGTGTGGGAGTAGCGGTTGCTGTCCGGTAACAATTTCAAAAGCGCTTTTGTTGGTACTTGAGCTCTTTTGTGAATTGAAACACAGTTGAGCAGCATCCAGAAGCTTCACCCAATTCTTCTGCGATCCGGTCACAAAGTGCCGGAGATATTCCTCTAGCATGCCATTGAATCGCTCCGTCTGGCCATCAGATTGCGGATGAAAACTTGAGCTATGACTCAATTTTGACCCGAGGCACTTAAAGAGTTGGGTCCAAAAATTGCTAGTGAAGCGTGAGTCGCGATCACTAACAATGTCTTTAGGTAAGCCCCAATACTTGACGACATGAGAGAAGAATAGTCGAGCTGTATCTTCTGCTGATATATATTGTGGGGCTGCTATAAAGGTAGCATACTTGGAAAACCGATCCACCACAACCAAGATAGTTGTGAGATCTCCGACCTTGGGCAATCCGGTGATGAAGTCCAGGGAAACGCTTTCCCAAGGTCTTTTTGGTACAGCTAGTGGTTCCAAGAGCCCTGCCTGCGTCAAGCGGTCTGACTTATCTTTCTGGCATACTAGACAAGTCTTCACATACTGAGCGACGTCATCGACCATTTGAGGCCAATAATATGCACGGCGAAGCAATGCCATGGTGCGTTCCTCGCCGGGATGACCGGCCCACAAAGTATCGTGGCATTCTGCATGAAGAGTCCGTCGCAGATCTCCTCCTTTAGGAACATAAAGTCGGTTCCCTTTCACCTTCAGGAACCCATCTTCGGTGTAGAACTGGCGAGTCTTGCCCTGTCCTACCAAATCAACCAAATACTGTGCAGCAGGATCCTTGATGAGTAGATCCTGTATCTGGTCTTTTATGGTGGTGGTTACTTCGCTTCCCTTTAGGGCGGCGAGAACACACATCGATGCTAGATCAGCTCTCCGACTGAGTGCATCAGCAACATGATTGGTCTTTCCACTTCGGTACTCCAGGTTGAAGTGAAATTCCGCTAGGAGTTCCTGCCACCTAGCCTGTCGTCCATTCAGCTTTGGCTGGGTCATGAAATGGCTAACGGCTGTATTGTCTGTCTTGACCACGAATGGGGCTCCCAGTAGATAATGCCTCCAAAGGCGTAAGCAATGAACGACAGCCAATAATTCTTTCTCATGGGCGGCATAGCGTCGCTCTGCATCCTTCAGTTTCCGGCTCTCGTACGCTACGGGATGCCCTTCTTGTAGCAATACTCCACCAAGTGCATAGTCGGAGGCATCCGTTTGCACTTCGAATGGCTTGGCCAAGTCAGGGAGGGCCAAGACTGGGCTACTGGACATAGCCATCTTCAATGCGTCGAAGGCCTTTGCCCGCTTGGGGCCCCAATCCCACGGGGTGGCCTTCTTGAGAAGTTCTGTCAGCGGCACTGCAATGAGGGAGTAACTTTTCACAAACCGCCGATAGAAGTTGCATAGGCCAAGGAACGACCTCAAGGCATGTATATCCTTAGGAGGCGGCCATTCTGTAATGGCCTGAATCTTCTGCTGGTCCATCTTGATCCTCCCTTCCTCGATGACATGTCCGAGGAAGTCAATTTGTTTCTGAGCAAAGGAGCACTTGGATAGCTTCGCATATAGTTCGTGCTCCCGCAATCGGGCTAGGACCTTCCGCAAATGCTCCAGGTGTTCTTCTAGTGTCTGGCTATATACCACAATGTCATCCAAATAAACCACGACGAATTCGTCAATGTATTCTCGGAAGACTTGGTTCATCAAGGTGCAAAATGTGGCTGGCGCGTTAGTCAAGCCAAAGGGCATAACCAGGAAGTCGTACGACCCATATCTTGTCACACAGGTCGTCTTGTGCTCATCACCATCGGCAATCCGAACTTGCCAATAACCTGTCCTCAGGTCTATTTTGGTGAATACCGTCGCACCACCCAGTCTATCAAACAAGTCTGCCATTAGCGGAATAGGGTACTTGTTTTTCACGGTGATTTTGTTTAGAGCCCGGTAATCCACGCAGAGTCGCAAACTACCATCATGTTTCTTTTGGAATAGCACAGGGGACCCGTATGGGGACTTAGAGGGCACAATGATCCCTGTGTCTAGCATTTCCGTCAATTGTCTCCGAAGCTCGGCGAGTTCGGGTTGTGACATTCTGTATGGCGCCCGGGCAGGTGGCTTCGCACCCGGCACCAACTCAATCTCATGGTCCACAGTTCGCCTAGGCGGAAGACGCTTTGGCATGTCTTGTGGCATGATGTCTTCAAATTCCAGAAGTAACTCCTTCACGGGTGCAGGAATGGGACCCGAGGAGCGTTCTATATCTTCCATGCAGAGGGTAGCCAGGAACGTGGGTTCATGTCTTTTTACCCCCTTCTTCAACTGCAAGGCCGAGATGTTCTCGGCTGCCATCTTCATGGGAATGCACGGAATAATGCAGGGCTTGGCCCCATTTGCCCCCATCATCAGCAGCATGTCTGCATACGGTGCGGGCATGGTATTGGTCTGTCTCAGGAATTCCAACCCCACGATTAACTCAAAGTCATCTATGATCACTACGCGCAGGTTGAACTTTCCTTCATAAGGGCCAAGCTTCACTGGTACTTCTTTGGCTATTCCACCCACTGGTTGAGGTGGTGAGTTGATAGCCTTCACACGACCTTTGCCCTTTCCTACGACTAGTCCAAGACGCTCCACCTGAGTCGAGGCTAAGTAGTTGTGGGTGGCACCTGTGTCTATCATTGCCCGAATGGGCTTGCCATTTACCTTCATGTCAACGAACATTAGGGTCCTCTCTTGATGAGGAGGAGTCCTCAAATTCGCCTTCTTATTTCCTTTCCTGGCAATTGGACAGGGGTCCTTCTTCTTGCGGATACCGGCACTGGTACCCGCTAAGGGCTCAGAAATGGAGCCAACAATTGCATTGAATGCACCTACTGGCTCGGTCTGGTCCGCATCATCGGCGTCGTCATCCGTCCCATCCTCAAAAGCTTGATGGGCATTCATCTGTGCATGTGGACATTCATTATTCCAATGTGGTCCGCCGCAATGGCGACATCCTGAGGGGGGCTTCCTCCCCCGATCATTGTTGTTAGATGCAGCACTAGTACTGCCGGAAGAGGGAGTCTTGGATTTGGGTGCACTCCGGTCTCCTCCACTTCTGCTAGGGCCACTAGTGTTTGGTTGGCCCCCTTTGTATCCTCCTCGGACAGGCTGTTGAGGCCTATCCTTCCGGGCTTCCACTTGGTAATCCCCAAGGCACTCTGCTGCTTGGATTGCCTTAGGCAACGTGTCTACCCTTTGTCTCTGCAACTCCATCCGGGCATAAGGTTTCAACCCTTCCAGGAAGGTGAAGAGTTTGTCTTTGTCCCCCATGTCCCGGATGTTCAGCATGAGCGCGGAGAATTCCCGCACGTAATCTCGCACTGATTTGGTCTGGCGGAGCTCCCGCAACTTTCTCCTGGCATTGTACTCAACATTTTCGGGGAAGAACTGTAGGCGTATGGCTGCCTTCAGTTCCGCCCATGTGTCGAGGGCATCTTCACCTGCCTTGATGGCTTCGTACTTCACCCGCCACCAGAGTTTGGCATCACCCTGAAGATACATGGCAGCAGTTGCTACCTTCTTAGCTTCTTCCAGGCTTCCCACGGCATCGAAGTATTGCTCGATGTCGAAAATGAAATTTTCCACTTCTTTGGCATTCCGAGCTCCACTGTATGGCTTTGGCTCAGGAATTTTCAGCTTTTGTGCCATGGGGGCGAGGTTCACACCACCCCCAAATTGGTTTCCGCCTCCTCGAAGTAGGCCTTGTAAAGCAGCATTGACAACATTGAGCTGGCCTGTCAAGTTGTCAATGGTTTGTTGCATGGCAGTCACCCTGTCTGCCTCTTGTTCCCTGTTGGCTAAATCCTCGGCACGCTCCTGCTGGAGGACCTCAAATTTACCAAAAATTTCAGCTGCCTCTGTGGCTGCTGTTTGCCGGTCTCCTTCAGAGTCGCGGCTGATGTTTTCTATGTCAACTTCGGCCTGGATGAGTCTGCGGTCCAGGTCGTCCAACCTTTGCACTAGGCTGGTTTTTAGATCGGGCACCATTTCCACGATGGGCCGTAATGCGTCAACTGTTCCCTCAAGGGTCGCGATGCGATCCCCATAATTCACCATGGTCAAAAATGGTGGTAATTGCAATGTGATCCCTCGTCCGATGTCGAGCCTAGGCTCTGATACCAACTGTTACGCGGCGCCTTCCTGAAGTTCCTTGGAAGGGCGACGTAAGGCTAGGCAACCGATGTCAGTACGGTTGCTGTCCGCCAACTGAGGTCCCCTCCGTACGCTAGACTAGATTGTCAGTGCCGTACGGGAAAACCAATGTCATGAGCAATTGAAAGAGAGCAGAAAAGAGAATTGAGAATGAAAGAAAGCTTGATTGCATTGAATGAAAGCTATTACAGAAAACAAGACGGTGTCGGAGGGGAGAGACACCAGTACAGAGAATTGTTTGCTTGCTTGAAAGTTTTGATTGCTTGGTCCCCCTTAATAATGCTTAAAAAAAATAAACCAAAGTTACATGACTAGACCTATGAAAGCTGGAAAATCACACTTAAAGAAAATGCAGCAAAACTACTCTATATTTACAATGAAAAGGACTTAGTCTTCTACAAAGCAGCAGCAAGTCCGTTGGCAGCAACTTTGTCTTTAGCATCAGGGTCTGCGCGCGCGGCATTGTCTGCGCGCGCGGCGCTGTCGGCTTTTGCCTGTGGCTGGGCGCTGGCGATGGCTATCGGTGGGGCGACAGAGGCACATGCGCGCTTGTCACTTGGAGCTGCCGAGACCACGGGGCCGACCGTGGCGACGGGCGTTGGGAGGCTGGCCAGGACGCCACGGGGCGCGTCCAAGGGATCATGGGGCATGGCTGGAAAGCCGCCCATGACAGTACTTATGTACAAAATAATATTTTCACTTATTATGAGATTAAGTTAAAAGAAAATGTAAGATCATTATTTAGAAAAACACAGTAACAATCATAGTCAGAATTTATTAGCAAAAATAGAAAATAAAAAAAATACTAATAGTCATTAGTCAGGAAAAGGAGTCACTTTAAAGTTTAAATTGTTTAATATCAACCACCGAAATACTTTATTAATGTATCCTTTTAACTCTTAAATTAATTGTAATAGTAGTCATACCTGCGATGCGCGGTCAATATCAAAAACTATTAATTAGATTAAATTGTTATTGTGACTTATATAGTCATTGAATAAATTTTTTTGTTCTATATTTTTCTTTATTTTATTATCCAATATTTAGTATTTTTACATTGTTAATAGATTTTTTTATTAGCATATTACTTTGTTTAATATTTTTGTCTGCTCGCTTTCTTTTTGTAATATAAGAGAAGATATATATATTTTATTAATCTTGAAAAAAAAATTATTTTAAATTTTATTCTGTTGTTGTCAATAATATTATATGAATTTTAATAAATAAAATCTCTATTAAATTAAAGGGACTTATATAGTCATCGAATAACTTTTTTGTTATATATTATTTTTATTATATTATCCAATATGTAATATAATTGCATTGTTAATAGAAAATTTTATTAGCATATTACATTATTTAATATTTTTATCTACTACTTTCACTTTGTAATATAATAGAATATATATATTTTATTACTCTTGAAATATTTTTTTATTTTAAATTTTATCATATTGTTTGTGAGTACCTAATTTTTGACTATATTTGAATTTTTATCACCTTCTACTATGTAAATATTTTCAGAATTTAATATATATTTTTTTTAGCTTTGTTACACTTATATTATACATATATATATAGAAAAAATTATTAATAATTTAAAAGGTAAATTATTACTATTAGTATTATTTTTATCTTTATTTTTAAATAAAATGAATTAAAAACCGAAAATAAATAAAAATTATTATTTTTTTTAATTATTTTTAAAACAAATTTCGGATGGGAATTAAAAAATAGGAAAAGTAGAAATATAAAATTAAAAAGTAAAGTAAAAGTAGGAGAAATTGTTTAATAAAAAAGTGAAAGAAAGTGGAAAATTTAAAAAAAAAAGTAAAAGAATGTGGAAATTTAAAAAAAAAAAAGTAAAAGAAAGTTGGAATTAAAAAATAAAAGTAAGTGTAGCTGAATTTGTTTTTAAAAAAAAGTAAAATAAGTGGGAAATAAAAAACGAAAAGTAAAATAAGTGGAAAATAAAAAAAGAAAAGTATAAAAGTGAGAATTTAAATATAATAAAAGTAAAAAAAGTAAGAAATTAAAAAATAAAAGTAAAGGAAAGTGGGGAATTACTTTTTTAAAAAATAAGAAAAATGGGAAGTGAAAATTCTTTTTAATTAAAAATAAAATAAAAAAATAAAAATAAAAAATCTGAAAATTTCGAAAAAAATTTCTATAAATAGAAGAGAAATGTGATGAAAAAAAGGAGAGAGAGAGAAAGGAAAAATAGGGAGGAAAGAATTGAGAAAATTTTATTTTTGTTATTCTAGGATGAGGAAATTTCTACTCGTTTCATTCTTTCTTCACCTTACTTTCGAAAAATCCAGCAGCTTCATCACCCCAAAACCACCAGCCCTTGACCACTTTTGAGCCATCATTAACCCCCTCCCTCCCCTCCCCCTCCCCTCCCCAAAAAAAACAAAAAAACAAAAAGCTCAAAAAATAGCTACTAAATCGTTAGTTTTACAAGGTCGATTGAGGTTGCAAGTTGAGATTTGCCGCTCGAGTTTTCCGTGGTCCGAAGGTCCAGTTGAGAGTTATCCGATCATTGAGTGGTTGTAATTTAAATCCACAATCATCAGTACGAAGGTTCACTTCTCTTTCTATTTTGTTTTTCTCATTAATATTTTGGGTCACTCTGTTTTATTTTAACTTTGAGTATGATATGATCGATTTCGCATCTGAGTGTGTTAAGATTAATTTGTTCTCATGTTGAGTATTGGTTACGATTAATTTATTTTTCTTTTTAGTAGTTCATATGATTAATTTTTTTGATGAATATGTATTAATTTGTTACTTTTCTTGTTTATTCAATGAAGTAATGACTTTCCATTTTTAGCATGCTTTAGTTTCATTTTGATCTCCTATCTTAGTGACTAAATTGGTCCTGCCTGTATCTATCTATTCCAGCCATAAATTTAGTCTATGTTTCAAATATTGGTTAGCAGTAAAATTATAAGAGATTAGGTTGGGCCATGATTGGTGTAAGACTTTAATTGGACTTCCCTAACGTATTTATGGGCTAATTGTTCACATGACCAAAAATAAATAAACATTCACAAGCTAGCCAACTTTTTTCCGTAATTAATTTACTTCATTTCCTCCATAACAATATACATACCTCATGACCTTACAATAATGTCAATAAAAAAAATAGTAATTGAATAATATTCGAACATAGTAGCTTGCTTTAGGCGCGATTAATAATAAATCATCGTGACTGTGGGTACGGTTCCCGTGGCATGGTCACGATACGTAATCCTCAATTCGAGTGTGCGTTTCACGTGACTCGACCACGACTTCAAATAATAATAAATAAAATTAAACACGTTGTAGATTGCGGGTGCGTTTCACGTGACGCGATTTGCGATGTGTATAAACAACGAGTGTACGACAACGTAACTCGTCTCATATTAATTCCATAAAAGTTTAAAATGCAGTAATGTAATAAAAGCGGTAAAAGGAATAAAAATGCACATATAGGTTTAAAACATGTATTAAATCAGATAACTAGGCCAATTATTAATAGTTGAGCGACCGTGCTAAAACCACGGAACTCGGGAGTGCCTCACACCTTCTCTTGGGTTAACAGAATTCCTTACCCGGTCTTCTGTGTTCGCAGACCATAAATAAGAGTCAATTTTTCTCGATTTGGGATTCTAAAATAAATCGGTGACTTGGGACACCATAAATTATTCCAAGTGGCGACTCTGAATAAATAAAGAATCCCATTTCGAATAATGTCACTTAAATTGAAAAAATTTCCTATCCCCTATCCCCTCGAAAAAAATGAGGTGTGACAACTCTGGCGACTCTGCTGGGGAAACGAACCCAGAATCTCTGGTTCAGGGTTCAGAATTCGAGCTAAGAATAACTGTTATGCTTGGCTTTCTTGTGATTCTTTGATATTACATGTTTGGGCCTAATGTGCTAAATGTCGCTTTTTACCGCTTTGATATTGATTGACCTGTATATAAACTGTTACGAAACCCTCTTCTCTCTGAGTCTTCTGAATCTTCTGGGAAGCGTGCGCTTCGCATAGCTTTTTTTCTGTTAGAGTCATATCCTAATTTTAGAATGAGGTACGGACAAGTTGCAAAGCCGGTGAAGCTTCTGTATTCCTGGTACGTTGCCCCCCTCCCTCCCCCTCCGGCTCGAGTTGTCTGCTCGGGTAAGCCAAGTCTAGAACAATACACCCAGGATTTAAACTTAGAATGACATAACCTCATGCTGGATCCCTAGTAGGTATGCTTGTTTGCATCACGTGCATTTGACTTTGGGGACTCAACACAGGGGTTGGGTCCGTCTAGGACAGGTGTACCCAAATCAAAAGACCATCCTGATGCATTGTTACGTGCTACTTGTACATTTATTTGTTTCGGCTTGCATGTTGACCGTCTTCTATAAAAGGGAAAGAAAATCAAAAAAAAATAAGAGTGAGGCAAGAGAGAGAAATTTACCCGATTTCCGAAAATCCAGGTATTTGAAAATCCCCAAACTCTGCCAACATTTTGAAAAAAAAAAAATCATTTCCGAATACGCCAAATATTTTCAAAATAAAAGGTCATGCTTTTCTTACCGAACTACGCGGGTCTGATTCTCACCGGATGTGAGATACGTAGGCAAACCTCATCGGTTCCGGCCCCAATTTTCAAAAATTCAAAAATATTTTCCTTTGATTCCTTCTTTAAAAGTTTTTCTTTGACACATAAAATCCAAAACTTTTCCTTCTTTTGTAGAAGTTTTTCTTTTGGAAATTTAAAAAAAAAACAAAAATCAAAATCCAAAAATATTTTTCTTTAATTCATTCTTTAGAAGTTTTTCCTTAGAAAATCCTAAATAAAAAAAATTTTAAAACCTAAAAAAAATAATATTTCTTTATAGAAGTCTTTCATTTGAAAAAAGAAACAAATCAATTCAAAATCCAAAAATATTTTCTACCTTGTTTTTAGAAGTTTTTCTCCCAAAATATTAAAAAACAAATCCAAAATAATATTTTCTTTCTTTTCAAAAATTCTCAAAAACAAAAAAAGAAAGAAATTAAAATCAAAAAAAAAAATCTTTCTTCTTTATAAGTCTTTCGAAAATTAAAAAAAATAAATCAAAATCCAGAAAAAAAAAGAGTTAGTTTATTTACTTTATTCCTAATCTTCCCGAACTACGCAAGATCTAATTCATACGGCGTCATGATACGTAGGCAATCCCCATCGGATTCGATCATTGACATCAAATAAACTGAGTGAAAAAAAAGAGAATAAAGAAAAAGACAAAAAGAGTGATCAAAAATAAATAAATAAAAGAGCGAAAAAAAACAAAGAGCGAAAAAAAAACTAAAAAAAAAAAAGAAAGAAAAAAAGCAAGAGTGAAAAATCCAAAAAGAGAACTTTGTGTCTAGATTGACAAAGAAAACCGCGGAATATTTTTGTGAATATGCAGTCAAATGGCGCGAGCAAGCCGCTAGGGGAAAGCCTCCAATGGACGAAACAGAAATGGTTATGGTCTTCCTACAAGCCCAAGAGGCAAACTACTTCCAGAACATGATGTCTGCTATGGGTAATCCGTTCGCCGAGGCTATCAAAATTGGAGAGATGGTCGAAAATGGTTTAAAAATGGGCCAAATCTTGAGTCATGCTGCCTTTAAGGCCACATCACAAGCCGTTCAGAGGGGTTCAAAGGGTTTGATGAACAGAAATTGGAGAGATGAGGAATTTGATACGGCACTGAAGGCCATTACAGCCCTTGCCAAGACAGAGCAAAAGCCAAAAATGATCGCCAAGCCTAAAAGTTCCCTATTAGACGGGAGTCTTAGTAGCCAGTCTTGCTATCCTTTCTGCGTCCGGATTATCTCAGGGTGTGATCCGGATATTTTACTTTATTGTCTTACTTTCCGGTGTAAATCCTTCTATCCTTAAAATTCAAAAAAAAAATCAATCTAAATCAAAAAAAAAAAAAAGAACAAAAATTAAATGAAATTAATATTTCATTGTCTAGGAATGTCTATTTTTTTAAATCTTGTCACTTTTCTTATTCTCTTGTCAGTTTTGATACATGCAGATTTTAATAACATGATATGCTTGCGGACTTCATGACTAGATCCTAAAACTCTGTCAGACTTCGAAATAATGAATCAAGAAGCAGAATGCAATGAAAATGAGGTTAAGGAAATAAAACAAAAAATCGGAACAGTATGAGAATAAGCCTATGCCAAGCCCGATTGAAACCTGCAGAAGTTGAAATTCCCTTTCTCCGGGTCATTGTCGAAGCCGAGATTGAGGATAAAGATTGGGTCACAAACCGATTGGAACAATTGACACTAATTGATAAAAAAGCGATTGGCCACAATTTGCCACAGGCAGTTGTACCAACAAAAAATAGCCTGTGTCTATAACAAGAAAGTACGGCCCATGAAATTTGAAATAGAACAACTCATTGTGAGACGTATCCTCTCAACTCATGAAGAAGCTAAAGGAAAATTGGCTCCAAATTAGAAAGGTCCATACATTGTAACGAGAGTACTGCAAAAGAGAGTGTTGTACCTGGGATGCAACAAAGGAAATGTCCCTGAAATAACTGTCAACGTGGATGTAGTCAAAAGGAACTATGTTTGACCCTCTATGTGGCATTAATGTTCTCTGATTGGGATGACGAAGGCTTTTATTCTCGCTATCCAAACATCATTAACCCTTTTGCTAACCATTTTGAGCCGGATACCTTTCTTTGATTACCCTCTTTGGAACCTCAAGATGTTATTAAAAAAAAAAAGAGAAAAAAAAAAGAGAAATAAGAAGAAAAATAAAACAAAACAAAAATCCAAACAAGTTCATGTTCGTTGAACTACGTTTGACTTGATTCCGAAAGGATACGTAGGCAGCCTCTCTCTGGGGTTCAGTCACACCAAAAAAAAAACCCAAATTCCCTCAAAAGTAAAACCGGGGCACATGTTATAATGGTTTGGCGATGGTTTTGTCTGAAAGGTTCCAAAGTTGTAATTCAATCCAAATCCTTTTTACCCAAATCCTTTTCAAGTCCTTCCGATCAATCGGCAAAGAGATTCAAAATGGGAGGATACAGTTACTCGGATCTGATATAACAAAATAAGAGAAATAAAATGAGAGAGTCTTATTGGTGAAAACCTCACGGGCATCATAAGGCGATGGTAGGCAGAGAAATTCGAAAATGAGAGAGTCTTGTTAGTGAAAACTCACAAAGAGCACTATAAGGCGATGTTGAGAAGAGAAATAAGAGAGGCCAACTGGTGAAAACTCGCAAAGGGCGCCACTGATCGAAAAGATAATCCTCACATTCACTGGCATCGACACAGTCCTGGGCAAAGTTTCTCAGTCTCAAAGCAAGAGTTGTGATGAATTTTTGAGAGTTGGACGGTTTACACAGATCAGGCATCTAGTCCAAGAGGCATGTCATGTTCATTGAAGTCTGTATACACTCCAGATAAGTCCTTCTTTCTTTTCCCCGAAAGGGATACCTCTTGTCTAAATTCATTATCCATTCTATTATTTGTTTTTCTTTGAATCCCTTTCGGTCTAACTTTATTCCAAACTGAGGCAAAGAAGGGATGGCAAGATTGATTTATAGGGTTCTCATTTGATACAAGCCAATGTGCAAAAGGGCACCCAGCCTCGGCAGGGGCATCAAGTCGACTCTGACTAGTAATGATAATCGATGACTCGAAGTCAAAGACTCTTGAAATAAGAAAAGCAAAGTCAAATGCCCACAAAGGCAAAATAAAGTTGAAAAGATTAAGTCCCACGTGGCTAACCGTCTTGGCAAAGTTTGAAAAGCCAAAGGTTCCCCAATGCTCTGAAGTTAAATTTAGAAGAAAGAAGTGAAAATCCTACAAAGCAAAATGAAGCTGAAAAAGGTTAAGTCCCACGCGACCAACCGTCATGGTAAAGTTTTGGAAAAGCCAAGGGTTCTCCGGGGCCAGAAATGCAATCGGTATTCAGGAAACAACCAGTTGCAGCTGAAAGGGCCGAGATCAAGTGACTGAAACAATCAAGGCCACAAAACCAACCACCGTTTCAAACTGACAAATTGTTCTTTGTTCCAAAAAAATAGGAAACAGGTGCAATCCAAAAGCAACCTTGCAAGAAGCAGGTGCAACAAAAACAAAATTACGCAAAGGATAGAAACAGTTTTGCAGCAACTACTGCAAAAGGGAAGTCTTCTCCAAACTCTTTCCCGCATTTCACTCATTATCTTAAAAAAATATATGAAATTAAAAAGAAAGAAAGAAAAAATCATGGTAGTATAGTGTCTCCAATCCCTAGTTGTATTTTCCAACATAGGGTCTCCACTCCCTAGTTGATAATTTTTAGACATAGGGTCTCCACTCCCTAGTCTCTTTTCCAACATAGGGTCTCCACTCCCTAGTTGATGTTTTTAGACATAGGGTCTCCATTCCCTAGTCTGTTTTTCCAACATAGGGTCTCCACTCCCTAGTTGATTTTATTTTTAGACATAGGGTCTCCACTCCCTAGTCGCCTTTTCCAACATAGGGTCTCCACTCCCTAGTTGATTTTATTTTAGACATAGGGTCTCCACTCCCTAGTCGCTTTTCCAACATAGGGTATCCACTCCCTAGTTGATTGATATTTTAGACATAGGGTCTCCACTCCCTAGTCTCTTTTCCAACATAGGGTCTCCACTCCCTAGTTGATGATTTTCCAACATAGGGTATCCACTCCCTAGTTGATTGATATTTTAGACATAGGGCCTCCACTCCCTAGTCTCTTTTCCAACATAGGGTCTCCACTCCCTAGTTGATGATTTTCCAACATAGGGTATCCATTCCCTAGTTGATTGATATTTTAGACATAGGGTCTCCACTCCCTAGTCTCTTTTTCTAATATAGGGTCTCCACTCCCTAGTTGATGATTATCCAACATAGGGTATCCACTCCCAAGTTGATGATATTTTAGACATAAGGTCTCCACTCCCTAGTCTCTTTTCAAACATAGGGTCTCCACTCCCTAGTTGATGATTTTTCAACATAGGGTCCCCATTCCCTAGTTGATGATTTTTAGATATAGGGTCTCCACTCCCTAGTTTATTTTCTAACATAGGGTCTCCACTTCCTAGTTGATATTTTTAGACATAGGGTCTCCACTCCCTAGTCGCTTTTGCAACATAGGGTCTCCACTCCCTAGTTGATGTTATTGTAGACATAGGGGCTCCACTCCCTAGTCGTCTTTTCCAACATAGGGTCTCCACTCCCTAGTTGATTTTATTTTTGACATAGGGTCTCCACTACCTAGTCGCTTTTTCCAACATAGGGTCTCCACTCCCTAGTTGATTTGATCTTAAATGCAGGGTACACCATTCCCCGATATCTTTGCCAATATAAGGTATCCCATTCCCTGGCCACATTTTTCCAACATAAGGTACACTAATCCTTAGTTGAGACATCCTTTTGACAATAAAAGAACACAATCCAAAAAAAAAAAACATGACATTTTTAGGGTACACCACTCCCGACCTTTTATTGCTTTCAATAAAGAAGTAGTTTAGAATTTTGTTACAATAACTCTCGAAATTTTTCTAGTACAAACTGGGACAGAAATATTTCATTCGATTGTTTGTTTTGGTGTCTGAGTAGGTTTTACCTCGAGGCACAGGGTTTGAGATGACCAAAAAGAAGAAAAAAAAATAAGTGAATCCAAAATGCAAAAGCAATTGAAAAGATGTGGAATGCTAAGACATGACTGAAACCACGAGCATTGGAGTTCCGGTTTGATTAGAAGAAGCTATAGAACAATTAACTAGAACCTACAGCTAGTGAGCATCAAGGTTTAGATCAGAGTCTGCATGAAGAACCAGTCAAGACTCAACATCAAGTTTCTGAAGACTCATAGATAGAAATCTTGTAACTCATAATTGATAGGCTTGTTTAGTTTCTTTTTTTTATTTTGATATAATAGCAGGACCGCCGACCGGAGCCTCGGCGGAACCTCACTCGACTCCTCAACTCATCATTCCACCATTCTCCTTGAACTACACGCGACTTGATTCCCCTATAACCCGGGATATGTAGGCTGTCCAAAACCAGGACTCGGTTGCACCCTATCTTTTATTTCTTTTCCTTTTGAATAATGGTTTGGTCAAAAATTAGTCACGTGACTCACCTAGTCTTTGCCTGAAAACTCTTCATGTTTTCAAGCAAAGAGGGGCAGCTGTGAGCACCTAATTTTTGACTATATTTGAATTTTTATCACCTTCTACTATGTAAATATTTTCAGAATTTAATATATATATATTTTTTAGCTTTGTTACACTTATACATAGAAAAAATTATTAATAATTTAAAAGGTATTATTAATAATTTAAAAGGTAAATCATTACTATTAGTATTATTTTTATCTTTATTTTTAAATAAAATGAATAAAAAACCGAAAATAAATATAAATTTTTTTAATTATTTTTAAAATAAATTTCGGATGGGAATTAAAAAATAGGAAAAGTAGAAATATAAAATTAAAAAGTAAAGTAAAAGTAGGAGAAATTGTTTAATAAAAAAGTAAAAGAAAGTGAAAAATTAAAAAAAATAAAATTAAAAGAATGTGGAAATTTAAAAAAATAAAAAGTAAAAGAAAGTTGGAATTAAAAAATAAAAGTAAGTGTAGCTGAATTTGTTTTTAAAAAAAAGTAAAATAAGTGGGAAATAAAAAAAAAAAGTAAAATAAGTGGGAAATAAAAAAAGAAAAGTATAAAAGTGGAAATTTAAATATAATAAAAGTAAAAAAAGTAAGAAATTAAAAAATAAAAGTAAAGAAAAATGGGGAATTACTTTTTAAAAAAATAAGAAAAATGGGAAGTGGAAATTCTTTTTAATTAAAAATAAAAAAATAAAAAAAATCTGAAAATTTCGAAATTTTTTTCTATAAATAGAAGAGAAATGTGATGAAAAAAAGGAGAGAGAGAAAGGAAAAATAGGGAGGAAAGAATTGAGAAAATTTTATTTTTCTTCTTCTAGGATAAAGAAATTTCTACTCGTTTCATTCTTTCTTCGGCTTTCTTTCGAAAAATCCAGCAGCTTCATCACCCAAAAACCACCAGCCCTTGACCACTTTTGAGCCATCATTAACCCCCCTCCCAAAAAAAAAAAACAAAAAAAAATAAAAAGCTCAAAAAATAGCCACTAAATCGTTAGTTTTACAAGGTCGGTTGAGGTTGCAAGTTGAGATTTGCCGCTCGAGTTTTTCGTGGTCCGAAGGGTCCAGTTGAGAGTTATCCGATCATTGAGTGGTTGTAATTTAAATCCACAATCATCAATATAAAGGTTCACTTCTCTTTCTATTTTGTTTTTCTCATTAATGTTTTGGGTCACTCTATTTTAATTTAACTTTGAGTATGATATGATCGAGTTCGCATCTGAGTGTGTTAAGATTAATTTGTTCTCATGTTGAGTATTTGTTACGATTAATTTATTTTCCTTTTTAGTAGTTCATATGGTTAATTTTATTGATGAATATGTATTAATTTGTTACTTTTCTTGTTTATTCAATGAAGTAATGACTTTCCATTTTTAGCATGCTTTAGTTTCATTTTGATCTCCTATCTTAGTGAACTAAATTGGTCCTGCCTGTATCTATCTATTCCAGCCATAAATTTAGTTTATGTTTCAAATATTGGTTAGCAGTAAAATTATAAGAGATTAGGTTGGGCCATGATTGGTGTAAGACTTTAATTGGACTTCCCTAACGTATTTATGGGCTAATTATTGCACATGACCAAAACAAATAAACATTCACAAGCTAGCCAACTTTTTTCCGTAATTAATTTACTTCATTTCCTCCATAACAATATACATACCTCATGACCTTACAATAATGTCAAAAAAAAAAAATAGTAATTGAATAATATTCGAACATCGTAGCTTGCTTTAGGCGCGATTAATAATAAATCATCGTGACTGTGGGTACGGTTCCCGTGGCATGGTCACGATACGTAATCCTCAATTCGAGTGTGCGTTTTATGTGACTCGACCACGACTTTAAATAATAATAAATAAAATTAAACACGTTGTAGATTGCGGGTGTGTTTCACATGACGCGATTTGCGATGTGTATAAACAACGAGTGTACGACAACGTAACTCGTCTCATATTAATTCCATAAAAGTTTAAAATGTAGTAATTTAATAAAAGCGGTAAAAGGTATAAAAATGCACATATAGGTTTAAAACATGTATTAAATCAGATAACTAGGCCAATTATTAATAGTTGAGCGACCGTGCTAAAACCACGGAACTCGGGAGTGCCTCACACCTTCTCTCGGGTTAACAGAATTCCTTATCCGGTCTTCTGTGTTCGCAGACCATAAATAAGAGTCAATTTTCCTCGATTTGGGATTCTAAAATAAATCGGTGACTTGGGACACCATAAATTATTTCAAGTGGCGACTCTGAATAAATAAAGAATCCCATTTCGAATAATGTCACTTAAATTGGAAAAACTCCCTATCCCCTATCCCTTCGGGAAAAAGGAGGTGTGATATTGTTCTCAATAATATTATCTGAATTTTAATGAATAAAATTTCTATTAAATTAATGAGACTTATATAGGCAAATAACTTTTTAATTCTGTATTTTTCTTCATTATATTATTCAATATTTATAAGCATATTACTTTATTTAAATTTTTGTATGCTACTTTCATTTTATAATATAATAGAAGGTACATATTGTTTAATTTTGTATTTTATTCTATTATTATCAATAATAATTCTAATTAAATATACTTTTTATTTTTAAAAAGAAAAACAAAAAAAATTAAAAACAAAGAAATTTTAAATTGTTAGTTTTTTATTTTTTGTAAATTTATTTATTTTAAAATAATTTAAAAACTTCAACTTGAAACTACTCTCCTATTTGAATGAATTTTTTTTTATTTTCGTTTTTATTATAAAATATTTTATTTTATTATTTTATAAATATTTAAATTTAAAAATAATAACAAATAACTAATTATTAACTATTTATGTCATGCGATTTTTTTCTAGACTGTCACTTGGTTTAAGGAGATGATTTTTTTCTCTCCTTTTAATAATATATAGATATAAATTTATTTTATTATTTTATAAATATTTAAATTTAAATATAATAATCAATAACTAATTATTAACTAAATAATTAATTATTAACTATTTATGTAATGTGACTTTTTTAGACCGCCACTTGACTTCTCCTCTTCTTTTAATAATAATAATATATAAATATAGATTTGGTGTATTTATATAATAATAGGAATCAATCGAATACACTTCTAAACTGCCAGAATACCACACCTTATATATATATATATCGTAAACCACGCCAATTTTTTTCCAACAATTTTCACCTTTTAACCATGACGAAACTCTCCGTCGCCGTACTTTTCCTCTTATTTACGCTTTCCTTTGCTCGTATTCCTGTAAATCAACCGGAAAATGACGTCACGCACCTCCAACTCCCTTCAGAAAATGACGTCATCCGCCCCGAACATCCTTATACTCTACCGGAATTCGACGATTCGGCGCCTATTCTTAGCCTTCCTAAAAGCGCCGATAACGAAGAGACTCACTCCGTCCATCCGATGCCATTGACCTTAGTCAAGTTCCGGCCGATCAACCGTCGATTCCGGCTCCGATCTAACCTACCGTTCCGCCTATGTCGCCACCATTTCCACCACCTGTATCCGGTATCACGGCGTCAGATCCCTTATGGCAATGACATGATACTCTCTTCCGGCAAAAACATTGACTTTGATAAGTTTGTATACCGTGTCGGCGTGCGTGAAATTCCGGCGGATCGGGTCAATTTCCCCCACTACCATCAC
Organism: Nicotiana tabacum; assembly: GCF_000715075.1. Lineage (NCBI taxonomy): Eukaryota > Viridiplantae > Streptophyta > Magnoliopsida > Solanales > Solanaceae > Nicotiana > Nicotiana tabacum. The sequence goes on from NC_134094.1 coordinate 2,022,697, forward strand.
GATGACGAAGACGATGACCACAAAGAGGAGAAGATCTCGAAGTTTCTCGACAATCGCGAGAAGCTTGGTAAGATCTCGAAGTTTCTAGACGATGATCGCGTGAAGTTTGGTAAAAAGAAATTGAAACGTCAAAATCAATTCCAGGCTCATCGATTTGATAAAGAAGATGATAATGAGGATGACAAAAGATCAAAGCTTTATGCGAAGTATTATGGTGAAGACCAATATAGCTTTGATAGAATGAAATTGAGGAAGCGTTTTCATTATCGCGATGCTGAAGAAGAAGAAGAAAAGGCTAAGTGGCATAAGAGGGGAAAGAAGAGAGGTGGGTTCATGAGAAGTATTCGCAAGTTTTTTCATCACTACTTTGATTGAAGCAACAGTAACAATCAAGTGTAATCCCAGGAGTTGTGTCAGAGAAAGGACGTGTATGTATACCTTACCTCTGCTTTATCTACGGAACTAGAAAAACTGTTTTTGATAGATACAATTCAGAAAAAATAACTACTTTTATTGAAGCATATTTATAATTTAACTTTGCTTTTGTGTTGTATAATAGTAGAATGTTTTTATGAGTTATATTATGTTTTTCTTTTGTTTTATGTTTTGTTTTGGATGATGTTGCTCCTTTGTTGTTTGTAAATAACTTTGCATCCATGTGGAGATGTAGTAGGAAGTGTTCTTATTATTACTATTGTATGAATACGTTTTTGAATATGTTGTCATGTGATTGTAGTACATACTACATAATTGAGGTCTTGGCTTATACAGAACAATTTTGTTTAGCATATTAGAATAAGGTTCCTAATTATTTTGTGACAAAGGTAATAATAAGCTTGAGTTGACATTCAAATAAAATAACTGTTCTTGTCTCTTTACTAGTTATCCTCTGCCACAGAATATGGTATTAGTTGAATAATTGTTGTGATGCTCCGTAGGAAAGTAATGACATTGTTGATGCATTGAATCCCATGTCCTGTTTGGCTCTTTGGGAAGGAAAGGGAGTGATTGGTATGAAGTAGAGCAGAAAGAGGGGATTCAGCTTCTGTCCTGGGGTTTTGGTTAAGTGGTAGGAGCGCATCTTGTGAAAGATCAGTTACGGAAGTCCTGCGCTTCTCAGGGCCCTCTGCGTTAGAGTGACCCCGCCGGGGCGGTCCAATCACCCGGAGTTCAAGTTCGATCCATTAGGTTCTTTTTTTTTCCAGAAAAGAAACAAGATTAGGTACACGTCAGTGTTAACCATATTACCAAAGCGAACCATATCATGTACAAAAGCTTGATATGTAAGTTGAGAGGGTAGAGGGGTGGGCGGCTCATTATCCACCGAGGCTTATTATCCACCGAATTTGGCACTTTGTACAATTGGCCCTCGAAAATTTCTCAATTATCAAAACGAGGGGATTTAGGTTCTCTTTAAAAGGATTAGATTTAGCAAATAGCCCATGAGTTGTCCAGTTTATGTTTAGGATAAAGTCCATTACAAGGTCCAACAGACCGGCCCAGAAAAGGTTAGATATTTAACTGTCCAATCCATTTAACTCCTCTTTCTAGCAGACTTGAAAGATGTCTTTGAGAGCAAACTGCATTTGTGTCAAAATTTGTTCTTGAATGAGGAGAGACTTACGAGATACAGAAAATGATGCCTTATGAGTATATATACAAGTTTACCTTCAATTACTTACTCTAATCTTTTTTTTCATTTCACCAAGTTTTTAGTGAAGTAAAGGTGGATTTGCACTGAATTGTTAATTGCTCAAAGTAAAAATTGTAGTCTTAAACTTTTTTGTACACCAGTGTTTTGGATAGCGTGCGGCGACAAATAGCGACGAGGGCCCGCTTCACTGAGGCGAGAGGCGCGCAGCGAAGCGTTCGCCTTTTTGATGTGAAGCGATAATTTATACAAAAACATAAAATATTATATATATATATATATATATATATATATATATATATATATATATATATATATAAAAACTCAATAACAATAATATGTTTATAAATATATCAATTCAAAAATTAAAAACTCAATAGATTCTATATGCTATTAATTCTACTCTATAAGACTATTAAGTCTATAATTGAAAAAACAGAGCAAACAAAACAGAGCCTAAAAAGAAAGAGCTACTGCCTCTGCTCTGCCTCTGCTGTTGGTCGAATTACATAGCCAAAAAAAAAAAGAGAAGAAGAAAGAGGAAGGGAAGAGCCTTTGTTATTTTGCTCGAAAAACAGAGCACAAAAGCAGACTCTGTTTCTGTTGTTCTCGACAAAAAACAGAGCAAAACAAATAGAAAGAAGAAGAAAGAAAGAAGAAAGAAGAAGAAGAAAGAAAGGAAACTCAGAGAAGCATACCTGGTTTTTCAGATGGCAGAAACTTGATGAAGAAGACTATGGCACAGTAATCGCGAGCCCTAATCGCGACCTTTTTTCAGAAACTTGGCTGCTCTGTTGTTCGAAGTTGAAGAAGAAAGAAACTTCTAGAGTCAAGCCCTAATCACGACCTTTTTTCTTAAGTCTTTGCCCTTTTTCTTTTTTCATTTTAAAAAAGCGACGCTTCAGTCGCCTCTCGCCACACTGTCGCCTCTCGCTACACAAGCAGAGGCGGTCGCTTTATGTAAATCGCAACGCAACAGATGAAAGAAGCGACACAGTCTCGCATCGCTACGCTACTCGCTATTAGCGACGTAGCGCTCGCTATTTACAACACTGTTGTACACATTACTTTTTATTTTATAGCTCAATCAAACAAATTTTAGAATATGTATATTAACTATTTATTACTTCTAGATACAAGTTTATGATAACTTATACTCGCTACACGTGCAACGAACGTACCTAGTGGCTAGTGTGTGCACGCATATATATCGTGGATCATTCTCTACCAAAATTAGTTAATTATCTGTTTATTATATTTAGATACGAGTAAGTGATAACTTACACGGGCTATACGTGTAACACACGTACCTAGTGGCCAGTGTGTACGTGTACATATAGTGTGGATTGTACTCTACCAAAATAAGCTAATTAACTATTTATTACAGTTGGTTACAAGTTTGTGATCACTTACACGGATTACATGTGCAACACACTTACCTAGTGATAAGTGTGTGTGCGCATATATATGGGAATCGTCCTCTACCAAAATGAGTTAATTAACTATTTATTACATTTAGATACAAGTTACTGATAACTTACATGGGTTACACGTGGAACGCACGTACCTATTGATCAGCGTGTACGAAAATGAGCTAATTAACTATGTATTATAGTTGGATACAAGTTTGTGATAACTTACACGGTTTATATATGTGCAACACATATACCTAGTGACTAGTGTGTGAGCGCACATATATCGTGGATCTACCTCTACCAAAAAACAGCAAGATAAACTAATAACTTTTGTGTATTTTAGGGAGGAGATTAATCTAGACAAATAATTGAAGTGACATTATCAAATAGTGCCAAGTCTAAGAAATGAGGATGCCCCAAAAGTTCTTTAAGCTGCTGCTATATTATAAGTCAGGTAACCTCTACTGTGGCATCACCATCACCTACTTTGCACTTAGTGGATCACATTGATTCACAACAAGACTTGGGACAATTTCTTCTTCTTCTTTTTTTCTTTGGATTTCTTAGACAACTAGTCAAAGATAAACAATGACACCAATCGAGATGGCTTTTTAGGTGCTGGCCTCTTCCCTGAGGCAATTCCTGGGATTCAAAAGAGAGAGACTGAACTTTTTGTATCCTATGCCGTCATCACTAACCACGTTAACAAAAGAAAAGGAAGAACAAAATATATTTATAATTGCGGCTTAACGGTCAATAAAATGGATAAAAAGTATGAAAATGAAAGCTCAATCCCACATCCGAAAGATGTGGCATTGTTCTTCTTCACACTTTCAAGAAAATCTTCCTCCTTCCGCAAAATAATTTTTTCCTAATATCACATGTAATAAGTGAAATTAGGAATCTGAACAAAAGACAAATATCCTTTTATAGATTAAATTGTGTTATAAGTTATTGATTGAGAATGGTCTTTTATTTATAGAACCCTTATGTACTTCAAATTCCCACAAAAAATTATCTCCTTAATTATGAGTTGCATAACCACTAGTAACATCGCTATCCTTGTAAATGGTACTAACACCAATTACTTCAAGCCTACTAGAGGTATCCGTCAAGGTGACCCAATATCTCTTTACATATTCATTCTTTGTAAGGAAATGTTGTCGAGGCATATAAACCATCAAGTAGACTGTTGATCACGCCCAACTCTAGTCCTAAAAAGGATAAACAGTCGCTGCAAATATAATCCGGTCTAAAAGTCCGGAGTCGAATCTCACAGAAAACTAAGGCTTAGCTGCAATTGTTCAGTATTACTAAGAAATACAAGTTCAAATAATTTCATAGTTATAAAGATTGTACTTTTTATTTTAAACTAAGTAATTTGACATATACAAAAAGTAGTAAAATTATCAACTAACAAGACTAAGGAGGTCTAGAGTTATGATTTCCCCAATTGTCAGAATTCTCCCCGCTATGTTTTCTATAATTTCGCCTAAGTATTCTCTATCGATCGTGAGTACTTCAGGTGTCGTAATTCTCTTCCGAGCAACTACAAGAATTTACTAGACATATTCTTCCTAACTACGCTAGCTGGCACTAATTCACTGCTCATTAAGATCGCACCAAGGTTTCGTTATTCCTAATCCCACCTTTAAACCCTCCGTATTGATTCCTCACATACGTTAGGAGTGATAGTGTTCAACAACTACCTAAATATGTACCATTTTCCAAGCAATACACACTAAATAGGCACAACCAATTGATGCACATTCAATCAACAACAATAAATACGTAGTTGAATAAGTAGAGAAATCCAACGGCTCAATTATATAAACACGTAATAAGAATTCATCCTACAAAAGGTTCCATCAAAACCCTAGATAACAAATTAGTTATTCATAATAGTATGCAAAACTACAATACTAGAATTGATAACCAATAATGAAAATAGGAAGAAGGAAGTGAAAAACTCGTAGAAGTGTTCTTGCCTCGCTCCTAGTGTGTTCTTGCCTCCTTCGGTCGATTTCTTTCTCCTTAAGTCGAAATTCACTCCTTAAAAACGTCCCATCCCCTTCATAAGTGAGTTTAAGGACTATTTATATGTGATAGGGTTTGCATAGGGCGAAATAATACAAGCCCACTTCAGAACAACCTTTTTAGGTTAGCTCATTCACTCTCTGGTGCGCACGCGAGAATGAACGAGAGAAGTGCTTCTCTTCGAGAGTGAACGAGAGAAGTGCTTCTCTTTTTCTTTTCCTTCTAGGTTTCTCGTGCACTTCCATGCCTTTTTTCCATAACCCGTTGTATTTCTCAAGCTTTTCCTCAGCTAGCTCGTTCACTCTCTCGTGTGCTCGCGAGAGTGAACGAGCAAAATTCTTCTTTTGTCCTTTGATGCCGAATCAACTTCTTTTGCTCACTTTTCGTCCAACTTGCTCCTACACATAAGAATGCACGTAATGAGTATAATTCACTACAAAATGTCATGTAACCTACCGTTACCACATAAGTTATGAGATGAAAGTACACCGAAAAATATGTATTTTTGGCCGTTTATCAACACCCCACACTTAAACCCTTGCTCGTCCTGGAGCAACTTTCAAAATTAAGCACAATGGCAAGAAACACATTTTCTAAATATACTCAAGCATCATACCAATGACAATGGCTTATACCAACACTTAGAACTTAACATAAGAACTATTGACATCTTTCATCAAAAGTAGACTCATGCCAAGGCTATGTAAAATATTTGTGCGACTTATTCTAACATCCTAACCTCCTCAAGCTTTTCCTCAGCTAGCTCGTTCACTCTCTCGTGTGCTCGCGAGAGTGAACGAGCAAAATTCTTCTTTTGTCCTTTGATGTCGAATAAACTTCTTTTGCTCACTTTTCGTCCAACTTGCTCCTATACATAAGAATGCACGTAATGAGTATAATTCACTACAAAATATCATGTAACCTACCGTTACCATACAAGTTATGAGATGAAAGTACACCGAAAAATATATATTTTTGGCCGTTTATCAACACCCCACACTTAAACCCGAGCAACTTTCAAAATTAAGCACAATGGCAAGAAACACATTTTCTAAATATACTCAAGCATCATACCAATGACAATGGCTTATACCAACACTTAGAACTTAACATAAGAACTATTGACATCTTTCATCAAAAGTAGACTCATGCCAAGGCTATTTAAAATATTTATGCGACTTATTCTAACATCCTAACCTCAAGAGATGACTCCAATATATTCCTTACTATGGCTAACTTGTTGTGTCAACTGAAAATGCCTGGACTTTACCAATCATTTGTAAATCATGTGCCCTCACCACAAACCAAAGAGAGAAATTAGTTCACACACTCAAATATGCATTCAAGTACAATTTAAGGACTTACAAATCGAAAGAATTCGCTCACTCTCTCAAAGAAATTCATGTGCATCCCGAGGTCGTTCCATAGGCTTGCCTATAGTGTATGTCTCTACTAATTTAAGCTTGCGAAGTCTAGGATCAATTAGGTCTTTCCAGGTTGTAATATAGGTTAAGGGATGGGTAGGATATATTTGGGTATAGTGACTAACCATCCTAAGCACTTTAATACACTACACTTAACTTTCAAATACATACTCTTCATGACCAATTCAAGCAATGCCACGAAATCATATACAATTTGGCCCTTCTTCTTTAAGCACAACTATACATTCACTAGCTCGGATTAAGAGGAATAGGAGGTGTATTTTCTATTTTTTTTCATTTTTTCCCAACACTCTCCATACTTGGGTTGCCTGGCTAATGATCTTTCAAAACATACATGCACCTTTTGGCCTTTCTGTGGTTCCACTCAAAAGCTACCTCAACTCTCACCTTACTCTTCTAGCGACTTAAGTGCTTTCGGATGTAAAGGTTCAAAAGATCTAATTAAGACCAAAAAGGGAATCGTCTTGTAATGTGGGTACCAAAGAAAAGGTCTATAGACTCAAATGGGCTATCTATGGATTAATTTTATTTATGGTGTCATACTAGCTCAATGGACAATCAAAGAAACGCCTACATCACCTCCAAGACTCATAAAGCTTACTTATTTCGTTTCGAATAACACACGGGAAAAATTCTAGACTAACACAGGATAACATAGAATATAATCAAGACCTCACATCACACAATGCACATGATTCACTCCGGACGGCTCATACCCGACACTCTAGTTAAATAACTAAGCACAGTCATCATATTAATTCAATACATGGAAAGTAATCATAGGAGTCAACAAATGAACTTAAGCGTCAAAAGAAAGTCACATATATTCTCAAGGCATGTGGCCAGATAGAACACAAAAAAGATAATCAGCTCAAATGTTACAGCTCTAAGCCCCAGCATAAAATATGTCAAAAAGCGTAGATACTCAAGTTTTTCCATTCCATTATCAATTCTACAAAAGAAAGAAAAAGAAAAATCTTTTTGCATTCTTTTTCTTTAGACTTTACTCCCTCAAAAAAACTGTCTAACAAATCCAACGTCAGGAAAAGTCCAAAACTTTTATGAAGATTCTGCCTACAAAAAAACTACTATCCGATTCAAAGAGTCATCCCTTGGAAAAGAACTATGGCCATAAGAAAAACCAAGAGGGATTATTACTACATAATTTTTTTTTTTCAACACAAATACAATAACACAACTAAAATAGCACAGGAACATCCAAACAGTCTCTTTACCCCACACTTAAAATTATGCATTGTCCCCAATGCACCCCCATAAATACAAGAGGGTAAAATAAACTCCCTAGTAGGTCAAAAGCCGATGCATTAGCAGCTCATGGTGTACTCAGACTTCTCCCAAACTTGGTTCTTTGTGCGGGCACCCCACACTTAGTTCTGACCATCTCCCTTACTTTTGCTTTCTTCCAATAGCTTTACTTCCCATTCTCTTAGAGAAATCAAAAACAACGCTGCAATAATAATACAATAATAAAAAATAAAAATAAACATAACATAAAACAGTAAAGTTGGGTTGCCTCCCAACAAGCGCTTGATTTAACGTCGCGGCACGACGCGTATCACTTTTTGTCTCTACCTCGCGCTTATGAATTGAACCCCAAGTTTTTCTTCAAGCTTATAATTATGCTCCTGAGGTGGTGGAACAAATCGAACTGGCCCAAGGAAACAATGTAGTATTCTGCACTTCTTGGCCTTTAGATGAGGTGTGTAATCCCGTTTTATTTTTTGCAAGAAGAATTCCAGAATGTAGGCACATTGTTCCTCATTCCTTGACTCCTCAAGTGGCTTGGGTGACTCTATTTCTATATCATCATCCAAATACAATGTGGAAAAATATTTGGAGTGTGGACCAATGCGCTCAACTACATGAACATTGAGATTGTCTACGTCCTCAACACCAATGACACTAGAGTCAACTAAATATGTATCCTCAATGTCCTTGGTTGACTCTAGTATCTCTTTTACAACATCGACATCCTCAAATTCTAGTTTGATTGATTATTGGTGTTCTACTATGGACTCCTCTATTGGTACCGCAATTTCTGCATCTAATGCATGCTCCTTTTGGCTACTATCCACAATATCAGCTTGTTGAGCATTAAATGCTTCAACTAATTGACTCACTTGTGCCTCCATGTTATGAATTGTTACCTCTTGCCTTTGGATAGTATCACATAGCTTTTGTATTTGCGGTTGTTTCTCATTACTTTGTTCCATGAAACACTTTAACATATCTTTGATCTCACTCACGTCAGCTTTCATAGGTTTTGCGTTCCTATTAACTTCACCAAAAAAAGTAGAACTATCATAGTAAGGGGTTGGGGGAGGATAAGAAATATAAGTACAACCATGAAAGTGACCATCTTGATCATCACACATATTCCACACATAAGATTGAGTTGGTGCACATAACTCGCTCTCAAGAATATTTTAATAATTTTTTCATAGGTGATTTTCTCCACAATATGCATAAGGAAGATCAAAAGTAGAATTACCAACATCAAAACTCTCATAATTCCAAGATGCCATGTTTCTAAAATCAACAAGTAAAACAAAAATTAAAAAAGTCAAATACAAGAAAACAAAAATAAAAGTTCAAACTTGCAACCTAGCAATATGTACACCTACAACTACACCGTTAGTTCCCCGGCAACGGTGCCAAAATTTGATCACGCCCAACTCTAGTCCTAAAAAAGGATAAGCGGTCGCTGCAAATATAATCCAGTCTAAAAGTTCGGAGTCGAATCTCACAGAGAACTAAAGTTTAGCTACAATTGTTCAGTATTACTAAGAAATACAAGTTCAAATAATTTCATAGTTATAAAGATTGTAATTTTTATTTTAAACTAAGTAATTAACAAATACAAAAAGTAGTAAAATTATCAACTAACAAGACTAAGGAGGTCTAGAGTTATGATTTTTTCAATTGTCGGAATTCTCCCCGCTAAGTTTTTTATAATTTCGCCTAAGTATTCTCTACCGATCGTGAATACTTCGGGTGTCGTAATTCTCTTCCGAGCAACAACAACAATTTACTAGACATATTCTTCCGAACTACGCTAGCTGGCACTAATTCACCGCTCACTAAGATCGCACCAAGGTTTCGTTATTCCTAATACCACTTTTAAACCCTCCGTATTGATTCCTCACATACGTTAGGAGTGATAGTGTTCAACAACTACCTAAATATGTACCCTTTTCCAAGCAATACACACTAAATAGGCACAGTCAATTGATGCTCATTCAATCAACAACAATAAACACGTAGTTGAACAAGTAGAGAAATCCAACGGCTCAATTATATAAACACGTAATAAGAATTCATCCTATAAAAGGTTCCATCAAAACCCTAGATAACAAATTAGTTATTCATAATAGTATGCAAAACTACAATACTAGAATTGATAACCAATAATGAAAATAGGAAGAAGGAAGTGAAAAACTCGTAGAAGAATTCTCCGCCTTGCTCCTAGTGTGTTCTTGCCTCCTTCGGTCGATTTCTCTCTCCTAAGGTCGAAATTCACTCCTTAAAAACGTCACATCCCCTTCATAAATGAGTTTAAGGACTATTTATATGTGATAGGGTTTGCATGGGGCGAAATAATACAAGCCCACTTCAGAACAACCTTTTTAGGTTAGCTCGTTCACTCTCTGGTGCGCACGCGAGAATGAACGAGAGAAGTGCTTCTCTTCGAGAGTGAACGAGAGAAGTGCTTCTCTTTTTCTTTTCCTTCTAGGTTTCTCGTGCACTTCCATGCCTTTTTTCCATAATCCGTTGTATTTCTCAAGCTTTTCCTCAGCTAGCTCGTTCACTCTCTCGTGTGCTCGCGAGAGTGAACGAGCAAAATTCTTCTTTTGTCCTTTGATGCCGAATCAACTTCTTTTGCTCACTTTTCGTCCAACTTGCTCCTACACATAAGAATGCACGTAATGAGTATAATTCACTACAAAATGTCATGTAACCTACCGTTACCATACAAGTTATGAGATGAAAGTACACCGAAAAATATGTATTTTTGGCCGTTTATCAACTGTGCCAACTGGGATCCCATAAAAATTAATTCCATAGGTCCTGCTATATCTCACATTTTCTTTGCCGATGACCTAGCCTTGATGGCTAAGGTTAATGATAAAACATGCACCACTATCTCTAACATTCTTTCTATTTTCTGTAACCTATCGGGTCAAAAAATCAACTCCCTAAAGTCCAAGATTCTATATTGTCCTCAAACCCATCAATAGGCAATCTCCAAACTTCTCAATATCTCCATTAGTACTAGTTTTGACAAATATTCTTTTATAAGTTAAATCCATATTGGATTTGTTAAGAGACATGTGAGGCGGACAGAAGACACAAATAATGTGTATAACCGATCTTAACTAATTTGAGACTAAAGCATTATTGATTGATTGATGATAAACAAGGAATGCGAACTATCTCTTTATGAAAGATCATTCCTTTCCAAGCTAAGAAGTAGGGTAATATACACTAGGGTTTAAAAGATTCAAACTTTATTAGAATAAGCAAATTCCCAAACAATTTGATGCATTAAAACTGATAATGAACAACTAATAATATTCTTTGTTCATCCTATAGAGAAACAAAAGTCAGACCAAGAGAGACTAATAGTGCTCAACTTGACAAAAGAAATCATAACTAAATAACTACACATTCTTCAAAATTAACCATTTACATTGTCAACAACATAAAATAGTCTCTATAGATCTCGAGATAAGATTCTGAATAAGTCGAAGATTCAAATCACGTGAAGAGTAAGTCGATATAACTTCTAATTAGCCAAAATCGACCATATCAACTCAGGATCAAAAGAAGGCATTCTCCCAAGAGAACAATCTTCAAACTCCAATTCCATTGGTCTTTCGAACTGATGTGTGATGCCAGTGATATGACAGTTGGAATCGTCGTTCTTGGGCCCCACATGGCAGTCATCAAGAAGAGAACAAGGCGAATTCTCACTCTTCCACAATCTATCTTCAGAAGTACTTTGTGAAATCACATCACTATTACTCCAACTCTCATTACAAACAATTGAAGAAGAACAAGATGATGACTCCAAATCCAAACTTTTTGCAACTTTTTTATCACTTTCAACAATTTTCTTGGCACCCTTTTTAGCTCTCTCCCTTTTAACCTTCTGGCACATAGCTTGAATCTTAGCATCCACTGAATTTTTCAAAGCATTCATCTTTGTACTATCTCCAAATCCTAACTTACTCAAATCATCGCGAATATTTGGAAAATTCAATCGTGGATATTCGCCTCGAAGTTTATATGCAGCTCTATCATAAGCATAAGCTGCAGCCTCAGCAGTTTCATAAGTTCCAAGCCAAACTCTCATTCTATTCTGAGGTAGTCTTATTTCAGCCACCCATTTTCCCCAGTGCCTCTGTCTCACTCCTCTATATAACTTTTTTTTACTTGGACAAATATTATTTTGTGAATATAAAGAATTGTTTTGATGTGGGGTTTGTGTTGAAGTTGTTGGAATTGTAACATTTGTTCTATTTTCTTCCCAAAATTTTTGTAACAAATCTTTTTGTCTAAGGTAGACTGAAGAACCAAAATTGTCCGGGAGTGGGACGTAGTTGTTATTGTTGCCGACGGACGAACCTAGAGGCTCAAAAATAGGATTAGTAGTAGGCATTTGATTATTTGATTCTTGGCAATGAGAAAAGATTGAGTCTAAAGCGTTGGTACTACTTGTTAATAGGATTTGAGATAAGGAAGATCTAATTTGAGCAGCCTCATCATATGTGTAAGACATGTTTTCTTGAATTTTGCTCATGCTTTCTTGAATTTTGCTCATGGTTTCTTGAACTCTATAAAATCTCTTAAAGAAATTAAGTTCCTAAGATAGACAAGTGATGTAGTAGAAAATAGAAAGGAAAAAGGGGGAAGGGGTACTTAAAATTTGCCCCTTTTCTTGAGAATTAACAAAAATAAGGTTGAAGAAACTAAAAGAGAGAAGTAAACTGATCTAGAGAAAATATGAGGATTTGTTAAAAGTTGGGGCTTGAGAATGAAGATTTAGAGTTTGATATTTGTGGTGTTGTGGCCAAGTTTGGTCTCTTCTTTGGTGTATTTATAGCTGCAGAGTAAAGGATCTTTTTCTTAAAGGCTCATAACTTTTTATATTCAAAAAGTCACATTTATGATTTACCTTTTCACTTTTATCTTTTTTAACGATCCATGTTTTAACCAAAGAATGGGTCAAAATTACTTTTTTATTGTCCCAACTGATCTTATACTCGCATTGTGCCCGACTAATTTAGATTCATGTCTCGTAAGACTCACTAATGATAAAAGCGCTTCCTACTAGATTTTTTCTTATTTTGATGGCTCAAAAGGAAATTAAATTTTTCACGATTATTTTCATATAGCGCGAATCTGGATCACAACACAAATACAGATATCGAACATCTGATGGGAACCAAAATATCTTTTCTCGAACAACATAAGATAACAATGAAATAATATCGGAATAAAAGGCAATCCGGTGTACAAACATCCCGCGTTCAGGCATGGTCAGGGAAAGAGTCGCACCCCAAGGAATGTAATGTGGACAGCTAACCCTAATGCTTTGGTCCAACTAGTAGTAATTTCTATTAGGTTCCATATTTTTTCTTTCTATACTGCCTCATCCTTGTAGCTAGGTCAAGAAAAAACCTTTGGATCGAGATCCACAACTATGGATTTCTATTTTTTTTTATTTGTTTTTGCTTTCATCGAATATGATCTACTATTCTTATTTGTTACTCGACCATTAACTTCTTCTTTTGAAAAAATGGAATTATTTCTATATCTCGCATCTACGGGATACATTAATGACTGCTTCTATTGAACAAGAAAGAAAAATATCTGAATGAAAAGTTTGTACAATCCCTCATAAACAGGCTGTAAATTAGAAGAAATGAATGCAGAGTTTGAAAAGAAACTTTAGAAGTTAGAAGAAATCACATTCATAATTCACAAATCACAACTGGTGGTTTGACTATTTGACTCTGCCAAATGGTTAGTATTCTCCGTGTGGACCCAAAATAGAGTGGACCCCAATTTATTGATGAGATACAAAAAGCTACTTTATGTATTTACTCTGTTGTTTCTATTTAAATGATCTAATTTGACTCGACACAAAGTTTAAGAAATAAAAGAAGACTTTTAAAATATGTGAATAAAATGGATAAAATAAAAAGTTCAATGTTAAATTATTTTTAAATATAAAAATATGTCATTCTTTTTAAACAGACTAATAAAAAAAATGTGTCAGCTAAATTGACAGTAATGAGTAATGACTCATAAGAGGACTTTTGCACGGTTGAGCTTATTTCTTCTTTACATCTCCTGCTTTGTGGCAGGAGAAATCTGCTTTCATTTTTTTTTAAATAATCATTTTATATTTGAAACTCGCTTAATTAACCGACGTTTATGCAAGATCTATTTAAGGGAAAACGCTTCTTTTAAAATTCTCAAGGTTTAAATTTGAGACCTTTAACTAAGGATGAATGACTTAAAATTTCTTATTAAGAGTGGAGGGATCGTATTTGTCACATTATACCCTGGCGGTAAAAAATAATCACTATGTGTTCTATTTTGAAATATACACATATAATTTGAATTATTTAACCTAGGAACTATGTGAAAAAACGTTCTCTTTGCATTTTTCCTTTTTATGGTGGGGGAGGATTCGGAGGCGGAGCTAGAATGCGAAATACGAGTTTGGTCGAACTTAGTAGCTTTGGTCTAAACCCTCTGTATTCGTTGAATATCTATAAATTATTAACTTTGAACCAGTAACTTAAACGGAGTAAAATCTTGAACTTATAAGCTTTAAATCCAAGTTGTGCCTTTGACAGAATTTAAAAAAAAAGTTTTCAAAATTGCATGGTAATAAGGAAAGTGTGAAAAACGAGCACGATGGTAATAAGCTAAATTAAGTAAAAGCGACAAGCCATATGCTAAACACCCAATATTTCAAAATTCCACCAAACTTGGATATTGTTTCAGTGCACATATCCAACAAGTTAACCTGCATATTACTGTATTATGAAAAAAAGTCAAAAATAGCAGCATCCATTTTCATGAATAATAATAATTGCTAAAGAGTTTATATTATACACATTTAAAACGGACAGCTTGTTGCACAAGGTATTCCGTATTCATGTAGGGTTCGGGAAAGGGCCGCACCCCCGTGTGATGTAAATAGCCTAACCTAATACAAGTCAGTATAAAAAAAAAATATTATCTTATCACTTTTACTTATTATAGTAGGTAACTTATCTTATTTTCAATTGAAAATAAGGAAATTTAGTTGCAGATATCATTTGAATGACTAGATAATATTTAAAAAAAACAAATACACACATTGTGTATATAACTTAAAGTCATAGTTAAACTAGGCCTTCTTCAAAATGACATATCATTCATTGGAAATTTGAACCCATACATTCTCTTTTGCACGAAATTAGCCAAACAAATATCTAAGAAAACATTACACCAAAAATCTTTT
This sequence comes from Nicotiana tabacum, assembly GCF_000715075.1. Lineage (NCBI taxonomy): Eukaryota > Viridiplantae > Streptophyta > Magnoliopsida > Solanales > Solanaceae > Nicotiana > Nicotiana tabacum. The sequence continues at coordinate 2,037,790 of NC_134094.1, forward strand.
CAATATTTTCTAATGGGAGAGAATAATTTTTATAGGTAATAAGTTTCATTTGAAATTCGAGTGCAACATATGTGTAATTATTATTCCCGTACTTATATAATATTTAGAAAAGGATTTATAGTTGATTGTTAACTTGTCAAATGCAACTTATAAATTATGATAATAGCAATCTTTTTTTCCTGATATATGTATTGGTAATCTAATGTGCCTTTTCTCCTCTAAAGATTGAGTAGATTTCTAAAGACAAGCCAATCCAATTAGTCCAAAAAAAGGTTCTCGAGCCATAGTTTCACCTTACATATATAATTAGTTAGTACATAAATAGAGGTGAATTAAAAAATTAAAAATAAGTATATTTGAATATTGCAAAAATTGTGGATACTACCACTGCTTCTTCTTCTTTTTCTTTTTTGGGTAACTAACCATTTTTTGTATTAATCACCAGTAACCGTACATAACCATAGCTAACCTGCTTATAAACTCAGCTGCTATATAAAACAATAACAAAGCCTACTCTAAATTATCTATATCAAAACATAAAATTCTGCACCATACTACTAATCCCAGTGGTAGCTCGTAAATTGCATATGTAGGCTATCTCTCGTGCAATACTATCAGATCCTCTGTTTCTCTTTTCAAAGAGCCTCAAGTTCCAAATACCCATCAATCAACCACTTATTCCCTAGCCATCAAAATCTTACCTTATCCGTCTCCGTCTCCATCTCCTATCTCTAATTGCTCCTATAAAAAGCCTCTCTTTACCAAAACATCAAATTAATTAATTAATTAATTTCGTCATCTAATTTTGTTTTTTTAATTACACTCTCTCTTTGGAATGGATTGTCGACAGATGGATGGAGTAGCGAAAAGAAGACGTAAATGAGTTGAGTGGTGTTAAAACACAAAATAAGCTGCTATCAAATTGGGTGCCTAATTTCATTAAATACGAAAAGTTAGTAAAATAGCACGGGCTAGCCACGAATTGATAATTGAAAAATAGTCAGCGTTTGCAAAGTCATTGAAAAATAGTCATTATTTTGCTACAACACGAAAAGTTCCAGTATAATATACTGGAGATTGGTGCACTTGTGTATGAACTTCCAGCATATTATGCTGGAACTCCAGCACACGGAAAGTTCCAGCATAATATACTGGAGATTGGAGCACCTATGTATGAACTTCCGGCATATTATGCTGGTCTAGCATATTATGCTGGAACTCCAGTATATTATGCTGGAAGTTCACATGTAAAAAATTCGAACTCTAGTATATTATGCTGGAATATTTTTCGGATTTTGAACAGTGTTTTCGTTCAAATTTATCTTTACATGAAAAGGTAATTAAATTTCGATTACTTTTAAAATTATTGCTATTTTTTAATTAACACTTATAAATTTGACTATTTTTTAATTTCACCCGAAAAGTTAGCATTGAAAATGAAATGAATGGCCTTGTGTAGACAGGGCTCGTGTAGCATTGGGCCCACATATCTTTCATTTATGGCCCAAAAAGCTTTTCTCTGTATTTGCATGTGATCCAGACCTAACTCCTCTCTTCCAATTTACAAAAGTCAAAATCCAAATTTGTACCCTTTGCATCTTTTGGCTATAGTTACTCAAAAAAAAGAAAATAGTCAAAAAATATATAATATATATAAATAATTTATACATAATCAGTATATATTTGGTTAATGAATGTAATTGTTTTTTGCTGATGGGCCCAATGTGTAACTTGCCCAAACCCCTTCCACTTAGAGACGAATGCAATGTTACAACTTGCGATATCGGATTTATCTTAACTTAATATTTTTTTATATGAAGTATAAATTGATGGGTAAAAGTTTAATAAAATTGCAATAATTAGTAAATAAGAATCCATAATCTTAAAAGTACGATTAGTTCCTAAAACAAATAAAAAAGTGTGTGGGACATGGCAGGTTGAAAATTCACGAGTTAAGACTCAACCCAAATCGTTTGCCACCTTATTCCGATTGAGCCTTAACTCATGAAATTTTCAACCCGACCTGTCCGACACACCATTTTTATTTGCTTTCAACCTGTCTCGTATTAAAAAAGAATATTTTCACCGCACCCAACGTATCATTTTATCTTGCTCTACAAAAGAATTTTCTTGTCCCGCCCAACACACTATTTTTATGTATTTTCAACCCGTCCCGCCCTACAAAGAACTTTCTCGCCCCTAGTGCAAGGCGGGTACTAATTTAAAGACTCGCCTAGCAAAAAGGTGAGTTTTGGCAGTATTAGGGGGACTGAGTCATATTTGAACCAACTTAGAAGCGAGCTGACGCGGACTAAAAAGAGTGCTCATTTGATCCCCTCAAATGGTCCCAATTTTTTTCATATCCACCTGGTTATTTGACACGTCACTACTCCATTGCTTATCTAACGACCAAATTAAAAAACAAATAATATTGACGTAATCATGATATCATGATTAGCACATACAAATGTATTATTTCTTGAAATTTTATCTATGAAGAAAAAAAGGTTTCAAAATCTTAAGAGTAATATTTCTATTTGATTGTATTTATCTATTTTCTTGTGAGATACTTGCAACTTTTGTATTTTATATGACGGTAATTAATTAAATATTGAATTTAATATTTAAAAAATTGACACATACCAAATGAATGCTTAACATTAGTATAATTTTAAACATGTCATGATGTTTCTTTTTTGGTAATTAACATGTCGTGATATTTCAATTACTATAAGAGCATGTTATTAAGATCATGGTATGTTTAAAGTTGATTTTTTTTTTTAAATATAACAAAAAATCATTCTTTTAGAATAAAAAATAAAAAATATTCATACAAGATATATGAAACTGATGGAGTAATACATAGTAATATATAAACGTTAACTCTAGAAAGCAAATGAAACTTGGAAAAGATTGAACTTTGTTACGAGAAATTCAAAGAAAATAAATTTTAGGCATATCTCCAATGAATAATTACTTTAATGGCAACTTATTTCACTTTTGTGGGGACTATAATTGCTACAAAATGTTAGCATTTATACCACTAAAGTTGGCACAAAGTTAAGGTTATTGTGACGAAGAGAGTTGCTTGTGAAATGATAAATTATTTTTGCGACGACTAAAGTCACTACTAAAGGTCGAAATGTCGTCATAGTTGGACGCTTTTTCTGTTGGCGACCTAGTGTGCCGATATTTAGTGGCGACTTTTCACTTTTAGGGGCGATTATAGTCGCCACAAAAATAATTTATCTATTCAAACATCCGTTATAGGAGGACGGACCGAGGATTTGGGAGCTCAGTAATCGTCTTAGCATAAATACTATCGGGTGTCCCTTGCTCGAAGATATTTATATTTGTGCCGACTTTAGTTGCCACAAATACTATTATTTTTAAGACAAATTACCTTATCTTGTTTAAGTTTAAGTCCTATCTTATTTACTTTAGACTTCCATTATATCAAATTCAATGAATTTTTGTTTTTGAGTTTCTTGAAAAAATTATTTCTGCACATCTATTTTATATTAGATATTTGTTGCCAGTTCATATATATAATTGACGAATTTGTTAGACGTTTGCGTCCAAGTGAGCGGTGACTTTCTCTTCAAAATAAACTATTAAGCTAATACCGGTCACGCTATAAATAAGGTTCAATTGTTGATTTTAATATTTACGAGTGAAAAATAGATAATATAAATGAGTGAAAAATAATGGGTAAAGGTTGGATGAGTCGATATAAGTCCTACAAGTGTTTTTTTTAATTTAAAAAAAGTTAAATATTTTCTTGGGAAACGTGTATATCATAAATTCATAATTAAAAGTGATAAATTTGTCAACCGATAAAAAGAATTATAGGTCTCATTTAAAATTCGGTTAAGAAAACAATAAATTCTTGGAATAAAAAGATGGTATCAATGGTGTCACTATTGAGTGGCTATTTCTAATTCTTATGTTGCTTTCTTTGCAAATTACAAATTAGTACTATTCCTCAATATTTCAACCTTTTCAAATGTACTTTCCGTATTGGAAAGGACCATTATTTAAAAACAAATTCTTATAACCGTTCGGTATTCGGTATTGATTATTCATTGATCTGATTAATTCAAAATTGCACTGCATAAAATCTTTTAAAAATGAAACCACTCTTTACCAAAGATTTTTCATTCTCAAGATTCAAACAGTGGTTAAGTTTAATGTCAATTTATTTTCATGTCTACTTAGTCATGGAAAGACATATTGTCAATTTAGTTTCAATATTATGAATTCTAATTACAAAACAAATTGAAAATGCATAAATGTATAACTCTTCAGTAATCAAGATATGGTCCCCTCTTATCGTAATCTCCATGTTGTTTTCTTTTGATATGGAAATGCATAGGCATTGTCTCCCTCGAGCTTCATGCCTTAGCTGTATTATTTTGTTGAAATTGACATCATTTAAGAAATTAAAAAAAATAAAAAGAACTTAGACATCAAATCTTATAAGATCACTTTAATTTTGGAATATTACAAATTCACAATCAACTCCATCAAAGGCCCCCTTGCAAACTCTTCCATAAGTTTATACAATTTTTTTTGTCTTTCTATATTCAAGTAGTAAGATGTATTGTCCTTTTATTTTTTTTCTTTGTTTTCTTAATTTTGACTGTCCTAATTGGTACATTAGAACCAAAATAGCATAAATTTGAAAAGGGTGTATAACCCTTGGATTTTGTTGTGGTTTATTGAGCATATGGTGTATCTAAAATGTTTTGATTTGATTAATTCGTATTTTCATCGAATATTCCTGATTGGAGATAAATCACTTCATACGGAAAGGTTTTTCTATTTTTAAGACTCGGTTTCAAAATCTCTCGTTAAAAGCAGAAGAATTCTAGTTAAGAGTGTCCCAAGATCTTTGATATAATGCGAAGAGTGCAACATACACTACTAGAAAATTACCAAAAAGCATCCAGAAAAATCAACGGAAATCGATCGGAATCGAAGAAAAATCGATCGATTTTTGATCGACTTTAATTCATCGAAAAAACAGTGGTCGCTAAAGTTTGGTGACCGTAGTCTGTCGAAATTTTTGACTAGAGTCGGTCGGTAAATTCAACGCACCTTTGACCAAATAATCTGACACAAAACGAAATATACCGACCGAAATCGGTCGGTATTGTAGAAAATAATTTTTAATTAATTTTTAAAGTAGCGGCCGACATCGCATATTTATGTATGTTTTTAAAAATTGTACGTTTCCGACCGAACTCGGTCGTTATTATTAAAATATCCGACCGATTTTGATCGGTAATTTCAGTACTTGAAAAAACTTTATTGTTGATGATACTGACCGATGTCGGTCGATAATTTTAAATTTATGAAAATTTTATTTTAACATTTCCGACCGACCGTGGTCGGTATGCGGTATGTTTTCTAGGTAAGAATTTGGCAGAATACAGTTATTTTACAACTGCACTACCTGCCAACAACCAATAACAACCTATAATGGCAGCATTACATTGCTGTCATTCAACCAATAATAACTATCAAAACTATATTAACAATATTTATAGTGTTTCAAAAAATCCAACAACAAAACATTTCACAAGTTAAAACTTCAAACATCATTCAACGAGTGTTTTGTACTACATCATCTCCATCTCCACTACTACAAGCTTCATCGTCGGCATGGTTCGAAGGATCACGACGAGAAGGATTGGAAGACTCACGAGACCGGGGAATCAGAAAAGCACCACTAGCAAGAAGATTGGCCAGTTGACCTTGAAGGACATTAAATTATTGAAATATTGAAAGTTGAAAGCTGGGTCAACTAATTCACTCATAAGGCGAATGAAAGCTTGAGAAATATTGGTATCTGATTTGATACTTAATAATCTAACTGCAACAAACAACTCAGAATGCATACTCCCTTCACTTAGTGGACAACTAGCGGCCTCTAACTGTTCATAAAAATATTTTGCCTCTTCGTTAGGAGCTTGTTCAACAATTTCATGGAGTCCAAACTCGAAGTGCATCCCAAAAGCATCTGCAACCATTTCATGGTGTCTAGGATGCTGAACGTTATTCCCCACCAACATACTACTTTCACCAACAACTATGTTATGAAATACACCATTAGGACCATCAACGTCTCAATGACTAGTCCACAAAAAATAATTATCCAAAAACCCCTTTCTATAAAGATGAGTCTTAACATCCTCCGATCCCAAAATATACTAACACTTGCATTTCACACAAGGACACCTAATCATCCCTCCAAACTGAAATGGCTCAAGTGACATTGCATGCCTAATAAATTCATTAACCCCTTCTATAAATTCCTCCCTAAAAAATCGGCAATTAGAATAATTCCTGTTATACATTCCACTATGATATTCCATCTACACTGAGAACAAATAAATTGCATGTTATATTAATTGAGTATTCAAATTAATTTATAGTTTAAGTCACATAATAAACTTTAGTAACAATATAGTAAATTTAATAATTTGAGTGGTTATAGGGGTAGTGGCGACGACCCGACGAGGAACAGTGGCGAGGGAGGTGAGGGAGACTTCTAGGGGCTTTATTTTTGGGTGAGGTGAGAGATAGGAGTTGATTTTGGGTGGGGATTTAGGGGAATCGCGAGTGGAAGAGGAGGAGAAGAAATATAGAGAAAAGAGAAAAATTGGGAAGAATCCCGTCTCTGGTAGGTATAATTTGGAAATTTTCGACCGAAATCGATCGGAAAATTCGGTCGGTATGTTTAAGTGGCCTTTGACCGTTTGATCACAACAATTCCGACCGCAATCGGTCGATAATATAATTTTAAATTTAAAATAAATTATTTAATTTAAAACCGACCGACTTAGATACAAATTAATTATATGTACTATATAATATTTAATTAATTGTGTATACATACACACACATATGTGTGTGTGTGTGTGTGAGGGAAGATTGTATATAACAATAATCTATAAGTGTTTGACCATTTTGACCACTAATACCGATGGATTTTGGTCGGTAATCATGTTAAAAATATTTTTTTGTTATCAAAAAAAATAATTGACACTGGGCGGAAAAAAATAAATTAGAATTTCCGACCGACATCGATCGGTATTCTATAATTTTTTTAATTAAACTTTTCTTTGGTAGATAGAATGCAAGTTTGACCAGGCTTTGGTCAAAATTGACTATTTTTCGACTGCAATCGGTCAGAATTTTCAACTGTGTTAGATAAATCAAACTTTCTTTTTTGTGGGACCATATTTTCCGACCGAGTGTAGTGGTATATTTATGTACAATTTGTTATTTGAATTTTTCGACCAATGTACTTAGTTTCTGACAGATTTTGATCGTTTTTTTTCCGACCAATTTCAATCGGTATGCTCTAGACGGATTTTGACAGTTTTCTAGTAGTGATATGATGTATATGTTAAAACTTTTAACCCTATTGTAGAAAAAAATTGGGTATTTATGTGGCCAGAAAAATATAAACGAACGACCTTATTTTCATCGAATGGTCGAAAACTACATTATTATTCATTGAATTTCAAACCGCATATAATATTGTTGTTAGAAGTAAAATAGAAGAAGAGATGACTATATTGTCTAATCAAGGATTCAAGGGGTCACTATTTTTTAAAAAAAACATGTATATATGAGCTGTCAATTTTTCTTGGAATATTTTTGAAAAAGGTACATTTTGGACCCAAGCAACAATGGTCGGTTAGAAAAATTTATCATTTTCTAAACTTTGAAACCGACCTTTTTGGTCTTATCACTTGCAGACCTTTTTGCCCCTCTAAATTGTTTGTTATTACTAAACCCAAATCGCTCGAATTTCACAAGTGAATCGAAAGTTAAATCTATATTGGATCTTACCGGATTGGCCTTAGCTATTCTCTGAAGGACGAGTCTCGTTTTAAATCCCAATTCGGATAAAAAAGTATGTCATGCTAATGTGCTTTGATTAATCCAAATTTTAGGGTAAGCGCCGATGAACACATTGAACTATCCATATAAGCTATAGCGGACTAGCCCTAGTGGCTACTCGGTTTTTGTTAACATATTAATAATTGATTGGATTAATACTTAACTTGTTGCAGCAAATTAGATTAGATTGAAGTCATTAATATTCATTAAAAACTATTACACCGACTTAGAAAATAAGTTAAATGAATACAAGTTATATACATATTATGCTTAACCAAATAGTTAAATGATACTATGTATTTTCACTTTGACTAAAACATTCGAGTTGGATGTTCGAACCGAAATCCAGTACGAAACAATCATATAATTTGAAGGTAAATATTTACTCGCATCAAATCAGTGAGTACAAGTTATATACACATTATGCTTAACCAAATAGTTAAATTATGTGTATTTTCACTTTAAAATTTACTGCTTGATAAGGGTTAAATTACTTCGTTTAGTGTAAATACAGGGTGCGGCTGAATTTTTAACTAACACTTTTCAAACACTATTCCCTTTAGGGAAAGGCAAATGGGCACTTAGTGTAGAAATTAGAAGATCAGATAGCCAACAAGACAAATTGTTTCCCCCTCGATGTTTGGTATCCACTTTGGAGTCCGACTAATCTGAATTCATACTGGAAAGTCCTACTTTAGAAGGTAAAGTATTGCCTACCAAGGGCGGCTCGATATTCAAGGCTCGAATTTAAGACTTCTGATTAAGGATATGGAAGAGTAACAACAACAACAACAACAATAACAACAACAAACCGAGTGTAATCTACAAGTGAGGTTTGGGGAAGGTAATGTGTACGCAGACTTTACCCCTACTTTGTGAAGGTAAAAAGACTGTTTTCAATAGACCCTCGACTCAAAGAACAGTGACAACACCGCAGTGTTTAGTGATAACTAATAGAAAATCACATTCTCATTAGTTTTAGGTCTTAAGCTCTAAATTAATACTAGTGTTTTATTTTTTCACTTGCATTGCATTATAGGTTATAAACATTCACAAAACAGCGTCTTGTGATAATTTAATGAGCTTGCAAACTTGCTTACCCACTAGGTATAAAGATTATTACGTTTAACCTGTTACTGTGATTTTGAAAAATTAAGGAGTACTAGTTTTAAGGAAAAAAAATAAAAAGCATGAAACTAAAAAGAAATAAAGAAGAGCTCAGAAACACAGATTTTCATCTTATATCAGAAAGGTGTGAAGACCCAAGTCTCACAGCATGTGCAATAATCATCACAGCTCTAATTGCACCAGCCGGGAATCGAACTCGGGTCTGTACTGTGGCAGGGTACTATTCTACCACTAGACCACTGGTGCCTTGTTGTCCTATAACAACATGAAATCATTTACAAACTATTTCTTTTGCACTTGAAGACATAAATAGTATAAAACTCCGGAGCAAGCGGACTTCGCCGGCATGGGCGAAGCCACATGCTCATAAATGACCACCCTTCGCCGAAAAATTACACTGTGTATATAGGTAAAATATTACGTTTTAGAGGTATATAACACATATTGAACACCCTTTTGTCGAGAATTTTTTTCACTTCTTTCAAATTTGAACACCATTGAAGAAATTCCTAGTTTCGTCATTGTTCGCGGTAGTAGCCGACTAGCTTCTTTTCCGGCTAAGTTCAAACAATTCTTTGACCCGTCCAACATAATCCACAGAAATGTTTTTTTTTTTCATCGAAAACATTCATCAACAAGATATGTCCAATGGAGCGTACAACTCATGAATGCATGATCCACGTAACTGGTTTACATAATGAATGCATCCTTCAACCATGTCCGTAAACATCTATTTATATCGGATATTTATACCAAACCAATAAATACATGACACATATCTTTACAAACATAATTATCACTAATTTATAATTAATCAATTCATATTTTCACTTTAATTTATCACTTAAAAATAGTAAATTAGTAGATGTTGATATAAATATCTTGTGCGTATAAGTTTTTACCAAAGATATCCAATAGAATAATGAAATAGTTAGTAGGAGTACTAGGTTTTTAAAAAATCCCTGTTATTGCATTTTCAGCTTTAAACTAAAGCAAACCAATAAAAAATATCTTCCCTTGTATTACAGGCTGATCCAGTTTGATAAAACAATCTCATCATCTTTGAGTGATATGTACAGTACAAAAACCAAAAAAGAGGGAGGTGAAGTTAAAAAGAAAAGCTGCTAGTTTCAGCCTTGTAAGTTCATTTAGCATCCTTGTACATGGTGTCAATCACGTCCTGCACAAAGTAAAATCAGATCAGAAAAGAACATGTAAACTAACAACAAAATATTATCAAAAGATTTGAGCCGATGGTCTATCGGAAACAACTTCTCTATCTTCACAAGATAGATGTAAGGTCTCCGTACACACTACCATCCCCAAACCCATTTATGATAGTGATATATTATTGCTGTATCAATATAGATCAACCGTCATAAGCCTTTTCCGACTAGCTGTATTCCGACGGGTAAAAATCCGTCTGAACGGCGTCGGAAATCATCAAATTCTGATGATTTTCCAATGGGATGTGCAATCGAAAATGGGCGAATTTCTAGTAGTGTTTCGAGGTAACTAGTACCACTTACATGGAGCAGTTACCTATAGTTATCTCTTAAGCGATCCGATGGTGCAAAAATTCTTTTACACCGTCAATGTATTGAAGTTGCACTCATTATATGCAAAGTGCCAACACTAGGTGCAAATGAAGCTCCATTGAGAAAAATGCATAAACGCATTGCACATAAAAGGACCCAAATTAAAGTTGACAGATTGAAACATGGAAAATGCTAAGAACAGTCTTTGGTTGTTCCATGTCAACTACAGGTTAAAGTTACTGAAGTTTCTTTCCTTTTTAAAACCTGAGCTAAAGACCACAAAATACATTATTGGGCATGTCTACTCCTTTTCTTATGTCCATTAAGTTTATATTGTTATCTATGTGAAGAGCATGTAACGGTACACAAAGGCTTTACGAAGACCGTGATGTTGAAAAGAGTAATCATACTTTTTGGACACGACAGAACAAATAAAACCGCAGCAAAACAAAGAGGAAGCCAAAAGAGGAAATGGAAATATTTGCACATGGACATTAACATTCTCACCAGGAGATTAAAGAGAATTTACCTTGTAGTATTTGAGCAACTGTGGTCTTTTCTTCTTAAATGTTGGAGTCAGAAGGTCGCGTTCCATGTCAAATGGCACCGGATCAAGGTGTAGAGCTTTTATGAACTCAAAGCCCTTCAGCTGCAAAAAACAAATGTCATGTTAACATAGGCTTTTCTTTTCTGCAAACGCAACACGAGCACCTATCACCAGTGGCGGAGCCAGAATTTTCATCAAAGAGTATCAAAATATAAATAATTAGATACATCGAAAAGTCAATGGGGAGTCAACGTATTGTAAATATACATAAAATAAAAAAATTTATCTAGCAATATAGTTAATTTTCCGGCGAAGGGGTGTCGCTCGACACCACTTGGTTCAATGTGGCTCCGCCACTGCCTATCACATTATGCAAACAGCCGCGATGAGAACTAACCTTCTTTTCTTTTGCAGCTTTTGTGAGTTCCCCTAGTATGTGCTCTTTCACCTTTGAATTTTCACATAAGGAATTAAAATCTCCAGAGACACCATTCTGTTTAGCCCATTTTTCAACCTCTTGTTTGTTTGGGTTAACTACAGCAACAAGGAAAGACTCAAAGCTGCTTCCATATATCCATATCTGAAGCCAATCAAGGAAAAAGAAAAATGAGTATCGTAGAGCCTAAAATGGATAACAGGTTTTACCAATATGCTCTATTATTTATGAATATTCATTAGATTATGCCCCCAAAAATATTTATATGTACAGCGTGTGATGGCTTAACACTTATACAATATGCTCTATTCTATATTAATATTTATCACATTACGCCCAAAACTGGAACACTAGCTCTTAGGATATCATGGTGCAAAGATTGGCAAAGCTAAGAGAATTTTACAGAAAGCATTGGCATTAAGTTTGACTCGGGAGACAATTTGTCTGCTTTTAAGATTACATATCACTGCCTATATGAATAATGCTTCTTCCTTTTAACAGCATAGTGTCCACACAGATAGACCACAGGCAGTGAACATAACAAATGAAAATGTGCTACCTTATTTGTTTAGAAAATAAAATGCACATATGAAGTCACCAAATTGCTATAGTTAAGAAGAGAATGCATCTAACGGGACTACTTACTGAGTCAATAACAGGATTATTGCCATATATATTCTCCAAATTTTCGACTGCAACATATTCACCTTGTGATAGCTTGAAAATATTCTTCTTGCGATCAATTATCTTCAAGCTACCATTTGGTTGCCACTCACCAATATCCCCTGACAAAAGATTTTTCCGGAGACAAGTCCAATTAAAACTTATTAACAAGCAGGATATTTATAAATACAAGCGCAAAAAAAGAATTCAGAAAAACCTGTGTGGAACCACCCATCAATCATGACTTCTTTCGTAAGGTCCTCACGCTTGTAATAACCAGAAAACACAGTGTCTCCCCTCACGCATATTTCTCCACGTGGTGTGCTTGAAAGAGCGTCATATTCCATTTCAGGAACGGACTCCAAACACACGTCCACATTGGGCACAGGAGGACCAACCGTACCAAGCATATCAAATTGGTTGGGTAATGATACAAATGTACCAGCGCATGTTTCAGTCAGACCTAAAAATAAATCCTGAATCATCAGCTTTGGCAAGAACACACACTAGCAAATCATCCGGAAGGACAATCCAATTACTTCAGCAATAAAAAGAAACCTATTTCAGCTGAAACCTAAATTACCATGCCAGATCAGTTTCTGTAAAACTATATTGGAAGCTACTGCCGAATAGTTCAACAGATTTACCTATTTCAGCTATAGTCAACACCAGTGTTATTAAAGGCGAAAAGCGCAAAAAAACTGTAAGGTCTGTTGGGGCTTTAAGCGCAAATAAAGTGTTGGCTTTAATGAAGAAAGGCGCAAATGGAGAAAAACTACAAACATATATGTGTAGTCCAAGACTAATATCTATAAGCATGAATACCAAATATATTGACAAAGAAATTGTAGAAAATTTACAATAAAGTGAAATATCAATTGTTTAGTGCCGCCTCTTCAGAATAAAGCTCATTGGTAAGGAAAAGTATGCGTTAGAGCCTTGATGACAACACTGAAGCGCCCGCTAAGTGAGGCGAAGCGCTCAACATGTTTTGAGCCTCGCTTCAGGGCGTATGTGCACTTTAAGCGCGCCTTTGATAACACTGGTCAACACTCAAACATAACAACTAAAATGATGTCGCTGACTAGTTCATAAACCATAAGATTTATCATATCTTTTTACAAACAATAAAATAAAAACAGATTAAGGCCGTTGAGATTTTCCGGGATGAAGCATGACTATAAGTTTAACATCATCAGTGGAATTAACGTGAGGGTTACGATAAAATACCATATCCTTGAAGAACATGAGCACATGCAACAACTCGCAGAAAAGCTTCTACATGAGATGAGAGAGGTGCTGCTCCAGATAATATAAGGCGCACTTTGCCTCCTAGCCCATCTTTTACCTAAGCAATCAGCAAATGCAACTAAAGTTACATATTTACTGGTACAACAGGAAGCAAAAAGAGAAGATATAGTAGCTGCTACTAGAGTATCTCCACCACCTTACTGAAAACAACTTTGTCGGAAATTGGAGATGCTTTGTGATATTTACACCCACTCTTCAAATATTGAAGTTTGCTGCAGAATTTCAAAAAATGTTAGTATGATGCAGCCTCCAATAGAAAATACCTCAAATAAGATTCAATATTCATGCTAAACAAAAAAACGGAACCAAATGTCTTCTCAACTATACAGAGTCCAACCAAATGCACTTCTATGGAAAATCGATTCAAAGATGAAAACACTCGTATTGACTTAGAGTACTAATCTTTAAGTGTCTGGAAGTAGAACAGAAAGTGCTAGAATTGTACAACTGTACAGGTATAAATCCCACAATGTGAAACACCCATATTTTAGCCATATAAGTAAAAAGGTATGGACAAATATCAAAAGGCGCTATCATCAGATGCATCTTTTTCCAACCATAGATGCAGTACCTTTCTTGGCAGCAGATGGGACAACTTAATATTTTTTCGATCATCATAAAGACTTTTTTGAACTTTTTTGATTACTTTCGATCATCATAAAGACAAATGAAGCGCCTTAGAAAGCTCAGAGATCGAGTTTAAGACACTGATGTTTGCATCAACAAAAAAGTTTTCCATCTCTTAACTACTCTAATTGAAATGAGAAACATGGAACAGAACTTACCGAGCATATGCAATATTGAACAGGGTGCTCCTTAGCCGACCCCCTGAAGAAATTTTCTGTTGCAAACCTGAGAATGATCATTGCAATTAGTCAAATGCGCACACAATTTTAACTTACAAAAATGCACAAAGTCAAAAGTACACCAGTAGAAAGAAGAAAATTCCACAGTATTTATTTATTTTATGTCTACGCGATTTCTGCAGTTAGTCATATCTAAAGTGCAGTGATACTCCAGTCCAACACACGGATTTCATTAGAAAGGGAGGTCTATATTAGTGATTAGGAGAAAAGGTTTGACACTTTAGATGAATCAATTGTAAGGGAGCAGTAAAGATATTACCTGAATATATTCTGTCTAATACCCGAGGTACTGCACAGAAGACAGTTGGTTTCAGCTCTCCAATGTCTTCAGTTAGTAACTTGACATCCTGCAAACATGATAAGAAGTGCATAAGATAAGCTCTGTCATAATTTTCATAGAAGATGTGGAGATCTTACCCCTCGCCAAAATCCAATTGAGGCACCATGACTAATGAAACATTCTTCAATCACCCGATCAAAGATATGCGCCAAGGGAAGATATGAGAGATATACATCATTCACGTTCAACTGCAATACGAAAACGTTAGATCAAAGAAACACATTTTCAAAAGGGAGATTAAAACTTTGGCTATCCTTTACTTCGAAGCACATGAAAATAGAAAGAACATATATCTCACCGCCTCATGTACACTCTCAAGAAAACGCTTCACTCCAGCTATAAGAGTAACAATGCTATTATTCGAAATCATCACACCCTTGGGTTCTCCAGTCGTTCCACTAGTATACATTATTGTGCAAATATCAGTCTTCTTTTTCACTGGAAGGTCATACTGATTTTTGCTTCCCTGCACATAGTGAGAGGTGTGATGTTTAACTTATAGGGAATATTGAAGTCATATAAGTATGTGATGTTCAAAAAGGTAGGAAAGGGGTGCATCAATCAGTATAAACCCAAGAAAATATACGTATCCTTTGAAAAGAGAAGTCTTACTAGTTGTAGAAACTCATCCCAGGAAAAGAGAGCCGCTCCAAACTTTTCAACCTCTTCCTTTTGTTGAGGAGTAACATGCCCAAAACTCACAACCGCTGGTGATTAAGAACAGGAAACAATTTGCCATAAGATGACATATTTCACACTTCTGAAAAAAGAAAACTAAATTACAATTGACTTACTCTTCAAGTACTTCGCTGCATTTGGAAATGTTTTCAAAAGCTGAAAAAGAATAAGAGCACATTTTAGTAAGAAGCACATCCCTGAATTTTCAACAACATAGCTCCAACTTCAACATTAATAAACTTCTGAAACAACAATCTCTTGAAACATTCTAGTCATTATCCTATTTATTGGAACAATTTATTTCTGAAAGCTATAATAATCGAAAGTTCTATAAAAAATGATGTCCAAGTCTGAAACATTTAAATCTTTTTAAAACAGCATAGAAGTTCAAGCAGATCATTCTTTATCCTGCACGGGCGAGTTAATTTCACTTCCACAGTAGAAAGTCATATATATGTAGCTTGGGGATCAACATGCTTATGGAATCCAAGACTTGATGTTTGAATAGTTAATATAAGACTGTCTATTTAAAGTTGACCTCCTAGGATGTCATGTCTATACCTCGGGAACCTTTTTCTCCTCAACAAAAGCAATTGAAACCTCAGCATGGGAAATGATAAATTCCACTGCACCAGCACCTTAAGACATAAAAAAGATTATCATTATATACTAGTTATTACATCAGCATGACTGGTAAATGTGATAGCCTCTTGGTAGTCAAACTGCACGATCACGCATCTCATTTGAACGAGCCCAGAACATTTCGATTATCCATAAGAGTAACACCAAGGATGATTAAGTCTATTCACAAGGAAGAGCACAGAGCCACTATTATCACAGAAGAAGAATACATACCTAAAGTGTCGTACAGAGGGACACAGTAGAGTCCATGAGCATTGCATGCCTGCATTAATAAGTTGCTATCAGAGTCAATAAGAATTACAGACAAGGTTTAATTTCTAACATCTATCCGGGCAAACAATAGATGTTATAACAAAACAATAGCAGAAATAGTGAGCAGCGAAGATAGGAACCCAGAAAGATTGAAAGTGGACTTGGAAAAAAGAAGAGTAATAAAAGCATCTTGTTATAAAAGGCAAGTGGTCATTCAAAAGATGTTAGGATTTAAAGCAAAAAGGAAAAAAGAATGACTTTATCATTCAGATGCCAAATATTTTCACGGGCATCTTCAGAATCGAAAAGATAGCCAGCTAAACACTGATTAATAGACGTACAATCCAAAGGTTGTCATGTTATAGAATATAGATGTCCATGTATAAACATCAATTTATAAACATAACAGTTTTACCAATAAAACGTGACCTAGAAGAACAGTAATGGAAGTCCTCTCTCGTAGATGTACATTCACAATGCAGAAAACTAAAAAGCGAAAAACAGAGAAAACAAAAAGAAGAAAAAGGAGGACAACATGAAACGCTTCAGACATACACAAAATAAGCAACAGAAAGAGCAATACCTCCATGCTTATAATCCACTCAGGGCAGTTGGCACCATAAATACCACATTTTCCTCCCTAAATCAGAAGTCAAATTGAAAAAGTAAAGAAAATCAAGGGGATGAACAATAATAAACAGGCAACAGAAATCGATAAGTGGAACTATCAAAATAAACAGAGGATAAAGAGAGTTGGAAACTTACTTGTTCTACACCACAGTTCTGGATGGCATTTCCTACTTTTATGACAATGTCATATATTTCTTTGTAAGTCGTCCACACATACTTTCCGGGCTGAAGATAAGAGCAACAAATACAAGAAACAGCTAACATTAGTTCAGAAAACTAAAGTCCTTTGAAAGTAGGATTTGAAACTAATGTGTAGTAAAACATACCTTTCCATCCACAATCTTACGGCGGCCAAGCATTCGGTTGTTGGGATATTTCTCCACTGACATACTGTGACATAGAACAAGAAAGCATCTATAAGTTCCAATATCAGACAGCAAACTTTTACAAGCTTTCTGCCTCTTGCAGAAATGCAGGATAAGGCTGCGTACAATAGACCTTTGTGGTCCTGTCCTTCACCGGACCCCACGCATAGCGGAAGCTTAGTGCACCGGACTGCCATTTTTTACTTTTTTTATTCTAAGTTAAAAAGTATTATGCAAATAGCCAATTACAGCTCAAATTGCTAAAGCCATAGCTTAGTATTAAAATAAGGCACATTGGAAGTGATATGCTTTTGAAAATTATGACTAATTTACTTAGAAGATATCTTCACTGAAGAAGGAGTAGAAAGTGTGGCATAATTCTAAGCAGCCTCTCTGAAAACCACAAAACTAATAGTGTCATAATTAGAGTTTCTTTGAAAGATTTTCAAGTGAAACTGGCAACTAATAGCTGAGATTAAAAGTGTAGTCACCATATGCATGTAAGGTAGCATAATTGAATGGCACAATTTATGCATGCATTCAATTAGCATGAACTGAATGATATTTCTGCTTGAAGCAAGCCTCTTATTATGCACATAATTAACAGCCAAAAGGCACAGATAGCTACTTTTGTGTGAAGATTTTGAAGGAAAAAAAAAGTGAAAGGTCAAAAATCATTCTGCTCATCAAATATATAAAAATGCTACACTGCCACTTAGTGTATGAAATAAAATCGGACTACATATCTAAGTACGAAAAAATTCAAATATCAATCTGAGAACTACACCAATGATCAAATGTATGAAACTAAAATACTACACCTTTTTTGCGAACTAATCCAATAAATTCAACGTAGATATTAAGTAACATTTAGTCAATCAAATTATAACGTAAAATCCACAAGCAGTTTAATCAAAATTTTGCAGTAAATTACTGTTTTTTTTCGTTACCGGAAAATATCCCAACAGCTATCTAAGCCTTCAATCGGAGGTGGAAACCCGCCCTTAGCGAATAAACTCCGATAAACCGGTCCAACTGACGGTTTTCCGTCTTTAGCTGGCTTAGCCGGTTCAACCTCGATTATAAACCTCTCCGCCATCTCCGATCCCTCAATAATTCTCACAAACTGTCAAATATATATATATATATATATATATATATATATATATATATATATATATATATATATAGCTTTTCACTCCGTTATTAAAATTTATACAAGAAGATTGCAAATGTGGGTACACCGATTAATTAAAACATATACAAATTTTCATAAATTTGTGTCAAATTTCTGAGGATTAATTTTGGAGAAATGAGATTGTTTTTTGTTTACGTGAAAATGTAGTTTCAATGGAGAAAGGGAAGTTACGGTTATCAGAATTACGGGTCTCACGGAAAGCTTTTCAGTATTTTGTGCGATATATATAACTGTATGCAGAGTATATTCCTCCCATGCAGTTTAAACTATTTGACGTTAATCCATCCATCCACATTAATTAATTTACGTGGTCCATAATATTTAATTTTTTTTTTAGATATCAAGAAAAAATTAAATTTTTTTTAAAGTTGTCCTTAGAGGAGGATTTTTTTATATTTTCAATGAACAAATTAATATTAATATGGTCAATTTCGTTGTTAATTAATACTAAAAGGTGAATTTCTTAATATGTGTGAAGTTATCCAAAAATTAATTAAAGTGAGCGAGAGATTACCTAAGTTTTAGTAATTAAAATTCCCTAGTTTTAAGTGGCGCTATTAATATTTGGGAAGTCAAAGAAGTTATTCTTTGACCATCAATTTTTAAAGTACTATATTCACTCGATTCAAGTTTACTTATTTATTATTGACTTGACACACCGAAACAATAAATAATATAGTAATTTTATTATATCACCCCTAATTACCAAAATATTGAAAAATGATTGACACACTCAAACAATAAATAATATTGTAATTTTATTATATCACCCCCTAGTTATTATTATTAAATAACTAATTTTGACTATTATAAATCCAAAATATTGAAAAACGATAAGGGTAAAAATAGGTATAATATGATAAATTATTCATTAGTTTTCTAAATTGAACAAGTAAAAGTGGATATTTATTTTTAGTATAATGAACAAGTAAACTTGGACGGAAGAAGTATTTTAAATTATTAATTTATATTGCAACTTATGATTTTTTTTTTTTCTTTGGTTATTTTCAAATATATAAATTTTATTTCAAAACACT
This sequence comes from Nicotiana tabacum, assembly GCF_000715075.1. NCBI lineage: Eukaryota > Viridiplantae > Streptophyta > Magnoliopsida > Solanales > Solanaceae > Nicotiana > Nicotiana tabacum. The sequence goes on from NC_134094.1 coordinate 2,057,338, forward strand.
TGAATTCACATCAATCGTTACCAATGATCAAGCAAATAAGCAAGACGATTGTCTTTCTAGTTGCAATCTGCGAGGAACAAATTGAATAACATAAACAACTTTCAACCAGATTAATAAAGAAGAATTAAAACTTGTGGTTGCAAGTCAAAATTGATTTGCTAATTACAGCAAACTACTGATGACATCTAGTGCTGCAGTATTCTGGTCATCGTTACAAAATTTCTTAGACTATAATCTTTTCTCAAATGCCTATATTCGTATGAAAAATGAAACAAAACAAAAAATATTACATCTCTATGAAGTACTTTGAAAAAAATTACACACTGCTCGCTCCCCTACCCTATAATTCTCAAGAAACATAACTAGTGAAAAATGAGCTTCTGCCCCAATTATTTCAATCTATGTTGCTCGAACTCTTCAAAAATGTTGTTGGTATTTTTTGAAGATCCGACACGGGTGCAACAGCACTTTTGGAAAGTCTGAGCAACATAGATTTCAATGGTGTATATGCGCAACTAATAATAACCTATAATTATCAATTTGCTAGACCAATTTTTCTCCTTCAATCAACAACGGTTCAACGTCTCTTCTTGTTGTTCTTTCTTCTTTTTACTTGTTTCTCTAAACTTTCGATCCTTTTACCAAGAACAGAAGACGACGACGATGATGATGATGATAGACCTTGACTTGTGGGTTTTGATGCCTGGGGAAATGATGACTGAGCGTGCTTTTGTGCCACTAAGTGCTCTTGCGCTGCAGCAAATTTCTTGAGAGTATCGAAAAATGAGAGTCCCGGTTTTTGTTCAGATGGAGGACTGACAGGTATTATAGGAATGCGAAGTAACTTCTTAACTGCAGGATTTTTAATCACTGGCACACAAAGAAGACACAAGATGAAAAGTGAAACATGTTAACGACAATTTCAACAACTAAAAATTGCAAGACATGTATGCTTGTGCAGGAAATGAATCATAATACTAACCCAATCCGTAGGAGAGTGAAAAAAGATTTGAGGTCATCCAATAACAGAATACTGCCTGGAAAAAAAAAAACAATGATCGACATATCACTATAACCAATGAAAGAATAACCAACCAAGAAGGCAAGAACTCAAATCAACTCCGAACACAAGCACATACCACGAGCACATAGCATTTACAAGCATTACATAGCACATAAAGGTTAACCATAGGTTCACACAAGGGTGGAGGCACGGAGCTAGAAGTGCGGCTACGGGTTCGGCTGAACCTAGTAGTTTTTGGTCAAACAGTGCATTTGTGTTAAGAAATTCATTAAATATGTACAAATAGTAAATTTAGAACCCAGTTATTAGCAATTGAAGTTGTCGTTCCACAATTCAGAATCCATAAAGTTAAAATCCTAGTTCCGCCTCTGGGTTCACATGGTCCAACACGAACAACAATTGTGTTAAACATGATAGACACCCATAATAAATTAGTTGGGTCTCGATTATGACTTTTGACATGCAAAACGCTTATGATACGATCATTTAGTACCACTAGAAGAGAGAGCCAGCCGATAAAGGTAGAACCTTTGGGTGCACCAATCCCATATTCTAATACCTTGTGTAAGGTAAATATAGTGAAGTTATCTTTGAGCAATTAAGAAGTTAAGAATGCTTATAACTTGACCTATAATGTAGGTCAAGTTATGAAAGGAATGTTTAAGGATATCCTTAACAATCAAAAAAACCAACAGATAATGCATGTACTCAATCAGGAAACCCGGAAAAAAGAAGAAGATAACAACAAGGGGCGGAGCCAATGAAAAAGCTACGGGTTCATCTGAACCTAGTAACTTCGGTATAGGCCTTGTATATGTGTTAAAAATCCAGCTAAATAAGTGCAAAAATAAACTTTGAACCCAGTACGCGATGTGGTAGAATTCTAAATTTGAACCCATAAAGTTCAAATCATGGATCTACCTCTGATAACAGTCAGACACAACGCCAATTTGAAGCGAAAGCACATCATGTACTTCTGATGTACAAAAGTTCTACCTCATATTCTTCACTAGCGTAATAGGAATGGATAAATACATGATAAATCATTATGCATGAGTTGGTTTGGATTATGTACCTTAGGAAAACCAGCAGTAAATGGGATAGTTAAAGCAGCAAAGGCTCGTGAGACATTTTTTATAGTTTTAGCATGAGCATTTCCTTCCAACCCTTCTTGCGCATTGCACTGAGAAAGAACAAACTCTGGTTAACAAAAAGGGTCAGAAATTGTATTGGTGTAAAGATATCTAGACAGAGACAACAGGATTTGTTAGAGAATAGAAAAAGGGGCACCACAAAATAATACACCGAAATGAACAAAAGCACAACTCACCTCCACCGTTATCCAGAATGTCAATGCAGTCAAAACAGGGAAGATGTACATACTATCTGGAGTAGTTAGATCAGTAAACCAAAGCACTCCCCCCTGTTTGAAAGAAGGGACTTTTTCCACCATGTTTGAAATCTGAATTTTAGGCGATAAATTTAACTTTTTAGTAATGAATATGGAAGGGAGAGAGAAAAAAAGGACATTATAGATAGCAGAAAGTGGATAAACTTACAGCCATAAAGAAACTAACAAAGATTGGCCCTTGTATTAGAATTCCTTTTAAGGGAGTGAAGGGTGAAACTCCATATCTGCAAGAATGTCATAGATTGAAAAGACATCCATCATGTCGAAACATTTCAGTCAATTATGAGGCCAATTATATGTTGAGCATACATAAGATAATTAAGGACTCCAATGAAACTATGGATTTGCATTTTAGTTCTTCTCCAAACAAGTCATACATATGATTTAATGAGAAGTTGCTTACTCATTCATTGCTGCTTTCATTTTTTGTTGACCTTCAGCGACAGCTGCCGGAGCCATACCCTAGTAAAAGGTAAGAAGTTTAACTAGGTAATTCTAGCAGACTAGCTTAATTAGAACGAAAAATATCATGGGAGTTTTATATAGTTTGTCACAAACAGTGGCTCCAGGGGTGCAGCTGACACACCTTCGCTGGAAAATTGCACTGTATTGCTAGGTAAAAGATTTTGTTTCATGCATATATATACTATATGTTGAATCACCTTGGCTTTTCCGTGTATTTAATTTTTTCTTTTTTTTTAACACCCCTTATTGAAAATTATGGCGCCACCATTGGTCACAAAGAGTATGGAACGCGTTGATATATTGGCTAAGTTAGATAGATATATAATCTATTTGGAACTAGTAACTAGAGATGATAATACAGAGGGTTCGAGTATAAGAATCTTGTACTAAAACAGAATGGCAATGTGTAATACTCCCTCCGGTCCACAATAAGTGACCAATTTGCATTTTTATTTTGGTTCAAAATAAGTGTCCATTTATATAATCAAGAAAAAATTCAATTTGTTTTTCCAAAATTACCCTTAAGTACATATCCCTAAAAAGTCTTTTACTCCTCACATTAACTATGTTGCAACATTTAATTAAGGGTAGTTTAGTCACACTAACTATTTTTGTCTAGAATTTTGTATTTCCTAAATGGGTGTGCCCAAAGCAAATTGGTCACTTATTGTGGACCGGAGGGAGTAATCAGTACAACAAGACCAAATAATGTATGTCAATGGCGATCGGAAGAGAATCATATCAAACTTACCCTATCTTGCATCTCTTGGTTAATCGCATCCAACTTTGGCTTCACAAGCTGCAAAAGACATGCATGTTAATAAATGGATGATTTGTGAATTTTCACCAAAAAACGAAGAAAAGAAAAAGGATGAATTGTGAAGAAACCCAAAATTAGCAAAGATAGACTATAAATTAACGGGAAACAACTATAATTCTTTTCTTTTTTGCATTGGGCTTGTGTAAGAGATGCAGAACGAGGGACTAGATTCTGATGAGCAAATGGTTTGGTTACTTCAACATTTTCGAATAGTATCTAAAAGTTTACAGAAAGCTCCGCGTCTGCCTAAGTGAACTTCGCATAGCGGGTCTCACATCAATTTAAGGATAAGGGTTGTGGCAAGTAGACAGCCAGTAAAAATAGTCAAACTTCAATAAAAGTTGAATGAAACGCCTGAACAGTTTCGAACCCTAGAATCAGGAAGTGATGCTGGCTGCCTACATTACACTTTCTTGCTTTCTTGGCTCTTGGGGTGCGGCCTTCCCGGACCTTGCGTGTACACAAGATGCTTCGTGCACCAGATTGCCTTTTTTTTAAGAAATAAAATGCTTGGCCTGAGCTGACTTAACTTGAGTTAAACTTTCTAGTTGGTATATTTTTTGATAAAGTAATAATATTATTTGATTTGGGACAAATACCATATACAAAACAATATAATAGAAAGTAGAGAATCTACATCAAGCTTTGTAGTTTATAATCGACTTAATCTTGGGGCAATTAATTTGAGCTTGACCTATAAGGCTACAACATGATTGCTCAGTACATTTTCAACACAATTTCTAAAATTATTGTACATCAGATTAAGATATCAAGCACATCCAGTACAATTCTGGAAAATGTCAATACACGTTAACAAAGACCAAAGACATTCAAAGATTAAGAATTTATATAGCAACTCTGCGTACTAAAATATTACTGTATTTTTTTTTAAGCTGGTGAAGAAGTTGATATAGTTAGGGCTACGAGAAAAGAAATCAGTTGTCACTGTCTGCTTCAGACAAACAAAACAGCATAACCACCTTCTCCCTAGACTTTGCGAAGACAAAATTTTCATTTTGTACAGCATATGTATGTCGAACAGAACCTGTTTACCACGAATTTTGTACTTTCTAGCTGACTTGAACAAGTAACAAGCAAAGATAATAGTGATCAAGTCGAGCCTGAGCGCTGTTATAGTGTTATCATGAGTTGGTTAAGCTATAAGCTAAATCCAAGTCAAGCTCGAGCAAGTAGGTTTATGAAACAACTCATGTACATGCACACCTGAGCTATCTGTCTGATAAAGACCAGTGCATTTTATATGACCATGACAGTAACGTTAAGATCCATTAGAAACTTACCGCCAATTTTGAAGTGGCTTTGAGCTGATTAATCATTAATGGAAGGGTTATACATCGAATAATAATAGTTGTAGCAATTATTGATGCCCACCTGAAATATATTTCCAAAATGAAGTGGTCAGTCATTTCGTGACACTATAAAGCACAAGTTGATTGTAACTCGCGAATGTTACATTACAACGGCACAACCAAAAGAGAGAAACAAACTATGAATGTTAAGGTTTCCTAAGTATTTCAGAAGAAACATTTCCTATATCTGTCAAAATTCTTAGGAGCAAATCTCTCGAAACCGAAATTAAAAACACATCAAAAGTTACAAAAAGAAAAGAAAAAACTTCAATATATGCAATGCCTTCAAGCGTTTAGAATTAAACAGTTCTATAGTAAGAGTTCCAGCAAACATATGTCCATCTCCCGATTAATAAATGTCCAAAAACCAAATCAATCAACATGACATACTATAAATTCAAAATATCGTCTCAAATTAAACCCCAACGTTTTATTACACTAAACACACATGCACATACTTTTATATATGAAATACAAGTAAAAAGATTCATAAACTATATTATCCCTCTCTTTCTCACCTAAAAATTCAGAGACAGATCAAGGATTTGAACATAACAGTTTCGAGTTTGGGATTCAATACCAGAAATTATTTGATTTACTAGGATCGAAATCAATTATTTCTACTTCTTTAATCAATTTTATAACACATATATAAGATCGAGCCAAAGCTACCCATAACTTACACTCTACATCCGCCCCTGCCTAAAATTTATCCAAAGAGGAATAACTATACCAAACTCTTTCCTTTTTACTACTACATCAATTGAAACAACAAGCAATATATCATGCTATTCTTACCAATCAACAACAACAACTACTACTACTACTCAGTCCCAAACAAGTTGGGGTCGGCTATATAAATCCCCACTGAGCATGTTACTCCGTTCAAAATCATCTCATGCCAATATTATCCAAATAGAAATAAAAATTAATCTTACCAATCAAATCCAGTAAAAATATGAACATAATCAATCAAGTACTGCAACGCCTGCACGGGCAAATACGACTCAGCAGCAGCAACTGCCACCTCATTCAATGCTGGAACTTGAGAAGTTACAACCTCGACAGCCTTATCTGCCAGCTCAGCAACTTCACTTATGTGCTCTATCTTCTCTGTTCCACCGCCACTAACACTACTAGACATATTCCTAGTGAACATTGAGCCCAAACTCATACAAATCATGTGTTGTGAAGGGCGAAATCTTCGATCTTGAAATGGGCTTTTGGGCCCATTTAAACTGTTAATTCCACTTTTCACATAATGGGGTTGTAAAAAAGTGGAAAATCTTGGATTTTTACAAATGGGTTCTTGAGTTTTTTTATCATCATCATGTGGGTAACAAAATGCTGGAGTAATAACTCTTTGTTGCTGATAAAGAAACTTAGCTCTTGTTGTTAAGTTCCTTCTATAAGCCATTTGAATCTGCTTCCTTCAAAAAAAATGAAATTTATAGCTGCACAAATTAGTACATCAAACACCAAAGATTAAACCTTCATAATTCTTCCCAAGTGGGTGTTAGAGTTACCCGATATTTGTGCTGGCTCAGACACCACATTCACAAAAAATAAGAAAAAAAATTGAATTTTTATAATCATTCAACTATAAAGGGCAGCCGTGATGTACTAAACTACCGGTGTGCACCGGTCGGGAAAGGGCTGGACCACAAGAGTCTATTGTATGCAGTCTTACACTGCATTTCTGCCAGAGGTTGTTTCCACGGCTCGAACTGTGACCTCCTGGTCACATGGCAGCAACTTTACCAGTTACGCCAAGGCTCCCCTTCGGCCACTCAGCAAATATGATGCACAGAAAATATCTAATAAAGACATAGGCGGATCCAGCATATATGTATATCTATATATTGTCTTAAAAAAATATTCAATTTTTTTGCTGAACAAGTTAGTAAATCAAACACCAGAAAGGATTAAAACTCTATAATCATTCAGTAACTATGATACAGAGAAAATACCTAAAATTGAAGAATATGAAAGAAATATTCAAAAATATAATTTCAGATCCCAATTATTTCTATTGACAATTCAAAACATAGAGAATAACAGCTTACAGTTAATTACAGGAACTGCTAAAATGGGCAGGGTTTTTCGGTTTTTTGGGGGTTTTAGGAGCAAGATGGTGTCAGCCAGTAGAAGTGATAATACAAAACTAGCCCTGGCGTAAACTATCTTTTTATAAATATTACACTAAACACCCCTGTAATATAACTCAATTATACTCACACACCCTTCATTACAAAATCAAACACTTTAAGGGTGTATTTGGTATGAAGGAAAATATTTTCCTTGGAAAATGAATTGTGTTATCACTTAATTCCCATGTTTGATTGGTGAATGAAAAACTTTTTTCGGAAAATATTTTCTAGTGTTTGATTAGAGAATATAAAATATTTTTAGGAAAATAATTTTCTATGCTACTCTCCTCAACACACCTTTCCCAAAATTCTCATATTTCCTGTACTCCCCCCTCCCCAAACCCCCCAACTTTGTTTTCTTTAAGAATTTAATTATTCTTTTCAAAATTCACACAAACCCCAAGGAACTACATAAATCCAAAGGAACTAATATTCTGATATACTTTTTCACATAAAAACATTGAAATTTGTGCTCCATGATTAAAGAGAAAATACTTTTTTTCTTGTTGAAATAAAATAAAAATAATCTTTCTATAATATGAAAAAGTATTCATTTATTGAAATGAAATAAAATACTTTTTCTTCATCATGAAAAGAAAATACTCATTTTGTTGAAATAAAAAAAACACGTCTTTACTACATTTTGTTGAAATAAAAAAAAAAATTTAATTACATTTTATTGAAACGGAAGAAAATAATTTTTCTACATCATGAAAAGAAAATACTCATTTTGTTGAAATGAAAGAAAATGCTTTTGACTATATTTTGTTAAAACAAAACAAAATACTTTTTCTACATCATAAAAAGAAAATATTCATTTTGTTGAAATGAAAGAAAATACTTTTTCTACATCATGAAAAAAAATACTCATTTTATTGAAATGAAAGAAAATATTTTTTCTACATCATAAAAAGAAAGTACTTTTTTTATTGAAGTGAAAGAAAATACTATTTTTTACGTCATGAAAAGAAAATATTCATTTTGTTAAAATAGAAAAAAAAAACACTCAATCCACAACATGAAAAGAAAGTACCTTTAATATTTTTTCTATTAAGGGTGGTGGTGGGGGGTCGAGGGTAAGGGTGTGGGGTTGGAGGTGGGTAGGGGTGGAGGGTGGACGGGGGTAGGGATGGGGGTGGTGGCGTTAGGGGTGGGGTAGGGTGGGTTGGTAGGGATGGGGAATAGAGTGAGGAAGATTGAAAAGAGCTTTGAAAAATATTTTCCTTCTCTTGATTGTGAAAACATTTTCTTCCACTTGGAGAAAAATATTTTCCAAAACATTTAAGCTAATCAAACATGAGAAAATTGAAAAACATTTCCGAAATATATTTTCCTTCATACCAAACACACCCTAAATTATAGGGATTTTTAAATGATCTAAATATGTAATTTTAATACCATCTGAATAAAACGTATATAAACTCATACATTATACATTTTCTAGGATACATTAGTACATACATGAGTTTCTTGCTCAATTATTTTGGTGCCAAGTTTTTGTTCATAATAATGTATAATTATAAATATCAATTTCATTTTCTGAAAGAGGTATAATAAGGTACAATGCAATAAGTTTAATCGTAGAAATGCTAAGCTGCAACCAGTTACAATTTAAATATGTAACCTATTTTGTTACATATAACTGGTTATTCGCCTATTAATATTTTGTTACATATAACCGGTTACTTATAAGTTTCAAACTAAACAATCCAATTGGAAGAAAATAACCTGCCGTCATTATTAGTTACATATAATTTTTTTCTCAAAATTTGAGCTCTTCATTTATAATTCTTGAATAGATAATGACCTTTAAAAAACAGAAAAATTTCGCATACATAGTATTCAGTTATTGCTCAATGTAGCATAACACATAATTTATTAAAGGGCTAACCAGAGGTCTCGGATTTGAGTCCCTGAGTATGGAGTCGCCTTTGTTAGGGAGCGCTTTACCCTCCAATGTGTGATTTCCTCGCGCGAATCCGGCCCCAATGTGGATACCGGACACCGGGTGGAAAACCAAAAAAAAAAAGGCCTAGAAAAATTCAATCGATAAAACAATATTAAGCACACTTGGATTTCTATATTTATCAAAGAGCAACAATTTTTAATTATATAAGGAGTTACAATTCGATGAGAAATACTTTTTGTTAAGTCATTTTCGATTGGAAAATTTATATTTAGCTAATAAAGAGCAACAATGAATTTCTACATTTATTAGAGAAATTGATAATCGTTGATAAATAAGGAGTTACCATTCGAGAAGAACTTTTTTTATATCATTTACTATCGAAGATTTTATATGTAACTAATACGAAAGTCTAAAGTGGTGGAAAGAAAATATAGAAAACAAGTAAATCGCATTTGGGACTTATAAATCACGATTAAGGAAATGTACAATAGAGCAAAGACAAGGTTTAGGGCTGTGAAAAGTGACTCGAGATACTTTCTGGTCGTGATGGGGTTGCATCAGGGTTTAGTTCTTAGCCATTTCTTGTTCGCCTTGGTGACGGATGTATTGACGTGGCACATCAAGGGGGAGGTGTCATGGTGCATGTTAGTTATTGATGACGTAGTCCTGATTGACGAGAGGAGAGACAAAGTTAACTTTATGCTAGAGGTTTGGAGACAAACCCTAAAAATTAAAGGGTTCACGTTGAGCAGGACTAAAACTGATTACATGGAATGCAAGTTCAATGGCGTTACTCATGAGGACATATGGAAGTAAGGCTTGATTCATAAGTCATCCCCAGAGGGGTAGTTTCAAGTATCTTGGATATGGAAACCAAGGTAACCGAAAAATTGATGAGGATCTCACACACCGTATTGGAGTAGGTTGGATGAAATGATGGCTTGCTTCTGGTGTTTTATATGATAAAAAGGTACCATCAAGACTTAAAAGCAAGTTCTACATAGTGGTGATTGGGCCGACTTTATTATATGGGGTATAGTATTAGCCAGCTAAGAAATCGCATATCTAGAGGATGAAAGTAGCGAAAATAAGGATTTTGAGATGGATGCGTGGGTGTACTAGGAGAGACAAGGTCAGGAATAAAGATATTTAGGACAAGGTGAGGGTGGCCTCTGTGGAGGAGAAGATGCAGGAAGTGGGATGAGATGGTACGAGCATGTAAGAGGATATGCTTGGATGCCCCAATAAGTAGGTGTGAGAGGTTGTACATGATGGGTTTCATGAGGGGTAGAGGAAGACCTAAGAAATATTGGGTAGAGGTGATTAGACATGATATAACGCATCTTCAGCTTGTTGCGGACATGATCCTTAATAGAAGGTTGTGAAAGTCAATGATTAGGGTAGAAGGTGATAGCATCCTAGGAAGCTCAACTCTATTTAAGGACAAGGACAAAACTTTAGAATCTCAAAGATGGCCTTTAACAAGATGTCAAGCTAAAGAGTTGCAAAACAAGGCCATTAGACTTCAAGTGCAAATAAAGAAGTTGTTAATTGGGAGGAAGAGGTTAAGGATAAAGGATGTGAATTGGCTAGGTGATAGCATCAAGGACACATAGAGTTTTGGAAGCTCCAAGAAAGTCATTTACGAGATCTCAAGCTAAAGAGTTGTTGGACTTCAATGGAGAATAAAGAAGTTTTTAATTGTAGAGGAAGAGCTCAAGCCCAAAGGAGATGAATTGTCCAAGTTTTACAATTATTTGGTGGCCCAAATTGATGTCCAAGAGGAGGAAGATTGGGTCACTAAATCAGCCCTTGAAGTCCACCAAAAGGGGTCAAAATGAGCTTAAAAGAAGTCCAAAATTGAGTGTTTCAAAAGGAGCCCAATTGGAGTCCAAATCAATGGCCCAAACTAGTAGTTTTAAGGCCAAATCTGTCCCAAAGGTATTTGGCCGCCCCCTACCTAATTTTGTGACTTTTCTTATTTCTTAACAACCACCCTACCTAATTTTGATGACTTTTGTTACCCCTTAGCAGCCCCCTACCTAATTTTGATAACTTTTGTTACACCTTAACAACCCCTACCTAATTTTAAGGACTTTTACTTCTAAAAATAAGGAGTTCTTCTCACTCATTAAGGACTTCATTATTAATTAAGACTATTATACTTTGAGAGTTCTTTTGAACCTTTGTTACTTATGCTTTGAGATTTATCTTTCAACATTTACTAGTTTTTAGTTCAAGGTAGTAAGATAACTTATTTATTGTGATATCATTGATTACTTCGTGGTATTCTTAGAAGGCGATTAATACGAGTTATTAATTGTTGTCTCGAGTTACTCGTAAAGGGGTCAAGATCTGAATCTATTATTTTGATTTGTTTTTAAGTAAAGGCGTTTGATTTCGTAAATAAATTAAAACATTGTTGCTTGGATCTTGTCAAGGCTATAGAACTTGCGTTCTTTGAAGGTCTTGGAATTCTTTCCTTGAATTTTCCCATATCCTTTATTTTCTGCACTTTATTTCTAGTTGCTCAATTCCTTATTATTATTGCTTCCGCATTTAATTCTCAAATTCTTACTCTAGTTTGGATCCCCGACCTTGTTGTTATCAAAAGGTTAGTAGGTAATATAGCATCCGGCCTTTCCATACCGATAACTTTAGTATTATTCTTGTTCTGGCTATCCTAGTGTAATGACCCGACTAGTCATTTTGAGCCCCAGCGCGTCGTTCAGCATTTTGAGACCACGAGTAGCTTCACTTCAGGTATTATGACTTGCACGCGTGGTCGGAATTGAAATTTCGGAAGTTCGGAGTTGATTTGGAAAGAAAATTCTCATTTCAAAAGCTTTAAGTTGGAAGAATTGACTAAAGTTGGATTTTGAGTAAACGATATCGGAATCAGGATTTGAAGGTTCTAACAAGTTTGTAAGATGATTTCGGATTTGAGCGTATGTCCGTATCGGGTTTTGGACAACCCGTGAGTGTTTCGGCACCTATTGTGGAAGTTAGCATTTTGGAAGAATTTCATAAATTTGGGTTGAAGTGCATTTCAAGGTTATCGATATCTGTTTGGGATTCCGAGTATGGGAATAGCTCTGTATGGTGATTCTGGAATTGGAAGCGCGTCCAGAAGTGGATTCGGAGGTCCGTAGGTCATTTTGAAGTCATTTGGCTAAAGCTAGAAATTTGAAGATTTTTGAGAAGTTTTGACCCGAAGTGGACTTTTTGATATCGGGGTCGGATTCTGATTCCGGAAGTTGGAGTAGGTCTGTAATATCGAATATGACTTATGTGCAAAATTTGAGGTCAAACGGATGTGATTTGATAGGTTCCAGAATCGAATGTAGAAGCTTGAAGTTCTAAAGTTCATTAATCTTGAATTGGGGTGCGATTTATGATTTCGATGTTGTTTGATGTGATTGGAGGCCTCGAGCAAGTTTGTGTTATGTTATGGGACTAGTTGATATGATTGGACGGGGTCCGGGGGCCTCAAGTGTATTTCGGGGTGATTTCGGATCATTTCAGACTGTTTTGCAATAGCTGATGCTGGTGTCTGGTGTTGTTCTTCGCGTTCGCGAGGATACTCTCTCGTTCGCGAAGAAGGATTTGGCTTCTAGGATTTTGTTCTTCGCGTTCGCGAAGAGATGCTAGCATTCGCGAAAACAATCTTTGTTCCATAGGTCTGACTTCGGAGGCTCATATCTCACAATCTATAAGGAATTTGGAGATGATCCAAAAATAAAAACTGTAGCCCTTTGTGTCTAGTTTTCAAAAAAGTAAACCGTTTAGCATATGGATTTGCCGTACAAAAAGTTATGGCTGGTACACTATAGGTTGTCCGGGAAGATGAAGAAATTTGTATTTCACATGTCTGACTTTGACAGCTTATATCTCAAAATATATAAGAAATTGGGATATGGTCAACATATGCATTTATAGCCCTTGATGTCTAGTTTCAAGAAAGTCAACCCATTTGTGATTTGGAGTTTTGTACAAAACGTTATGACCATTATACTAGGGACTGTCTCAGAAGAGTTTGAAAATGGCTTCTCAGAATTTTGTTCATCGCGAACGCGATGGGGGTCTCGCGAACGCGATGAAGGGTCGCCTGGGAAGTGTTTAAGTTTGAAAAAATGGATTTGGCTCATTTCCTCCATGGGAGCCGACCTAGGAGCGATTTTGGAGCTCCATTTTCATCATTTATGTCAAGGTAAGTGATTCCTACCTATTGCAAGTTAAATACTTGGTTTATATACGAATTTAGGCGTGAAAATTCATGGACATTAGTAGAAATTTGGGGTTTTGAAGAAAAACTTAGAAATTGGTATTTTTGAATTTTAACCACGAAAATTACTATGGGATTGGATGGAAATGGTATATTTGAGTTCTTGAGAGTATGGGTAACGATTCCCTCCAAAAATATCCGAACTTCGGGCATGTGGGCCCGGGATGAATTTTAGGAATTTTACCATTTTGGATAGGATAATTTATTTAATAGATAAATTTTAACTTATTTAACATGTATTAATTATTTCATATAACTTTTGGATAGTTTCGGATTTTCGGCACCGAATTGGGATTTTTACACGACATCGTGATCGGAAGTGGGCATTGAGACAAGGTAAGTCTCTTGTCTAATCTTGTGAGGGGTGAAATACCCCATAGGGATTAAATTAAATAATTATTGCTAATTGCGGGGCTACGTACGCACGAGGTGATGAGAGTTCATGCGTAGCTACTATTAATGCTAAAGTATGGGTAGTTTAGGACTCAAAGCATGAATTACTTGTGTAAATTGTATTCTTTATTAATTAAATTATTCGATGTATATATTGTGAATTGTTATGAAAGGTATTACAAGATGAAATTTTTATATGCTTAATTTTTGTTTAGATTAATTAATTGTTGAAATAAATTGTTTATCTTCTCGAATCAATCTTGAAATAAATACTCTCATTCCGGAGGTACATAAGAATATGTCCTCCTTTCTTGTGGATCGGGCCGAACGCCTGGGCAGAATAGATGCATCTATGGATCGTGTCGCTCGTCCCTCGACAGTGTACACAAAACTCTAGATCGGGCCGTACGAGCTCGGCAGAAATCGTGCTTAATAATCATAATTACACGATACTTTGATGGTTTATTTCAGCTTGCAAAGCTAATTGATAAATTGGAGATCTTTGGAATATGGAAAAATTGTTATTCCTGCTTGTTAAGGAATTATTTGTTATTCTAGTAAATGAGACAAATTTATAAATTGGAAATTATTTGATTTGAAGGAATTTAATTAATACATTGAGAATTGTTGCATTTGAAGGAATTTAATTATTTCTGCTGGTTAAATAAATTATTGTAAATTCTTTGAATCATGCTGACTTGAATAATTATAATTTATTCCATTTATTATTATTGACCCTTAGTGAGTGTCAAAGTCGGCCATCTCGTCTGTACCACTTCGAGATTAGGCTTGATACTTACTGGGTACACGTTATTTACGTACTCATGTTGCACTTGCTGCACATTTTATTGTGCAGGTACATATTTGTCTAGTGGCCTTGTGGGCACAGAGGTGTGGTTAATAATTGTGGGGACATATGTGAGCTGAATTTTGTATTACGATGCGCAGCCAACACAGTCTCCTTCAGAAATATTATATTTTCCTGTCTAATTTGTATTCTTAACAGATACTGTATTTTATTTTTAATTCTCTAGTAAATACTCGTGTACTTGTGACACCGGGTTTTGGGATGATTATGGGTGCACTGTATTGGAAATTTTTAAAGATATTATTACGCATTTTGTAAATTTTATCTTCTGTTTAATTGAGGGGAACACCTATGACTTCAAAAATATTAAAATAAGAATTTATTTAGTATTTATTGCTGGCTTGTCTGACAGCAGTGTCCGGCGCCATCATGGCCTTTATGGATTTTGGGTCGTGACAACACGGTATCAGAGCACTAGGTTCACTTAGGTCTCACGAGTCATGAGCAAGTCTAGTAGAGTCTTGTGGATCGGTACGGAGACATTTGTACTTATCTTCGAGAGGCTATAGGGCTGTTAGGAACTCCCTTTTTTATTCCTCATCGTGCGATTTGATTCTTTTGAGGCTTATGCCTTCATTTCCTTCCTACTCAATCTTATGCGACGTGAAGCTCTTGTTATAAATTGGGGATCGAGGAAATTTTTAATGATACTACAGATGTAGTACAAGATGCATCTCCTTGTGTAACTAACTGGGCTATTGTCGTCGCCTTGCGAAAGGCCGCTCTGTCATTTCACATTAAGTATCGGTACTACCTAAGATTTTGAGATTTGGCATTGATTGTTATGACGATTCGTGCGTTGTTATCGCACAGTGTTTATGAAATGATAAAATGCCCGTCTATGTGTCAGGGCAGTAAACGACTTGAAAGAAGGTTTTCTCAGTACATGATTCATAGGTTCCATATTTTAATTCCAGCGGAGAAAAGGCAATCGGACTATGAATGTTCAGTTTTGGGGTTGATGGAGTAACGAAGCTTGATATTTTCGAGTGTGGTAGAATTCTCAATTTTGATGTGGTGTCATCGCCTTGTAAAATGCGTTAAGGTTCGCCGGTATTATGGTTTTCTTCAACTCGCCTTCACGACGGGGTGTTATGAATTGGTATAGGGGAAGCAGTCGTTAGAGATCGCGGTGTGTAGTGATTCAGGATCGAAGCAGCGTTCCTAGTATTGATGTCTCGAGAAGGATGATCGTCATAAAGGTTTAAAGCTGGTAACGAGCTATTGGTTCAAGTGCTACAGAGATGAATTTTTAGTTAAGGCAACAACTGGGCAGCAAAGGATGAGGAAGGACATGTGGAAAGTGTCTTGTGGTGGTTAAGTTCCTAGGAGGCCAAGTGTGAGAAACAAAAGTCAAGTAGTTGCTTAAAGAAGAGTGGCAAGGTAGAATATGAGTTATGTTGTAGGATAACTACATGGCTTGAGGAAAGTTTGAAGTGATTTGGGATTTAGGATGGACAGTGACTAGGTCTACGGACTTAAGTTGTAATATTAGCTGCTATATTTAGGAAGATTGGATACAATAAGAGGGAGTTGCTTGATATGAAGAGGGATACAACATGACTTTGAATTGAAATGTATTGTCGCAACTTTAGTTGACGTTCATGAGGAGTGAATGGACTAGTGCAGTTGGTGAATGAGCTCGGACTTAGGATGATCTACTGATTTAGTAGTATTTGCACCCAGTGCAGTGGCGTTGGAATATGTTGGTATGTAATTTTCACATGTGGGTTATCTCCTGTGAGCAAGTTAGCGGTTGTGTGGTATTGAAAAAGCTTCTGCTAAGAATTCTACTGGCTACCCGGTAATAGATTTAATAT
Source organism: Nicotiana tabacum (assembly GCF_000715075.1). Classification (NCBI taxonomy): domain Eukaryota; kingdom Viridiplantae; phylum Streptophyta; class Magnoliopsida; order Solanales; family Solanaceae; genus Nicotiana; species Nicotiana tabacum. The sequence continues at coordinate 2,073,853 of NC_134094.1, forward strand.
TTAAATGTGGCTAGTGGTTCGAAGTGTTTATTAAAGGTTAATAGAAGGATTTCGAGAAATTTGGCAAGTTGCGTATGCATGATCATGTCGACGATGAAGAAAGAATCTTGGTGGGTTCCAGAGCTATGTAATTGTAGCTTCAAGCTAAGTGGGAGAGTCGCACCATCTACAATTGGATTGCATGGTTGTCTATTTGTGAGGTTCCTGGTTATCGGTGTATTGGTGGGTCATTGCAACTAAGGAAAGAAAACACCAGTGGTAATCTGAGCAAAGGATTTGGGGAATGTGTGCCATATTTAGCCTTATCAATTCATATTCATATTTTTGGAAGACTCAACGTTTATGCTTCGTGTAGATGTAATGCACAGGGAAAGTGAGACAGTCGGGTGTTTCCTTGAGAAAGTGTCCACGTGCTAGCAGGGCCTTGGAGTTGATCATGTTTGGGAACAAGTCAGAATAAGTGACTCTCAATAACAGTCTTAGCGGGTTCAAAAATTTAAAGTGCGGTGTCTAAGGATCTCGAGTCCATAGTATGGTTGAGTATCGAGCTTTTGCAGCATATTATGAAACGGGGCTTGGAGTACTCTACGTTATCTTCAGGTTGTGGTGTAGCATTTGAGAAACGAAAGAAAATAACTTCGAATTCATAAAAGAAGTATCAGAATGGGTGTACCAGTTGAAGATGAAAAAGAGCGCACAAGGAGGGGTATGAGATGATTTGTGGATTTTGAAACAACGAGGTCTCATGAAATAAGGTCACTCAGGATGAGTGCGGATTTGAGTTCGTGATATAATGAATGAATTTATTATTATTTCTAAGGCAAGTTGAGAATAAATTGAGAAAAGACGGATCGACTAATAATGGTTGAATTGGCATGATGGTCACAATGATTAATTCCTTCAGCGCATTGAATTATGCATGTGATTTGTGGCGGTACGTGCGAGGCTTGACGGCCGCCATAATTGATTTTATTTGGAGGAATTCAAGTATTAGGGCATGTTATGTGTAGCGGGATCCCAGAAGAGTTATGGTGGTTTAGACCACTACTTGTGGCCTGTATGTTTCTGCGGATATGAGGATCCAGTTGCATATTGCAATGGTCCTGAAATAAGTTAAGTATAAGGTTTCTATATGATGAAGTATTTACCTTATTAGTGGTTCGGGAGTTATGATGGAATTCTTGCACTCTTTCGCATTGGCGTAATTAAGTGCATTAAGTAGTATGGGATTCGAAAGTTGAGGATTCAAGATTTCGGTTAGGTGTTGACAAGGATGTCATGAGCTCGAATGAGTAGGAAAATAGATTTAGATGTTTAAAGCAAGATGGTATTGTTTTCGGCATCACCTAAGATCGATGTCAGGTGTAAGAGACCTTGTGTATTGATTTGTGGATTCTTGATATGCTTTACAACATTAGTGTAACCGGTAGCATGGATGTGCAGACTTGTTACCTGGTGCGGAAGGTCGTGGGAGTGTGTCTCACGAAAAAATTGTATAAGAGTGACATGTAGTCACTTGATTGAGTGAATATTGAAATCAAGTATGAAGATTGTGGTAATATCATTGATTCGAGAATTTATGATTGAAGGGCGCTCGATTTATTCGGTTGTGGACTGTGGAAGTTTGTTTCGGTTATGATGATTGTTCTTGTGTGTTATGGGAAAAGGGGTTATTATGGATCCTTGAAAGGTTATTAGCCTAGTACGATGCGATCAGAATCGGCTTGAGGTCTGTGGATGGATTTGAATATGAATATGGGCTCTATATCATGCCGGATGTGTTTATTTCAGCATAAACGCTCCTTATGGAAGAGTATTCGGATGTTGGATGTCGTTTCATCGTCGATTATTTCATGTAATACTATATTGTGCCATGTGAGTTGCGAAACAGCTTGATAAATTTCTTATGTGTTGAGGTTCCGCGTAGCGATGGTGCCATGTGAGCCGGATGGCTCTCGAGATTAAGATCATATATCGCACATTAGTCGTGCTTGAATTTTGTAGCATATGGCGTTGTCGGTCCTTCCATGGATGATATTATGCACTGAGCCTACTTGTGTCCGATATTCGAATATTTTGTAGTAATGAGCATTCTAGCTCGGTGAGTATTTTCTTATAGATTCTTTTGTGCGAATCGGGTGGCACACCGCCACGGGTATGTCGTTTGGATTGGGTTGCACGCCGCAACGGTATCATGTGTGGATCGGGTTGCACGCCGCAACACTGTGATGTTGAGTACAGTCCCGTATATTCTATTTTGTGTGTTTTGTGTCCCATTTTCTGAGAAAGGTTCATGATACCTTTTCAGTTGTCTAATTAGTTACGTGGGTTGAGTAATCCTTTCCAGAGTTCATTTTTCCTTAGGTAGCACGTTTGGGTTTGTAGCTTATTGGCACATTGTGGCACCATATGAGACTTTTGGCAGCGTCTGCGGTGGCTTATTGCCCGAACAGCTTATACTAGGTGAGATGAGACTATTGGACCGGAAATAAGTACAATCAGATTTATATAAGGTATAATAAGGAACAAATATCGCTATTCAGTTCAGAAGGAGGTAATGGTCCTTGTCAGGAGGGGCGACCCCATGATTTGATTGATTCAGCAGGTAGTTATGAATTTTTACATATCTCTTTCGTCGTGGCGGTATTGCAAGAGTTGGAACAAGACTTATATATGTCATGCGGAGCATTGTGAGAATCAGATTCGTGGAATTGCAGCTATTGTTATCAGAGGATGTTATTATGGTCATGTGAGTTATGCAGTGCATAGTCTGAATTCAACAAAGGTATGCAATCATGTATCAGTGTATCGTGTAGTGATTGATACGGTGTTCGTATGATGGGAACATGCCTAGCAGAGAATTCCGGATGTTGGAATTGGACTCTAAGGTTTATTTGGCTAAGTAAAAAGGGAGAATCTTCATACTGGCTCAAGCTAGTGTGCTCAACTGAGTTGTGGCAGCACGGGTAAGTGCACGAGGTATTAAACAGTAATTTCGGACAACCCCAAAGCAGACCTTAGCACGTTCGAGGATGAACGCATGTTTAAGTGGGAGAGAATGTAACGACCCGACCAGTCGTTTTGAGCCCTAGCGCGTCGTTCAGCATTTTGAGACCACGAGTAGCTTCACTTCAGGTATTATGACTTGCACGCGTGGTTGGAATTGAAATTTCGGAAGTTAAGAGTTGATTTGGAAAGAAAATTCTCATTTCATAAGCTTTAAGTTGGAAGAATTGACTAAAGTTGGATTTTTGAGTAAACGATATTGGAATCGGGATTTGAAGGTTCTAACAGGTTCGTATGATGATTTCGGACTTGGGCGTATGTCCGTATGGGATTTTTGGATAACCCGTGAGTGTTTCGGCACCTATTGTGGAAGTTAGCATTTTGGAAGAATTCCATAAATTTGGGTTGAAGTGCATTTCAAGGTTATCGATGTCTATTTGGGATTTCGAGTATGGAAATAGCTCCGTATGGTGATTCTGGAATTGGGAGCGCGTCCGGAAGTGGATTCGGAGGTCCGTAGGTCATTTTTGAGTCATTTGGCTAAAGCTAGAAATTTGAATGTTTTTGAGAAGTTTTGACCTGAAATGGACTTATTGATATCGGGGTCGGATTCCGATTCCGGAAGTTGGAGTAGGTCCGTAATATCGAATGTTACTTGTGTGCAAAATTTAAGGTCAATCGGACGTGATTTGATAGGTTCCGGAATCGAATATAGAAGTTTGAAGTTTTAAAGTTCATTAAGCTTGAATTGGAGTGAGATTCATGTTTTCGATGTTGTTTGCTATAATTTGAGGCCTCGAGCAAGTTTATGTTATGTTATGGGACTGGTTGGTATGATTGGACGGGGTCCCGGGGGCCTCGGGTGTGTTTCGGGGTGGTTTCAGATCATTTCGGACTGTTTTGCAATAGCTGATGCTGGTGTTTGGTGTTGTTCTTCGCGTTCGCGAGGATCCTCTCTCGTTCGCGAAGAAGGATTTAGCTTCTGGGATTTTGTTCTTCGCGTTCGCGAAGAAGAAAATCTCTGTTCCGCAGGTCTGACTTTGGAGGCTCATATCTCATAATCTATAAGTAATTTGGGGATGATCCAAAAATAAAATTGTAGCTCTTTATGTCTAGTTTTCAGAAAGGTAAACCGTTTAGCATTTGGATTTGTGTACAAAAAGTTATGGCTGGTACACTATAGGTTGTCCGGAAAGATGAAGAAATTTGTATTTCACAGGGCTCATTTTGACAGCTTATATCTTAAAATCTATAAGAAATTAGGAGATGATCAACATATGAAAGTTATAGCCCTTGATGTCTAGTTTTCACAAAGACAAACCATTTGTGATTTGGAGGTTTGTACAAAAAGTTATAACTATTATACTAGAGGCTATCTGAGAAGAGTTTGAAAATGACTTCTGAGAATTTTGTTCATCGCGAACGCGATGAGGGTCTCGCGAACGCGATGAAGGGTCGTCTGGGCAGTGTATAAGTTTGAAAAATGGGTTTGGCTCATTTCATCTCATTTCCTCCATGGGAGCCGACCTAGGAGCGATTTGGAGCTCCATTTTCATCGTTTATGTCAAGGTAAGTGATTCCTACCTATTGCAAGTTAAATACTTGGTTTATATACGAATTTAGGCATGAAAATTCATGAAAATTAGTAAAAATTTGGGGTTTTGAAGAATAACATAGAAATTGGTATTTTTGGATTTTAACCACGAAAATTACTATGGGATTGGATGGAAATGATATATTTGAGTTCTTGAGATTATGGGTAAAGATTCCCTCCGAAAATTTTTGAAATCCGGGCACGTGGGCCCGGAGTGAATTTTAGAAATTTTACCATTTTGGATAGGGTAATTTATCTAATAGATAAATTTTGAATTATTTAACATGTATTAATTATTTCATATAACTTTTGGATAGTTTTGGATTTTCGGCACCGAATTGGAATTTTTACACGACATCGTGATCGGAAGTGGGGCATTGAGACAAGGTAAGTCTCTTGTCTAATCTTGTGAGGGGGAAAATACCTCATAGGGATTAAATTAAATAAATGTTGCTAATTGCATGGGCTACATACACACGAGGTGACGAGAGTCCATGCGTAGCTACTATTAATGCTAAAGTGTGGGTAGTTTAAGACTCAAAGCATGAATTACTTGTGTAAATTGTATTCTTTATTAATTAAATTATTCGATGTATATATTGTGAATTGTTATGAAAGGTAGTAAAAGATGAAATTTTCATATGCTTAATTTTTGTTTAGATTAATTAATTATTGAAATAAATTGTTTATCCTCTCGAATCAATCTTGAAATAAATACTCTCATTCCGGAGGTACATAAGAATATGTCCTCCTTTCTTGTGGATCGGGCCGAACGCCTGGGCAGAATAGATGCATCTATGGATCGTGTCGCTCGTCCCTCGACAGTGTACACAAAACTCTAGATCGGGCCGTACGAGCTCGGCAGAAATCGTGCTTAATAATCATAATTACACGATACTTTGATGGTTTATTTCAGCTTGCAAAGCTAATTGATAAATTGGAGATCTTTGGAATATGGAAGAAATTGTTATTCGTGCTTGTTAAGGAATTATTTGTTATTCTTGTAAATGAGACAAATTTATAAATTGGAAATTATTTGATTTGAAGGAATTTAATTAATACATTGAGAATTGTTGCATTTGAAGGAATTTAATTATTTCTGCTGGTTAAATAAATTATTGTAAATTTTATGAATCATGCTGACTTGAATAATTATAATTTATTTCATTTATTATTATTGACCCTTAGTGAGTGTCAAAGTCGGTCATCTCGTCTCTACCACTTTGAGATTAGGCTTGATACTTACTGGGTACACGTTGTTTACGTACTCATGTTGCACTTGCTGCACATTTTATTGTGTAGGTACATATTTGTCTAGCGGTCTTGTGGGCGCAAAGGTATGGCTAATAATTGTGGGGATATATGTGAGTTGCATTATGTATTACGATCCGCAGCCAACAGAGTCTCCTTCAGAAATATTATATTTTCCTGTCTAATTTGTATTCTGGACAGATACTGTATTTTATTTTTAATTCCCTAGTAAATGCTCATGCACTTGTGACACCGGGGTTTGGGATGATTATGGGTTGCACTGTATTGGAAATTTTTAAAGATATTATTACGTATTTTGTAAACATCATCTTCTGCTATTTAATTGAGGGGAACAACTATAACTTCAAAAATAATAAAATAAGAATTTATTTAGTATTTATTGTTGGCTTGTCTAACAGCGGTGTCCGGCACCATCACGACCTTTATGGATTTTGGGTCGTGACACCTAGGATCCCTATTATTACATGTTGTTGCTTCTATTATGGTATGTTACTATCTTGTTGTTGCCTCCGTCTCTTTTTCATAATGTTTTCCTCATTTGTTATTCATTTATTTACTAACTGTGCTTAATTGAGCCGAGAGTCTATGAGAAACAAGTTCTCTACATGAGAGATTCTTCGGGGGTGCCCTCAGCACCGAGGAACATGTACAAGGGTGTATGTGCGACTCATTTAGATCATGAGCTGACAACAAAAGCAAGAAAATGACTTCTTATTTGGAATCGTGTTAGGTCTAATTCCTATTACTTTGGCTGGATTATTCGTAACTGCATATTTACAATATAGGCGTTGTGATTAGTTGGACCTTTGATTAATTAACATCTCTTTTTAATTGACCTCCTTCTATCTTTAATTCACAAGCACAGGAGGTCAAATTCCGATTGTTGTGAAAGTTACTGAATGAATCTATTTTTTTCTAATTCGATCTAAGAAGAAAAAAATTACGCTATGTAGGATTTGAACCTACGACATTGAATACATTATACCCTACTTAAATCCTACTTATAGAAATTCACTAGGTAGGTTGTTGTTGAATTATAAATCTCATTTTATAAATGCTCTTATAAATCGAACTTGGTGAAATGGGCTTACATTTATAAATTGTATTTTGTAATTGCGACTTATAAATTGCATATTTTAATTGCGATTTATAAAAGAGCATGTGTAATTGCGAATTATAAATCGCATCCTCCAATTGCTAATTATAAATCGGTTCTCCAATTGCAACGTATAATAATAAATCGCATTACTGATTGCGACTTATTATCGCTGAGACAATTGCGACATATACTTTTCTCAATTTCCGCTGTTAAAAAGTCTAATCACAACAGTTTTTGTCTTTATACCTTTCTCTTATACCCTCGAAAGGATAGAAGAGACGAATCGAAGAAGAGAGCAAAATGAGCGGAGCTCAAGCAATGAAGAGAATCCCACGCATCAAATTTCCACAGAGGCACTCTAAGCCTTCTGGTATTTCATCATCCTTATATCTTCTATTTCTACTCGTTCGCCCGTGTAATTTTTCTCTGTATTTATGAATATTTTGATGGATTCTTCACTTGTTTGAGCCTCTTTTTTTTCGGCTTACGTTTTAGAGCGGTATAGTATAGATTTTTCGTATCCGATCTCAATTAGTTTGGGATTGAAGCAAAGTTGATTGATTTATTTTGTTTACCTTATAGTTGTGTTTTGTTTCAATTAATGATATAACTGTGAAAGAAGTTGTTGGCGAGGAAGGAGGGGGGGGGATGGTGGTTTAGGATACCTAATTTTGCTTGCAGTGATGAGTATTTGGTTATCAGATTTGGTCGAAATTAGAAATTGTCTATGATTCTAGAAAAATACTAAAATTTGTATCTTTGTTATTCAAAAACTAGAACCTTGAGGTCTCAGGTTGAAACAGGAGGTATCACGTTATTTTTTCCCCTCTGCCTAAGTCTTGGTGGTCAGAGTTACCCGATAACTGTGCTGGTGAGAGGTAGCAGATACCCGGTAGAATAGTCGAGGTGTGTGCAAGCTGGCCCAAATACCATCGCCATCCAAAGAAAAACTGCAAATTAAGATCAATAGCGAGTAGTTTAACAAATAAGAAGCATCTTTCTTTCTCTTCCATTCACTTTTTTATGAGCATATGTGGAAGAAGATGAATTCTTTGCTCAAGTTCGAAATTTCTATTATTGGGGTGAGCTTGCTAAACAACTAGGACCTTATTGCCTAGAAATTATGTGAGTATTTTACAAAAACCTGGACATAAACTCTAATTTCTCTACTGTTAGAGGAAGAAGAATTGACTACTTTACCCAAGCCATCAATAAGCTATGCCATCTCCCACAACCAGCAGATGATAGCCAAACTTTGGCTCTCATTAACAAATCTGACGTGGATGAAATAGACCATAGGCTATGCTCATTTGGAGCAAATTGGGGTTACAAGACATCTGGAGACAAGGTATGCCTAAAAGGAAAGAATTTATGTACATGGCAAGACCTTTCTTCAGTTTAATAAGTAGCACGCTGATTCCGAATACTAAGATCTTAGCGGTATACTTGAACAGAGTGGCTCTGTTATATGTCATCTGTTCAAGGATGCCTCTAGATGTTGGTAACATTATCAATGCTAATATCAGGATGTGTAGGTTTGACCCTACTGTGGGGAGTTTGTGGTTTCCATCAACCATAACTTGGTTGGCCAGGGAAGTTGGGTAAATCCAAATCTGAAATCTATGACCCGTTATAGCAAGATGATTAACAAACATTTCTGGTCAAAAATTGCAAAACCTCATGGCCCAAAAATAAGAGAGGAGGAACTACTTTTGAGAAACAGGAGACAACAACCACCTGCTTATTTCGGCGGAATGAGACAAATTATGGAACTTTTGGCAGGAAAGTTTGATGCCACTGAAGCAAATTTTGAAAACTGAAGGAAGATGTGTTTGCCAAAATTGAGGGACTACTGGACTAGAGGACAGGTTGATGAAGAGCTAGATAGAATTGAAAATATTCAAATGCAAGAAATGATCTATAACACCACTTTGGTTTGGGGCCACATAAACTTCACGCAAATAATGGCTTAACAATGGAATTACACTGAGCCATCAGAAACACCTAAATAATGTTTTCTTGAACTTAATAAAAAACTATTTTCTCGAAAACTGCGCAAAGGTATACTTTTTAGTGCTATGTTGTCGAGTACAAAGGCTGCCATATTGGAAACAATTAATAAGATTCATTATACTGATGCTTTTATTATGGAAAGTCTGATTGATCTACTCCTTGCTCATTAGTGTTCTGTATCACTTAGTTCTTTTGACTTCGTATTCATAGTTTCGTCTTAGCTGTAGCTAGAATATGGCCCTTGAATGCTGATGGAGATTAATGGCTGTTAGTAAGTTGGGTGAAACTTGTAGGGTTACTAACTTAAGCTGGCCCTTAACTCTCAGCATATCCTCCTACAAACCTGCCCTGTTGTGCTATATCTAGCAGTGCCTTGGAGGCTCTTAATCAACTGCAGCTCCGGTGGTGCTTTACTTGCCACACCTTAGATAACATCATTCACCAATTTAGGCAGGATTGTCAAAATTCACCAATTTGCGTGTAGTCCAAGGAGTTGTAGTGAACAGTTTCACGTCCTACTGTGATTTCACAGGTTGCTGGTAGTTTTAGTTTGTGCACTTGCACCCCAAATAATCACCATTGTTTCTTGTGCCAAAATGCTGATCATTGGTCTCAGTCTAATAGCCTCCTTTGCACATTGAGGACTTCTCCTAATAAAACGAGCAGAAGATCAAGTTTGCTCTTTGCTCTCACCAAACTTTTACATGTATTATGTAATGGTATGTGTGGCTGAAGCTCAATATCTTCCTTTGGACATTGAGGCTTCTCCTCACGCACTAAACAGAAGATCAAGGTTGTATTTTGCCTCATCAAATATGCATTTGTGCTACGATCTGAAGATACAACTCCTAATATGTACTAAAATATGCTAGTTGATTTCTTCCCATTTGTCTAAGCTTTAGCTCATAGACGAGATTCAAGTATCTGTGCTGGTTGAAAGTAACAGCTACCTTGTGAATTACTTGAGGTGCGCGCAAGATGTCTCGGATCAACATTACCCCCAAAAAATAGTTCTGATATGTATTAGTTTTTTTTTTATAACCAAAAAAATCTAGGAGTGGTGCACGGTTCGAAACTTGGTGGATGATGGGTCCTCCCCTCTACCCTTCTCCACTTAAAATTGGTAGTATTTACCTAACCCTCCAGCATCTCATGAATATGTAGCCTGAAAGGTAGGTTGGTTATGTTCTAACTTCTAAGAGTTCTGATCAATCCTTGAATGTTTCTATTATTTCCTAAAGCAAATTAAATTGTTAGTCCAAGGCAGGAAATTGATTGTCGTATAGGCTTGCAAGTCCAGAGAACTATTACCTTTTGTTTCTTCTGAAACAACAACTGAAGCTTATTAAAATTTATTTGATCCAAGAACATACTCCAGTCTGTTCACTACAAATCAGACTCTGGTTTATCCTGTTGTAGCAAAATTCCAAATGCACCACTGCTAGCTGCCTGTCTAGAAGTCTTGTGGTGTAACTGACCACAACCCATTGTGGCAGTGTTTAATAATATACCATTGTTCCTATTTCTGTTTGATCGTTTTAATCCTGGAGTAGGAACTGTTTTTATTCTTCTTCTTGCTGCCTAAGTCTTTTGCTCTTCATTGCTCATGCTTGCTTGTAACTAATATCTTAGTTTAGTTTTTTCAATTAAATGATGCATAACGGACCTGTTTTTTTCCCTCTTGGAATTATTTTCTGTCATCACAGAACTGGGTAAAGTAGTGCGACTTGTGGATATTGTTTGTTTAAGATGGACAATGGGTTATATTGATTACTAATGCGTTTAGCTTTTAGCTTGATATGATAGGTTATATTGATTACTAATGCGTTTAGATTTTAGCTGGATATAATAGGTTATATTGATTACTACTGCGTTTAGCTTTTAGCTGGGTATCTGGTTGCTTGCTTGTACTCTTTATATTTTCTTTTTCTAAACGAGAGGTTCGTTTGTTCTGCAGGTTCCACATCCCAGAATTCCCAACATCAGAAAACTTCAGCAGCTGAAGAAGCTCCTCGAACGTTTTTCTCAAGGTCCCCAACTAGCATGTCTGTTGCAGGGAAGGCTTCTGACCAACCCAAAAGAACACCAGTGTCTCAGGAGGAAATTGATTCCATTTTGGTAAAATATCAACTCTTAATAAATAGTTTTGAATTGACATTTTCATATGTTATTTGCCTCTCCTTGTGCGTTTCAATTCAGTAAGTTCAACTGTCTAATTATTTTACTCTTTGGCAGTTGGGTGGCTGCAACTGACTTCAGGCAAATTACCTTCAATGAGACGACACAGTTCACGACTTCTGGCTTATGTTCAGAGATTTGGGGATACCTTTTCGCGTTTATGTTTTAACTGTTGTACTTCTTGGAACCAGTGACCCTTTTCAGCAACAAATGACTTTGATTAATGATTGTTAATAATTTGTTATGAATGGAATGGTAAAACTTGGCTTGCTCAACTACCTTGTTGCATTGATAGGCTTTTATTTTTTGGTATATGTTTACCCTAAAAAACGAATAACAATTAAATTTGTATGTTGTTTCAAGGATACGTCGATCAATTCAATACAAACGATAAATTGCGTTAGAGTAAACAGATGAAGGACGTAATAGATTGTCAAACCGCTTAAGGAGGGTGATTCTGGATTCAATAACAGCCTTAATGAAATGTTTGCCCTCGATCCCGGACTCACAATAACGAAACACTGATGAACAAGAATAAGAACTTTGAATAACAAAGAAAATTAGAGTATATTGCCTTGATATGTGTGTTATAGTGTGTTTGATGAATAATCAGCCCCCCTTTATATAGTATGAGAGTTTTACCCTAAGTACAATTCTATAAAAGGTAAAAAATCTTTTGTTTAACTAATCACCGGTTCTCTGTCGATACGTGTCGAGATCCACGCCGTTATATATGGCTGGTCACGGACATCACGACCTTTTGTTGGTCGTGCTCGGTTACCTGGTAGTGCTCTCCGAGGCCTTTGGGATTCGAACTGAACTCGGGGCCATGGCCCCGATACTCCCGAGGCGGGGCATTTTGCCCGGACCTCGACTCGAGGGGCTCCTTGTCTTGATTCCGGTTCTTTGTCGTTACGCCTCTTACTCTGTTTGCTCCATCGGAAGCCGAGACGTCTCATGGGCTTGGTTTCACCCGTATACATATAGTCCTCTCGTTTCTCAGAGAGTAAGTTTACGGAAACGACGAGAAACGACATGAACACCTCGATTCCTTCTCCAACACGCCGTAACAGAAACGACAAAAGATTCGAAACGTCCCGTCAATCGTGTCATAATGACTTCAAACGCGTGTCAGCCGTCGGCAGGCTGTCCCTGGACACGAAACGACGCGAAGCCTCTATAAATACTCCCCTCCTTCGTTCATTTTTTACTTTTTGACCAAGCTTCTACCCTCGTACCTTCAGGATATCAGTGCCTCTTTTCATACCCTAAGATTTTTACCTTTGTTCCTCAAGAGTTTTCAGCAAATTGCAAGTTTTCGTTTATCTTTTACCCAAACCAGCACGTTTGATTTTCTCAGCAAGCTTTTACCCTTCATCTCCCAATCTTCCTCCTCTCTTATTCTAACTTTTTTCTAGATAACAATGGCGAAGACTTCTAAGACTGTTTTCCAAAAAGTTGCTACTTCTTCTTCACAGCCGACTGGCGAAGTCGAGGAGACCGCTCCCGATGTGGTTGACCTCGAAAGGTCCGCTCCAGGCGCGGCTACCGATGAATCGGAAGCCGAGCCTCCCTTGAAAATGTTTGTCCCCGGGGGGTGTTCGGTCGCGGACGACTTTAAGGTCGAAAAACCCTCATCGGTGCACGGCCGATGTGAGGCGATATCTAGGTACATTTGCCCCATTACCAAGGCCCTCCTTCCCGTGGTTCGTAAGGACTGCGGCTGGGTGGATAAGGACATAGTAATCCCTGGGCCTGATGACGATATTACTACCCATGTGGATGGGTATCTAAGTGTTTACACTTACCCCTTCACACTGGGCCCGGTAGACCCGGTTATTCTGGACTTCTGTAGGAGGTATGAAGTGTGCCTCAGTCAGATCTACCCATCGTTGTGGAGGATCGTAATCCTCCTCCGATTCTTTGTGAACAAAATCGACTCCTTCTTGTTCACCATCGATCATCTACTCTGCATGTACAGTCCCCGAATCTTCCGAGGGGGACTGATAAAGCTCGTATGACGGGCCAGCAACGCCCCATTGTCAAGCATCGATGAGAACCGTGATCGGGGCTGGCAGGGACGTTTTGTCCGGGTGAGGACTGCAGACTTGATCCCTGCCGAGTTCAGGCCATTCCCCGAGAAGCAGAATGTATCACATAAGCATAACTTTCTTTTAAATGTCGATTTTATATTTTATCTCCCTTTTTCTCATCGGTATTTGTTGTGGTGCAACCCTTGCTCGAGTCCCAAATGCCATTACTCGGCTCAAGGAGTGGATCGAGGGCATTTGCTCGCAAATGCCTTATTCTGAGCGCTCATGGCGCGAGCTCTCGAAGGGTCGTTGGGAGGCTCGTTCTCATGGTAAGATTTCTTTCCCGGATAAGTAACATTAGGCTCCCCTTTTAGCATCACATTCTCATTTCCTTTTTGTTCTTTTCGCAAGCTTGCCTAAGACCATTGAGCTTAGGCCTTCAGTGGGGGACGAGGACTTGTCCGTTGATCCCTCCGCTTCGGGACAGCCCGGGGCTGCTGCAGGAGAGAAGAAGAAAAGAAAGGCTCCGAGTTCCCCGAGCTCGGAGAATAAGAAACCAAGGAGAAGATTGGCCTGCAAGCCAAACGAGAGTTCCGGCTCTCGAGTACCCGACTCAGGCTTACTTTATCGGCTCAGGGATGAGTCAGAGGAGGATGATATTATCGTGGCCCGCAGACCGATCTCCCCCTAAGAGCGGGTGGTTGTTGAACCAGAGACTCATGAGGCCGACCTCCCTCAGATTAGGGAAGTCGATGAGGAGACCGGAGCCGAGCCTTCCCGGTATGCTGGTCATGCCCCGAAGGAGACACCCGGTGTAATAGACATTTCAGAGTCGCCTTCTTATACCGATTCTATGCTCGAAGAGGCTCGAACGACAAAGGAGCGGTCCAACGAAGGGGCTCATGGTGTGGACGATCCCCTCCGTTCCTTTTTTGAAGTTATGGACTCAGCTGTCCTGGAAGACTTCTCCGGGTTGGGTGATTTGGAGGTGCCGAGGAAAGACCCATCTTCAGAGGTTGGCGGGCTGAACTTGAGCCCAAAATTAATCAACCGGCTCCCTGCCCCGAGCATGGATCCCGGCCGAAAGCGGTCAATAATCATCACCGTCCCGTAGGATGCCCGGGTTCTTTCCACCCCCAATAGAGTAGCTAACTACCTCCGGTTCCTGGTAACCGAAAATGACCAGACAAAAATGAACGAGGTGGATACGACGTGCTTGTTTAACGAAGCACAGCAAGCGCTGAACCGGGTAAGGCGTCGTTACACTCTTTCGTCTTTGGATTTAGTTTTTGACATCTCTCATGCCTTTTTTTTCCTTTATATTTCTGCAGGCCTCGGTACTTCATCATGAAAGTTTCCTCTGGTACCGGGATGAGGTCAACCACCTCGAGGTTGATGTCAAGGAGCTTGCTGAGAAGAGGGACATGTATAATCTTCTCAGCGAGCAACGTGAAGAAGAAGCCAAGGGTCTCCGAGCTGAGTTGGATGCGGCTCAGAATGAGCATGCCGACCTAGTGGAACAGGTAAATATTTTCGAAGTTAGAAGTTAGTGATGATGAGTTAGACATGGCGACTAACGGCCAAACCTCATAGGTCCAACAGAAAGTTGACAGGATCGACCAACTTCGGGCCGAGATGGATGAGGTCAAGGCCATGGCCAAAGGGTGGAAAAGGAAAATGGACCGATTGGCTTCGGAGAAAGAGACTGTCCAGGAGCAGCTGGCATCGGTGGAGATCTAACTCTGAGTGGCGAGAGAAAAGGAAGAAGTACGAGCTCAACGAATCGAATACCTCCGATCTTAACTGGGCTCGGCCATTGTTGAATGGGATGCCCTTGGCAAAGAGCTTGAAACAGCGAAGTCTGCATCGGAAATAACCAGAGCTGACACTGCAGATATGGTGGCCCAGTACAGGGCTGATGCTGAGGCTGCCCAGGACCGCTTGAAAGTTACTATCGAGTACGTGAAGTGGATGTCCTAAATGGAGGCTCTCGAGGAGGTCCATGCCGGGGGTTTTGACTTGTCGGCCGAGATCGAAAATGCGAATAGGCTCGAGGTCGAGGCCAAAAAACTGGCTGACCCCGAAGGTGAGGAAGGCTTTGAGGGCTCTGACGAACTCGAGGATGGAGAAGGCCCCGATGGCTCCGGTGACGAGGCGGGTTCTGGTGAAGATCAGGCTTAGGTGCCTTAGGGATTTTTCTTTGTTTTTGTATTTTGTTCATTTGTTGAGGCCATTATCGTTGTCCTTTGTAAAAGACTTTTATTGCAATGTATATAAGGCTTTTTTCCCTTTGGTAATTTTTGAGTTCGTTTCTTTTGCCATCCCCTTTATGATTTGCAAAGATTCCAAATGCCTTAGCACAAAATAAAACATAAAAATAAGGTCTTGTTCGGAGGTTCGAACAAGACTCGTTCTCGATGTAAATTTTGTTTGAAATTTGTTAGGGGCCCGGTATGACCGGAAGCTTTTCCTGAAGTGCTTGTTTAGATGTTTTTAGATTATAGTTTTGTCGAGGGTAGCCTTTGAACCAGTTTGGAATTTTTGAAGGCTTTTATGTTTTGATTACGGTCTTCGGACGTCTCTGAGCCGTTTCTAGGATGGCCGTAGCCTTTTAAGTACGAGTACTGCCTAATAGGCTTTGTACCTCTGGGTTTCGATACCCGAGCCATCAGAACCTGCCTTGGACGACAGTCCCCGAGCGGGAGTGGCCGTAGCCTTTTAAGTTTAGGCATTACCTAATAGGCTTTTGTGCCTCCGGACGTCGGTAGCCCGAGGCATCCGAGTTTGCCTTGGACAACAGTCCCCGAGTGGGGGTGATCTCTTGGATCCGGATAGAGGCAACCCTTGGGCTCGATATCCTTAAGATACAAAATGTAATAGTCTTAAGGGGCAAAATATGTATCTGCAAGGTAGAAACTTTCTTTCATTTTTGTGTGCAATATAGAAGATTGTAAGTATGTACAAGCTTCGTGTTATGGCTTAGGTGGTCTACGCAGGTACGATTCACTTGACCGTTTGGCCCTTACAATAAATCCTATCCACTGATCCCAGACTGTTCAAGCACAAAGTTTTCTTCCTTGCTAAAATCATAACCCGAAGGTAATGGCCCCCAGTATTCGAGGCCGGTCGTCGAGAGGGCTCAGATACTATTGATGCGACCATCGATTCTAGTTCATAACCAGTCTTTGATTCTAAGTTAGCACGATCCATTGTTGTCTCGTTAAAAACCTTGCCGGAAAACTCATTTGGGACAAAACCGGTTCAAGGGAAAAAGAGTGCAACGCGTGTTTTTAGGCCTAACAACTGAACCATTCTTTGGTTATCGCCTGCAAGTGTTAGTCCAACTCGCAATGTATGTAAGAAAAAGAAAGAATGGTGTCATACCTTAGCAGTAGTATCATTTTAAGTGGGTCACATTCCAGTTGTTTAGAAGTTGCTCGTCGTTCCCTACTTCTTTTTTGTATGAACCTTTACCGGTAATCTTGATAATTCGATATGGATCTTCCCAGTTTGGTCTCAGCTTCCCTTCATTCATGTTCCGGGTATTCAGTGTCACCTTTCTTAATACCAAGTCCCTGATATTGAAGTGTCGTAGGTTGACTCTCCGGTTATAATACCTTTCGATCCGTTGTTTTTGGGCGGCCAACCGGACAAGGGCGGCCTCGCGCCTCTCGTCCAATAGTTCCAGACTCGTGCTCATGGCCTCACCATTTGACTCTTCAGTCGCATATTGGAACCTGAAACTTGGTTCTCCTACCTCGACCGGTATTAGCGCTTCAGCACCGTAGACCAACGCGAATGGGGTGGCCCCGGTACTATATTTTGAGGTCGTACAGTATGCCCACAAGACTTCAGGGAAAATTTCCTTCCATTTTCCTTTGGCGTCGGTCAGTATCTTCTTAAGGTTTTGGAGTATGGTATTGTTTATAGACTCTGCCTGTCCATTCCCACTAGGGTGGTAGGGTGTTGATAGGTTCCTCTTGATCTTATGGTCCCCGAAAAATTTGCTCACCTTACTGTCGATGAACTGCTACCCGTTGTCACATACGATCTTGGCTGGCATTCCAAACTGATATATTATGTGGTCCCAAATAAAATCAATAACTTCTTTCTCCCTGACTTTCTCAAATGCTTGAGCTTCAACCCATTTGGAAAAATAGTCAGTCTTAAATAATATAAATTGAGCCTTACCGGGTGCCCATGGCAGGGGACCGACGATATCCATTCCTCATTTCATGAATGGCCAAGGTGACAAGACTTAATACAGCAGCTCCCCGGGCTGGTAGATCATCGGCGCGTGCCTCTGACAGCCGTCGCATCTCCGTACAAACTCCTTTGCATCTTTCTCCATATTAATCCACTAATAGTCGGCTCTGATTATTTTATGAACAAACGATTCGGCCCATGAGTGGCTTCCGCAGGTGCCTTCGTGAACTTCCCTCAAAACGTATCCGGTGTCTCTCGGCCCCAGACATATGGCGAGTGGGCCATCGAGTGTTCTTCTGAATAGGGTGTTATCTTCAGACATGCTGAACCTGGCCACCTTCGTACGCAGAGCTCTTGATTCTTTAGGATCCGAAGGTAGCTTCCTGGTCTTCAGGTAATATATATGCTTGTTTCTCCAGTCCTAGGTTAAGCTTGCAGAGTTTATCTCGGCATGGCCTTCTTCCACTACCGATTTCATGAGTTGTACGATCGCTCTCGAGTTGAACTCATCATTATCAACGGACGACCTCAAGTTAGCTAGAGCATCGACTTTGTTGTTTTGATCCCGAGGTACGTGCTGCAGTGTCCACTCCTTGAATCGATATAGCGTTACCTATAGTTTATCCAAGTATCTCTGCATTCGTTCCTCTTTCACTTCAAACATCCCGTTGACTTGATTCACTACAAGGAGGGAATCGCATTTAGCTTCGATCACTTCGGCCCCCAAGCTTTTATTCAATTCAAGACCTGCAATCATGGCCTCATACTCGGCCTCATTGTTAGTCAATTTCAAAGTTCTAATAGATTGTCCAACTACATTACCTATGGGTGGCTTTAACACGATGCCAAGCCCGGGCCCTTTTGCGTTTGAGGCACCATCCGTAAAGAGGGTCCAGATCCCTGAGGAAGTCCCCGAGTTCAACAAAAATTCCCTCTCAACTTCGGGTATTAAGGCCGGCGTGAATTCGACCACAAAGTCTGCCAAAATTTGGAATCTGATGGCGGTTCGGGGTCGATATTCGATATCGTACTCGCTAATTTCCACGGCCAATTTCGCCAATCATCCCGAGAGCTTGGGTTTATGCATTATGTTTCTTAACGGGTAAGTAGTTACGACACATATGGGATGGCATTGAAAATATAACTTTAACTTCCGGGAGGTGCTTAGCAAAGCGAGCGCTAACTTTTCCAAGTGAGGATACCTAGTTTCGGCCTCGCCCAAAGTCCTACTAACATAATAGATAGGAAATTGCGTACCTTCCTCTTCCCGCAATAGGACCCCACTTACCGCTATCTCGGATACTGCTAAGTGCAGGGAGAACTGCTCGTCTGCCTTCGGAGTATGAAGCAAAGGTGGGCTCGAAAGGTACCGCTTGAGTTCCTCCAAAGCTTGTTGGTGCTCCGGCGTCCATGAGAAATTATTCTTCTTCTTTAACAACGAGAAGAATCGATGGCTCTTATCGGAGGACCTTGAAATAAACTGACCCAAGGCGGCTATGCGCCCGTTTAGCCTTTGAACGACCTTGACATTGTCCACGACGGTGATGTCTTCTATGGCCTTGATCTTGTCGGGATTGATCTCGATTCCGCGGTTGGACACCATAAATCTGAGGAACTTTTCGGATCCGATCCCGAATGCTTATTTCTCCGGGTTCAGCTTCATATTGTATTTCTTTAGTATGTTGAAGGTTTCCTGGTAATGTTCCAAATGGTCCTCTGCTCGCAAGGACTTTACTAACATGTCGTCAATGTAAACCTCCATTGATTTTCCTATTTGTTCTTCTAACATATGGTTTACTAGACGTTGGTAAGTGGCACCATCGTTCTTTAATCAGAACGACATTACATTATAACAATATGTGTCGTATTTAGTGATGAAGGAAGTTTTTTCCTGATCGTCCGGGTCCATCCGGATTTGGTTGTACCCAGAATAGGCGTCGAGAAAGCTGAGGATACCGTGGTCGGCCGTCGCATCGATCATGCGATCGATGTTGGGCAGAGGAAAAGAGTCATTGGGGCGTGCCTTGTTCAGGTCTTTGTAGTATTTACACATTCTTAATTTATTTCCTTTTTATGGATCACTACTACGTTTGCTAACCAATCAGGGTATTTAACTTCCCGAACGGAGCCTATTCTAAGGAGCTTAGATACCTCGTCTTTGATGAACTCATGCTTGACTTCAGACTGAGGCCTCCTTTTCTGTTTAACTGGCGTGAAACTTCGGATCCAAGCTCAGTTGTGAGTAGTTATTTCCGATGGGATACCTATTATGTCAAGATGGGACCAAGCGAAACAATCTATGTTAGCTATAAGTAATTCAATGAGTTTTTTTCTAAGCTTAGGACTTAATCCCGTGCCCAGGTATACCTTCCGATCGGGCAGGTGCTCGGTCTGTATGATTTGCTCCAACTCCTCGACTTTTGACTTGGTGGCATCGGAATCGTCAAGGGATTTGAAAGACTTGGGAACCTCGTAGTTGTCATCCTCACTCGTCCCCTGCTTTTCTGGTTCGGTCAGGGCCGATGTCGGTGTCAGTGATTGCTATTTGGTTTCTTCTTTGGTGACCGAACTTGGGTTCTTTGATGTCGAGAGTGCGGATATCGGGACCACCTCATCGACCGCAAACATCTTCTTTGCGGTCGGTTGCTCTCCGTAAACCATTTTAACTCCTCATAGTGTGGGGAATTTCAACACCTGGTGTAATGTCGAGGGTACTGCCCTTATGTTATGAATCCATGGCCTCCCGGACAGAGCATTGTACCTCATATCTCCATCGATTATGTAGCACTTTATTTTCTGAACGGTTCCGGCGGTGTTCACCGGTAGGGTTATCTCCCCTTATGGTCTCAATAGCCATGTTGAATCCGTTTAGAACTCAACCTGCAGGCACAATTTGGTCTTGTAGACCTAGTTGTTCTACGACCCTCGATCTGATGATATTGGTCGAGCTACCTGGATTAATTAACACACACCTAACTCGAGATTTATTTATGAGTACAGATATTACCAGTGTGTCATTGTGTGGTTGCACGTTGCCTTCAGTGTCCTCGCCGTTGAAAGATACGGTTCCTTCTGGCACATAATCTCGAGTCCATTTTTCCCTTGTGATGGACACTTTGGTGCGCTTTAACATTGGCCCGTGGGGGACATCAACCCCACCAATGATCATATTTATGACGTGCTGAGGTTCCTCTTGCTCGATCTGCTTGTTGGAGTCCCTATTTCTGAAGTAATTTTTGGCTCGATCACTCAAAAACTCTTGGAGGTGTCCGTTGTTGAATAACCAGGCTACTTCCTCTCTCAATTGTCGGCAGTCTTTGGTTCTGTAGCCGTGAGTGTCATGATATTTACACATTAGGTTGGGGTCCCTTTGGGTAGGATCGGATTGTAATAGTCGAGGCCACTTAATATCTTTGATGCGTCCGATGGATGATACGATGGCAGCAGCATCGATGTTGAAGTTGTACTCCGATAACCTTGGTGATTCCTTAGACCCGAAGGGTCCGTCAAAACCGCTTTTGCTCATGATTGCCCGGTTACTCTGACCTCGGTCGCTCCTTCTTTCACTTTTTACATTCTTGCATCCGGACCCATTACCCCTTCGATCTCTAGTGTACGATTGATACCGATCTCTATTCGATCTTGGTTCACGATCAATGTCTCTATTGGATCTGTCCCCAACTCTGACGGGATAAACGGACCCGGAAGGGGCCCCGAGCTGATTGTCTTCGACCCTGAGTTTTGATTGGTACCTGTTATGGACTTCGGCCCCAGTTACTACCGGGCATTCTATCAGATTTTGCTTCAATTGCTGCGAAGGCAATGAGCTTCGGGGATTGTGCCATTTGGTGAAGGCCTGAACGACCTAATCATTTGCGACCAGAGGCAGGTCCATCCGTTATATTTGAAACCTCTATACGAATTCCCTGAGTATCTCGTTATCTCTTTGCTTTACCTTGAAAAGGTCTGATTTCCTGGTCTCGACCTTGATGGACCATGCGTGCACTTTTACAAAGGCGTATGCGAGCATAGCAAAAGAGTCAATAGAATTAGGGGGTAAGTTATGATACCATATCATAGCTCCTTTCGACAAGGTCTCTCCGAACTTTTTCAATAGAACGGATTCGATTTCATCATTTTCCAAGTCATTTCCTTTTATGGCGAATGTATAAAAGGTCACATGTTCGTTGGGATCGGTTTTCCCATCATACTTCAGAATTTCGGGCATACAAACTTATTTGGGATCGGCTTCGGAGCTGCGCTCGGAGCTGCGATCGGTCACATATTTTGGAATCCAGGCCCTTCAGTATCGGTGGCGCTCCGGGGATTTGGTCGACCCTGGAGTTATAGGTCTCCATTTTTTTGTCGTTGGCTTCGATTTTCTTTTCTCTCGAATCCACCTACTTTGTCAGTTCCTGGAGCATCTTTATTATCTCAGGGTTAGTCCCGGGTTCTGCTTCACCCAGCCTTTTCTTGGTGAGTTCATTTTTACGGGCATTTTCCCGAGACGATTCGGGCTTAACTCTGCTGGGGGCTCGGCTTTGGTTCTGCAACTGGGCTATCACTTCTTGTTGAGCCTGTAACATTTTGAAGATCATGCGCAAGTTAATCTCATCACCTTCGCCGTCGTGTGTACTCCGGGCTAACGACCGGGCTCCCCCGCGAATGCTGTTTTTGGGGTTAGTAGGCAGATTTGCTTCGATAGCCACGTGTGAGTTAGTATCGATCAGATCAACGACCGGGATTCCGTTGGGGTCAGCAGGGGGCACATTGTTGCTAGGTACCATGTTGTTGTTTTCGCATTGTGGCCGGACTTAGCATCCACGTTCAAATGGATAGATTGGGAGTTCAACATTTTTAATCTGACCTAAAATTAAAAGCTCAAAGAAAAAGTGTAAAATAGAGTCTGTTATGCAAATTTGTATCAAATTGCCACTATTATCCTTAGCCCCACGGTGGGCGCCAAGTTGTTTATCCTAAAAAATGGATAACAGTTAAATTTGTATGTGGTTTCAAGGATACATGGATTAATTCAATACAAATGGTAAATTGCGTTAGATTAAACAGATAAAGGACGTAATAGATTGTCAAACCGCTTAAGGAGGGTGATTCCAGACTCAATGACAGCCTTAATGAGATGTCTTCCCTCGATCTCGGACTCACAATAATGAAGCATTGATGAACAAGAATAAGAACTTTGAATAACAGAGAAAATTAGAGTATATATCCTTGATATGCGTGTTACAGTGTGTTTGATGAATAATCAAACCCCCTTTATATAGTAGGGGAGTTTTACCCTAAGTATAATTCTATAAATGGTAAAAAAATCTTATGTTTAACCAATCACCGGTTCTTTGCCGATACGTGCCGAGATCCACGCCATGATATCCGGCTGGTCACGGACATCACGACCTTTTTTTGGTCATGCTCGGTTTCCTGGTAGTGCTCTCCGAGACCTTTAGGATTCGAACCGAACTCGGGGTCATGGCCCCGATAATCCCGAGGCCGGGCATTTTTCCCGGACCCCCGCTCGAGGGGCTCCTCGTCTTGATTCTGATTTCTTGTTGTTACGTCTCTTACTCCGTTTGCTCCATCGGAAGCCGAGGCATCTCATGGGCTCGGTTTCACCCGTATACAGTATAGAATGTACCCATTTATAGACATTGCATGATAAGATTTATCTACCATCTGGTTAGAGAGTTTTCAGATAAGGTGGTCATATGATTCTACATGGCACTTGCATTCGAGCAGGCTGTCTCGGGTTCAAATTTCACTTCTATATACACTAATATTTGCACGTGCCTGGACGAAGAAGAGGAATCAAGCCCGCACATGAAGATAACTTGAAATAAATAAATAATCTATGATCGCAGAGTTGAACATATTAAACACCAACATTTCTTTCTGTATCTTCTGGGAAAATCCCAGCTGCAGAATTTTCTTGACTATCTTCAGCAGCGATAGATGAATATGATTTATTTAAGACTCACTTCTGCCGTTCCTGTTGGAGGCCTTGCTCTCCATTGCAGAGTCCTCTATCTCTTAGTATCTCATATAGATTTGAATTTTGCAGTGGGGGCAGTTGAAGTTAAAGATGGAAATGTTAATGGTTTTGTTTGTAGATTTTACTTATAAATAAAAAAGTGAGAAAACGACCCTCTATAGCTCCTCAAAATTTTAATAGCTCATGTTTTTCCCATGGACCCGAAATGTCTATCAAGCCCAAACATATTACAACTAATAGCCCATAAATTATCCATAAGACACTGACCCACCCACGCCTTTTAACTCACGATTTTTTCCCATTCTACTCTGTGCTCTCGAAACACCGATTTCTTCTCAAACACAACTTCTCCATTTTTACTTTTGCTCTCAATGTAAGTCTAAATTTCAGTAGGTTTTCGATTTTTTTTTCATAGTCAAGTCTATAATGCAGGAAAAGAAGGCTTTGAAGAAAAATATAAATATGAAATTATCTAGTAAATTAGTGAAATATAACCCTAGTTTCAGTAGGAATGATGATGAAAATTTTGTTGATTCACCAGAATTTTAGTGCGATTTGGGGCATGCAACCCCTAAATCTGTTGAAGCAATGCAAAATACCCCTATTGATAGAAGGACTCGTTCACATAGCAGGACTCCCAGTGATAGAGTAACCAGGTCACAAACTGATCAGGCGTGTAGTTGTTGAAAAAGGCACGAGTTCAAATAGAAAGATTAAAGTTGTTAGAAGAGATATTATGAAGCAAAAGTCTAAAATGGTGGGAAAGGATGTTGTGAAGGATAAGGGTAAAGGTTATAAAAGGAAGGCTAAAAAGGATGGGATGATGTTCAACAAAAATGAGAAAAATTCACGTTAATAAAAAATGTTCTAGCTCATCTGATTTGAAGGTTTTTTCTAAATAATATAACTCTAACCTGTGTCGCTTAGTTTATTTTAGTATGTAGAAAATGTATCCAATATAGCAGTTATGTTCCAGATTTGTATATAAAATGTATCATATTTTTTTCATATTGTATATAATTTGTATCAAGTCGATAAGTAATGTGCAATTTGTATATAAAGTATATCATCTATCCACATAGTGTATAAGTAATGTTTCAAGTGCATATTCGTGGTTGTTATGAAGCTTATATATATTTATATTTTTGTATTGTGTGCAGCTTTGGGATTACTATGTTCCTTTGGGTGATCATTATAGTACTCGTATCAGTGTATATACAAACTACAGTATAATGAAACATTTGAAAGATACTTTAGATGATCAGCAACTTGAGATGTTTAGAAGAATATGTTTTGGTTATTTTGTGGACTTGCCCGATTTTTTTTATAGAATCAACTTATCCATTCACTAGTGCTTAGGGAAGTGGTGTCACCAAAAGATGATGAGTTATGTATTAAAGTGATTAGCACCAAGTTGCGCTTTGGACTTGCAGAGTTTTGTATCATCATAGGTTTAAAGTGTAATGGTGATCCCAATAAGGA
Organism: Nicotiana tabacum; assembly: GCF_000715075.1. Classification (NCBI taxonomy): domain Eukaryota; kingdom Viridiplantae; phylum Streptophyta; class Magnoliopsida; order Solanales; family Solanaceae; genus Nicotiana; species Nicotiana tabacum. The sequence goes on from NC_134094.1 coordinate 2,098,740, forward strand.
TTACAAATCTGTCCTATCGAGTCGGTTGATGGAATTGTACTTGCCAAGCATGTCGAAAGTATCTAAGAAATTATTAACTGACCATTTCTTTAAAAAGATGTGGAAATCTGATGAGGACACATTAAAGATTGTAGTGTTGTATTTCATTCACAGTTACCTATTTTCTATTACGAATGTTGATTTCATAACAAATGATGATTTTTTGCTGGTTGAATCTGGTGATTTTGAGACATTCCCTTGGGGAAAAGTGATTTTCAATGCTATGTTGGAGTCAATGAAAGATAAGGTTCATAGTAGTAGAGAGATGTGCCGATATGGTGGTTTGCCTTTGGCATTCCACTGTTGGTTTTATGAATATTGCCCACTATACTCACAAAAACCTCGCTTAACGGATTGGAGATCTTGTACCACACATACTAAATTGTACTGTAAAGAAGAAGGTGGACTTCAAGAGGTTGAGGAAAGAATTTTTTCTTTTAAGTCGGGAGCAGGTAAAAAATATATTTGTTTACTTTACAACATTTTTAGCAATGCATATGAATTTACTTCATATGCTAACATTATACATAAATTATGCATTTCTGATACATTTTTTATACCTTTAATATACATAATATCAATTAACTGTATGATGTGTAGTTTCTGCAAATAATATATTGGTTGTCTTTTGTTTTTTTTAAAAAAAAAATTCATGATTGCTAAGTTATTTTTTAAAATTTGTAGTTGGTATTTGGTAACATTGCCCCAACAAATATTGAACAAACAAGGCTTGAATTGCATGATTTTGTCCCAGTGTATGAAGATAAAAATGAAATGGATATCGAATCTGGAGTTGTACCTAACGTTATTCCAAGAGATGATGTTGATGATTTCAACACTCGAACTGAAAAAAATGCTAAGAAGCAGCCCAAAATAAGCTGGAATCACAACCTATAAAGAATCCAGATCCACAGCCCAAAAATAAGCTGGAATCACAACCTATAAACAATTCGGATCCACAACCCAGTAATTTGGTTCAAGCGACAACGAGCTGAAACTTCTAAGAAGTAAAATCAACAAGGTAAAGTTCTATTTTTGTTTTGAGCAGTTCTAATAACTCAATTGATATTCAGTTTCACCTTTTCTTTTATAGGTAAACGAAAAGGTTTCGTCTTTGGAGCAGTTAATGATTTTCTTATTTGAAAAGACATGATTTCCTAAACATGGTGATAGAAAATACGACGACCATCATGATAGTCATGACCATCATGATACTGGTAATATTCCTAATGATTATTTTGGTGATAAGGAAGTTGCAGAGAATAATTTTGATAGTGAGGAAGTTATGGAGAAAAATATTGGTAGTGAGGAAGTTGTAAAGAAAAATATTGACACTGAGGTAGGTCTAAAGCAAACTGCTGATGTTATGGAGGGTGCGGTGAAGGATTCTATAGGAGCTGATAAAAGTAGTGAAGGAATTGGTGAAGATAAAGCCTGGATTGAGGATGCCGAGCCTGAAATCACTGCAATTACCCAAAACTTTTGTGACAAAAATGATGTAGATGGTGGTAGTGTAGTAAATATTGCAGAAGTGAAGAAAAACACTGCTAATATGGGGGGTTCGGTGGAGGATTCTGTACAAGTTGTTGGTAAAAATAGTTGTGAGGAAGTTGGTGAGGACAATGGTTGGACTAGCGATACCGAGGCTGAAATCACTGCAATCACCCAAAAGTATTTTGATCAAATATTATACACGGTAATTGTTTAGGAGTGGAAAAAAATATTGCTACTATGGAGGAAGATCATATAGTTGTTGTTGACCATGACACACCTGAAATGATCCCTAGAGAAAGAAAACCAGCAGAGGTCATGAAGTCACCATTTAGGAACACATTTGACTCTGGTGGCAGCATCCAAATTGCTCTAAATAATCCAACTAAGTCAAAGAAGCCCATCTTAACAAATAAGTCAAATAAGTTCATCTTCACTATAAAGTATCATTTTCAGGGAAATGTTGATAATCCTGTTGATTTCAAAATATTGTATAAGTAGAACACTTTTATCAATAGAGTCTTAAGGACTAATGCGCCGTAAGTTTTATGTTTCAGTTTATTTTTCTTGTTTATTTTTCTTGTTTCGAGTTATGAACCATATTTTTTTTTATCATGATTCATCAGGGATGGTGTTTATATAGAGATTAGCAATAAATCTAAATAAAATCTTTGAATATGGAGTTGATTATATTGGAGAAAAAAATGGTTCTTCACATTTGCATATCCCGGCCTACCCCTGTGATTCAGTAAGTCAACACTATAATGGTTCTTTATATTTCAGCATATTTATGTTAATTTGTTAGCATAAATGCCATTTCTTTTCTTTTATCCATGTTGTAATTACAAATAGATTCTATCTGTAATAAATAAAAAATAGGACTTGGTAACCCTTGGATAGTAGACAGAAGAAAGGATTAGAATAATAATGGCAATAGAAAATATAGTATCAACATGGAAGGGTATCATTTATGTATATTTGTAGTATCTTCTGTAAAATATATAATCTGTTTATACATAAAATATACATTTTAGTTTTATCATAATGTAATTTTCTCACTATGTGTGTTTATTCTTCATATTTCAGCATATTGATGTTATTTTTTACTATTTGAGAAAGAAAGGGAAATACGGTGCTGATGTTCCAATAAGATTCACAATTGCCGACTGTTGATTTAATTGCTTGATTTGGAATTTGTACAAAGAGTTTTTGGAGAAAAGCAGAGACATGAATTTGATTACTCAAACATATCCAATTGTTGAGTATATACTTGGGGTATTTTTTAAGATATAACGTTCCTTGGTGTACTGTTGATAAAGTAGTCCTTTTCCCTATAAATCTGCCTGATAAGTGACACTGGATATTGATGAGACTGTCATTTAAAGATTTGCGCATTTATGTATACTATTCCATGAGTGGCGTACGGCAAAATATTGCAGTTCAGAGATCAATTGAGTCAAACTCAGTGTTGCTCCCATATTTCATTCATTGTATTGGTTTTTGGGACACAAAGGAGAATCCTATGGGATCTTGATTGATGCCAAACCTACACTACTATAGAGTAGCGAGGATGGTCGATACAGTTTTACCCAACGAGGTCGGGATCGATTTCCACAGGAAGTTAATTTGACTTGGAGTTGAGTATCTAACTAATCTAGATGTGCGTATTGTTCCTAATTGCACTTTCAAACATTGTTGCGGTTGATTCTATTCTAATTCTATACTATTATATGCTGAGTGTAAGCTAAGTACAATATTTTTGGTGAAAGTTTTCAAGTATTAAAAGGCACTAGGGAAGTGACTTCCGCCTAGGTGAGTATCTAATGGGTATCAAGAATCTAGGACAAGCTTGTTATGATTGGGGTCGTGATATAACCATCACACATAAGTGCTCACTCTATACCTCTCGGTAGTTTGAGTGACTTTGCCCGATTTGGCTTTCTCAAGCCCAAATGGGTGTTCATACAATACAAGTAAAATTGGTCGGGTATTACTATCTCTAGGTTTAACCCTTTAATTGGGGCTATCAATCTCTTGAGTTCACCCCAATTCCTTGTTAACCTAATTTTCCTAGACTTAGTCCCTTTTTCTCAAGAAGAGCCTAATTCATAAAAGTATGAGTCAGTGTTTGCAACCACTAATTCTACAATTTTAGCATGAATTAGGCTAAATATCACTAACTCATAAACAATTAAGCCCTAAAATTCAAGACCCATTAAATACCCACACTAGGGTTGGGTCACAACCCTAGATATGGGGTCTAGCTACTCATAATAATAGCAGAAATCAAAGATAAAGATGAAATATAAGCCATAATATTAAAGTACAAGATGAAAATCTAAAGTTTGAAGGTAAATCTACTCTAAAATTGCCCCAAAAGAGAAAAACCAGTCGTTCACGTGCTCTGCTAAACAAAACTTAACCTAAAATTGACAAAAAAGATCTATTTATACTAGGCTGAAAATTCCGATAAAAAATGCCCATGTGGAGGTTTCGCGGACGCGTAATTCTGAACGCGTCTGCGTTTCGGCTTTCGCGGCCGCGTAATAGTGAGCGCGGTCCGCGTTTCTTCATATATGGGCCTGGGTAGATCTTCGTTTCGCGGACCGCATAATGTTCATCGCGTCCGCGTGAGATTTCTTCGCGGCCGCGTAATTTGGATGCGGACCACCTTCTTCATTTATGCCCATCTTGCAAAGTCTCTGAACCTCGACAAACGCTGTCCACTAAATTCCAACCGCGGCCGCGCCAGTCACTTCGCAGTCGCGTCTTTCTGCCGCTCTCAACGCTTAATTTTAGTGCTCAAAATAGCCTCTCTAAATCTCTATTTCGCGGTCCGCGGAATAATGGCCGCCTCAGCGATGATAATTTCGCGGCCGCCCTTTTCTATCACGGTCCGCGTTCCACAGTATTGGTCCAGACTTGGTTTATGTTTAAGTTTGACTCCTTTATGAGTTTGTTATGGCTTCTTTGGCTCATTTCGAACAAAACCCTGCAAGCAAGCACATTAAGTTAGTTTCGGGAATACCTTCACACATTTTTGGCCCAAAACCTAAGTAAAAGAGAGCAAATAATAGGCTAAAATCCCTACTTATCAGATCTCGCCATTGATCCTTTTGAGATTCATGTCGTTGATGGGTTGCCAACGCAAGATAACACGTAAATTATTGTTGAATATTTCTGATTCTTATTCATTTTTGTACATGAATTCCTATTTGGATATTATACTAACTTATTTATCGTTTATGTGCGACTTTGTATGTAGTGACTGCGGTGTTTATGTTGCTGCATTTGCTGAGTACATCATTCAAGGCAGCAATATTCCTAAAGCTATTGATATTTATGGGATACAGAACCGATATAGTATATTGCTATAGGATTATGGAGTGAAGAAATAAAGAGCACATGTAGTTAGTGACGACGAGTCTACTGGTAAATTGAAGGATCTAACAAAAAAGGGCACGTCGCATGCCGTTGGTAATGACGAGGCTTTGAAGGATAGCAAAAAAAAGGGCAAGTCGCATGCCGTTGGTGATGACGAGAATTTGAAGAATAACAAGAAAAATGACAAGTTGCATTCTGTTGGTGATGACGAGACTTTGAAGGATATCAAGAAAAAGGGCAAGATGAAACAGTTTGGGATAGTTTAGCAAAAAATTCACATGTGGTTTAAGATGAAGTAGTTTGGTTCTAATAATGTCTTATGATTGGATACAATTGCATAGTTATATCACATTTTATGCTTTTTGTTTGGGATGTTTTTGAACAATATGTTTGAAATGCTAATGTTGAATATTACTTTTAACTGCGACTTGTTTGTTTTCAGTTAATAGTGAAATTTTGAAAGTTTCAGATTTTGTGTAGTTTTGTAATTTCTACAGTTTTAGTTTTGTAATTTCTACAGTTTTAATCTGTTTCGACAGGTTTTGCAAATTTAACTAGTGTTGCTAAGTTGTTATAGGCAGTTTGTGAATGAAGTTTGAGGGCAGCTAAACTGTATATAAATAGTATATATATTGTATATAAATTATATAGTGACAGTCTATTTGTATATAAATTGTATAGTGATAGTCCATTTGTATATTTTTGTGTAGCGACAGTCTATTTTGTATATATTTTGTATAGTTGTATATAAATTGTATAGTGACAATATATTTGTATAATTTGTATAGTGGCAGTCTATTTTGTATAACGACAGTCTATTTAGTATATTTTTGCATATATTTTGTATAGTGATAATCTATTGTATATAAATTGTACAGTAATAGTCTATTTTGTATATTTTTTGTATAGTGACAGTCTATTTTGTATAGTGATAGTTTATTTTGTATATTTTTTGTATAGTGACAGTCTATTTTGTACATTTTTTATATAGTGACAATCTACAATGTATAAATATATTTTTTATACATGCACAATTTTTGGCAAGCAGAATAACAACTTAAAGCATACAAATATCAATTTAACAGTATTTGGAATAAAACTTCTATCAATACTTTCATTACGACAAAAAGTAGTATCTTTATTCATACATCAGAGAGAATCTGATTGCAAATCTCGTTATTTTCCAATATTCTAATTGTAACATTCACAAGGAAAAAAGTTACAAAACATTAAATCATTGTAGCAACATCTACTAGTTGTCTCGAGTATTCCCGCATGTTCTTCTGTTGTGTCCTGTTTTCCACACAGTCCACAGGTAACTGTTTAAGTATATAGATATTCATAAAGTCCCTTGCGTCGCGACTTCGACGGTCTTCCTAATTTGCCCTTCACTATCGGTGGTAGGACCACATTATCTAATACCTCTATTGGAAGGTCCCATGTAGTCTCATCTAGAAGTGGATTAAACTGGCACTTCATATATCTTCTTGAAGTATTCCTTGGTGTAATAGGTAGAACAATATTTGGGTGCTTCTATGTGTGTGTAGTCCAATACTGCCATAGCATATGGACAAGGAATCTCATCCACTTGAAATCGTTTGCACGAGCATTCCTTTTTTTTTTTTTGCATGCAGATTATGTTCCACCTTTATTCAGCATCCATCACTGCATATAAATAATCGGTTGAAGGCCTCACCTAAATTTAAATAGATATCATTAGTAAAACAGGGGTATGACAAGTATTAATGCATTTTTGTCAAAGTATGTTATTCAGGTGAATGAAAAAAGACATGATAAAAGAATATTTACCGTCATCTTCTGCGACAAACTGCTATTTTCCTTCAGTACTTCGCTATAATTTTTCCTAGGCCAGTAAATGTACTCATTGCAGTCATTCTATTTGTATTATTCTATTCCATAACCAAATTCATCATGTAATCTAGTAAACTCATGATTGGTAGCTCTTTTGCCTCTTTGTTTCTTGCATTGAGTGACTCGGCAATATTTGAAGTCATCACCGTGGATCTATTAACAATGGATGCACTATGGACCACTTTTCATAACCAACTTGGAACAGGTAACCCCTTACCCTCTTATCAATGTTGTCCATATATTGCATGAGGCGATTACAATCTTCAATTTTGTATGCTCTGGCCATTGCAAAAAATACCTCCCTCAGCCGGTCATGGTTCTTCTTGAACTGCTTCTTTATGTTATTCCAAAGATGGAAGATGCATACACAGTGAGATACCTCTGGATACACAATCAAAGCACCCCTCAATATGCTTGTATGACTATCAGATACGATGCACATCCTTTCTCTTTTTCCAAAAGCCTGTCTAAATATTTCAAAAAACCATTACCAGGAAATATCATTTTCATAATCAACAACAACATATGCTAGTGGAAAACTTTTACCTGTTAAGCAAATAAGAAAGCATCCACATGCTATTTTTATTATACACAAACAAGAAATATTTATACCATATATAATTATGATACAATACTACGACATATTTACCTGCCACATCTTGTGCGCTAGCTGTTAACATTGTCCCTCTGTGTGATGATGATTTAAGGAATGTCCCGTCAACCACTACAATAAGCTTGCAGTATTGTCATTCTATGACTGATGCATTTAGTGTGACAAAAATATACATGAAGCGCCCGTCCTCTGATTTATGTAATATTGCGACAACCAGAATTTATCATATTTACTATATACAAGTGACCCGACAATTTACTATAAGATTCGCTTGTTATCCCTCTTAGTAGTTCAAGCGCCTTTTCTTTTGTTCTATAAGATTTTATGTAACTCATATTAATCCCATATTGTTGTTTCATGTCGCTTATGATGTCTGCCGGAGTGTATATTATTTTTGGATTGACATATTTCTTACAGATTATTTTTGCAATGGCTGACAAAGTAGCATGATGTTGTGAAAATAATCTACCCGTCTCTGGGCAAGTGTGAACATCATTGAACCGTCTAACCTTGAAGACATTTAATTTGTGTAGACTTGAAGATCTAAGACTCCATTTGCAACTTTCATCCACACATGTAAGACAATACCTATTTAAAATATGGTGTTACGATAATGCACTTCTTCAAATATTTACACTTGTGTCTCAAATAAACAAGCAATACACTTATGCAATCTGATTATAAAAAAATTATACATTTATTATACAACTACTATAGAAAATGTCCCAGAGCTGTACACATATATAATCTCATTACATTACATTTATATATTTAATATACATTTATACAAAGAAATAAACACAATGTCACAGAGAAGTACACATATACAATCTCATTATAACAATAATTATATATATTTTTATAGAAGCAGTATACACAAAATTATACAGGAAGTGCAATCTCATACGTAGAAATCATACCTTGTTGTAGATGATCTATCCACTATAAATTGATATTTTTCTCGTATTGCGTAGTACTTTATTACACTAATGAGTGTGTCTTTGTCCCAATACAACTGGCCTTCTGTAATTTCTTCAGGTTGTGGTTTGTCTATTATACAATTTTTCTTCATTATCTCAATTTTGTCTTCTTTTCCATGATTATTCATCATCTTAACAATATTAGTTCTGTGTACTTCTTCTACGTTCTAACATGGTAAACCAGCTAAAGTTGTTGCGAGTAAATTACCACCCAAGTATAAATTTGAATATGAACATTCAACACCTGAATACATAGTTTTCAACGTTATGCATAATGGATATTCGGTGATATCTAAGTTTTTCTTTTTCATCTTCATATACAAGCGCACACTCATATCATTGTATATTGGAATTACTACATAGCCATCCTTCACTGTATATTTTATCTCCATATCATTTGTAATTGAATCCCTACCCAATTGCTTGTATATCTCATCAACAAAATACTCATAGCTACAGTCCGAATTGATTAGCACGCCATTAACAAGGAAATTAACTTACCCACTCACCACTGTGTTGAAGTAAAATCGGAATTAAAATTAGAACAGTAGTTCCAACATTCACAATCTCTATAGACATTAGTTGAGTTTGTCGATTTTGTATCAATTTCACAATTTCAGAATGAATTCTCAACTCTATTAATTTGATTGTAGGTCGCAATTGTGCAAAAACTTTGAATTTCAGCGTGAATGTTTTGGAGTTCTGCTCTGGGTTTACTCTTTAGAAACCCTAATTTTTTTTTGACAATGTGAATATTTGGACGACTTTTATATTGTTGGGGGGTTGAAGATTCCATATTAAAACACTTGAATTTAGGATCCAAAATCAATTTGGAGTGATTTCATTTCCGTTTGCGTTGAGCTTATGGTTTCAGGTTTTTCAGTTGCTAGCCGTTATTATTATTTTTAGTCTACGACTTGTATGAGGTCATTTTGTGGCTACCAAATGATATAAGTTTGGCCCGAGTGGCTACAAATAATTTTTTCCCTAAAAACGTTTCAGTAAGTTGACGTTCGTTTACGGAATTGAAATGAAATATTGAACTTGAATAAAGTTCTCCTACCAACAACGATTGTATTTCTAGGGCTCGAGCCCCAAAATTTCTTATTAAGAATGGAAGAATACTTACCACTCCACTATATTTTTAGTGATAGTGTACTATGTATTTATCTATGAGCAATTTGAACTAGATGTACTTATTTTTTTCAATTAAATTTTTAAAAAATTACTCACAAAGTATCAATTAATAAATATATGATGTGTATCAAAATTTTCTAATTTATAAACTTCTTCACTTAATCATAATTAATATACATTTTGCACATAACTATTGATGGTTGGCTATTATCTAATTCTAAACGATTATTTTATGTGGAAAAATATTTATATATTCGAGAAATATTATGCAAAATTATACTCCTACTGTTACAACTTGTTTGGATGGTTGTTACTTATTGTATTGTATCGTATTGTTACTTTAAATATAATATTTATTTTGATTGTTACTTAAATTTTATTGTATCTTATCGCTAAATCTATAGTTCATAACAACAAAAAAGTGTCACTTTATGTAACGACCGATTTGGCGTGGTTGCATCGTTACCTTACTTTTTTCTCTCATTTTGCCCTTCCTTATTATTAAGTAATCATATTTTATCATTTACCTTACCTTTTTTTATATATATAATAATTCTACTTTGTACCTTAATTTTTCTTTATATATTACTTCATCCGATTCACAATAAGTGACCATTTTACCTTTATCACACCCATTAAGAAAATACGAACTCCTAGAAAAAAAAGAATGTATTTACTAAATTAACCTTAATTAATTGTTACTTGACAATTGGAATATGTAAATAAGGGTAAATTTTGAAAAAATAAAATCAATTCCTTCTTGATTATGTAAGTGAATACTTATTTTGGACCAAAATAAAAGGTAAAATTGTCACTTATTGTGGACCGGAGGAATACAAGCTTATTGTTGGTGCATGACATCATGAAATAACGGCAAATGATACAATATATCCAAATATTGTATACATCGAAACGATACAATACAATACAACACGATACGATATATTATGAAATGATATATAATAACGAAATATATATTAAAAAAAAGGAATAGTAATTTCAATTTGTTGACTAAATAGAGAAAGCAAAACTATAATGAAACTACCAACAATTCCTGCAAAACAAAATTAAATACAGATTCTGCTGTAGATATAAACAGGTCATCACGTGTCAATAGAAACTCCACTATAGATATAAAACTTCCCTTCAGGGTATTTCCGTCATTACACACTCCAAAATTCACATTTTACTTTCCCAGCAAACAAACCGTCGCCTCCAATATCTCTCTCGCTCATATTTTCTCTGCATAAATTTTCACTCTTTATATAAACTCAACATATACATATCCTATACGGTTTTTTATACGTATACGGTTATCGGACGATTTGAGTGAAGGTCAAATTTCTGCAAGTTCGTCGGATTTCCGGCGAGTCAACCGGCACCGTCGGCGTCTGTCGGATTGGTATTGCTTCTCTATTAACGGCGCGTGATTCTAGTGGAATGGATATAAGTGTGTTGTGGAGGTACTTTTAGGATTTTGGATAAAAAAAAAAGCTTAATTTTGGGGAATTTTACAGTTGCGGCTGGAAATTTTATTCGTGTTAACGTTTCTGCAAATTTGTGAAATTTCCGGCGATTTAACTGTCATCGGCAGCGGTAGCCTGTTGCGAATTGGATGTCTAGCGGCGGCGCATTAATGAATTTTATGTGTGTAGTGGTGCTGTAATACTTCTTCGGTTTTGAATAAAAGAAAAAGGCTTAAGGAATTTGATACCTACGCTTCGAATATGAGTATTGTAGTGGTGCTGTAATACTTTTAGGGTTTTGAATTAAGCAAAAGGCTATATTTGGGGAATTTTAGAGTTATGCCTCAAAGTTCAAAGCAGAAATCGCACAAGCAGAGTAAACACAGTGCTAAGGAGAGTAGAGACTGTTCGGATTCTGACGAGGATATGAAGATGAAGGAGAAGAGTAGTAAGGAGGAGAGTTCAGCAACTTCCGTTGAGAAGCGTAAAGCTTCTGGTAAAGATCTTATTAGCTATGGAAATGGTGAAAGCAAAGAAATGAAGGGAGAAAGTTTGAAAATTGATGCTGAGAAGGGATTAAAAGAAAAAGAAATGAAGAATCTGGCTGATTCTAAGAGTAAAAGTAGTAAAAGGCAGGAGAGTAGTAGAGAGAAGAAAGAGGAGAATGTTGTTGCCTCATTGGTGGAGAAAGAGGACAGTAAGAGTGGAAGGGTAGCAAAGAGGAAATCTGAGAAGGATTCGGCCCGGAAAGAAGGCAAGGATTCAAGGGAAGTAAAGGAAAAGGAGGTAGGATTATCAGAAAAAGAGAAGAAGAGTCAAAACAGTTTGAAGAGGCAATCAGGGGATTCTGTTGATGAGAAGCAGGGCAAAAGAGGTAAAGAAAATGCTGGTAAGGTGACTTATCTGTGTGTTTTTTGTGATTGGTATTTTTGTTTAGGTAGCATTATGTGGTGCTTGGCAAGGTTTTGGTACCCCAAAGCCCCCTTTGCCTTTTGAGTAAAAGTTCTCCTAGGTTTCAGTTAGCGGTGATATTTTGGTAGTACGAACAACAATTCGATTGAAATCCTATGATACTTTAAGTGCTAAGCATTGCATTTCTTGTTGAATTCTGCATACCTAATTATGAAAGGTTGAAACTTTAATGCTTTTCCTAGACTGGAGGATGGCTTGTTTTAGTCATATTTGAATTAGAAGGAGCTAGCATGTAGTTACTAGCCGTGGTGGGAAACCTAACCTAGAAACCTCCTCTGCTTTGAGTATATAGTCACTGGTGCTCAGGAAATGCTGTGTGGAAAATGCCAGAATTATTACGTTTTTGATGGATTGCTACGTTTATTATTATACTCTGTAGAAAGTTCACAAAGGAAAATAATGAAAGATAACAAACACGAGTTTCATATAGATGAAAAATCAACTTTTAGATCCTATGTAACAAAAGAGAACAAAAGATACATGCAAAGAAACAAAGATAAATAAATAATGATCTGAACTTTACGAACATGACCATGAATGCATAAGTTCCAATGATCTGGTATGAAGCTAAAGGCCACCGACTTTAGCTTGTGTTACAACTGCATGTAACAGTTTTGATGTTACTTTGACTTGTACTCAATAATATCTCTATCAGTATACGTGTATTATGTATGTAATGCATGTATTTTGATATCATCTTGCATGTATGTAAAGTGTCTACTGTGCATTGTTATTCTACATCATTGGTCAAATTATTATGTGTTGGTTAGTCTTTTGTTTTTTTTCTTTAATGAGAAATTACTGAGTGTTACCTTTAAAATCTTTTCAATTTTGTTGGATTTTGTAGAGTCGTCTACACAAAATGAGTTATATAATCCTGAGGTGGAGAAGGAAAGTGAGAGAAGGTCACGGAAGAGAAGAGAAGGCTCTGGTGATCGAGACAAATATGTAGATGTTTTAAACGAAAGTGATAGTAGACGGTTGTCATCCAGGTGGGACCGTAGTAAAGATGAAAGACAGAGAGATGGAAAACATAAAGATGGATATGGAGATAAGTATCAGCATGGTGGTAAAGATGACAAGGATAGGGATGCTATGTATTTAGAGGATGTGGACAAGGATAGAAAACAGCATGATGAAAAAAGTCGGGAATATAGTGATAGAGATGGTCGACATAGAGAGGGTAAGTACCAGGAGGATGGTGAAATAGATAACAGGCACATGCATGAGAAGTATCTTAATGATGGTGACAGAGATAGTAGGCGCAAGAATGATAAGCATCAAGAAGATGGTGAAAGAGAGAGGAGAGATAGGGATGACAAGTATCGTGAAGATAGCGATAAAGATGATAGGCATAGGGATGATAAGTATCGAGAAGATGGAGATAAAGATGGCTGTCACAATGAAGATATATATCATGAAGATGTTGAAAGAGATGATAGGCAGAGGAATAGCAAGTACAGAGAAGCCAGTGAAAGAGATAGTAGACGCAGGGATGACAAGCAAGCAGATGAAAATGACAAAGACAAGAGACTCAGGTATGCAAAGTACAAGGATGAACGTGCTCCAAGAGACCGTTTAGGTGACAGGTCTGGTGCTAAGCATCCGAGGGATGAGAGTTATGCTGCTGATTTGCAGCCTAGAAAGTCAAGTAAGCATGAAGGCAGCCCTGGTTATGATGATCTAACAAGGTTTAAAGATGACAGAGGAAGAAGAAGAACCGGTGCTAAAGAGGACATTGGTGATTTTAGATCTCGAAGTATTAAAGAACTACGATCTGATGCAGAGAAGAGATCCATGAGCAGTGCTACAGTAGACTTGGTCACTGAGAGCGGAAGGTCTATCTCCAGGAATTCTGAAATAGAACTTGTTCCGAGCAACAACAGACGCTGGACTTCACCTAGTTCTGGGTCTCATGCTACAAGGGATTATTACAGGCAAGTTTACCAGTTTTCTCACATGATACTGTGAAAATGAAAAGAATGATAGATGTGCATGGGCATAGTTGTGTTCTTTATTAGAGCGGATACTGAAATCCTTGGTTGTGGTACATGGAATGATCATTCTAGATATTTTTGGACCCTTCTATTATTTTTCTCTGTTTTTTAGGGGAAACTTGTATTCTGTACCACATTAATCAAACTTCTCTCAATCTTTTTGGTAACAAACTGGCTGTTTCGAACGATAGTGACAGTCCCTGGAGTAAAAGGAATATGTTGTGGCACTAAAGTTGGTATTTCCTGGAATTTCTGCCTGATCAGTGGGATAATTGAGATGTTGGATGGACCTCTTTGCGATGTAGGAATGCCCGAAAAATCATTAGCCCTTTATATAGCAAGAAATTTGTTCTGGGAGGTTTTTGGCAGATCAGTGGGATAATTGAGACATTGCCTTTATAGTTTTTCTCTTTAGTTTTGGCTGCAAGTCATAATTAGCTTCTTGGTCTTTTTCCCCGAAAAGGTAAATAACTTATTGGCAGTTTTATGCCGCGTTTAGTTAGAAGTTCCGGGCAGGTGATTCTTTGAGCTTATGGTTCCCTGGCTCGAATGACCGTCTGATTGGCACACTGCTGTGTATTATACCGGAGAATCAAAACATCTTCCTTTGATAATCTCTTTTGATCATAAGCCAGTCACTTAAGTATTGTCTAATGAGCATTTTCTGCTTTTCTGCCAAATTGCTTATTCTCTGGTCATTAATTTCTTGTGTATAACTATGTGTTTCCTTGCTTTATCATTTTGTGCACAAATTCTGACATTTTCGGCCCTTCTTTCAACTACCAGGTTCTCAAAGCAAGATGGATCTAAGCACAAGGATTATCCTTATGAAGAAAGGGTTCGACATGGCGTCACTAGAGATTATGGTGGTTCTGCTGGAGCAGTGGAGAAAAATTCTTCTTCTCGGAAAACGGAGAAACTGATGCAAAGGGAAGACAATATTCTCGGAGAGTCTTCAGCTGAAAGGCGTTTCAAATCAGATCTTCGCAGTTCTCCTTTACAGCAGGTGGATAAATCCCCTTCATCAGCTAGCTATGATAGAAGACACTCAAGTAGATCAGAAGTATGGAGGACCCTTGAAGCTGAGGAATCAACACAGAGGAGTGGTAGCTCCAGGGATGTAAAGGAAGGCAGAGGAAGCCGTGACTTGGCTGGGAAAGCACTCGCAGGTGATGACTTGTCCTTCATAGACAGAGATAGTGTCTCTGTTTCTTCACCTTATACTAGAAGGAGTCACTTCTCTGTCAATTCAAAGTCTGTGTTACCTGCTCCTCCCCCCTTTAGGTCAGGGGGTGACAGCCCTTTAATTTTTGGCTTTTCAGAGGATGATGGTAGAGGGAAGTCAAACAACCACCACAGAAGAATTAATGATCCTAATATTGGAAGAATGCAAGGACATGGTTGGAAGAGGGTTCCAAACTGGCCGTTGCCTGTTGCAAATGGGTTCATGCCTTTCCAACATGGTCCCCCTCCTGTTGGTTTTCATCCAATGATACCGCAGTTCCCTACACCATCAGTATTTGGTGTGAGACCTTCAATGGACTTGAGTCACCCTGGAATTACTTACCATATACCAGATGCTGACCATTTTCCTGGCCATGTTCCACCGATGGGTTGGCGAACTCCGGTTGATGGTTCATGCGGTCCTCCAATGCATGGGTGGAATGCTAACAATGCTGTTTCTGGTGAAGAAGCTCACCTTAATGGCAGACCAGACTGGGACCAGCCTAGGACACTGTCAAATAGTGGTATGAGTTGGGAGACAAGTGATGCGTGGAAGGGGCCACTAACGGGAAGCAGTGTGGAGCTGCCATCTGGTTCACTGAAGGAGGACTATTCAGTTCAGGAAGAGGAGTCAGCTCAACCAGTTCAGAGTGAGCAAAAGCAGACTGATGCAGATGATCAAAGCAATGACATCAGTCAGTCCAGGGGTTCTCTTGGAGAGAGTACATCTGAAAATGTGAAGACTACTCCTGAAGAGCAACCAATTGAGGTGAAGCCATCGGAGAAAGATGATTCTCTTCTTTGTCATGTTTACCTCTCGAAGCTTGATATATCTGCAGAGCTTACAGAGCCTGAGTTGTTTGATCAATGCATAAGTTTAATCGATGTCGATAAGAAAATGACGTCTTATGTTGATGATTCCAGAATTTTGTTCTTGGAGGTAAGGGGAGCCAAAGTTATTTCTCTGCTTATTCATTGTTCTCATTTTTGAAATCATAATAAGCTTTCTTTTTCCTGTGGCAGGGGTATGTAGTAGCCTCCATAACGACACCAAGTAAATTTTCAAGTGGTCCACCTTTTGCTGTTATGACTGATTCTGTCTTTCAGGTACTTCATCCTATGGTACATATGCACATGTCCTTTGAAAAAGAAGTATTTTGATCAACTATATCTTTGACATACTATCTCAGTCATGTCTTCTTAGTTGTGTATTGGTAAAGTTGTCCGGCTCTTCTTAGCTGTGAAACGGAATTAATGAATTTATTTCTCTTTTTTTGCTGAGGTAAATATGAATCAAATTTCTCTTATATTTAATTTGTCTATTGCATGATGTCCAATTGCAGAAAGCCCTGTCCCTTTACCAGGAGAGAAGAGAAGTTAAAGTCATGAATTGCAAGAAGTGGTCATTTCCTGGTCAGGAGGGAGAGGCTTATCCAGGAAATAAGTTCGAGAATTTCAGTTCAGAATGCGGTGAAACTACGGAGCCTGCCATGGCTGGGAACATGCTAGAAGAAGATGGTGATCTGGTGGTTGTAGGTTCTTCAAAATCAAGCTGTCCTGAGACATCAGAGCCAATGACCGATGACGGAGAGGAGAAATCTGAATCTCCTCTTTCCACAGCGGAAAGAGTTGGGATGGAAGGGGAAACAGTTCTGGGTGTAGCCGAGGAGGGAAATCCCCTGCCTGCTGAAGAGGTGGAAGGATCTTCTGAGTCTCCAACTGAAATGTCTAAAGATTTGATTAGGAGCAATGATTCCGTAGGGAATTTTTCTGATGATTTTAAGAAGGAAAAAGAGATAGTTGATGTTAAATGTGATCCTTTGCTATTGCCCTATGTGTCTTCTGAGGCGTTTGAGGCAGTGATGCCAGAGTCAATTGAGTTTGGGTCAGTAAATTTAAGTCGGATACATCATTCTCCTGAAAGTACACATTGAGACAATTTATTTTGCCATAAGTTTTTGAAATGCCGCTCTTTCTCTTATTATTTGTCTGCCTGCTGCTATTAGCTAATAAATGAAATTTTTCTTGAAAATGCTTTTTCCCCATTTATTGAGCCTGTTTCATGCAAGGAACTATGGTCCCTAAGGCCTTTCTCCGGCAGAAAGGTTTCTTTAACTTGGAATGGTAGTTGATGCGCTCACGCACTTTGGAAAAATCAGGTACACGTGCAAATAGCTTTTACTCGTCTGTTCATTACATCATGTTTCATGTGAAATAATATTGCATTGTTTGAGGCAGTTGATGTGAGTTTTGATTGGTCTTTTTTCTTGGAGGACTAGGTTCCTCTTATGCATGCTTGTGTGTGCTGCATTTTGGGGGGGGGGGGGGGTTATTTTCCAGCTTATGTGATAACTAGACACCAAGTTTGTGCTATTGTACTGTGATTTACTTGTGATCATTTTCCTGTTATTTGGTTGTGTTCTGTCATTTGTCTTTTCCTGGTTTTGGTTCTTTTATCGATGTTGATCCGAAGTCCTTTTATTTTGTTTAGAAAGTTGTATGTTCCCGTAATGATAAGTGTGAGATTAGAGGCAGCCCAGTGCACAACATCCCGCATTCACGTAGGAAGGGCTGCACCCAAGGGGTGCGATGTAGGCAGCCTACCCTGATGCAAGCATTGGTGGCTAAATCCACGGCTTGAATCCGTGACTTAAAGGTCACACGGAGACAACTTTGCCGTTACTTTAAGGCTCCCCTTTCTAAATGTGAGATTAGAGAGACTAGTTTAGAGAACGTATAATTTGTCTTAGATGTTAATCAGTACTGGAGTGAAACAAAACCTAAAATATCACGGAAAGGGTAACAGGTTCACATAGTCGACTTTAACTAATTTGGTGTAGAAGCATCAATGATTGACTCATTAATTTTAGTTTGCTGTTCTCTTTCATCCGTCCTATTTCGTGTTAGGTTTGCATTTGGGATTTTTTTCTTTGGCTGCACACAAAAGCTTTATCTGACCTTTTTTGCTTGGTTTGCTTTTGTTCTGTTCTTTAACTGGCTGTCTCTGCTCTCATTACGCATTGCATTCTTAGATTTAATAAATTGAACCGACTTCTTGCAGCTAGAGAAAAAGGAAAAAACTCAGTTTGATTTCTGGTTTAAATTCTGCATTGTCAATTCATAGTTTATGCAGTATTTTACATATTATTTAATGCTGGATACTATGTAGAATAAAAATTTGATACCAACTGTTTCGCGGCGCCTATTTGAGATGTTTTGGAAGGGCGACGTAAGGCAAAATAACCGATTTCCATGTGATTACTTGAAGGGCCTTCCCGCACGCTAGACTAGACTATCTCTCTATCAGTGTTGGTCAGAAGAGCCGATGTCAAGATCACAATTTGCAACCAGAGATTTGCTTGCGTTAACAGAGAACAATAATTACAAAAAAGCCAACCTGATGCTGGGGTTTACTAGCCTGGATAAGTAAGACTATCTATAGAAAAGAAAGCCATCGCATAATAAATTAATGCACTTATGCAGGGGTAAAGGTATAATGAAGAAAAGAATCCGGTTGGACACAATCAACGAATAAGAATGATTGGTCGTTACTCTTTGATTACTTTATAGATACTAGTCTTAGTGTACGTGCGTTGTACGTGTATACAATATCAGTAAACTAAAACTTGTATACAGGAAATATTAATTATGTAAAATAAAAAATAACGTTAAACCGTCACTTAAGTGACAAAAATAAATGTGATTACATAGATATAGTAATTAAATATTTTTAGAACTTGCAAAGATAAATAGATCAGCTAAGTTAGTTATATATTATTTTAATTATAGGTATTTTATTGTATGATATAATAATATGTTATTGCATTATTGAACCTAATCTAATTTCTCTTTCATAAACGTTGTTGTCGGTCCTAAAAATTTCTAATTATTTATTTAACATTGAAACAAAAATGATGACTATTTATCATTTAATCATTTAGATGCGTATTATTTACAATAATAATAAATTACCAAGTAAAATATTTAATCAAATAAACTATGAAAAAGTTTCTTAAGCTATCAACGTATTTAAATATAATCAACGATTTAAAGTTGTAAAAGGAACAAAAAATTCAAAAGAGTAAATTTATAGAAAATGAAAAATATAAATGAAGAACATAATGACTTCAATGAGCTATGAGCTATATAAAGGCAAATTTATGAACATATAAACATATAACACAAATATTATTAGCAAAAATTCGAGAAGAAAATATATATAGAAAACAAAAATCAAATAGTTAATTTCTAACATTAGTTTGAATAGTGGAAATAGAATTATAGTTAGGAGCACATAATGTAGTTCGACTTCATTAGGTCCTGCACTAAAATTAGTGCACTGCAATTGATCGTAAATGGTACGATCATAATAAAGAGAAAAAGAATGATTCGAACTTTCTTCATTGTCAAATACAATTGTCATGCTTAATGCATACAATACAAAAGTGTACTTAAAAGACTAATATGCACTCTAGCCTAACTTGCCATAACTATTGCACAGACAGACATATATTACAAATAACGAAAGAAGCATCGACTTTAGAGAATTTTAGCCTGTGGAAATCGCTAATTATTGGATTAATGAACTTAACAATTACTGTGTAAGAAATTATAATCCTTTACAAGAAAGAAAAGACTGTGTTTTAGGAAAAAAGAATAAATTTACTCCGTAGAAGGGTTAGAAAAAATAAATTGCACTATTATTATTATAATAAAAGAGAAACCACATCATAATTAAGCAAAAAACTCTTAGCACTTTAAATGAATATAAAGGCATACCTGATCGGCTGACACTTTAGATTGCCAATAAAAGCAAGAAGAGCATAAGCAAGAATTTTAGCAAAGAGTTTATGCGAAGTTCTAAATTGAAAGTCAAAATTATTGTTGGATATTAATTCATGAAAATATACTACAAAGAATAAAGCAAAAATAAAAAGCTAAACCTAAACCAAATCAAAACAAACTATGAAACAAATTTATAACCATAAGTTTTTCTAGAACTATATAGGCGGCTACGTATACGTTTTCAATTCTCCAAATTTACTTGGAGATATGCTTATATAGTGACTTCTTCAAGTCTCCATATTTGGAAAGAAATCAAAGGGAATAAGAACTTTCTTTTAATAAATTTGTGCGTAATTATTAGGTGAAATATTATAAAAATAATTATGTAATAATTTGAGAAAAATAGTAAATGACAATTTTGTCTATTGTGATGTCTTTTAATGAAGGGTAAAAAGTTCAATCAACATTTCGCTAAGAGTTTTCGTGCTTTTAATATAGTATAGAATAGATACAAAGAGGATCACCTAACTGAGAAAAGACATCTTCTTTTATTTTTCTCGCAACGAAAATGCAAATTGTTCAATTTCTTTAATCAATAAAAAATAATATAGAAATTATTTTCAAGAGATTAGAAAAGAAGAAATCACTATTTCTTCGTCTTGGAAAAAGCTTCCTTTTCTCTGTCCATTTATGTAATCGTGTGTTTATTTGGATGCGTAACGATCCGACTTATCGTTTTAAAATTAGCGTCTCGTTCAACGACTTAAGGCCATGAGCAACTTTGTGATGTGTATTATGACTTGCGTGTGCGGTCGAGTTTGGTTTTCGGATGATTCAGGATTAAATTGAAAGAACAATTCTCATTTTTTTGTTGCTTAAAATGAAAAGAGTTGACTAGAGTTTGACTTTTGAGGAAACGACTCCGGAATAGAATTTTGATGATGTCAATAGCTTCGTATGGTGATTTCGGACTTAGGCGTGTGTCCGAATTTGGATTTGAAAGTCCGTAGGACAATTCGACACATTTTGGCGAAAGTTGGAAAATAGAAGATTTTTGGAGAGTTCGACCGAAGGTTGAATTTTTGATAACGAGGTCATATTTCGATTCCGGAAGTTGGAACAACTCCGTTATGTCATTTATGATTTGTGTGCAAAATTTGAGGTCAATCAGACTTGATTCGATAGGTTTCGGCATCGGATGTAGAAGTTGGAATTTTTTAGTTTCATTAAGCATGAATTGGGGCATGATTCGTGGTTTTAGCGTTGTTTGATGTGATTTGAGGCTTCGACTAAGTCTGTAATATATTTTGAGACTTATTGGTATGTTCGGACGGGGTCCCGAGTGGCTCGGGTGAGTTTTGGGGGTAGTTTCGGACCATTTATAGGCCATTTTTAGTTGCTGATTTTTGGCCACAGAGGTATGCATCGCGATCGCGGACAAACGATCGCGATCGCGAAGAGCAATTTTGCTGTTTGGACATTGTGAATCGCGATCGCAGAAGCCTTTTCGCGATCGCATAGAGGAAACTCCTGCTGCACCCACCCGACTTTGGAAACTCATCTCGCAATCTATAAGGAATTTGGAGATGGTCCAAAAATAAAAGTTGTAGCCCTTTGTGTCTAGTTTTCAGAAAGGTAAATCATTTGTCATTTGGAGTTGTGTACAAAATGTTATGGTGGATAACTACAGGTTGTCTGGGAAGAGTTTGGAAATCTCTGTTGCATAGGGCTGACTTTGGAAGCTTATATCTCGAAATCTATAAGGAATTGGGAGATGAGCAACAAATGAAAGTTATAGCTCTTGGAGTCTTTCCATTTTATTGTACTGTTACTTATTATTCGAACAGTATTGTATATTCGATCCTTGAGATCACTTCATAAATTCAGTTAGAGTTCGTGACTCAGTATTACCAGTCTTGGGAGGTTATTATATTTGTAATTATTTCCGCTGTTGGTTTATAAAAAAAAATGGCTTGAATTGTTATTATAATCAGCTTACCTAATCTTAGAGACTAAGTGCCATCACGACGCCTGTGGCGAGATTTTGGGTCGTGATAAGTTGGTATCAGAACCCTAGGTTCATAGGTTCTACGAGTCACGAACGAGTTTATTAGAGTCTTGCGGATCGGTACAGAGACGTCTGCACTTATCTTCGAGAGGCTACAGAGCTAGTAGGAAAATTTTTACTTCTTTCATTCCTTATCGTGCGGCATTTATTCAGCTTGAAGCATATATATTATGTTCTTTTGCATCCACTCTTGTATGAAATTGCGCACTCGGTATCAACTATCGCCAACGGTTCGTGATACTACATAGGGGTTATAAGGGAGCTAGGGTTGCTCAACCATTGTTATAACGTGTCGCCCAGATCGAGGATGCGAAAGTATTGAGAGATCATTCATTTGTGCACATGGGGGTGCAACAAGTTCTGACATCTGGTTGATAAGTATGATCTTGAGAAAGTTTAATTAATTGCCTAATCGTCACAATCGTGGTAGGTTCACGAGGTGGATGTAGATCTGAAGATAGTTTGTGGTATTAGAGACTATAAAGTTTGTATGGGATTTCCATTTAGTGAAGGGTACATACTAGCAGCCAAGGCACTGGAGGAAGCGAGTTTCTTATGACCGGTGTCGTACGAGCGATGAAGGTTAGTGTTGTGGATAATCAGACTGTGTCCTATAGCTTCGCGCCAAGTGAGGGGAGTCCACTATCAACGATCAGATTGTAGGGTCATGTGTTATATCAATTTTGGCCTGAGATGTATTTATGTGGTATTGAAAGGTTCTCCGAAATTTGTATATGATTAAGAGCTGAGATTTGTATGGGATGATGCTGGGACTTGCGGTATTGCCGCTTCCTTAATAATTCTACATTTCAGTACCAGCGAGGTCACATAAACAATTTCAGAATACTCGGGGAGCTACAGTAAGTTCTTTTAATGGACCACCGGCACGAGGTTCCTATAATGGTTATTCCAGTTATCCGGCAGAGACTTAGTATGAGCAGCCGAACCCGCAGAGGGGTTGTTATCAGTGTGATTGTACTAGTCAATTCATGAGCCCAGACTTGGGAGAGACGGATTGCATCAGAATACTTAGGATACAAGCTTTATTCCAGTTAATACTCCACGTGCACAGCCAGTTAGGAGTAGAGGACATGCGGGTAGAGGGCACCCAAGAGGGGGAGGCCCGGCCCGCTGATATAATTGCTATGACTTGGTTGAGGCCAATACACCAGATGGTGTCGTACAAGCATGATTTAATTTATAATAAAAGGAGCACTATTCTTATTTTGATTCAATTCTGATTATCGAGGTGAGACCTCCTATCGTGCTCCATTTAGGGCGAGTTTGTGATTTGTACACCACTCACATGTTTACCCCTGTTGTGAGATTTGATGATGTTAGCCCGTGTCTATTATTTTTATTTTTGTTCACTATTGAGGGCTATACGTCCAAAAATGACTTTCTATTACTCACTACAGTGAGTTTTGATGTGATTTCAGAATAATTATGCCACGACCCAAAATTCAACTAATAGTGATGGCACCTAACCCAACCCGTTAGGTAAGCCAACTATTCACTATCCAATTCCAATGTAATTTAACAAGACAATTAAGTAAAAGAAAATATCTAAATCTTATACATTCCCCAAGGACTGGTAGTACAAATCATGAGCTTCTAAGATTAGAATTTATAAAACTGGTATGAAATAAATACATCATCTGTTCGAAATGTACATAAACAGATTCTTATAAATCTAAAGCTACCATGAACAAGAGGGAGCTACAACCGGAACACAGGTACGTCTTCAATTCCAGCTCCCGTCGAGTACAACAACATCAACATCCAATATATGCACGCAAGGTGCAGAAGTGTAGTATGAGTACAACTGACCCCATGTACTCAATAAGTAACAAACCTAACCTTAGGTTGAAAGTAGTGACGAGCTTGTACCAAGGTCGGGTCCAATTTCAATAACCAACAATAGTTCATAACAAAATAAAACAAGTAATACCAGAAGTAACTCAACGATCAAATGCTCAACAAAAGATGATTTCTGAAAATAGTTCTACCTTTCAAATACATCAATGAAAACCCAAATCGTTTACCGAAGTTGTCAAAAATATGAGTAAGTTGAAAACAATAATTTTTCCAAAAATCCTTTCCACAATAAATAAGATGTTTCATTTTCTTTTCAGATAGCCAGTGAAAAATGCATCATTATGCCTATAGGCCAGTATGTGTGAGAAGTCATGAATAACGCGATACCGTACAACATGAGAAAAATACACCTCTATGCATGTATGTCATGTGTGCATGTCAATGCAGTGTATCTCAGTGATAATACCATATGCATACTCTCAGAGTATCAATTCCCTCAGTCCTCCCCATCACTCAGTCCTCACAGTCACTCAATCCTCCCAATCGCTCGACACTCGACACTCAGCACTCGCACTCAGTAGGTACCTGCGCTCATTGGGGGTGTGTACAGACTCCGGAGGGGCTCTTTCAGCCCAAGCGCTATAATCTGCACGGACAACTCACGTGCTGCACGACAACTCACGTGCTATAGTATCAATATTTGTATCTGCACTAGGGGTGGCTAGTGGGCCGGTTAGGACCGGGACCGGCCCAGGACCGCAAGCCCACATGGGCGGTGGGCCTAAACGGTCCTAACCGGATAGGATTGGGACCGTGGGGTGGTGGACTGGGTAGTGGGCCGGTCTCATAGGGGAGGCCCGCGAGACCGAGACTATTTAGGACCGGGACCGGCTCAGAAGTGGGCCGGTTCAAGCGGTCCTAAACGGTCCTAAACGGGCCCAGCGGATAATTTTTAATTTTTTTTGACCGTTTGGCCATTTAAAAACTAACCGTTTGGTCTGCCAAAATAGCCATTGGCTATTTGTAAAATAGCCATTTAACCCCCCAAATTTTGTTTTAACCTCAAACTTTTTATAATTACACTTTTTCCCTATTTTCAACTATAAATTCCCCCTCATTCTTTCATTTTTCTCACAAAATCATCAATCTCTCTCAATCTCTCTCTAATATTCTTCTATAATTGCTTACTTAATTGTTATAATTTGTGCAAAATTATGAAGTTGGTGAATTGAAGTCTTCAAGTCTTCAACGATAATTATTTTTCAACAAGTTGTTCGTCAATTCGGTAAACTCGTTCCAACTCTTAAGTTTTAATATTATAGTTTTGTTTGTTTTATTTACTTTGCTTGATTAATTAAGATGGCTTATTCCCTAAAAAAATATTTAGTAAAAATAAGAAAAAATCCAAGAGTGGTGAATCTAGTGGCCAATCTGTTCCTCCTCCACTTCCCCCGGCTCCCCGGCCGAAACCTGTTACCCGTCCTACACCTGCTATTCTTGATAGCGATAATAGTTTATTATAATTTACCGAGAGTCAATTTTGCCATAATATTGTACCCGGTGAATAATTAAACCATAAATATATAAATGCTCTTTATGGTAATCCAACTATTGATGAAAATGATGATGAAGAAATAGATTTTGATGAAACGCAACCGGATGACGATACACCCACTAGTCATGCTCCTGAAGTTAACCCAACTAATAATAATCCAAATGATCCCCCGTCCGACCCTCATGTTACTGCCCCTACTTTTTCTAGACAACCTTCTAAACGGGCAGAAACATCTCTTGTTTGGCCATTTTTTACTCAACTAAGAGAAAAAAAATAGGGCTAAGTATAAAACTTGTGGCAAAGAGTTAGTTTTTAAATATGTTGGAAGTCGGGGGGGGGGGGGGGAAGTTTGACTAGACACATATTGCTACACCCTCAAGGTAAAGCTAGATATTTTCGTACGAAAGCTTTGGCCGAGGGGACAAGTGCACCTAGTATGGCTGACCTTAGTACCGGGTCAAATCAATTTCAACCGGGAATTAACACTGTTACCGGTGATATTTTATATTATGATCCAAAAAAAGATCGGGAAGAATTGGCAAAAATGGTTACTGTTATGTGCTTACTCTATAGTTTTCCTTCTAACCCTCACTTTGTGCATTATATTAGAAAAGTTTATAATCCTACTTATAAAGGTTTTCCTCACACAACCGTAAAGAGTGATATTTATAAATATAAACAATATTTGCGCTATTTATTTACTCATATAAATTATCGTGTTGCTATTACAACTGATATTGGTAGAAGTGGTAATGACTTTGATTACCTTACTGTTACTAGTATACTCATATATATATATATATATATATATATATATATATATATATATATATATATATATATATATACATCTTACTATATATATAGTATATAAGTCATATTCGATAGTATACATCTTACGATATACTATATATACATCTTAATATAGTAAGATGTATATTTAGTATATATATATATATATATATATATATATATATATATATATCTTAAGATGTATATATAGTATATAAATCGAATATTAATGTATAAATCTTAAGATGTATATATAGTAAATCGAATATAGTTTATATATCTTAAGATGTATATATAGTATAGTATAGTATATATATTATAACACATTGCTTTGAATATCTCTTTACAATATTTTTGTCTCCAAATTTGAATTAAAAAATTTAGGTGACAATTCTATAATATAATTTACTAGAAATTGCCTTAGATATTTTTATTACCATTTTTTTCTCTAACTTGTATAAAAATAATTTAAAAAATAGAAAGTTTTCGTTGGGCCCGCTTAGGACCGTTTGGGCCCGCTTAGGCCCAGGACCCACCCACTTAACACGGGACCGCTAGTTCGTGGTCCCGGTCGCGGACCGATTCCAACGAGAAGCCCGCGAAGCCCGAGACCGCTTAGGACCGGCCCACCTAGGACCGGCCCACTTAGGACCGGGCCCGTGAAGCCCACTTAGGATCGGGCCCGGCCCACATGCCACCCCTAATCTGCACGGACAACTCACGTGCTATAATTGTTACATCTCGTGTTTTCGTACGTAAAAGTTTCGTCGTAAGTTAATCGACGTAGACTCGAGGATGGGATTATCTTGAGGTTATAAGCATTTATGCTATTTATAACAAGTGATAAGTAAGTGCCGTGAAGGATAAAGGGGAAACGAATCAAAGAAAATAAGTTTCGTTGAAGGTTGTCGATTTGGATAAAATACGGTCCGAGCTTCAATACCCGACATTTATGGACTAATGCCATACAAGGTACCTCATGACCACGACAGTAGGGTACATAAAGTATATTAAAAGTGAGTAGTATTTTAAGTAATTTGAGATAATTCTTAATTATGTGGATTATTGGTTAATAGGAGAATTAACAAGTTAATGAAGATTAGTAGGTAATTAATTAATAATCTTGGATAAGACCAAGCTAAGACCAACGTGGCAGCCCCCATTCCAAGATGCGTGACTCTTATATTAGGAATGAAAGGTGGCACATATAAGTAGGTTGTGTGGCTTAGTCACTAGCATGTGTGGCCTACCCAAATATTAGAGATGACCTTCATAATTCAATTCTAATATCTTAAGGAGCATTTTCAACCAAACTTGCCATTTCATATAACGTTAAATCCTAATCTCTCAAGGAGAGTTTCAGCCAAGCACATAGAAACCTTACAATTCAAATCACTTCTAATCCAAGGAACATAGCAACGTGGTTGCTAAATTCTTAAGGAAAGGGTTCGTCCAAGACTTTCTTGGCACAACAACGTGGTTGCTTCAAGCTTTTTATACGACTTGTTCCGTGTTTTGTTGCAATTAACATGTGTTAGAGAATTGTCAAGAGAATCGACTCAGGTATGTTAAGGCTATCCCTTCTTTCTTTTTGGCATGATCTATACGACACGAACGAAACGAGCAAATACACAATTTCCATAAATGACTATTCATAAAAATATTAGGGGTATCTATATTCTTGATTTCCCCATGTGAATTATTATTATATCTTCTGTTCATGGGTCTCAGAAAAATACGTATTTGAAAAAAATTATCCGATAGGCATATTATTTTTATGACATTCTGAGAAAATCTTATTAACGTATTTCTTATGCATTTCATGTATTTATACATGTACATTGATCTATGACCAGACAGCGTTATATATGTATATATTATATGTATATGAGATATGGGAAAAGGTTATGGCGTTATATACACACCACCACCTGATCAGTTGGTATATGTTGATGATTTTGCCCACAGTGACCGAGATGATATGATGGGATGCCCTCAGAGGCTTGATGATATTATGTACACCTATACCTATGCATGACATGCCATTTATACGCATGTGCATGACGTTATAAACGTTTTAGAATTTACAAAGTTATTCAGATTTAAAGATGGATTTCTTTATTCCATATTTCATCTATGTCTTTTATGTACTGATTTTTATGCCTTACATACTCAGTACATTATTCGTACACCCTATTTTCCGGGGCCTGCATTTCATGCCCGCAGGTGCAGGTAGATAAGCCGACGGTTCCCCTTCTTAGGATCCTTGATCAGCGAGAGTTGGCGTGCTCCATTTGGTCCGAAGATGCTTTTGATTTTGGTATGATATGCTTGTATACATGTATGGGTATGACGTAGCCTAATCCCGTCCTTGTACAATTGTATATTCTATTAGAGGTCTGTAGACAGTATGTATAGTTGGATAGTATGTGGCCTTGCCGGCTTCCAGTTTTGGATATGTAGTTATCTATAGCAGCCTTGTCGGCTCGCCCCACTTGTTCCGCACGTATATGTACATATGCCTTTTGGGTAGGTTTCCTTCATGTATGTTATTCTCGTAATTCAGCAGATGTTATTCATTTTTATATCTTAGACGAATGCTTAGGGGTGTTCGACAGGTAGGACTCGGGCACCCATCGCGGCCCATCGGTTTGGGTCGTGACAATAATAAGCCAATCTGGCATGTTGCAGCGTGCATCCCGATCCCATAATAATAAAGTATATAAATCCCATATGTCCTGTTGTGGCGTGCAGCCCGATCCCATAATTATCCTCACAATCAGGCTCTCGGCCTCACTCAGTCATCAATCTCTCCAGTCTCTCTCTCATGGGCTCACAATGTCATGAAAATAGCCCGAAAATGATGATATGATGTATCAATAAATAACAACAGAGACTGAGATATGATATGTAATGACATGAATATGACTGAGTATGAATTTTTAATTTAAAATAAATAATTCACAGCAATATGACCTTTGTGGGTCCCAATAATACTGCCATATAGCCTCAACATGATTTTTAATATGATTCTAAGCTCAATTTCTTTAGCACATAAAACTATATAGAAAATGCCAAGATTATTTGACTACAAAATTCTACGGAAACAATTATGTCATAATTTTCATGGTAAACGCCCACACGCCCGTCACCTAGCATGTGCGTCACCTCCCAACAATTCACATAATACATATATTCAGGGTTCATACCCTCAGCTCCAAGATTAGAAGAGATACTTACCTCGAACAAGATGAATCCAATGTCGAGCAAGCTAAACAATGCTCCAGAAGTCCTATTCTGCACGTATCAACTTCTGAACGGCTCGAATCTAGCCATAATTAATTCAATTCAGTCAATACCAATTATTGTAATTAATTCCATAAGAAAATACTAATTTTCCAATAAAAATCCGAAATTAACTCAAAAATTATCCATGGGGTCCACGTCTCGGAACCCGACAAAAGTTACAAAATATGAACATCCATTCAACCACGAGTCCAACCATACCAATTTTATCAAATTCCGACATCAACTCGACTCTCAAATCTTCAAATTAAAGTATATGAAATTTTTTACTATTTTCAATCCAAAACACTAATATGTTAATAAAAACAACAATAGATTCGTATAATTTAACCAAAACCTAGTTAGAATCACTTACCCCAATCCATATGGTGAAAATCGCCTAAAGAATCGTTTCAATCCGAGCTCCATAGCTCCAAATGTGTTAAAATGACTGAAACCTCAAAATATAGCTTCTATCCAGGCATTTACTCTTCGCGATTGTGGAAAATATTTCGCGATCGCGAAGCACAAAATTTTTCAGCCCAAAATTTGCCCTTCGCGATCGCGGAAAACCACTTGCGATCGCGAAGAACAAACTCCCCAACTCTTCCAAACAACCTCTAGTATAATGGTCATAATCTTTTGTACAAAATTCTAAATGATAAATGGTTTGACTTTCTGAAAACTAGACATCGAGGGCTATAACTTTCATTTTTGGATCATCTCCAAATTCCTTATAGATTGTGAGATATAAGCTTCCAAAGTCGGGTCAGTGCAATAGAGATTTTGTTCTACGCGATTGCGATTCACAAGGCCCCAAACTGTTGTTTACTCTTCGCGAACACGACCAAATGTTCGCGATCGCGATACACACCTCTGTAGACAGAAACCAGCAATTAAAAGTGGCCTAAAAATAGTTCGAAACCACCCCGAAATTCACCTGAGCCCCTCGGGACCTCAATCAAATATACCAACAAGTCCTAAAATATCATACGAACTTAGTCGAAACCTCAAATCACATCAAATAACGCTAAAACCATGAATCATGCCCCAATTCAAGCTTAATGAAACTAAGAAATTCTAACTTCTACATTCGATACCGAAACCTATCGAATCAAGTCCGATTGACCTCAAATTTTGCACATAAGTCATAAATGACATAACAAAGCTATTCCAATTTTCAGAATCGGATTCCGACCCGATATCAAAAAGTCAACTCCCCAGTCAAACTTCCCAAAAATTCAACTTTCACCATTTAAAGCCTAATTCAACTACAGACCTCCAAATAATTTTTCGGACACGCTCCAAAGTCCAAAATACCATACGGAGCTATTGGAATCATCAAAATTCAATTCCGATGTCGTTTACACATAAGTGAATATCCGGTCAACTTTTCCAACTTAAGTTTTTAATTATGAGACTAAGTGTCTCATTTCACTCCGAAATCTTTATGGACCCGAACCAACTAACCCGATAAGTTATAAATCAAATGTAAGGCATAAATTGAGCAGTAAATGGGGGAACTGGGCTGTAATACTCAAAATGATCGGCTGGGTCGTTACAAATTGATTTCAATTTTATGAATTATATGCTTTATTGGTATGAGGGTTCATTATGTATTGTGAAAACTATTTACGGAATTTATTAAAAAGAAGAAAGAAAGGGAATGGAAAATTTCAGTTGGCACAATGTGCAAAATACCTATGATTCAGAGATGAGGACGAGATCCTCGCATTTTTATATGATGTGAAATATTTAAACCGGACTACAAGTCGTAGTGGAAGTTATATAAGGACGAGGTCCTTATGGTAAAAATATTATGTGTTTAAATTCTTCCGTTGTGAAATTTAAATTTGTACTATAGTATTAATAAGGAGTCATGTGTGTTAGCTTATTCGATAATTTTGTATGTATTTTCTGTGCATATTTAGTCATATTTGTGCTGTAAATATTGAGTGTTAGTAAGGTGAAGGTTTGAAACGAGATTTTTGTTAACATGAGGTTAATTGACGATATTGTAATTGATTATGAACAACTATTATGACTAGAGATGTGGCTATGGGCATACGTATAATGCGTGTAGGCACAAAAAAAATTGCTACAGCCGGTTGAGACTAACACAATGTGCTAATATGAAAATAAGGCCTTTTTGAAATTTATTGGAGTGTAGGAAATTGGCTTCAAAGTTTATAAATGAAGATAAAAGAAATAATCTCAACTGAGGTGGCGTTGTCTGTAATGACTCAATCGGTCATTTTAACTTTTAGAATCCCGTTTCCTAAAATAAAACTTTCCGTAGGTGCTTGTAATAATTTATGACTTGCGGGTATGGTTGGTTCGGGATTTGGAAGTGTTTGAGGTGAAACCGGAACACTTGGTTCCTTAAGTTGGCCTTAAAGTGCTAAGTTTGACTTTGGTCAAATTTTTGAGAAAATGATCCCGGAATAGAATTTTGATGATTCCAACAGCTCCGTATGGTAATTTTGGACTTAGGAGCATGATCGGAATTTTATTTGGAAGTCCGTAGTGAAATTTGGCTTGAAATGGCTAAAATAGGAATTTAAAGTTTGACCGGGGAGTTGACTTTTTGATACCGGAGTCGGAATCCAGTTTCGAAAATTTTCATAGCTCCGTTATGTAATTTATGACTTGTGTATAAAATTTGAGGTCAATCGGAGTTGATTTGATAGGTTCCGACATTGAATGTAGAAGTTGAAAACTCCTAGTTTCATTAAGCTTGAGTTGGGGTATGATTCAAGGTTTTAGCGTTGTTTGATATGATTTAGAGGTTCGACTAAGTTCGTATGATGTTTTAGGACATGTTGGTATATTTGGTTGAGGTCCCGAGGGCCTCGGGTGAGTTTCGGATGGTTAACGGATCAAAAATTTGAGTTAAAAAGCTACTGCAATTTTTCCTCTTCTGTTGGACATTCTGGGCTGTGATCGAGCCCAGATATCGAGCCCAGATATCGAGCCCAAGATCGAGCCCTGAGTCGAAGCCAGGGACGAGACTCAGGCTCGAGGGCATGATCGAAGTCAAGGCTCGAGGGCATGATCGAAGGTAAGGCTTGAAGACTAGGATCGAGACCCAAGCTCGATGCCCTGAGCGAAGATCCAACCTCGATGCCCTGATCGAAGGCACAACCTCGATGCCCTAATCGAAGGCACATGTTCGATGCCCTGATCGAGGCCATGACCGAGGTCCAGACTCGAGCCTGTGATCGAAGCCGCGGTCGAGGTCCAGTTCGAGGACCAGTTCCGAAGGCTGCTGGGCAGTTTTATAAAAAGGGGACATTCGTACCATTTGCCATTTTTGGCGAACTTGAGCTTGAGCAGAGGCGACTTTTGTCAGATTTTCAAGGGAAAAACATTGGGGTAAGTGATTCTAACTCGGATTTGGTCTACATATACAAGTGTATCATTGTTTTTCACAATTTAATTAGTGTTTGGAGATTTGAGATTTGGAAAAGTTTAGAAATCTCATAGAAACAAAATTTTGAGATTTCGGTATCGATTCGGAGTCGGATTTGAGTGAAACTGGTATGGTTGGACTCGTAATTGAATGGGTTATCGGATTTCATAACTTTTACCGGATTCCGAGATGTGGGCCCCCGCGGGCGAATTTTTAATTAATTTTGGATCTTTTCTTTAAAATATAGTATTTTCTTATAGAATTGATTCCTATAATATTTAGTGATTGTATCGAATTATTTTGGCTAGATTCGAGCCAGACGGAGTTGGATAATCGTGGAAAAGGCCTTATAGTGGATTAAATTGGAGCAAGACGAGGTAAGTCTCTTGTCTAATCTTGTGAGGGGAAAATAACCTCATAAGTGATTAATATTAAATAATTGTTGCTAATTGTGGGGGCTACGTATGCATGAGGTGACGAGAGTCCGTGCGTAGCTACTATTAATGCTAAAGTCCGGGTAGTTTAGGACTCAAAGCATGTATTACTTGTGTAAATTGTATTCTTTGATTAATTAATATTAATTGATATATATGAATATATTGTGAATTGTTTGATAAAGATATTAAAGGATGCAAATCTCATAGGCTTGATTTTCTATTTAAATCAATTAATTGTCAAAAGAAATTGTTCTCCTCCCAAATTTATCTTATAATAAACATACTGTCCTTCCGGAGGCACATAAGAAAAAGTCCTCCTTTCTTGTGGAGCGTGCCGAACGCCTCGGCAGGATAGATGTATCTATGGATCGTGCTTCACGTCCCTCGGCAGTGTACACGACACTCTGGATCGGGTCGTACGTCCTCGGCAGAAATCGTGCTTAATAATAATAATTACACGATACTTTAATAATTTATTTCAGCTTGAGAAGCTAATTAATAAATTAGAAAATTCTTGGAATTTAATGAATTATTATTCTTGCTTGTTTATGGAATTAATTGTTACTCCTGTAAATGAGATTTAAATTGATAAATTGGAATTTTTCTGAATTGAAGGAATTTAATTAATATATTGAGAATTGTTACATTTGAAGGAATTTGATTATCTCTGCTGATTAAACAAATTATTGTAAATTCTGTAAATCATGCTGATTTAAATATTCTAGATATATTTCAGTTATTATTATTGACCCATAGTGAGTGTCAAAGTCGGCCATCTCGTCTCTACCATTTCGAGATTAGGCTTGATACTTACTGGGTACACGTTGTTTACGTACTCATACTACACTTGCTGTACTTTTTGTGCAGGATCTGAGACAGGTGCTAGTGGAGGACCTATCATCACATACCCACGCCATCCCGAGGCATAGTGGTGAGCTGCCTTTCTGAGCCGTTCTGCAGCTACCAGTGTCTCTTCTTATATTTATATTCTGTCGATTTCATTTATATTCTATCTATTTCATTTCCGACAGTATTTGGAGTTTTGTATAATCTACTAGATGCTCATGCACTTGTGACACCGGGTCTTGGCACACACACATTGGTAGAAGTTGGTATTTTATTATTTTCTTGGAATAAAAGTTTAACCAATGTACGTATGACTTATTAGTTGGCTTGCCTAACTGTAGTGTTGGGCTCCATCACGACCTATAGGTGAAATTGGGTCGTGACAACATGGTATCAAAGCACTAGGTTCACGTAGGTCTCACAAGTTATGAGCAGACCTAATAGAGTCTTGCGGATCGGTACAGAGACGTCTGTACTTATCTTCGAGAGGCTATATGGTGTTAGGAAACTACCTTTCTTCATATTCTATCGTGCAATTGATGTAGTACTAAATATCCTTCTCTTATTCTCTCACAGATGGTGAGAACACGCTCTAATGAGATTCCAGACCAAGGAAGAGCTACTCCCCTAGTTGCTAGAGGCCGAGGGAGGGCTCCAGCCCGTGGTAGAGGGCGAGGACATCCCAGGACTATTCCGGTTATGCCGTCAGTGGATCCAGCAGAGAATCCCATTATTGAGGAGCAGGGTGAGGTGCCTGTGGCAGAGCCAGCTCCGGTGGACTTCACATCTTCACTGGGATTTCAGGATGTCATGGGTCGTATGCTGCGATTCATGGATAATATGACTCAGGCCGATTTATTTCCGGCAGACCCAGCCACATCTCAGGCGGGCGGGGGAGCACAGACCCCTACCGCGCAGGCTCATGGACAAGCAGTTGTTGTATATAAGACCCAGGGTGCACTACCCATGGGTGGAGTCCAGCTAGTGGCAGCAGCTATACCTGAGCCCAGGCCAGCTGTAGCCGCCGATCCTCAGAAACTATTAGACAGATGGACTAGACTACATCCTCCTATCTTCGGGGGTGAGCGACATGAGGATCCACAGGATTTCATTGATCGTTGCAAGGATAAACTGTACAACATGAGGATATTGGAATCCCATGGGGTTGATTTCGCTACTTTTCAGCTAGAGGGTAGAGCCCGTAGATGGTGACAGTCTTATGCTCTTGGCAGACCAGCAGATTCTCCTCCCATGACTTGGGACAGATTCACCCATATCTTCTTGGACAGGTATATTCCACCCTCCCAGAGGGAAGAGTTGCGGTTTCAGTTTGAGCAGCTCCAGCAGGGTCAGATGTCAGTGACTGATTATGAGGTGAGGTTTTCTAAATTATCTCGCCATGCACTAATGATACTCCCTACTGAAGCGGAGAGAGTGCAAAGGTTTGTAGCCGGTTTACATACTGGTATTCAGGACACTATGGCTCGAGAGGTTGAGATGGGTACTTCTTATGAGCGAGTTGTGGAGATAGCCCGGAGGATTGAGGGTGTACATCAGCGGAGCCGAGAGCAGATTATGAGAGATAAGTGGTTCAGGTACTCTGGAGAGTTCAGAGGTGCTCCGTCCGGGGGCAGAGGTCAGTTCGTGAGGGGACAGTCCAGCAGACCCCCATATCCAGCACCACCACCTCCTCGAGGTGCTCCAGTGCAACCTTATCTAAGTGCTATCCCAGAGAGTTCTTACCGCCCACCAGCTATTCAGGGTCCTCCTAGTAGGTATTCAGGTCCCCAGGGCCAGACACTTAGTCAGCAGCCCATCGCACCGAAGAGTTGTTACGAGTGTGGGGATCCTAGTCACATGCGAAGGTTTTGCCCCAGGCTTCGGGGTAGACCAGTACAGCAGGGTCAGCAGCCTATGCTTACCGGACCAGTTGCTCCACCAGTAGTCCGACCACCCAGAGGTGGAGGACAGGTGGGTAGGGGCCATCCTAGAGGTGGAGGTCAGCCAGGCGGAGGCCAGACAGTTGGCGCTCCAGCTCGGTTCTATGCTTTTCTGGCTAGACCAGATGCAGAGGCCTCAGATGCTGTGATTACAGGTATTATTTCTGTTTGTGGCAAAGATGCCTCAGTATTATTTGATCCAGGATCTACGTATTCATATGTGTCATCTCTATTTGCTCCATTCCTGAGTGTTTCTCGTGAGTCCTTGTGTACTCCTGTTTATGTGTCCACTCATGTGGGCGATTCTGTTATCGTGAACCGGATCTACCGGTCTTGTATTAATACATTCTGTGGTTATGAAACTAGAGCAGATCTCCTATTGCTTGAGATGACCGATTTTGAAATTATTCGGGGCATGGACTGTTATCTCCATATCATGCTATTCTAGATTGTCATGCCAAGACTGTTACCTTGGCTATCCCAGCATTGCCTAAGCTGGAGTGGAAGGGTTCGCCTGTTAGTTCATTTAATTGAGTTATTTCTTTTATAAAGGCTCAACACATGGTTGAGAAGCATTGTTTGGCTTATCTAGCCTATGTTCGGGATACTACTACAGAGACTCTTGCTATTGATTCAATGCCTGTAGTTCGGG
Source organism: Nicotiana tabacum (assembly GCF_000715075.1). Taxonomy (NCBI): domain Eukaryota; kingdom Viridiplantae; phylum Streptophyta; class Magnoliopsida; order Solanales; family Solanaceae; genus Nicotiana; species Nicotiana tabacum. Next base: position 2,135,505 of record NC_134094.1, read on the forward strand.
AGTTCCCCGATGTATTTCCGTCAGATCTTCCAGGTATGCCACCTGATCGTGATATTGATTTCTGTATTGACTTGGCTTCAGATACCCAGCCTATATCTATCCCACCGTATCGCATGGCTCCGAAAGAATTGAAAGAATTAAAAGAACAACTTGAAGAGTTACTAGCCAAAGGGTTTGTCAGACCGAGTGTATCGCCTTGGGGTGCACCAGTATTATTTGTGAAAAAGAAGGATGGAACAATGCAGATGTGTATTGATTATCGCCAATTGAACAAAGTCACTATTAAGAACAAGTACCCGTTGCCGCGTATTGATGATCTATTTGACAAGCTGCAGGGTGCTAGGGTATTCTCTAAGATCGACTTGAGGTCGGGGTACCATCAGTTGAAGATTCAGGATTCGGATGTTTCGAAGACTACTTTCCGTACTAGATATGGTCATTATGAGTTTCTGGTAATGTCTTTTGGTTTAACTAATGCCCCGACAGCATTTATGGATCTGATGAACAGGGTATTCATGCCATGTATTGATTTGTTTGTCATTGTCTTCATTGATGACATATTAATCTATTCGCGCAGTAAGGAGGAACATGAGCAGCATATGAGATTAGTGCTTCAGACATTGCGGGAACAAAAGCAATATGCTAAGTTCTCTAAGTGAGTTCTGGCTTGAGTCTGTAGCATTTTTGGGACATATTGTATCGGGCGAAGGTACTAAAGTTGATCCCAAAAAGATTGAGGCAGTTCAGAATTGGCATCGTCCCACTTCGGCGACTGAGATCAGGAGTTTTCTGGGTTTGGCAAGTTATTATCGTCGGTTCGTGGAAGGTTTTTCATCTATTGCAGCACCTTTGACCAAATTAACCCAGAAGGGTGCCCCATTCCGATGGTCCGATGATTGTGATGTGAGCTTTCAGAAGCTCAAGACATCATTGACTGCAGCACCAGTGTTAGTGTTGCCTTCCGGTTCGGAGATGTATACAGTGTATTGCGACGCTTTGCGCGTTGGCTTGGGTTCTGTATTGATGCAGGAAGGGCAAGTTATTGCATATGCTTCACGTCAGCTGAAGCCCCACGAAAAGAATTATCCGGTACATGATTTGGAGTTAGCTGCGATTGTTCACGCTCTTAAGATTTGAAGGCATTATCTTTATGGGGTGTCTTGTGAAGTTTACACTGATCATCGCAGTTTGCAGCATTTGTTCAAGCAGAGGGATCTAAATTTAAGACAGCGTAGATGGCTGGAGTTACTAAAAGATTATGATATTACTATCCTGTATCATCCGGGCAAAGCAAATGTGGTTGCAGATACCTTGAGCAGAAAGGCGGAGAGTATGGGTAGTTTGGCTTTCATTTCAGCAGAGGAAAGGCCATTAGCCTTAGATATTCAGTCCTTGGATAACAGACTTGTGAGGCTGGACATTTCAGAGCCCAGCCGAGTTCTTGCATGTGTTGTGGCCCAATCTTTACTATTGGAGCAGATCAAGGCTCGCCAGTATGATGACCCACACCTGGTGGTTTTTCATGAAACGGTACTACGGGGTGATACCAAGGAAGTTACTATTAGAGCGGATGGTGTTCTGCGACTCTAGGATCGTCTATGTGTTCCTAATGTGGATAGGCTGAGGAAAAAGATCCTGGAAGAGGCACACAGTTCTTGATATTCTATTCATCCAGGTGCTACTAAGATGTATCGTGACTTGAGGCAACATTATTGGTGGCGACGAATGAAAAAGGACATAGTTGAGTATGTAGCTCGGTGTCTAAATTGCCAGCAAGTTAAATATGAGCACCAGAGGCCAGGTGGCCTACTCCAGCAGATGATCATACCAGAGTGGAAATGGGAACGAATTACTGTGGATTTTGAAGTTTGGTTGCCGCGGACCTTGAGGAAGTTTGATGAAGTTTGGGTGATTGTTGAAAGGTTGACCAAGTCGGCACATTTTATTCCTGTTGTGACTACGTATACTTCAGAGAGGTTGGCCCAGATTTATATTCAGGAGATAGTTCGGTTGCACGGTGTGCCAATTTCCATCATATCAGATAGAGGCCATCAGTTTACTTCACATTTCTGGAGAGCAGTACATAGTGAGTTGGGGACCCGTGTAGAGCTCAGCACAGCCTTTCATCCGCAGACCGATGGATAGTCAGAGAGGACAATTCAGATTTTGGAGGATATGCTCAGAGCATGTGTGATTGACTTTAGAGGTCAGTGGGATCGTTTTCTGCCTTTGGCCGAGTTTGCTTATAATAACAGTTACCAATCCAGCATCGAGATGGCTCCATTTGAGGCTTTTTATGGTCGGCGATGTCGTTCACCTATCGGATTGTTTGAGCCAGGTGAGGCTAAGTTATATGGTACTGATTTGGTAAGGTATGCCTTGGAAAAGGTAAAGTTGATTCAGGAGCGACTTCGTACAGCACAGTCCAGACAAAAGAGTTACGCGGATCAGAAAGCGCGTGATATATCATTTATGGTAGGTGAAAAAGTTCTCTTGAAGGTTTTGCTGATGACGGGAATTATGAGATTCGGGAAGAAGGCCAAGTTGAGCCTAAGGTTTATAGGCCCATTTGAGGTGTTGAAACGAGTTGGGGAGGTTGCTTATGAGCTTGCCTTGCCTCCCAGCCTATCGGGATTTCATCCGGTTTTTCACGTATCTATGCTCCGGAAGTATCATGCCGACCTATCACATGTGTTAAACTTCAGCACAGTTCAGCTAGATAATAGCTTGGGTTATGAAGATGAGCCAATTGCCATTGTTGATAAACAGGTTCGCCAGTTGAGATCCAAGAGGATTTCTGCCGTAAAAGTCCAGTGGAGGGGCCAACCAGTCGAGGAAGCGACTTGGGAGACCGAGGGAAACATGCGGAGCAGATATCCAGACTTATTCAGCACTTCAGGTATAATTCTAAACCCGTTCGAGGACGAACGTTTGTTTAAGAGGTGGAGAATATAATGACCCAACCGATCATTTTAACTTTTAGAACCCCGTTCCCTAAAATAAAACTTTCCGTAGGTGCTTGTAATGATTTATGACTTGCGGGGATGGTTGGTTCGGGATTTGAAAGTGTTTGAGGTGAAACCGGAACACTTGGTTCCTTAAGTTGGCCTTAAAGTGCTAAGTTTGACTTCGGTCAACATTTTGAGAAAATGACACAGGAATAGAATTTTGATGATTCCAACAGCTCCGTATGGTGATTTTGGACTTAGGAGGGTGATCGGAATTTTATTTGGAAGTCCGTAGTGAAATTAGGCTTGAAATGACTAAAATAGAAATTTAAAGTTTGAAAGTTTGACCAGGGAGTTGACTTTTTGATACCTGAGTCGGAATCCAGTTCCGAAAATTTTCATAGCTCCGTTATGTAATTTATGACTTGTGTGTAAAATTTGAGGTCAATCGGAGTTGATTTTATAGGTTCCGACATTGAATGTAGAAGTTGAAAACTCTTAGTTTCATTAAGCTTGAGTTGGGGTATGATTCATGATTTTAGCGTTGTTTGATATGATTTAGAGGTTCAACTAAGTTCGTATGATATTTTAGGACTTGTTGGTATATTTGGTTGAGGTCCCGAGGGCCTCGGGTGAGTTTCGGATGATTAACGGATCAAAAATTTGAGTTAAAAAGCTGCTGCAATTTTTCCTCTTCTGTTGGACATTCTGGGCTGTGATCGAGCCCAGATATCGAGCCCACGATCGAGCCCTGAGTCGAAGCCAGGGACGAGACTCAGTATCGAAGCCTCGATCGAAGGCAAGGCTCGAGGGCATGATCGAAGTCAAGGCTCGAGGGCATGATCGAAGGTAAGGCTTGAAGACTAGGATCGAGACCCAAGCTCGATGCCCTGAGCGAAGATCCAACCTCGATGCCCTGATCGAAGGCACAACCTCGATGCCCTAATCGAAGGCACATGTTCGATGCCCTGATCGAGGCCATGACCGAGGTCCAGGCTCGAGCCTGTGATCGAAGCCGCGGTCGAGGTCCAGTTCGAGGACCAGTTCCGAAGGCTGCTGAGCAGTTTTATAAAAAGAGGACATTCGTACCATTTGCTATTTTTGGCGAACTTGAGCTTGAGCAGAGGCGACTTTTGTCAGATTTTCAATGGAAAAACATTGGGGTAAGTAATTCTAACTCGGATTTGGTCTACACATACAAGTGTATCATTGTTTTTCACAATTTAATTAGTGTTTGGAGATTTGAGATTTGGAAAAGTTTAGAAATCTCATAGAAACAAAATTTTGAGATTTCGGTATCGATTCGGAGTCGGATTTGAGTGAAACTGGTATGGTTGGACTCGTAATTGAATGGGTTATCGGATTTCATAACTTTTGCCGGATTCCGAGATGTGGGCCCCGCGGGCGAATTTTTAATTAATTTTGGATCTTTTCTTTAAAATGTAGTATTTTCTTATAGAATTGATTCCTATAATATTTAGTGATTGTATCGAATTATTTTGGCTAGATTCGAGCCAGACGGAGTTGGATAATCGTGGAAAAGGCCTTATAGTGGATTAAATTGGAGCAAGACGAGGTAAGTCTCTTGTCTAATCTTGTGAGGGGAAAATTACCTCATAAGTGATTAAGATTAAATAATTGTTGCTAATTGTGGGGGCTACGTACGCACGAGGTGACGAGAGTCCGTGCGTAGCTACTATTAATGCTAAAGTCCGGGTAGTTTAGGACTCAAAGCATGTATTACTTGTGTAAATTATATTCTTTGATTAATTAATATTAATTGATATATATGAATATATTGTGAATTGTTTGATAAAGATATTAAAGGATGCAAATCTCATAGGCTTGATTTTCTATTTAAATCAATTAATTGTCAAAAGAAATTGTTCTCCTCCCAAATTTATCTTATAATAAACATACTATCCTTCCGGAGGCACATAAGAAAATGTCCTCCTTTCTTGTGGAGCGGGCTGAACACCTCGGCAGGATAGATGCATCTATGGATCGCGCCGCACGTCCCTCGGCAGTGTACACGACACTCTGGATCGGTTCGTACGTCCTCGACAGAAATCGTGCTTAAGAATAATAATTACACGATACTTTAATAATTTATTTCAGCTTGAGAAGCTAATTAATAAATTGGAAAATCCTTGGAATTTAATGAATTATTATTCTTGCTTGTTTATGGAATTAATTGTTACTCCTGTAAATGAGATTTAAATTGATAAATTGGAATTTTTCTGAATTGAAGGAATTTAATTAATATATTGAGAATTGTTACATTTGAAGGAATTTGATTATCTCTACTGATTAAACAAATTATTATAAATTCTGTAAATCATGCTGATTTAAATATTCTAGATATATTTCAGTTATTATTATTGACCCATAGTGAGTGTCAAAGTCGGTCATCTCGTCTCTACCACTTTGAGATTAGGCTTGATACTTACTGGGTATACATTGTTTACGTACTCATACTACACTTGCTGCACTTTTTGTGCAGGATCTGAGACAGGTGCTAGTGGAGGACCTATCATCACATACCCACGTCATCCCGAGGCATAGTAGTGAGCTGCCTATCTGAGCCGTTCTGCAGCTACCAGTGTCTCTTCTTATATTTATATTCTGTCTATTTCATTTTAGACAGTATTTGGAGTTTTGTATAATCTACTAGATGCTCATGCACTTGTGACACCGGGTCTTGGCACACACACATTGGTAGAAGTTGGTATTTTATTATTTTCTTGGAATAAAAGTTTAACCAATGTACGTATGACTTATTAGTTGGCTTGCCTAACTGTAGTGTTGGGCGCCATCACGACCTATAGGTGAAATAGGGTCATGACACTGTCGGATCCATGTTACATTTGTGGTGAAGTAGAATCACTCGCGGGTATGTGTGTAATAATACACTCATTAATTTAATGTCCTCAAAAAGATTCTTGGCACGTTCGAAGACGAAAGCATGTTTAAGAGGGGGAGTATGTAACGACCCGACTTGTCATTTTAATGATTAGCATCTCGTTCAATGACTTAAGGTCATGAGCAACTTTGTGATGTGTGTTATGACTTGCGTGTGTGGTCGAGCTTGGGTTTTGGATGATTCAGGATTAAATTGAAAGAACAATTCTCATTTTTTTAAGCTTAAAATGAAAAGAGTTGACTGAAGTTGGATTTTTGAAAAAAACGACTCCGAAATGGAATTTTGATGATGTCAATAACTTCGTATGGTAATTTCGGACTTAGGCGTGTTTCCGGATTTGGATTCGGAAGTCCGTAGGATAATTCGACGCATTTTGGCGAAAGTTGAAAAATAGAAGATTTTTGGAGAGTTCGACCGAAGGTTGAATTTTTTATAACGAGTTCGGATTTCGATTTCGGAATTTGAAACAGCTCTGTTATGTCATTTATGACTTGTGTGCAAAATTTGAGGTCAATCGGACTTGATTCGATAGGTTTCGGCACCGGATGTAGAAGTTGTAATTTTTTAGTTTCATTAAGCTTGAATTGGGACATGATTCGTGGTTTTAAAGTTGTTTGATGTGATTTGAGGTTTCGACTAAGTCCGTAATATGTTTTGAGACTTGTTGGTATGTTCGGACGGGATCCCGAGTGGCTCGGGTGAGTTTCGGGGTAGTTTCGGATCATTTCTAGGCTATTTTTAGTTGCTGATTTTTGGCCACAGAAGTATGCATCGCGATCGCGGACAAACGGTCGTGATCGCGAAGAGCAATTTTGCTCTTTGGACACTGTAAATCGCGATCGCGGAAGCCTTTTCGCGATCGCATAGAGGAAACTCATGCTGCACTGACCCGGCTTTGGAAGCTCATATCTCGCAATCTATAAGGAATTTGAAGATGATCCAAAAATGAAAGTTGTAACCCTTTGTGTCTAGGTTTCAAAAAGATAAACCATTTGTCATTTGGAGTTGTGTACAAAAAGTTATGGTGGATACACTACATGCTATTTGGAAAGAGTTTGGAAATCTCTGTTGCATAGGGCTGCCTTTGGAAGCTTATATCTCGAAATCTATAAGGAATTGGGAGATGAGCAACAAATGAAAGTTATAGCCCTCGGAGTCTTTCTATTTTATTGTACTGTTAATTATTATTCGAACAGTATTATATATTCGATCCTTGAGATCATTTCATAAATCCAGTTCGTGACTCGGTATTACCAGTCTTGGGAGGTTGTTATATTTGTAATTATTTCCGTTGTTGGTTTATAAAAAAAATAATTTGAATTGTTATTATAATCGGCTTACCTAGTCTTAGAGACTAAGTGCCATCACGACACCTGTGGCGGGATTTTGGGTCATGACAGGATGCATCCAAATATTGTCTTTTCACACAGTAAGAGTCAATAGTTAAAATTGAATTGCTTGCAATTGACGGTTCTGAAATAACTATGTTAATACTATCTTAGTCTTTCAACCAAATCTCATGAATTGAATTTTTAGTTTTGTTGTGCTTGTATAATCAGTTCTCATTTAAATTTAAAGTTTTTAAAAGTAAGTCTGATTTAATTAAAAGAATCTTTTAATTTTTTTTACATTATTTCAAAACATTTTATGAGAAATAATTTACAAAAATAATTTGCATGTTTATTTTCTAAAAATATTTTTATACAGTTTTTGTTTTGTTTTATTGATATGAGTTAAAATGTCTAACCATTTTATTTTTGTTAAGGAATGTAATTATCTGAATAACCTGTACCAAATTTATAAATATGTCATTTTAAACTAATAATCATACATGAGATATCGTAAATAAAAATCATAACTGACATCCTTTTAATTTGCAATTATCAATAAAAAAGCCACATTATTAATTTCCTTATACTTTATTTAAACATAGAAAATATTTTGAGGATTACCTACATATCAATAGTATTTTTTTTAATGTAAAATTATAATATAAACATAATACATCAAATACATTAATTAGTATGGACATAGTCACCAAAAGCAGTAACTCTATATTTTTAAGAAGTGGCATATCAGATAAAAGGAGCTATATTGAAAACGGGAATGCAAAAATAGCTGAAAAAGTAATATAAAAAAGTAATTTTTTTTATCCTACTGAAAAAAGAAAGGAGAGGAGCATTCAAAGATTGTGATTTGAAGTATACAAGTATGACGTCTTCATGTTCATGTTGTATATTATTTAGAATCCCACGGCTCAAATTTAATGATATGATTAATTAATAATTATTTATGGCAAGAAAATAACATAGTATGCATATCTCTTGCATTTAGATAGCTACATGGGAAAAATATTTTTCATGCTAAAATAAAGGGAGGAGGGGGGAGGGAGGACTCCTAAATCTTAAAAAAAGTTGTAAGTGGGCAGGTAATCCGTTAAAATTTAATAACAAAAAGGAATGCGTTAAACTATGAGGAAAGTAATCACGCCCAACTATGCCTTATAAAAAGAACTAAGCGGTCGTTGCAAATATATTTCGGCTAACAAGTTTGGAGTCGAATCCCACAAGGAATTAACCTATTAAGCACAGCTACTAGACTCGCACAAATTCACGCAATCAATATTCAAAAATATTAAAATAACAAGTTGGATGTTTACTAACTAAATAACACGTAATGAAAATGCAGTACTTAATAACTAACTACGAACAGGTTGTAGACAAGAATTAGAATGATCTAAGGTTTTGATTTTCCCTATTGTCGGAATCCTTTCCGCTACGTTTTCTATAAATTTGCCTAAGTTTTCTCTACCGATCATGAGCTCTCTGAGTGCCGTAATTCTCTTCCGAGTAACTACCACAATTTACTAGATATATTCTTCTGAATTACGCTAGCTAGCACTAAGTTACGGCTCACTCGGATCGCACCAAGGTTTCGTTAATCCTAATCCCACCTTTAAACCCTCCGTATTGATCCCTCGTATACTTTAGAAGTGATGTTATTCAACAACTACCTAAATATGTACTTTCTTCCGAGTAATACACACTAAATAGGCACAGTAAATTGAGAGCTCTTCAACCAACCATAATAATAACGTAGTTGAACAAATAGAGAAAATACTACGGCAAATCTATATTAACGTAACAGGAAAATCATCCTCAATAGGTTCCACCAAAACCCTAGATTAGGAGTTTAGCTACTCATACTCATAGTAACAATATCCCAAGTATTTTGCATAAATAAATTACAAAGTAAAGATGAAGAAATGTAGAAATTGATGATTTTATCTCCCAACTGGTGTTCCACGAGCTATTCTTGTCTCTGGTCGCAAAAACTCCTTCAAAAGTGATGTTTTATGTCTATTTATATGTGTAGGAAAAGACCTAAACGACATAGGTCAAGTCCTAGTCAAACCAGGAGACGAAATAAGCCTTCAAAATCCGGAGTAAGTGCGCCTCAGACCATGCCTCGTGAGGCTCCACGCGAGATGAACCTCGCCTAACACTGTGCGGCGCCAGCTCCCACGCGAGCTCGAGCTCGCCTCACCCTTCGTGACGCCTGCTACTACGCGAGCTCATAGGCTCACGTCACCAGCTTCCACGCGAGATCAAAGGGTCGCCTTGCGAGTTTCTTTATCTTTTCACTGCTTAATGCATTCTTTCTTCTTTCCACAGTTTTCAAGCACACTTTATTCTTTAAATCTTTCTTTTGCTCTAATTTTATCTCTAATTCACCTACACATAAAATAGACTCCATTACGCGCAAATAAAGTGTAGTTTAACATTAAAGCACATAAAATGCAAGGTAATTAATGTACTAAAATATGAAATTATAGCCACACATCTAAAGAGAGGACGTCAAAACCCAAAAGGAATGGAAAGAAATCCTAAATATTAGGAAAGTAATTAATTATCTATTTTTAAATATATATATATATATATATATATATATATATATATATATATATATATATATATATATAAAATAATTAAATATTTATTCTTAGATATTAGGAAATATTAAATGACTATTTTGTCTAATCTGAAATTAAATTTTAAAAGATAAAAAAGGCGAACGACATTTTGCTAAGTGTATTCGTGCTTTTAATATAGTATAGATATTTCAATAACATTTTAACCAAAACATTCAGGTACTAACAGCTTAATCACACTTGCAATCATTTTTTTGCAAGAGAACTGCAGCTATGAGATTAACTCAATCCAGATAAATATTTCACACCTCCATTTTTTTAAAAGAAAAAAAAAACATAATTTGACTGATTTTATAAGTTATTTTTCCCCTTTTCAGATTACTAACTTGTCACAATCCAAAATCCAACTAGCCGTGATGGCACCTAACCCAACTCGTTAGGTAAGCCAACTTTCAACTATCCAATTCCAATAACAATTATTAAAGTAATTTAAGTAAATAAAGATCTTAATCTTATACATTCCCCAAGGACTGGTAGTACAAATCATGAGCTTCTAAGAATAGAGTTTATAAAGCGAAAATGAAATAAATACATAGTCTGTTTGAATAGTACATAAACAGAGCTTTTATAAATCTAAGGCTACCATGAACAAGAGGCACCTACAATAGGAATGCGGGTACATCTTCAAATCCCACAACCATCGAGCACAGCAACAACATCAGCTAACATCTACACGCAATATGCAGAAGTATAGTATCAGTACAACCGACCCCATGTACTGAGTAAGTAACAAACCTAGCCTTAGGTTGAAAGTAGTGACGAGCTTCCTCCAAGGTCGGGTCCAAAACCAATAGTCCATAACAATCAATAGCAACATAAAGCAAATAATACCAGAAGTAACTAAGGGATAAAATACTCAGCCAAATCATGATTTCAAAAATAATAGTTCTTTCTTTCAAATACATCAGTAAAAACCTAAATCGTTTGCCGAAGTTGCCAAAAATATGAATAGTTTGAAAACAATAAATTTCTCCCAAAATCTTTTCAATAATAAATAAGATGTTTCATTTTCCTTCCGGATAACTCGTGTAAAACAAATGCATCACTATGCCCATCTATCAAAATGTGTGAGAAATCATGAACGATGTGATGTTGTACAGCATGAGAAAAATACATCTCTATACCTGTATGTCATGTGTGCATGCCAATGCGATGCAACTCAGTGATAAAATCATAAACAGCCCCTCGGGCAGAACATCACTCATATATAGCCCCTCGGACAAACCTCACAGTCACTCGTGCCACTCAGACATACCTCACAATCACTCTTGCCACTCGGTCAAACCTCACAATCACTCATGCTTCCCAGTCACTCAACACTCGGCACTCGCACTCGGTAGGTACCTGCGCTCACTGGGGTGTGTACAGATTTCGGAGGGGATCCTTCAGCCCAAGCGCTATAATCTGCACTGACAACTCATGTGCTATAATAATAAAGTATGCTGCAGGCAGGCAGCCCCGATCCACACTCATCCTCACAATCAACCCCTCGGCCTCACTCAGTCATCAATCCCTCAAGTTTCTCGGGCTCACAATGTCATGAAAATAGCCCAAAAATGATGATATGATGTATCAATAAATAACAACAGAGACTGAGTCATCAATCTCTCCAGTTTCTCGGGCTCACAATGTCATGAAAAATAGCCCAAAAATGATGATATAATGTATCAATAAATAACAAATGAGAGTGAGATATGATATGCAGTGAAATGAATATGACTGAGTATGAATTTTCAATTTAATACAATAATTCACAGCAATATGACCTCTGTGGGTCCCAATAATACTGGCACATAACCTCAACATAATTTTTAATATGATTTTCAGCTTAATTTCTTCAACACATAAAACTACATAGAAAATGCCAAGATTAATTGACTACAAAATTTCACGAAAACAATTACGTCACAGTTTCTATAGTGCACGCCCACACGCCCGTCACCTAGCATGTGCGTCACCTCCCAACAATTTCATATAATACATATATTCAGGGTTCATACCCTCAGCTCCAAAATTAGAAGAGTTACTTACCTCGAACAAGCCAAATCCAATATCGAGCAAGCTAAGCAATGCTCCAGCAATTCCACTCTGCGCGTATCAACTTTCAAACGGCTCGAATCTAGTCACAATTAATTTGATTCAGCCCACAAAATTTATAGAAATTAATTCCATATCAAAATACTAATATTACCACAAAAATCAGAAATTACGCCCCAAAAATCAGCCGTGGGACCCATATCTCGGAATCCGACGAAACTCACAAAATTCGATAACCCATCCAATTATGAGTTCAACCATACTAATTTCACTCAAATCCGACTCTGAATCGGTATTCAAATCTAAAAAATTTATTTTATGAAGTTTCTACAATTTTCCCCAAATTTCCACCTCAAATTACTGATTACATGATGAAAACAATGATATATTCATGTATGTTAACCAAATCTAAGTTAGAATCACTTACCCCGATGAATTTCTTGAATAATCCACAAAAACTCATCTCCAACCGAGCTCCCAAGGTCCAAAAATGAAATAATAGCCCATTCTCTGAACTCACCATGCACGGTCCGTGAAATTCCAAGCGCGGCCGCGCCCCGGGTCCCGCGGTCACGAAAACCTGGCGCGTCCGCGAAATTCTTGGGGCTGCATTGCCAGGCTTTAGTATTTTGGCCAAAACATTTTCTACAGATGTCCAAATGATGACATTCTTACCTTTCTGGAAACTAGACACGAAGGTCTACAAATTTCGTTTTTGAATCATCTCAAAATTCCTTGTAGATCAAAAGATATAGGCTTCCGAAGTCGGACCAGCGGATCTGCAGAACTTCCAACCGCGGTCCGCGAAATTCCAAGCGCCTCAGCACCCCAAAATACGCGGTCCGCGTTCCTCCTTCGCCTCAGCGTCCAAAAATGTGCGGTTCACGTCCCCGAAAGTGCCAGAATAATATTAGAGTGCTAAAATGCCCGGACTCGCTCAAAACTCATCCCGAAACTCATTCGGAACCTGCCGGATACAAACCATATATGAATTACAATCATAACACACGCTACGGACTTGCTCGCGTACTCAAAACACTGAAAAGAGGTCGCCTTGACCCGATATTGACCATGGCCAAACTCCCAAATATTTTAACTTTATAAATCTCTTAACCAATGGTCCAAAAATACACCCAAGCCCCTCGGGACCTTCAACCAAATATACCAACACGTTCTATAACATAACACAGACCTACTCGAGGCCTCAAATCACATCAAATAACGCTAAAACCACGAATCACACCTCAATTCAAGCCTAATGAACTTTGAACTTTCAAATTCTATATCTTGTGCCGAAATACATCAAATCAATCCGGAATGACTTTAAATTTTGCACACAAGTCATAAATGACATAACGGAGCTATTCAAATTTCCAGAATCGGATTCCGACCCCGATATCAAAAAGTCAACCCCCTGTCAAACTTCCCAAAAATTCAACTTTTGACATTTCAAGCCAAATTCCACTACGTACCGCCAAATAATTTTCCGGACACGCTCCTAAGTCCAAAATCACCATACAGATCTATTGGAATTATCAAAACTCCATTCCGAGGTCATTTATACATAAGTCGACATCTGCTCACTATTTTAACTTAAGCTTTAAACCTTGGAACTAAGTATTCTAATTCATTCCAAAACCACACCGGACCCGAACCAATTACCCCGACAATTCACACAATAATTGTAAAGTACAATTTGAGCAGTAAATGAGGAGACGGGGTTGTAATACACAAAACGATTGGCTGGGTCGTTACATTCTCCCCCACTTAAACATACGTTTGTCCTCGAACGTGCGAAGAGTTGTTTCCATACAACTGATATCCTTGATTTAATTTTAGCCCATAAATCTTGGAATTTAATTTCCAACCTTTAGAATTTCTTTCAAGACATGAATCTTACATTTACCCACTGCATGAGTTTGAACAAGCTGTATCAAGTCATAACCATAACCATAACCACGGACATAATTACCTAACATATTACACAACTCGCATGCTCATAGCACCATTCCTGACCACAGTGACTACTCCAAAACCAACCAAATACTAGTATTAAACTCCCATCGAACCAAACCTCATCCCAAACCCTTCTGTCACGACCCAAAACTAACTCCTGTCGTGATGGCGCCTATCGTGGAACTAGGCCAGTCGACTCATTTCCAAAACAAACTGATATTTTCATTTCAAAGAAAATTTCAAGGTTATTTAACATAAAACCTCCATTTAAAGAGTTCAAATCAAAGAAAAATAGAAGTGCGAAAATGAAAAGCTCGACATCGGAGCGTCCCTAGTCATGAGCATATACTACAATCTGTCTAACAATATCAAGGCTAACTCAGCCCGAAAAATAGCTAAATACAACTAGAGTAAGATAAGAGGGAGAAGAGCAGGGGCTGCGATCGCCAAATAACTACCTTGTTATCTCCAAGAAAATCTGCAACCAGAACACTCAATAACCGCTACCGTGTCCAGCTACACCTGGATCTGCACACAAGGTGCAGGGAGTCGTGAGTACGCCAACTCAGTAAGTAACAACAATAAATAAAGACTGAGCAGTAGTGACGAGCAATAAAGCATATAACGTTCATATCAGGAAATATCAGTAAAATACCACATGCTCTTAAAAAAATCAGGATTTGAATCAAATATCTCGTTTAAACCCAGTTCCAGTAGAAATCATTTAAAGACATTTTTCCAACAGTTTTTCAAACAAAGGCTCAATGCAAAGGTGAGCAAAAATGATGAAATCATAAACACCCCCTCGGGCAAAACATCACTCATATACAGCCCCTCGGTCAAACCTCACAGTCACTCGTGCCACTCGGGCATACCTTACAATCACTCTTGCCACTCGGGCATACCTCACAATCACTCTTGCCTCCCAGTCACTCAGCACTCGGCACTCGCACTCAGTAGGTACCTGCGCTCACTGGGGGTGTGTACAGACTCTGGAGGGGCTCCTTCAGCCCAAGCGCTATAATCTGCACGGACAACTCACGTGCGATAATAATAAAGTATGTTGCAGGCGGGCAGCCCCGATCCACACTCATCCTCACAAATCAGGCCCTCGGCCTCACTCAGTCATAAAGTATGCTGCAGGCGAGCAGCCCCGATCCACACTCATCCTCACAAATCAGGCCACTCGGGCATTTCAATAAAACATGGCATTCGGCACAAAACATTTATATGCATCAAAATAGAGTCATAAAACTGAGTTATGCGGTAAACAAGTATAAACATGACTGAGTATAGATTTTCAATCGAAAACAGTGAGAGGATGGTAAGAAACAGCCCCTAAGGGTCCAAACAGCATTGGCGCAAGGCCCAAACATGGCATTCAGCCCAATTTACAGAAAATTTTTCTAAAACATATAAGTATCAATGGTTTTAAAAAAGTATGTAACATTACAGTTGCTATGGGGTGGACCAAGTCACAAATCCCCAACAGTGCATGCCCACACGCCCGTCACCTAGCATGTGCGTCACTAAAAAATAGTAGAATGATCCAAAATCCGAGATTTCATACCCTAAGGACTAGATTTACAATCGTTACTTACCTCAAACCGGTCAAATCTCTACCCCGCAATGCTCTTGCCTCTAGACTCTGCCTCCAAATACTCCAAATCTATTCACAATCAGTATAATACCATCAATATACGCTAATGGAATGAATTCCACAAGAAAAGCTTCAAAATTAGACCAAAACCCGAAATTGGCTCAAAAATTGCCTGTGGGCCCCACATCTCGGAACCCGACAAAAGTTACAAAATTTGAAAGCCCATTCAACCACAATTCTACCCATACCTATTTTACCAAAATCCGACCTCAACTCGACCCTCAAATCTACAAATCTTATTTCTAAATTTCTAAGTTCCAATCTCCGATTTACACCTCAAAATCATGTAATCTAGTCGGATTATTCAATGATAATTCAATATTATGGAGTAAAAATGATCACAAGGGACTTACCTCAAGTTTTTCTTGAAAATATATCAAAAATCGCCTCTCCTCAAGCTCCAATTTGTCAAAAATGGCAAATGGGACGAAGCCTCTGTTTTTTTATAATTCTGCCCAAACAACCTCGGTTCTGCCTCGATCTGGGCCTTCGATCTTGGCCTTCGATCTTGGCCTTCGATCGAGGTCCTCAATCCTGGTCCTCGGTCCTGCCCCTCGATCCTGGTTCTCGATCCTGGCCCACTATTATGTCTTCGACCGTGACCCTGGGCTCGATCATGCCTTCGATCGTGGCCCTCGACTCTGGGCTCGATCATGGCTTCGATCGTGGCCCTCGACCCTGAGCTCGATCTGGGCTTTGATCGTGGACCTCGACCCTGAGCTCGATCTGGGCTCACATCTGGGCTCGATTTTTGGGCAGAAGCAAATTTCCAACATAAGGAAATTGCAGCAACTGTTCTAGTTTAATTTATGATCCGTTAACCATCTGAAACTCACCCGAGGCCCTCGGGACCTCAACCAAATATACCAACAAGTCCTAAAATATCATACGAACTTAGTCGAATCCTCAAACCACCTCAAACAACGCTAAAACCATGAATTACACCCCAATTCAAGCCTAATGAACTTTGAAATTTCTAATTTCTTCAAACAACTCCGAAACCTATCAAATCACGTCCGATTGACCTCAAACTTTGCACACAAGTCCTAAATGACATAACATAGGTATTCCAATTTTCAGAATCGGATTCCGACCCCGATATCAAAAAGTCAACCCCCCGGTCAAACTTCTCAAAAATAAAACTTTCGGCATTTCAAGCCTAATTCCTCTACGGACTTCCAAAAAATATTCCGGACAAAATCAAACTCCCAAAATCACCATACGGAGCTATTGGAATCATCAAAATTCAAATCCGAGGTCGTTTACACATAGGTCCATATCCGGTCCACTTTTTTAACTCAAATTGTTTTTTTTCCAATTATGAGACTAAGTGTCTCATTTCACTCCGAGTTCCTTCTGGACTCGAACCCACTAACCCTATATAACATAATATAGCTGAATAACACCAAAAAGAAGTAGGAATGGGGAAAAGGGGGTCATAACTCTCAAAACGACCGGCCGGATCGTTACATCCTCCCCCCCTTAAACATACGTTCTTCCTCGAACGGGTCTAGAAACATACCTGGAGTCTCGAATAGGCGTGGATATCTGCTCCGCATCTCCCGCTCGGTCTCCCAGATGGCCTCCTCCACAGGCTGACCTCTCCATTGCACCTTCACTGAAGCTATATCCTTTGACCTCAACCTTCGAACCTGCCGATCCAAAATAGCCACCAGCTCTACATCATAAGTCATATCACCCTCCAATTGAACCGTGCTGAAATCCAAAACATGGGACGGATCTACAATATACTTCCGGAGCATGGAAACATGAAAC
Organism: Nicotiana tabacum; assembly: GCF_000715075.1. Lineage (NCBI taxonomy): Eukaryota > Viridiplantae > Streptophyta > Magnoliopsida > Solanales > Solanaceae > Nicotiana > Nicotiana tabacum. Next base: position 2,152,796 of record NC_134094.1, read on the forward strand.
ACTGGATGCACACTCGACAAGCTGGGTGGCAAGGCAAGCTTATAAGCCACCTCCCCTATTTTCTGAAGCACATCAAAAGGCCCAATGAACCGGGGGCTCAACTTGCCCCTCTTCCCAAACCTCATAACACCCTTCATGGGTGATACCTTCAGCAAAACCTTCTCCCCAACCATAAAAGACACAGCACGGACCTTCCTATCAGCGTAGCACTTCTGCCTAGATTGCGCCGTGCGAAGCCACTCCTGAATCAATTTCACCTTATCTAATGCGTCCTGGACCAAGTCTGTACCTAAGAGCCTAGCCTTACCCGGCTCAAACCATCCAACCGGAGATCTACACCTCCTCCCATACAAAGCCTCGTACGGAGCCATCTGAATACTCGACTGATAACTGTTGTTATATGCAAACTCTGTGAGTGGCAGAAACTGGTCCCATGAACCCCCAAAGTCAATGACACAAGCACGCAACATGTCCTCCAATATCTGAATAGTGCGCTCGGACTGCCCGTCCGTCTGAGGGTGAAAAGCTGTGCTTAACTCAACCTGAGTACCCAACTCTCGCTGCACGGCCTCCAAAACTACGATGTGAACTGAGTACCCCTATCTGAAATGATGGAAACTGGGACACCATGCAGGCGAACGATCTCTTGGATGTAAATTTTAGCCAACCGCTCTGAAGAGTAAGTAGTACCAAATGGAATGAAGTGCGCGGACTTGGTCAGCCGATCCACAATAACCCAAATAGCGTCAAACTTCCTAGAAGTCCGTGGGAGCCCAACTACAAAGTCCATAGTGATCCGCTCCCACTTCTACTCTGGGATCTCTAACCTCTGAAGCAAGCCACCCGGTCTCTGATGCTCATACTTAACCTGATGACAGTTTAGACACCGAGCCACAAACCCAACTATATCCTTCTTCATCCGCCTCCACCAATAGTGCTGCCTTAAATCCTAGTACATCTTCGCGGCACCCGGATGGATGGAATTCCGTGAGCTGTGAGCCTCCTCAAGAATCAGCTCTCGAAGCCCATCTACATTAGGCACACATATCCGGCCCTGCATTCTCAGCACCCCGTCATCACCAATAGTCACATCCCTAGCATCACCTCTCCGAACCATGTCCTGAAGAATGAGCAAGTGAGGGTCATCATACTGACGCTCCCTGATACGGTCATAAAGAGAAGACCTGAAGACCACACAAGCCAATACCCGACTAGGCTCCTAAATATCCAATCTGACAAGCTGGCTTGCCAAGGTCTGAACATCTAATGCCAAAGGTCTCTCTGCTACTGGAAGATATGCTAAACTCCCTAAACTCTCTACCCGATGACTCAAAGCATCGGCCACCACATTGGCCTTCCCTGAATGGTACAAAATAGTGATATCATAGTCCTTAAGAAGCTCCAACCATCTCCGCTGACGCAAATTAAGATCCTTCTGCTTTAACAGATACTGTAGACTCTGGTGATCAGTATAGATCTCACAATGAACCCCATACAAATAATGATGCCAAATCTTCAAGGCGTGAACAATGGCTGCTAACTCAAGATCATGGATAGGATAGTTCTTCTCATGGGTCTTCAACTGGCACGAGGCATAGGCAATCACCCTACCCTCCTGCATCAAAACACAACCAATGCCTATCCTCGAGACATCACAATACACGGTGTAAGAACCTGAAGCTGATAGCAAAACTAACACTGGAGCTGTGGTCAAAGCAGTCTTGAGCTTCTGAAAGCTCTCCCCACATTCATCCGACCACCTGAATGGAGCACCCTTTTGGGTCAATTTGGTCAAGGGTAATGCAATAGATGAAAATCCCTCCGCAAAGCGACGGTAGTAACCCGCCAAACCAAGAAAGCTCCTAATCTCCGTGGCTGAGGACGGTCTGGGCCAACTCTGCACTGCCTCTATCTTCTTCGGATCCACCTGAATACCCTCACTAGATACCACATGTCCCAAGAATGCTACTGAACTGAGCCAAAACTCACATTTAGAGAACTTTGCATAAAGCTTCTCCTCCCTCAATCTCTGCAATACAACCCTCAAATGCTGAGCGTGCTCTTCCTGGCTACGAGAGTACACCAGGATGTCGTCAATGAATACAACAACGAATGAGTCCAAATAGGGCTGGAATACACTGTTCATCAGATGCATGAACGCTGCTGGGGCATTGGTCAGCCCAAAAGACATCACCAAGAACTCATAATGGCCATATCGGGTTCTGAAAGCTGTCTTGAGAATATCTGAATCCCAAATCTTCAGCTGGTGATAACTGGACCTCAAATCAATCTTGGAGAACACCCTCGCACCCTGAAGTTGGTAAATCATCAATACGAGGCAAAGGATACTTGTTCTTGACTGTGACCTTGTTCAACTGCCTGTAATTAATACACATTCTCATGGAACCATCCTTCTTTTTCACAAATAAAACCGGTGCACCCCAAGGTGACACACTAGGCCGAATAAACCCCTTATCAAGGAGTTCCTGAAGCTGTTCTTTTAATTCCTTCAACTCCGTTGGTGCCATACAATACGGTGGAATAGAAATGGGCTGAGTGCTCGGCACCAAATTAATACCAAAGTCAATATCCCTGTCAGGCGGCATGCCCGGTAGGTCTGCAGGAAACACATCCAGAAAATCACGTACCACCGGAACAGAATAAATGACAGGAGTCTCTGCACTAACATCCCTCACAAAAGCCAAATAAGATAGGCAACCCTTCTCAACCATGCGCTGAGCCTTCAAATATGAAATCACCCTACTTGGTACATAATCTACAGAACTGCTCCACTCAACCCTCGGAATTCCCGGCATAGCCAACGTCACCGTCTTAGCCTGACAATCTAGAACAGCATGACATGGAGATAACCAATCCATACCCAATATCACATTAAAGTCAACCATACTGAGCAACAATAGATCTACTCGGGTCTCCAGACCGCCAATAGTCACCACACATGACCGATATACGCAGTCCACAATAATAGTATCGCCCACAGGAGTAGATACATGTACAGATGAAACTAAGGACTCACGGGGCATATCCAGAAAATGGGCGAAATATGAGGAAACATATGAATACGTGGAACCAGGGTCAAATAATACTGAGGCATCTCTGTGGCAAATTGAGACAATACCTGTAATCACAGCATCTGAATAAATAGCATCTGGTTTGGCAGGGAGAGCATAAAAATGGGCCTGACCACCCCCTGATCTGCCTCCCCCTCTAGGGCGACCCCTCGCTGACTGGCCTCCACCCCGAGCTGACTGGGCGGATGGTGAGGTAGCTTGTGTTGTAGTTGGAGGCTGACTCCTCTGCTGATATAGACCTCCATGATGACGAGGACACTGCCTCCACATATGCCCAAGCTCCCCACACTCAAAACAACTCCCTGGTATGGCGGCGGAAACTGAAAGGAACCCCTAGCACTGGGATGACTGGTAGAAGAATCTGGCATGGAAGAGCCCTGAATAGGTGGAGCACGGGACGAACTCTGAACTGGAAGGGAACTAAGTGATGAGTGGCCCTGATGAGATCAGTATAATACCATCAATATACGCTAATGGAATGAATTCCACAAGAAAAGCTTCAAAATTAGACCAAAACCCGAAATTGGCTCAAAAATTGCTTGTGGGGCCCACATCTCGGAACTCGACAAAAGTTATAAAATCCGAAAGCCCATTCAACCACGAGTCTACCCATACCAATTTTACCAAAATCCGACCTCAACTCGACCCTCAAATCTACAAATCTTATTTCCAAATTTCTAAGTTCCAATCTCCTATTTACACCTCAAAATCATATAATTTAGTCGGATTATTCGATGATAATTCAATATTATGGAGTAGAAATGATCACAAGGGACTTACCTCAAGTTTTCCTTGAAAATATATCAAAAATCGTCTCTCCTCAAGCTCCAATTTGTCAAAAATGGCAAATGGGACGAAGTCCCTATTTTTATAATTCTGCCCAAACAACCTCGGTTCTGCCTCGATCTGGACCTTCGATCGAGGTCCTCGATCCTGGTCCTCGGTTCTGCCCCTCGATCCTGGTTCTCGATCCCGGCCCTCGATTATGTCTTCGACCCGGCCTTCGACCGTGACCCTCGACCCTGGGCTCGATCATGCCTTCGATCGTGGCCCTCGACTCTGGGCTCGATCATGGCTTCGATCGTGGCCCTCAACTCTAAGCTCGATCTAGGCTTCGATCGTGGCCCTCGACCCTGAGCTCGATCTGGGCTCACATCTGGGCTCGATTTCTGGGCAGAAGCAAATTTCCAACATAAGGAAATTGCAGCAACTGTTCTAGTTTAATTTATGATCCGTTAACCATCTGAAACTCACCCGAGGCCCTCGGGACCTCAACCAAATATACCAACAAGTCCTAAAATATCATACGAACTTAGTCGAATCCTCAAACCACCTCAAACAACGCTAAAACCATGAATTACACCCCAATTCAAGCCTAATGAACTTTGAAATTTCTAATTTCTTCAAACAACTCCGGAACCTATCAAATCACGTCCGATTGACCTCAAATTTTGCACACAAGTCCTAAATGACATAACAGAGGTATTTCAATTTTTAGAATCGGATTCCGACCCCGATATCAAAAAGTCAACCCCCCGGTCAAACTTCTCAAAAATAAAACTTTCGGCATTTCAAGCCTAATTACTCTACGGACTTCCAAAAAATATTTCGGACATGCTCCTACGCCCAAAATCACCATACAGAGCTATTGGAATCATCAAAATTCAAATTCGAGGTTGTTTACACATAGGTCCATATCCGGTCCACTTTTCTAACTCAAAAGTTTTTTTTTTCAATTATGAGACTAAGTGTCTCATTTCACTCCGAGTTCTTTTCGGACTCGAACCCACTAACCTGATATAACATAATATAGCTGAATAATACCAAAAAGAAGTAGGAATAGGGAAAACAAGGTCATAACTCTCGAAACGACCGACCGGGTCGTTACACCTTCGTACACTGTTGATAATAAAAGAAACACGCGAAATTTCATGACCACTTACCAGATCAACATGTCAAAGAGCTCTCTTGCCCCAACCAGAACCATAATCGCTTTCTGAGCCGACTTTCAATATTATACCCCTGAATATACCGAAATCAAACCTGACACTACCCATTCTAGGTCCAGTGACCTTATATTACTAGACACAATTGTTCCATAGACATGCCGCACCAATATAACATCAGAGCCACAACCTGTGCTATCCGTGCACCAATACGCAACAATTCCAATGTACCCAGTCATGAAAAATGACTCAAATGAGAGAACTGCCCCGCCAAATTAATAAGTACCGCCACAACGTAACGCTGAAAATTCATCATACACCATAGAACCATCACCCGATTCTAACACAAGGTCCATACCTTAACATAACTCCGCTGCAATGCGTGACCCCATCCAAAAGTTGGTCCATGATATATACTCCGAGCCACCCTGCTCTAAATTAATAACGACGAATAGGCAAATGATAAAAATACCACACAAAACCTGAAAGGACATAACCATTACGCTATCGATCATGCAATACCCAAATACTCATCACACTCAAATTTCGCTATAAAGTTCAAATAGAACCGCACCATCTGTGCACATAACCAATGAATCACAACTCTTCGTAGCATAAAGGAGTAACTCACAGATCATTTCAGAACACGAATAAGTTCAACATCAACCGAATGACACATCCCTCAATAATAGCAGTATGGAGCCAACCATTCCGGCTCGGTGTAGAATACACATCTTAATTGGGCCTACCTATGGGCCCCAAATCAACTCTCGTCACCACAATAGATAAATAACCCTTCAAAAATTCACCGCAACTGATTCATAATACATCATATCATCTAACTCGCTTCGGTCACGACTTCACAGTCCACAACCACAAAATAATCTGCTCATGAGAACTCCCAGTCTCCAAATCCATAGAACACACGAAGCACTATTTCTGATTCCATCAAATTTAAATCTCTCTAACTCAACCAAGCCATGCAGGTCGCCAAACCCAAGAGTATTGCCACAAAGCACCTGTAGAAAACCCCCACATCATAAGCACCCAAAGAACCGATCATATCCATTACCATACTGATCCAACATACTACCAAGTAATCCTATTTCTCCAAGTCCCTTCCGAATTTGTCTTGAAATTGATACTTCTCCTTGCTAAAATGCCACGATCTTTAACCACAACTCACCCCACAAACCTTAGCATAGAAACATAACACCCTACGGTCCATAAGCAGTTGTATTCTTCTTAAGAACCTTCAAAAATACCACAATTGTAACACTCACTCTGAAAATACTTTATGTGAATTTGAAATTGTTATTCTTACCCTACTTATACTAAAACATAGAATCCATAATCATACAGAATTTCCGCAAGTCCAGGCACCATCCAGTGTAAATCTCAGGTTTTTATCCATACACAAGTCTGGAGAAATTCTCAATTGCTATATAAAATTCTCAAACCCACTAGAATTTTCTCGGAAGTCACCCACTTTGCTCAAATCTAATTGCACCGCCCAAATGGGCCAAAAGACAAGTACCCCATTAGCACAACAACACTCAAAGAAGTAACTCTACTTCAATACCCCCAATCAAATTCATACTCCGTGCGTACTATATATTTTGAAAATAACAACTCACTCATCCCATGATTTTCACATACTCATAAAGTACAATATAACTCATATCCAAGAATTCGTTTACTCAAGTCATTCTCGAACTCCACCTCTGCAAGTCATAACTAATCCACAAGCATGCCTCAGACCAAACCTAAAATTTAATATATAACCATGAAATTAAGTCGTCTGCAGCAGGCTCCCCCACTGGCTCAAAGTCATAAATTTAAACACTCTATAACTCACAATATCCATACTCTACTACTGCCCTAATACTTCCGTCAGTTCAACGAAAAATTCTTCTCAAGCTCATATAACGCCAACCATAAAAATACCCTAAATCATCTGCTAAGCTCGCAATCATTCTCTTGACACTCAAGTCCACTTTCTCAGCCAGATTTGAATTTAAATCTCCACACATATGCCCCACTGGCAGAAAGGAAACTCTCCACTCACATCATAAGGAATACACCTATGTAGATTACTCCGCAGGAAATAACCCACCTGCTTAACCTCAAATTGGCATCTTGTTATATCTTTTCGCAGCCATAATTTCTATGCAATCACTAAATCTTTCTGAGTCCAAACTCACTAACTAGACATGAGAGTTTAATTTGTCCCAAAATTTAATAATTGTGAAAGATCCTTCAAAACATTCACATTCGAGACTGTACGTCACATCAAAATGAAAATCAAGCACCTAACGGCCTTCCTTTATATTTCAAGGAAACACTTCTCGTCACATTCAAATCGTCTTAACACATCCCGCAGTTACATTGTACTCATCACAAGGCCATTCCACCACTCATCGAGCTACAAATTCCCCTTGTAGGGACATTACCGGACATACGAGTCCAAATGTACAAGTTCTCACAACAGAAATTACCAAGCTTAAGCTGCGGTCTAAACTTGGCCTCAGGTCCTCCAGACTAGCCCATCACCAAAACACACAATACACATCTCGAACCTCGTCCATAGAATTACAAGTCGGAGATGCACAGCTGATACCGAGTGCTCATGTGCGCATACGAATACGTGGAAGGAATTCAAAGAGTTATGTCCCAAGATGAATCAATCTCGCACGATAAGGAAAGAAAGATGGGAAGTATATATCCTAAATGCTATGTAGCATGTCGAAGATAAGTATGGACGTCATCATACCGATCCGCAAGACTCTACTAGACACTTGCTCATGACTTATAGAACCTATGAACCTAGGGCTCTGATACCACCTTGTCACGACCACAAATCCAACTAGTCGTAATGGCACCTAACCCAACCCGTTAGGTAAGCCAACTTTTAACTATCCAATTCCAATAATAATTATTAAAGTAATTTAAGTAAATAAAGATCTTAATCTTATATATTTTTCAAGAACTGGTAGTACAAATCATGAGCTTCTAAGAATAGAATTTACAAAGCGAAAATGAAATAAATACATAATTTGTTTGAATAGTACATAAACAGAGCTTTTATAAATCTAAGGCTACCATGAACAAGAGGCAGCTACAATAGGAATGCAGGTAAATCTTTAAATCCCGCAACCATCGAGCACAACAACAACAACAGCCAATATCTACATGCAATGTGCAAAAGTGTAGTATCAGTACAACCGACCCCATGTACTGAGTAAGTAACAAACCTAGCCTTAGGTTGAAAGTAGTGACAAGCTTCCTCCAAGGTCGGGTCCAAAACCATTAGTCCACAGCAATCCATAACAATATAAAGCAAATAATACCAGAAGTAACTCAAGGATAAAATACTCAGCCAAATCATGATTTCAAAAATAATAGTTCTTTCTTTCAAATACATCAGTGAAAACCTAAATCGTTTGCCGAAGTTGCCAAAAATATGAATAGTTTGAAAACAATAAATTTCTCCCAAAATCTTTTCAATAATAAATAAGATATTTCATTTTCCTTCCGGATAACCCGTGTAAAACAAATGCATCACTATGCTCATCTGTCAAAATGTGTGAGAAATCATGAATGAAGTGATGTTGTACAACATGAGGAAAAATACAACTCTATGCTTGTATGTCATGTGTGCATGCCAATACGATGCAACTCAGTGATAAAATCATAAACAGCCCCTCGGGCAGAACATCACTCATATACAACCCCTCGAGAAAACCTCACAGTCACTCGTGCCACTCGGGCATACCTCACAATCACTCTTGCCACTCGGGCATACCTCACATTCACTCTTGCCTCCCAGTCACTCAGCACTCGGCACTCGCACTCAGTTGGTACCTGCGCTCACTGGGGGTGTGTACATACTCCGGAGGGGCTCCTTCAGCCCAAGCGCTATAATCTGCACGAACAACTCACGTGCTGCACGGACAACTCACGTGCTGCACGGACAACTCACGTGCTATAATAATAAAGTATGCTGCAGGCGGGCACCCCCGATCCACACTCATCCTCACAATCAGGCCCTCGGCCTCACTCAGTCATCAATCTCTCCAGTCTCTTGGGCTCACAATGTCATGAAAAATAGCCAAAAAATGATGATATGATGTATCAATAAATAACAACAGAGACTGAGATATGATATGCAATGAAATGAATATGACTGAGCATGAATTTTCAATTTAACACAATAATTCACAGTAATATGACCTTTGTGGGTCCCAATAATACTGGTACATAGCCTCAACATAATTTTTAATATGATTTTCAGCTTAATTTCTTCAACACATAAAACTACATAGAAAATGCCAAGATTAATTGACTACAAAATTTCAAGGAAAGAATTACGTCACAGTTTCTATAATGCACGCCCACACGCCCGTCACCTAGCATGTGCGTCACCTCCCAAAACTTTCACATAATACATATGTTCAGGGTTCATACCCTCAGCTCCAAGATTAGAAGAGTTACTTACCTCGAACAAGCCAAATCCAATGTCGAGCAAGCTAAGCAATGCTCCAGCAATTCCACTCAGCGCATATCAATTTCCAAACGGCTCGAATCTAGTCACAATTAATTTGATTCAGCCCACAAAATTTATAGGAATTAATTCCATATCAAAATACTAATATTTCCACAAACATCCGAAATTATGCACCAAAAATACCTGTGGGGCCCACGTCTCAGAATCTGACGAAACTCACAAAATCCGATAACTCATCCAATTATGAGTTCAACCATACTAATTTCATTCAAATCCGACTCTGAATCGGTGTTCAAATCTCAAAAACTCATTTTATGAAGTTTCTACAATTTCCCCCAAATTTCCACCTCAAATTACTGATTACATGATGAAAACAATGATATATTCATGTATGTTAACCAAATCTGAGTTAGGATCACTTACCCCGACGAATTTCTTGAAAACCCCACGAAAAATCGTCTCCAACCGAGCTCCCAAGGTCCAAAAATGAAATAATAACCTAAGCCTCGGTTATATAGCCCATTCTCTGAACTCACCATGCGCGGTCCGCAAAATTCCAAGCGCAGCCGCGCCCCGGGTCCCGCGGTCGCGAAAAATTGGCGCGTCCGCAAAATTCTGGGACTGCACTGCCATGCTTTAGTATTTTGGCAAACCTTTCTCTACATATGTCCAAATGATGAGTTTTTTACCTTTATGGAAACTAGACACGAAGGTCTACAACTTTCATTTTTGAATCATCTCAAAATTCCTTGTAGATCAAAACATTAGGCTTCCAAAGTCGGACCAGCGGATCTGCAGAACTTCCAACCGCGGTCCGCGAAATTCTAAGCGCCTCAGCGCCCCAAAATGTGCGGTCCGCGTTCCTCCTTCGCCTCAGCGTCCAAAAATGCACGGTCCGCGTCCCCGAAAGTACCAGAACAATATTAGAGTGCCGAAATGCCCGGACTCGCTCAAAACGCATTTCGAAACTCATCCGGAACATCCCGGACACAAACCATATATGAATTTCAATCATAAAATATGCTACGGACCTGCTCGCGCACTCAAAACACTGAAAATAGGTCACCTTGACCCGATATTGACAATGGCCAAACTCCCAAATTTTTTAACTTTATAAATCTCTCAACCAATGATCCAAAAATACACCCAAGCCCCTCTGGACCTTCAACCAAATATACCAACATGTTCCATAACATAACACGAACCTACTCGAGGCCTCAAATCACATCAAATAATGCTAAAATTACGAATCACACCTCAATTCAAGCCTAATAAATTTTGAACTTTCAAATTATATATCTTGTGCCGAAATACATCAAATCAATTCGGAATGACTTTAAATTTTGCACACAAGTAATAAACTACATAACGAAGCTATTCAAATTTCCAGAATCGGATTCTGACCCCGATATCAAAAAGTCAACCCCCGGTCAAACTTCCCAAAAATTTAACTTTCGACATTTCAAGCCAAATTCCACTACGTACCTCCAAATAATTTTTCGGACACGCTCCTAAGTCCAAAATCACCATACGGAGCTATTGGAATTATCAAAACTCCATTCTGAGATCGTTTACACATAAGTCGACATCCGGTCACTATTTTAACTTAAGCTTTAAATCTTGGAACTAAGTGTTCCAATTCATTCCAAAACCTCACCGGACCCGAACCAATTACCCCGATAATTTACACAATAAATGTAAAGTACAATTTGAGCATTAAATGAGAAGACGGGGTTGTAATACTCAAAACGATCGATCGGGTCGTTACATAACTCATACTTAGGCATCATTTATTTTTTTAAGATTAAGACGCCTGAATCTGAATACACGTCTGAATATCAAAATGTGTATTAAGATTAAGTCGTTCGAATCTGAATACACATCTGAATGTCAAGATGTGTATTAAGATCTGAATACTAAATGATTAAGACTGTTTGATTTTTAACATCTGAATGTATAAAATTTACGTTTATCTGAAAATTAATAAACATAAAATTCAAATAAAATACTAATTAATCTAATATTATATCACTAAAATATATAGATTTTTAAAATATGATAGTTGCTGGTGGTGATGGCTAACGGTAGTACTTGTGAATGCCGACTAAAAGCGGTGGCTGGTGGTAGTTTAGGGTAGTAGCTAGTGGTGATTGGTAGTAGTAGCTATTATAATTAAAAATGGTGGTGGTGGATGGTGATATTTAATAATGGCGAATGGTGGTGGTTGTAGTTGTGATTGAGGAAGATGGTGGTGGGTGGTGGTAGTTTATAATGATGGGCAGTGTCAGCTATAGTTGTTAATGGTGATGGGGTGGTTAGTTGTGGTAGTTGAGGTGGAAGAGTGTTGGTTGTCGTTAATGATAGTGGTGGGAGTGGTGGGGATGGTGGGTGGTGGTAGTCGACAATGGTGGCGGCTATGATTGAGGATGGTGGTGGTGGTGGGTGGCATGGTGGGAGTTGATAATGGTAGGCGGTAGCGGCAGTTAATAATGAATATGGATAATAGCATCTTAATGAAATTAAGTCTCTGTTATAGATCTTAATGATACATACCTATTCAGACTCATTAAGTAGTTGTGAAGTAAAAAAAAATAAACACACTTATTGATTAAGATCTGAATAATTAAGATTCAGACTTTGAAAACAAACACACTTAATGTCTGAGATCTGAATGATTAAGATTCAAGCCTTCATTAAGTGCAAACAAATGAGGCCTTAATGTAGACACTTGTTTGCGTGAAACTTTCAAGTAATTTTAATATATATTACATCGTTAGAGAGTAAAATGTACACTCTAGGGGTGTATAATATTTTTCGGAAAATATTTTTTAATTTTTTCATGTTTGGTTGGTCTAAATGTTTGGAAAATATTTCCCTCCAATTAGAGGAAAATATTTTCCATATCAAGAGAAGGGAAAATATTTTTCAAAACTCCTTCTCAACCTTCCCCACCCTATTTTCTATCCCCACCAACCCATGTCCATACCCCACCCTACCCCCACCTACCCATCCCACCCCCTCCATCACACCCCTACCCTAAATAAAAATATTATTAATAGTACTTTCTTTTCATGTTATAGTTAGATTATTTTTTTCATTCAACAAATGAGTATTTTTTTTCATGATATAAAAAAGTATTTTTATTTTTATTTTAACAAAAAAAATACTTTCTTTTCATGTAGAAAAAGTATTTTCTTTTCATGATGTAAAAAAGTTTTTTTTTTCATTTTAACAAAATGAATATTTTCTTTTCATGATATAGAAAAAGTATTTACTTTTATTTCAATAAAATGAGTACTTTATTTTCATGTTGTAGAAAGAGTACTTTCCTTTTCAACCAAAAAAAGAGTATTTTTTTAGTTATGAAGCACAAATTTCAACTTTAATTTTACGTAAAAAAGTAAAGCTGCACATTAGTTCCTTTTGGGTTTGTGTGAATTCTTAGAGACTTGTGGGAAGGGGGGTGGGGTGAAGGATGAGAAGAGTAGCATAAAAGAACCCTACCCTGTAGTCCACAAAAAATATTTTCTACTCTCTAACCAAATACTAGAAAATATTTTTCGGGAAAAGTTTTTCACTCACCAATCAAACAAGAAAAAATAAGTGATAATATCACTCCAAATATTTCTTTAATCCTAGTAAGACAAAACTATATAAGGTATTTTTCAATAAAATAACATAAATATGAGATGAATCATGACATTGTACTAAAATATTCAACAATAAAGATAATAAAATCGCATAAAATAAATATTATTAATAAGTCATAATGAAAACAAACATAATTTAAAATTATGACTAATAAGTATATTATTTACACACTAAAATAAAAATAAGTTATACATTTTATCTAAACCATGGGAAAACTAAAAAATAGATATCCAACACTATTTTCATTCATAGTACAATTGAATTGAATGTCTTTTATTAGCATTAGTATTGATTTGATTTTGGTTTAGGATTTATTTGAGTTACTAACATTTATGGACTATAAAACTTATTGGAGCATACAAAAATTATAAGCTCAAGCTTGAAATAACACGTTAAAAGATAAAACTATGAAAAAACTTAGGAAATATTTATAAGCTACACTATCATAAATATTTTTATGTATTAAATATATTTAAAATTTCTATACATATAATGTCGGGTTGGTTTGGTTTCGGATTGATTTTTTTTAGTTAAAACCAAACCAAACCAAATATGGTCTGGGTTTTTTTTTCAACACCAAACCATAGTCATTTTTTTTTTCTCGGTTCGACTTGGATTATCGAGTTGGTGCGGTTTGTCGGTTTCATTTGTACACCCCTACCCTCATGTGTACACCAAACTGTATTAACTTATCATTTAATGAGGTGAAAATATAAAATAATTAACGAGTAAAGAAGTATATTTTCTATTATATAGAAAGAGCAAAGATGGTCGACCACTGGCATCATTGCAAATCTATCTTTATTTAAGTACAAAATGGTAATTACGTCACAACAATTAAAATGAAACTCTAGAAGGATCCCTTTTTCTTTCTCATCTCTAACAAAAAAAGAGCACCAGCGGCTCTTTTCTTCATCTTCTCATCCAGGTAAGCTTTCCTTTTAAATTTTGCTGAAATTTCTCTTTGTTGTTTTCAATCTTTTCAATTTTTGGTCTACCCATGTTATATTTGTATTGATTTTGCCCGTTTCTTTGTAAAAATCCAGTCTTTTTTGCTTCATTGTTGTTTCTTTAACATAGTCTTTTTGCTTTTCTAATTTTATTAGGTCGTCCTCTCTGTATTTCCAACTGCAGCTTCTTGTTTCTCTCCCTCTCCCTCTCCCTCTCCCTCTCCTGTAATTCTTGAGGCTAGCATATACATTCTTTTTGTTTTTTATATTGCTTTCAAATATGTGAAGAAGATTTTCGTTTTCTCATAAATAAGAACTCTGTAATTGAACTATGATCAGATTTTAAAGAAGTGTAGCTATACTGCAACAACAATTAATTTTTCTTTTCATATTACTATATATAATTTGCTATTAACTGGTATGATAATTTTTTTGGTCCGGCGCTGGAGAAAATATGCTTCTGCTCTATCTTTAATTTTGATATAATACTCCAATCAGAAGTTGTAGTATATTAGCTTAATGAAAAATAGCAGAAAGTGACAACACTCTGAAAACCGACCAAACCTAAAAGTACTGACTTAAAGCCAATGCGGAACTAATAGTTAAATTTACGAGTTACTTTAAGAATTGGGGGTTTTGTAAAACTTTGAGTTCAATCAATCCTATGCAAAAAAAAGTTGAATTGAAATTCCGTCTATATACTTTGAAAAATAATCTTGATGGTTTAGAACTTCCTTCTAAATCAAGGAAATAAAGTCATATCCAACAGACTGTGCACAAACTAAAGGACTAAGCGCCTGAGAACTTCAAGGTTTGAGGATTCCATGTTGAACTACTCCAATGGGTCTTCAATCTGTATGTATTTTTCAAAATGAGGTATAAATATAGGTATATTGAAGTTACTGTTAAATTGACAAATGATTAACTTCAATATAGCTACATTTATACCTTATTTTGAAAAATGCATACAAATTGAAGACCCATTGGAGCAGTTCAACATGGAATCCTCAAACCTTGAAGTTCTCAGGCGCTTAGTCCTTTAGTTTGTGCACAGTCTGTTGGATATGACTTTATTTCCTTGATTTAGAAGGAAGTTCCAAACCATCAAGATTATTTTTCAAAGTATATAGACGGAATTTCAATTCAACTTTTTTATGCATAGGATTGATTGAACTCAAAGTTTTACAAAACCCTCAATTCTTAAAGTAACTCGTAAATTTAACTATTAGTTCCACATTGACTTTAAGTCAGCACTTTTAGGCTTGGTCAGTTTTCAGAGTGCTGTAACTTTCTGCTATTTTTCATTATGCTAATATACTACAACTTCTGATTGGAGTATTATATCAAGATTAAGTTTTTAGTAAAGACAATCTCCTATAAACAAAATTAAAGAGAGAGCATAAGCATATTTTCTCTAGCGCCGGACCAAAAAAACTATCATACCAGTTAATAGCAAATTATATATAGTAATATGAAAATAAAAATCAATTGATGTTGTAGTATAGCTACACTTCTTTAAAATCTGATCATAGTTCAATTACAGAGTTCTTATTTATGAGAAAACAAAAATCTTCTTTACATATTTGAAAGCAATACAAAAAAATAAAAAGAATGTATATGCTAGCCTCAAGAATTACACGAGAGGGAGAGGGAGATGGAGAGGGAGAGAAACAAGAAGTTGTCGTTGGAAATACAGAGAGGACGACCTAATAAAATTAGAAAATCAAAAAGACTATGTTAAAAAAACAACAATGAAGCAAAAAAGACTGGAGTTCTACAAAGAAACGGGCAAAATTAACACAAATATAACATGGGTAGACCAAAAATTGAAAAGATCAAAGACAACAAAGAGAAATTTCAGCAAAATGTAAAAGGAAAGCTCACCTGGATAAGAAGATGAAGAAAAGAGCCGATGGTGCTCTTTTTTTGTTAGAGATGAGAAAGAAAAAGGGATATTTCTAGAGTTCTATTTTAATTGTTGTGATGTAATTACCATTTTGCTCTTAAATAAAGATAGATTTGCAATGATGTCAGTGGTTATTCAGAAGATAAAAGTAGCAGAAATGAGGATGTTGAGGTGGATGTGCGGGCACACTAGAATAGATAAGATTAGGAATGATGTTACTCGGGAGAAGGTGCACGTGGATCCTATTGATGACAAGATGTGGGAAGCGAGGCTTAGATGGTTCGGACATGTTCAAAGAAGAAGCCCAGATGCTCCGGTACGGAGGTGTGAGCGGCTGGTTGTGGAGGACACGAGAAGAGGTAGAGGGCGGCGTAAGAAGTATTGGGGAGAGGTGATCAGACAGGATATGGCGAGGCTCCAGATTTCCGAGGACATGACACTTGATAGGAAGATGTGGAGGTCGAGTATTAGAGTTGTAGGTTAGGATGTAGTTGAGTCTTGACTTACTTCATACCATTGTGGGACTGGCCACGTAGAGTTTTTGTCTAGGGTAGCTAGTGACAATGTTGTGTTTTACTACTTCGCTTTTCAGTGCATGTCCTATTTACTAGCTATCGTTTTTGCTTTGCTTCTTTCTTCTGCATTTCCTGGTGTTCCTATTTTTTCTATGATTGTTGTGGTGATACTAATGTTGTTTCGTCTTGTCGTTTTGTCTTTTTGTTTTCTTGAGCTGAGTGTCTTTCGGAAACAGTCTCTCTACTCCTTTGGGGTAGGGGTAAGGTGTGCGTACACACTACCCTCCCCAAACCCCATTAGTGGAATTCTATTGGATTGTTGTTGTTGTTGTTGTCAGTGGTCGACCATCTTTGCTCTTTCTATATAATAGAAAAATAAGATGCCTTCTCAGTGATCTATATCTACTCAGCAAATTTAAAATATTTACAGATTTGGAAAACTTATTAGGGCTTTCATAAGCCATGAACCAACTTCAGTGGAAGAGGCTTCTTCAAGGACAGAACTTAAACTATAGAGTTAGTATCAGTATAGTGCAGTGCTTCTTATAACTGATAAGGCGTTATTGACTAACCACATAGGTTTTTTCTTCATTAATTTTCACATGTGCTTATATACCAAGTCACAAAAGTTATAAGCAGCAACTTTCTCCTCTGCTTTAGCCACTTTCTTAATATCAACAAGTAGATACGCTTAAGCAACATTAGCCTCAGTTTCCATTTGAACATGAAGCTCGCCATATTACCACCCATAATTTTCATTTAAATCATACATGGATCTTTTACAAATTTATTTTTAAAGCTTCCATAATAAGCCTCCCACACTATTAGATGTCATATACCAAATTCCACGGCATGATTTATGGTGCTTGATTTGTAATTCTTAGCTATTTATTTGGTTATTTTTGCTTTTATTACTTATTCATTTATGTAGAGTAACTAATAAATCAAGTACCATATTCTTTCTGGGACATGTATCTCTTGAAATATATGCTCCTGAAGTCAAGCATTCAGAAGAAGTCAAGCATTCTTTCTGAACGTTTCTATGCTCGAGATCATCTTTTAACGTACTGATTTTTTTAATTCCAATGAAACCTGAAGGTTTTGCCAGGCAGCATGAAAGTGTAACGCCTAAAAAGTACTCTTCGTGTTACATTAGAGATTTGGTGTTACAGTATATAAAGTAACAAATTATGCCCAAATATTTATCTGGTTATAGCTCATAAACTATTGGTTCTGGAATCTGGTTGTTCCTGTATTACTATTATTTTAACTCATGACTGGAATGCAGGTTCATTCTAGGAACATCAATGTTGGTGTTATTATCTATTGATGCCGTGAAATAAGATTTTCAAGTAACTAGATATTGAATCAGCATATGCTACATTTTTCTGTTCTTTCTTATTGCGATTCACCTAAAAGTTGATATAATATACTTGGAATTTACTTTAAGTTTGTATTTCATTTAAATGTTTGTGTGAAAGTATAAGTGGTGGATTGATATACCATCTTAGCATACTTGGTAGGGACTAATTCACTTGACCATTTGGTTTGTTCTACTTTTACTTCAGTACATGAAATACACAAGGATTATATGTTTCATGTATATTTATATAAATACACTCACATATATGCAATCTTTTAACATATATGAAGTATGTCTTATAAACATGCTTCTGTGATGAGTGCTTTCAAGTTCTATTTTTCTTTGTTTGCAGATTAAAACTAGCAAGCGAAACTCTGAGCAAAATTTACTTACCATGGTTGCAGAAGACTTAAAGCTCCTCTCCTCCTCTATCAGTTCAAATGGTAATGGCTCTTGACTAATTATATTGGTACCTCTTTTCATTCAATCTCTCAGCATAATATTTTCTATATATTTATGTTTATTAGTAAGATGGTACGACCTAAATCACTTAGAAGTATTTCCTTGAAACAGTAGTGTTGGTTGTGCTTTTTTTCGTTCAGTTTATTTATTTTATTTTCTTTAGGTTGTAGTTATACACATGCTTCAATTGGTAACAATATGCTAGTGAAAATAGTTACTTTATGCTATATGTGTCGTTTTTTTATACAAACTATTATTTAATTATTTTGCTTGATTTAAGCAAATTATTCCAATCACAACCTTGATTTGTTATGAATTGTGCATGCTCAGTATCTTGTCAGTCACAAAAATCTAATTTATTCAAGGGGGTATATTTTATTTCTAAGATACCCTTTTACTGACGGATGATTGGTGCATTTCTTCTTTGTCAGTCTTTCTTAAGGTAATGTACTTTAAATTAAAAGGTTGATGAAGAAGTTACTTACTTTTAGAGGAGGCTTATGGTGTTCTTGTCATACCGTATATTCATAGACTTCCTGAAGTTAGGACATTTTTACCCTGCTCAACCAATTCAAGCAATTAAGTAAAGACGCTTCTTAAGACCAAGTAACTATCAAAGCATATAGTTTGGACAAAGATGTATGAAGGACTTGCATCATCAATTTATCTGGTGTTATCTATGGTAACTTAGTCATGCAGTTATAGTAGCTACCTCCTAGCAGAAGATATTTCAAAAACCAAGTCATGAACAAATAGTGACTTTGATCTATCATTTTGTATGGTTTACCTTGGTAAATTTAATTTCATTAGGGAGTGAGATTTATTGTTCCTAAATGCACAGATTCTGAATATGCATGCTCTAAATAGTAGGTGGTCTTTAATGTTTGTCACTATTTACTAAGAATGGAACTGTACTTATGTATTAGTGAAAGTATAGTTATTCTAGAGTATGTATTCCTATTTTGGGATCAAATCGTACGTGCAACTAAAGATTAGACATAAATTCTCTGAGCTGTATCAAAATTTAAAATATTTGGCCCGTGCTATGCACGGGCGAACCTCATCTACTATGCCAATACACGTTGTGCATATATTGATTTGACATCAACACTGAGTGCAAATATATTTTTAACGTCAAATAAAAAAAAAAGACAAACACGTGATTCAGATTTAATGAGAAAGCAACATATATAGATACGAAGTCGTAACTACAAAACAACGAATCTGATTCATTCAATCAAATTCCAACAACTTCGGTTAAGATTTGACCCAATCAAAGCCCAAACTCTCTTCTCCCACACACCCCTTTAGCGCGTGAACCACGTGTGCATTAACAATACTTTCCAAATCAGTTACCTCAAAATAAAAGCTCACTCAGTCACTGATCACTATTCCATTCTTTCCTTTCTTCCTTCTCTACATTTCACTCTTCACAAAAGAGTGCATTAGATTTGTTTTTATTTTAAGGTTTAGATTTGAATTTTGTTTGAAGATGAATTCTCAGATTTGCAGATCTGCTTCACGAGCTACTAAATCTCTGTTTTCTGCTTATTCTAAGCAGCGTTCTCGTGCCTTTTCTGGTAAATTTTTGTTCCATTTCTATTTAATTTCAATTTATTCACTCATGAAAGAGGTCGTTTTTATAAATGTATATAAAAATTTGGATGTATCTAATATGCACCGACCATGTAAATATTTTTTGCACTATGAATCTATGACGGGGAACCTTGTAGCAACGGTAAAGTTATTTTCGTATGACTTATAGGTCACGGGTTTGAGTCGAGTAATCAGCCAGTTATGCTTGCATCATGAGTGAATTATCTTTTAAAATGCCGGTGCACGGAACTTAAGCTCTAAAAATTTATCAATGTGTGTGTGGTGCACATATCGATATCAAATCCTCATTGATATTCGAGCTCAAATTTCACAAATTGTTATATAACTATTTTTTTTTTCATTAAAGTCATATAATTTTGTTTTTTCACACGAAAATCATATAAAAATGACTTTTTTTCATCAAAGTCATATAACTTTGTTTTCTCACACAAAAATCATAAAAATTTCACTATCTCACACAAAAATCATAATGGTCGAAAAACAAAGTTTTCAGTAATATTTTCTTATTTTACGTTTTTTTATTTTTTATTTTCAATCTAATAAATAATTATCCAATTAAAATAGGAGAAATATGAGTATATTTTTAGCCGTTCTCAAAAATAATAGCCGATAATATATATATATATATATATATATATATATATATGTGTGTGTGTGTGTGTGTGTGTGTGTGTGTGTGTGTGTGTGTGTGTGTATTATATACATATAATATGCACATTCCATATATATTTTGTCTAGCAAATGCAATTAGTTTCGGTCGACCGATTAATTTTATATTTTTCTTTTAAAATAGGAATGACCCAACCCAGCTGACCCAATACTCATATACGTAAGTTAAAATAATACTACCATAAGAAACTTAGTTCGGAATTCATGAGATTCTATTAAAAAAAATAAGAAAATAAAAGGTATAATTAGAGAGCACTTGAAATAAAAATGATATCGATTTGAATAAAAATCTTGAAAAAATAAATAAAAGATAGAAGCATTATGTTTTAAAGGATTTACTATTCACTTTTAGTATTATTTTAATTTTTATATATGAGTATTGGGTCGGGTGGGCCAGGTCGGGTTGACTCATCCCTATTTTAATTGGATTATTATTTATTAGACTTAATTGAATTATTATTTATTAGACTGAAAATAAGAAAATACTAATAAAAAATATATTTTTCAAGTTTTATAATTTTTGTGTGAGAAAACATAGTTATATGACTTTGGTGAAAAAAAATCATAGTTATATATATGGTTTTTATGTGAGAAAACAAAGTTATATGAATTTAGTGAAAAAAAATCATAGTTATATGACCATTTGTGAAATTTACCCCGTATACACGTGTGCATATATGTGATGTATTGATTTGAAATCCTAGATGTTCCTATGGCTACCTTTAGCATCGTGATGAGTTTGATCTGCCGGCGGGGAAGCATTGAGCTTTCCAATCATGATATTTAAGTTTTTGAGCTTTTAGGTTGATACTCGTCTTTATATCTATATTGTAATTCATTTATTTGCAATTTGGCATGTCTATTTTTATATCTCGCCGGTGTTCCACTTCCTTCAGTAGATTGGTGTTTATGTTTTAGAGGAAACAATGATTAGTGGATATTTGAGAATTTTAAGTCTTATGGAACAATGGAGGAGATAGATCTGATTGATTCTGATTACTAGTGGTCTTTACCTTTACATTTGTTGAGCGATAAGTTAACTATCAAAGCAGAAAAACAAGTAATTGCGTACAGAGGCGGAACCAGAATTTGAACCTTATGGGTTCGAAATTGTAATCCTTCTAAGTTACCGGGTTCTAAATTAATAAGTTGTACATTTCAATGGATTTCTTAAGACATCCCGCACTCTGCCTCCGCCCCTGATTGTGTGAATATACTTGTCCTATTTGCAGGGGGACGAGCAGTGGCTGCAGCAGCCACAGTTTCTTTGAGAGGAGTTGTGCCTTCTTTAGCTTCATATGGCAGGACTGACTCTGGAAATTCATCTAGAGCTTGGATTTCGGGAATCCTCGCCCTTCCTGCAGCAGGTTCATATCTTATTACTTATCTATGTTAAATTAATGTTGCCGCTCAAGTTTGTGTCATTTTGAAAATGCAACTTCACTAAAAATTTGAATTTTCTGTATGATAATCTGATTTCATTTGTTTTGTTTCTCTCTTTATTATATAGCTTACATGATCCAGGAGCAAGAAGCACATGCTGCTGAGGTACACTATCTTAACTAATTTCCCCTTGATTGAGATGTTAGATGTTATATCTTGCATTTGTCATCATCTTCATTTTTTGTCACAACTAACATCACACAATATTTTTCGTACAAGATGGAGCGTACCTTCATCGCCATCAAGCCAGATGGAGTACAAAGGGGCTTGGTATGTTAAGTAGGGTTAGAATGCTGCTTCCTTTTATTTCTTATAAATTCCTGTAATATGCTTTTTCCTTCATTCTCACTTAAGTGGTTGGAACAGTATGTTGGACTCCTATGCGCTATGCAGATGTTAGTTCTCTTTCCAATTGGCTTAGAGAGTTTTGTACCATTGCAGATTTCAGAAATCGTATCGCGCTTTGAGCGCAAAGGTTTCAAGTTGGTTGCGATCAAAATTGTTGTTCCATCTAAGGATTTTGCCGGAAAGCACTATCATGACCTTAAGGAGAGACCATTCTTTAACGGCCTATGTGATTTCCTCAGCTCCGGCCCTGTTGTAGCAATGGTTAGAGAAATTTAGCCAAGTCTAAATTTACTTGTTTGACAAAATGATTCGCTTTAAGTAATTCCATAATCAATCTCTAGGTATGGGAAGGCGAGGGAGTAATTAGATATGGACGGAAGCTTATTGGAGCGACAGATCCGCAAAAATCAGAACCTGGAACAATCAGAGGTGACTTAGCTGTTGTAGTCGGAAGGTACAAAAACTTCTTGCCTTAATTCTATAGTTAGTCTTCTTGAGCTTTGGAGCAACAGTAAAGTTGTCTCCGTGTGACCTATAAGTCACGAGTTCGAATCGTGGAATCAGTCATTGATGATTGCATTAGGATAGGCTGCCTACAGCATACTCTTTGGAGTGTGTCCCTTCCTCGGACCTTGCGTAAATGCGAGATGCTTCGTGCATCGCCTGCCTTTTTTGGTCTTCTTGTGCTGTTGCATATTGCCGTTAACACGAGTTGCTTTACAGGAACATCATCCATGGAAGCGATGGACCCGAGACTGCCAAGGATGAGATCAAACTATGGTTCAAACCAGAAGAGTTGGTTAAATATACAAGCAATGATGAGAAGTGGATATATGGTGTGAACTGAGCAAACGTATTTTCTCTTAATTTAAACTGCGATTAACTCAACATGAAGACTAGAAACTACTGATTATCTGAATAAATCTGATGCCAATTGCCTTAGGCTATAGTAGTAACATAACCTTTAGCATATTGTTATTTTAATTGTTCAATAATCAGATGTACTGAAATGCTGCTGAGACTTTGTCAATTGCATTTTTCTTTGTTGTGCTCCGAGCATAGTTTTTTTTTTAGTATGGGAAGATTAGGTGCAACTCTTCATATCCCCCCCTCCCTCTCTTTATTAAACAGTGAACATTTATATTCACACTCGGTGTTTACACCAAACTAATAAATGAAATAGATTTGTTTTTCTAACCAAGGTCAAGCAATGTATTTTCTCAACGTAATTTTTAAATGGAAAGGTTAAAATTACTTCGTTTGGTGTAAGTACGGGTAAGTATTTATCAATTTCTATGGTATGAGTGAACGACTTTTGACTTGACTCTACGCTTACTACTTTAGAAGTGTTAAGGGCTAAATAAACATCTCAAATTGGTCTATATTAGCTGCAATTCTCGACTTTAATGATCTGAAGCAGGTTTTTGATTGAACTCAAGAAATTACAAAAAATTGTGTTATGTTGTTAGAAATTGGTATTTATAAAAGTTTTTAAAAAAGAAACAATATATTAGAAATAAGTTTGTCAAGGAATATTTATATGTTTTTTGGTGGAGTCAAGATTTGAACTTTATGAGTTCAAGATTAGATTCGGTAACGACCATGCGGTCGTTTTGAGTGTTGTAGCCCCTTTCCCCCATTTTCTTGTTCATTTTATGCTTAATTGTTGCTATGTGACTTGTCGGGGTAGTTGGTTCAGTTCCGGGGATGTTTCGAAATGAGTTGAGACACTTAGTTTCAAGGTTTGAAGGCTTCAGTTGAAAAAGTTGACCGGATGTTGACTTATGTGTAAATGGCTCCGGAATAGAGTTTTGATGGTTCTGATAGCTCCGTTAGGTGATTTTCGACTTAGGAGTGTGTCGTGATAGTGATTTGGAGGTCCGTAGTTGATTTAGGCTTGAAATGGCGAAAATTGGAAATTAGAAGTTTTGAAAATTGAGAAGTTTGACCGAGAGTTGACTTTGTGGTTACCGGACTCGAATTTTGGTTCCGAGAGTTGGAGTAGGTCTGTTGCGTCATTTATGACTTGTGTACAAAATTTGAGGTCAATTGGATGTGATTTGATAAGTTTCGGCATCGATTTGTAGAAGTTGGAAATTCTTAGTTTTCGTTAGCCTTGAATTGAGGTACGATTCGTATTTTTTATGTTGTTTAATGTGATTTGAGGCCTCGACTAAGTTTGTATCATATTTTAGGACTTATTGGTATGTTTAGTTGAGGTCACGGTGGCCTAGGGTTGGTTTCAGATGGTTAACAAATAAAAAATGGAACTTGAAGCATTGTTGAAGCTGTAGACCTTCTGGTGTGATCGCACCTGTGAGGGGATTGGTTGCAGGTGCGACTGGAGTGACGTAGAAGCGAGGTTGGTTTGGCTAAGGGAGTATCGCAGGTGTGGAGGGAGGAGCGCATCTGCGAGTCCGCAGAAGCGGAACAACAGTCACAAGTGCGAGATTTTGAAATTGGCTCTCGGTGCACAGATGCGGACGTGGGGCCGCAGGTGCGGTCTGGCAGGTGCAAGCCTTTGGCCGCAAAAGTTGTAGGTCAGGGGTTGAGTGTAAATTCGCAGGTGCGGATTTTTAACCGCAAAAGCGGTACTGCAGAAGCGGAACCTCTGGAATTGTTTAAATTCGAAGGGTTTCGAGGTTTTAATCATTTTTGGACATTTCGAGTTCGGGCTAAGGCGATTTTGAGAGGGATTTCGAAGGAATTTTTTGAGGTAAGTCACTTGTGATCATTTTTATTCAATAATATTGTTTCCCCATTGAATTTTTCACCTAGTTTGTGTGTTTTTAAGGTGGATTTTTGGGAGTTTGAGGCTAGGGATTTGGAGAGTTAAATTTGGGGATTTGAGTGACGATTTGGTGTCGAAATTTGATAAATTTGGTATGGTTGGACTCGTGTTTGAATGAGCTTTCGAATTTTGTAACTTTTATCAGATTCCGAGACGTGGTCTTGAGGGTTGACTTTTGAGTTAACCTTTTGACTTTTGATTAAGAACTTAGCATTTTCATATGGAATTGATTCCTATAGCTTGAGTTGATCGTATCGAATTGTTTATGGCTTTATTCGAGGCTTTCGGAGGCCGTTTCATGAGGCAAGAGCTTGTTAGAGTAGAGATTTGTACGGTTTGAGGTAAGTAACACTTCTAAAGTTAGTTATGAGAGTATGAAACCCTGAATTACGTGTTACGTGATTCGTGTTGAGGTGACGCGCATGCTAGGTGACAGGCGTGTGGGCGTGCACCGTAGTAATTGTGATTTAGTTGATTCTATGGAACTGTGTAGCTATCTTATTTGAACGTTATTACTGTACTCTATGTGTTAGAGCACTTGAACTGTGATTTATACTAGAAAATATGTTTAGGCTATATGTTGGTACTATTAGGACCCACAATGGTCGTTTTTTATTGTTGAGTTATTTGCTTAATTGCAGTTATGTACTCAGTCACATTCATCGATACATATCATATCTCAGTCTCTGTTATCGTATATTATCACATCTCGTATCATTGATTTGGGTTGCTTAGCATGAGTGTTGTGAGCCCTAGACTGGAGAGATTGATTACTGAGTAAGGCCGGGGGCCTATTGTGAGTGATATTTATGAGATCGAGTTGCACGCCGCATCAGACTTTATTGATTCATGCCAGAACTTGGCTTATTATAGCGCTTGGACTGGATCTGCCTTTCCGAAGTCTGCACACCCACAGTGAGCGCAGTTGATATTGATTCATTTGCATTGGGTTGGATCTGCCCTGGATTTAATTGCATTTGGGCTAGATCTATCATGTACAATGCTGAGTGATTGAGTGTGATGAGTGAGAATTGATACAGTCAGGTTAAGTACTCTGAGAGTGTGAGTACGCGATGCTTTCATTGTGTTTAAACACATATGATATGCATATTGGCATGTAGATATAGAGATGTCATATTCCTTTTATCATTCAAACTTGGCATATTTTATCCGTTCTGAGTTTAATTGCTAAACCTGGAAGCATGTCTAAATTCTTGTACTGTTACCTGCAAATGATGAATTTTTGAGATATTACTGTCATATTTTTCATAAATTTCCGTGCTGTTAATTCTGTATGTGGGCTGTAATGTTCGAGCTTGTCACTACTTTCGGTCCAAAGGTTAGATTTGTTACTTATTGAGTTGGTTGTACTCACGCTATACCCTGCACTTCGTGTGCAGATCTCGGTGTTTCCGGGCACGGTGGTTGCTGATTCTTAGAGTTTTCAGTCATTCGGACACTATCGAGGTAGCTACATTGGCGTCCGCAGACCTTGACTCTTATCCCCTAACCCTCAGTTTTTTTTTAGGGTAACAAAATATGAATTTTAGAAAAGAACCAAAATTTCCAGTACAAAAATACCTAGATCAAAAACTGTTTGTTCACAAACTCAAGATAGCTAATAGCCTGTTACATGCTTAAAAGTATTTTGGCAAAGACGGCAACTTAAGATCTGGGATTCTCTTTCTTCTCCTTAAAGAGAGCCAGCAGAGAGACACCAGAAACCTTCACAACCTTGAACCTAACACCAGGAAATGTCCTTTACGACCAAATCCAGCGATCAACACCTCATCATTTTCTTCAATGTAGTTCAAACAACCATCATTGGGGACAAAAGCAACAATCTTCTTCCCATTTTTGATGAGTTGAACCCTAGCACATTTACGAATAGCAGAGTTCTGAGTTTGATTTTTTTTTTTCAAACACCCATATTTTTTTTCTTAGACCGTATATCAAACGTGACACCCTCATTTTGGGAAACTTGTGTATCGAGCCGTGACACTTTTATCCAGTTTTATGACATTATTCAGTATATTCTGAATTTAAAAGTGTTGGGTGTGTATGAGTGTTGGTTTGTCTAGTATCATGATATGTGCCATCACAACGGTCGAGTTTTGGGTCGTGAATGATTCAACCGAACATTATTTAAAAAAATTGAATTTTACATATTAACCTTTTAGCCAATATTAGATATAACATTAAATCAGCTACCGATGGAACAAGGTAACATTAAACAAGAAATAATAGACACAGACACGATATATAAAACATTGATCTCTGAACCTTATTCTAAAACGAAGCATCTCAATCATGCCGAGAATGACCAAAATTCCCAAAAATTTTCTTATTAACCAACTTTTGTTATAAATATATTATATTATGGATGTTCATTTAGTACTCCATTGTAAATAAGCTTTCTGAAGAAGCTTATTCCATATGAGGCTCTGCCGTAAATATGTTTATCTATTTAGTACTCAATTGGAAATAAGCCTCCTGAAGAAGTTTATCCTTTCGGTACTCCGTTATGGATAAATATTACCCATGGTAGAAGATTATCTATATCTGACACAACAGCTTACAAGCAGCTTACACAGCAGCTTACAAGTAGCTTACACAGCAGCTTGCAGTAGTAGCTTACACAACAGCTTCCTTTCTTCTATAAATAGAGGAGAATTCAGTTCATTATGTACATAAGTTTGAAGTTTGAATAATATATCAGTTTCTCTATACTTGTCTTTACTTTACTGTCTTTACTTCATAACACGTTATCAGCACGAGACTCTGTCATCTCGAGAAAATACTTTGAAAGTATCAGAGGTACGAACTTTCTTTTTCTAAATAATATCAAATCTTTCTAAACTTGAGTTTGTAGCCCTGGATATATCGGGCAAAAGCTACATGTCTTGGGTGTTTGATGCCGAAATTCATCTTGATGCGATGGGTCTAGCAGACACCATCAAAGATAAAAATCAGCCATCAAACCAAGACCGTGCCAAAGCAATGATATTCCTACGCCATCACCTTGATGAGGGCCTGGAAATGGAATATATTACTGTTAAAGATCCAGTCATACTGTGGAATAATTTGAAAGATAGATATGACCACCTGAAGATGGTTGTTCTTCCACAGGCACGTTATTATTGGACTCATCTAAGGCTACAAGATTTTAAATCTATCAGTGAGTATAAATCTGCTATGTTCAGAATTATTTTCTAATTGAAACTATGTGGTGACAATATTACTGATCATGATATGTTGGAGAAAACTTTCATGTGCTCCTGCAGTAGCAATATCGAGATATGGGATTCAAAAAGTATTCTGAACTTATCTCACATCTTCTTGTAGCCGAGCAATATAATGGACTATTAATGAAAACCCATGAAAGCCGACCTACTGGTTATTGTCCATTCCCTAAAGTGAATGAGACGAACTTCCACCAAGCTAAGCGTGGAAGAGGACGTGGCCCCAGTCGTGGTCATGGCCGTGGTCGGGAAGGAAACTCTAATCGTGGTAATAATAATGCACCAAAGAACCCTCCTCACCACCAACAGTGGAAAAGGAAGGAACAAAGGCATGAAGCGGTGCAAGCAGCAAAGCCAAAAAATGCATGCTATAGATGTGGAGGAAAAAGGCGATGGTCACGTACATGCCGTACGCCAAAGCACCTGGTTGAGCTGTATCAAGCCTCCCTGAAGAAGACAGAGAAAAATGCTGAAGCAAATTTTATTTCTGAAGATAATTTAGACTTCATACATTTGGATGTAGCTGATTATTTTGCACTCTCTTCCTTGCCACCTAGTTTAGCAGTTGTTCATCGGTATTCCATGTGTCCATGCTTTGAAATATCACAGCGTTTCGTCCCATGTGTTTGATTTCAGCTCTGTCCAGTTGGACAAGGATTTGACTTATGAGGAGGAGCCGGTGGCAATTCTAGCCCGGCAAGTTCGCCAGCTGAGATCAAAGAGTTACCCTTCAGTTCGAGTGCAGTGGAGAGGTCAGCCTATTGAGGTATCTACTTGGGAGTCCGAGTCCGATATGTGGAGTAGATATCCCCACCTTTTCGCCAGCCCTGGTACTTTTCTATGTCCGTTCGAGGACGAACAATTGTTTTAGAGGTGGAGAATGTGATGACCTAAAAGGGTCATCTTATGTTTTAGAACTCGAATCTGCGCTCTTAAGACATAAAAATCTCATTTTTACCCTCCTCGATTTACGTGCGCAGTCTGGGCATGTTTCCGGAAAGCTTTTATGTTGAAAACTAATGAAAATAAGAATTTTTGCCTTAAAAGTTGATTTTAGTTGACTTCGGTCAACATTTTTGGTAAATGGGCCCGGATCTGTATTTTGACGGTCCCGGTGGGTCTGTGCCGAATTATGGGACCTGGGCGTATGCCCACAATCGAATTCGGAAGTCCCTAGCTCAAGTTATGAATTTTTGATGAAAATTAAAAGTCTGAAAATTTAATTATTTTTAAGAATTGATTGGTGGTTGGCATTGTTAGTATCGGGTCTGTATTCTGGTTTCGGAGCCCGTTATAAGTTCATTATGATATTTAAGACTTGTCTGTGAAATTTGGTGAGAAACGGAGTTTATTTGACGTGATTCGGAGGTCCAGATGAGAAAATAGAAACTTTAAAGTGTTATTGAGAATTTTATTTGAATTGATGCTAAATTCGTAGTTCTAGGTGTTATTTTGGAGATTTGATCACGCGAGCAAGTCTGTATGATATTTTTCGACTTGCGTGCATATCTGGTTTGGAGCCCCGAGGGCTCGGATGCCATTCGCGCGATGCACGAGTTGAGTTCAAACCTCAACAAGGCTGCTGGTGCACCAAATCTGGTGTGCCCGCACCTGCAAGCCTTTGGTCGCAGGTGCGAGCGATAGCCCCGCAGGTGTGACCAAAGCCTGGACTTCATTTTTTCCGCAGATGCGGACGTCGCTCCGCAGGAGCGGGACTATAGAAATGGAACCCTATCCGCAGGTCCAGCCCTAGTTGGCCCAGTCCTTTTCCGTAGAAGCGCACGTCCTGTCCGCACGTGCGGATGCACAGGTGTGAAGGTCGCTGGGCAGTGAGTTCATTTAATTTGGACTCTAGCCATTTTTCTTCTCGTTTAAAAAGGATAGGAGGCCTAGGGCAATTTTTCAAAGATATTTTCTTCCCCAAATCATAGGTAAGTGTTCCTTAACTCGTTTCTTTCAATCTTTTACTTCATTTTACAAGAATTCAACCTAAAACCTAGAGTTTTCATGGTAGAATTAGGGGTTAGGGTAGAAACTAGGGATTTCGGGAATTTGAGGATTTAGACCTCAATTTGAGGTCAGATTCCAAAACTAATTATATATTTGGGCTCGGGGGTGAACGGGTAAGTGTATTTTGGTCCGAACCTCGAATTTTGACCAAGCGGGCCCGGGGTCAAGTTTTCAACTTTTTGGAGGAAATTTTGAAAAATTTAATTTATGCAATATAATTGATTTCTTTAGCAATATTTGATATTATTGAGTCATATTTGAATAGATACGAGTGGTTTGGAGGTGAATTCCAAAGGAAAGGTTGTGATTGAGAATTAAGTGGCCTTCGGAGCGAGGTAAGTATTGTATCTAACCCTGACTCGAGGGAATTAGAAACCTTAGATTACTTGCTAAGTGAAATTCATGTGAGCGGCGTATATGTGAGGTGACGAGTACTTATGCGCTGCCAATTTACCTGTTTTTCCATGTTTCTTCCGTTTTCTTATATTGTCTCTTCCTATGCCTAATTGCTACGCGTTATACTAGTGTTGTTAAATTGATCGTCATTATCATATTTGCGGATTTTCTTTTGGTAATCGAGTATTTATTTAAAAGTTGAGATTTATATTGTGGAACCAAATATTGAAGTAAGGTTTGTACTTGTTATTCTATCTCCCTGTTGTTATTTATGCATTGCATTATGGTAAGGGAGAGTGTTAATGCACGAAGGGTAATGTCGTGCCATATTGTGAGTGTAAAAGTACGAAGGGTGATGCCGTGCCATATTGTGAGTGTAAAAGTACGAAGGGTGATGCCGTGCCATATTGTGAGTGCAAAAGCACGAAGGGTGATGTCGTGCCATGATATGAGAGTTAATGCACGAAGGGTGATGCCGTGCCGTTTCTATTAATTTTATGGTGAGATTGAGAGTAAAAGTACGAAGGGTGATGCCGTGCATTTTTCCTTACTGTATTCACTATTCCTGTTGATTCATGGTATATTGACTGCTCCGGTGATCATTTTGTTGTAGTTCTTTATCTTGTATTCCCCTCAGTATGTTCCCCTCCCGACATTTCCTGTTTAGTTTTTCATTTATGTTATTTGTATATACATTGTTAAATTGTACAGGTTCATTTGTAGGTGCCTTGCCTTAGCCTCGTCACTACTTCGTCGAGGTTAGGCTCGACACTTACCAGTACATGGGGTCGGTTGTACTGATACTACATTCTGCACTTTCTGTACAGATTTTGATACCGGCTCGGGTTGATCGAGATTTTGCTATTGGTCCGCTGGCCGGAGACTCAAGGTAGATCTGCCGGCGTTCATAGACCTTGAAGTTCCCGTCTATCTTTTTTGTTCTACTGTTTCTTTCATTCAGACAATTGTATTTCTTCCAGACTATTGCTTGCAGTAAATTCTAGAATGCTCGTGAATTGTGACTCCAGATCCGGGTAGCAGTAATTAATACAGTTTTATGATATTCCGCACTTATTATATTTCATCTTAGTTAATTATTGTTAATTACTGAATGAGAATAAGGAATTGGTTTAATGATTCTCTAGCATTGGCTTGCCCAGAAAGTGAAATGTTAGGCGCCATCATGGTCCCGTCGGTGGAAAATTTTGGGTCGTGACAGCAAGCACTCCCTGGATAAATTAATCCAGTCCATCAAATTTAAAGTGCTACTTCTTGCATCAAAGCATCTCGACATGGAGCACTCCAAGGATTAAATCCAGCCCATCTCTCATGAAGGAATTAGAGGCACCTTTCTTGAATCATGGGAGACAATTTGAAGTACTGCTCCCTTTCCCAATAAAGCATGGAGCATGCAAGCATTCCATGGATAAATTAATCCAGCCCATCAAATTTGAAGTGCTGCTCCTTTCTTCAAAGCATCTCGGCATGGAGCACTCCTTGGATTTATTAAATCCATCCCATCTCTCATAAAGGAATCAGAGGCAACTTTCTTGAATAAAAAATGAGTAAAATATTGGGTGCATCTATCAAAGACAAAACTACAACAACTCTCAAATCATGCCTATAAGAAAACAGGCGAACTCAAGAATCAGATACGCAACTTTCTATATAATTGTCCATCCAACTACAAGTTCTTTGTTCTACTCTTAACAAGCATTGAGATTTACTTTTAGTAGATTTACTGTGTACACAAAAGAGTGAAGAGAGACTTAAAAATATTGGAGAGGCAGTGTGTCCTTAGAGGTTGTGTCATTATTCATTACTTTGGTGAGCGAGTGAGAACCAAAGAGTCGTTGTTGGTGAGTGTGTTAAAACCAACCCTTGTTCGTTGTTGGTGAGCGAGTGAAAACCAAACTTGTAAACGTTGGTGGTGAACATCGAAAATAACACAAACTGTACACAACTCATATTACAAAGAGATCAAGAGATAACATCTTTGCAACCCAAGGAGGCTGGAGTAGTATACCACATTGGTTCCGAACCAGTATAAAATTTCTGGTGTCATTTACCTTACTGCTTTCATATGTTATTATAAGTAATTACTGTTTGTTGAGATTAATATTTAATTGAATCAAAGTACTAACAGTATTGGGCACTCTGTCTCCGCATCAGTCGACTAAGAGCATACATAGTCGACTAGAAATTTTTAACATGCTACAATTCATCCGCCTCTTGCACTTTCAGTTGTCACATTACTAGTCTCACTAAAATTACAAGTAGTACTTCTTTTGGGCAACTTTTTTATGGCACAAATAACATAATCTTTACGCTCAGAATTACTGAACTTATTAAGAATAGGATCAGACAACACATATTCCTTCATTAGCCACTTACCATCATTATAATCATCAGAATTAATACACTTATTATTATAACACATACTCTTCATTCGTCCAATAATCAAATCTCTTTTCCTCTGATCACAACTCTTTATAGTAACAGCTCTTCCCTTATCTTGTTGTATCCAAGTTCCACCTCTTCTTCCTACAATCCTACTAAACCTTCCCTTGTTCTTCTTCCTTGGTGTAATAAAGTAACGGTAAATACATGTGTCCCAATTATCTTCTACTCCTCCAGTAGAATGGCCATGGCTGTAAGTTACCTAAGGTTCTTGTTTGTAAACATCATACATTGCAATAAAACCATTGTCATTCAATTCTTGCTTAGCAACAAACCTCAAAAGAAATTTCACTAACTCTGAATCCGTCGGTCGAAATCTATACCCTTCTCCAAGATTATCCAACTCCATCATATTCATTGTTTCTTCAATATGAAGATGAAAAAAACGCAGCAGCCGAGACTAGAGAGTTTTGAGTGATAAAATAGGGCTATATATATGACTTAGGAGTTTAGATACTTTGTATTTATAGAACAAAAAGTTGATTATGATCAATGGCAATGAGTTCGATTTTAGGGAAGTACGTGAAGCCCAAGTATATTCAACAAATTTTACCTGAAATCCCTGCCTTTGTAGGAAACCATCCAAACGTGTAACAATTTAGGAAACTTTCTTCTAACGGTCGAAATTGTTCGTTGTAAAATAATTTAAAAAAAGGAACTGTTAATATATGGAAACATGGGTGTATACGGTCGAAATAGATTTCGGCCTTCATACGTTCGATCGAGTTCGAGTGTTAAGAAGTCGGAATGAGATTTTGGGAGTGAGCTCTGAGGTCGGTACTAACGAACCTCGAGCCCAAAGGTCGCCCAAGGAGGCGGCTCGATAATCCTATCGAGCCCGTGACTGAATCGATCCGCAAGGCACTGCTTCGAGGTCAGAAATGCGCGACACCCATCTCGAAGGTCGAACTCGATCCAAGACCGAAGGGCCCGACCCAGTAACGAGTTCGAGCTAGTATCGAGCTCACAGACAAGAGCCGTTGCAACCACACCAACAAAGAGAATCTTGGCGGGAATCAAGGAAGAGACAAGTCATCATGGGTCTTCCACTACATGTTTTATTTTATTATTTTTTGGTAATGACCCTCTTCTATAAAAGGGGGAATCCTTGTAAGCTTGGCAGGTGGAACATAAAAAAAAGATCACTTCCTCTAGATATTGATAGTAATCCCCTTGTGTTTGTTTTACTTATTCATTCTTTTTGCTTATTATTTTCGTTCTTATAGTCAACAATACACATATTTCCATTTCTCTACGCGATTTATATCAAATTGTATCGCATATCCTTAGAACCATCCACAAATCTAATGTTATCCGATTTTTCCGGTAAACAGTTTGGCGCCCACCGTGGGGCTAAGGGTAACAGTGATCATTTGATATAAACCTAAAGTACATGCCAGTTTGCAACTTCAAATCAGCAATGACTTCACCTATCGACCACGAAGAATGTCGACAAAGATCTGATTGGCCAAAATGGCAAGAGTCAATTCAATCGGAATTGAAGTCACTTGCTAAAAGAGAGGTCTTTGGACCAGTAGTCCAAACACCTGCTGGTATAAACCCAGTTGGTCATAAATGGATTTTTGTGCGAAAAATGAATGATAAAAATGAAGTTGAAAGATACAAGGCTCGCCTTGTTGCACAATGATTCTCACAACGACCTGGAGTCGATTATGAAGAAATATATTCACCAGTTATGGATGCCATAACATTTCGATATCTCATCAGTTTAGCCTTACGTGAAAGGCTTGAAATACATCTAATGGATGTGGTTACAGCTTATCTGTACGGGTCACTTGATAATGAAATTTACATGAAAATCCCTGAAGGATTTAAAATGCCTGAAGCATATTCAAAATCTCGGAAAATGTACTCAATCAGATTACAAAGATCTTTGTACGGTTTAAAACAATCTGGGCGCATGTGGTATAATCGCCTCAGTGAATATTTGCTGAAAGATGGTTACATAAATGATGTTATTTGTCCATGTATTTTTATAAAGAAAATGGCTTCAGAATTTGTTATACTTGCTGTTTATGTTGATGACATAAATCTTATTGGAACTTCAGAAGTGCTCCAAAAGGCAATTGAATATCTTAAGAAAGAATTTGAGATGAAAAATCTTGGAAAGACAAAACTTTATCTTGGTTTGCAAATTGAATATTTAGCAGATGGGATCTGTCACGCCCCGACCTGGGAGCGAGACTGGCACCCGGTGCCTCAACTAACCTGGTGTACCAAATTGCGACTAAGGGACTCTGAACATATAATATCATAATTTGGCCATGGGGCCACCTTGCAAGACAATTTGTGAATCAAAATATAAAACTGAATGGAAACTAGCGCTGACTAAACATCAATATAAAGTTGGGCTGATAAAACCAACAGGATATGTCTACAAGCCTCTACTGATGGATATATTGTGATCGGAACAAGGCCCCGACCTACCCATAACATATATACATACATACAGAAGATGTACACGAAAACCTAGACCCGATAACTCCAAAGGACGTGGAGCTTACCGATCAGGCTGAACTCTGCAAATACCTACTGAGGAGGTCTACCCGTCTGTCTATCTGAACCTGCACGCATGAAATGCAGCGTCCCCAGAAAAGGGATATCAGTACAAAATAATGTACCGAGTATATAAGGCAATAACATAACTGAAAGTTGAAACTGAACTGATAATATAATAACTGAAAGTAATTGGGAGTCAAAGATGATCTGGAGATATACTTACCTGTTGATACTGACTCAACTCCTTCAATATAGTAAGTAAAATAATTGTCCGGCCTTATAAGGCTCGGT
The DNA here is from genome assembly GCF_000715075.1 of Nicotiana tabacum. Taxonomy (NCBI): domain Eukaryota; kingdom Viridiplantae; phylum Streptophyta; class Magnoliopsida; order Solanales; family Solanaceae; genus Nicotiana; species Nicotiana tabacum. The sequence continues at coordinate 2,188,975 of NC_134094.1, forward strand.
ATATATATATCTGCTCTGCCGTAGTAGGCTCGTTCATTGGCGCTCGGCCATACTAGGCTATGTATCTCGACCATGCTGGGCTCGCTCATAGGCGCTCGGCCACAGTAGGCTCGGTATATAACTTTTCATCTGATCAGAGGTTGCCCAATAGGGGCCTGCCCATCGATTATAGTTCGATGGTAATGAAAATACTGTAATACTGTATATATAGGCTTGCTGCTCTCTTGACTGGAAGAAGACAATACTAAATTGAATATAGAGTCTCGATAAGGAATAATATTGTAACTTATGAGACTAGAATAATGTGAATAAATTCATGAATACGAACTTCTCTTTATGTCTCATTACTAACACATGTAGCTACGAGATCATGCCAAAATGAAGGAAGGCTTAGCCTTAACATACCTTATCACACTCTTTCCAATCACCAAGTTGAACTCGCCTCTTCTCACCTTAATCTACAACAACGATAATAATACTATCATTAAGTTATGAAACGTATAACTATCGCACAACGAATAACATGCTTATTTTGTATTAAAACGGACAGCATCTCCCCTATAATCCTTACTTCCTCCAAATTCAAGATAACACCAACAACACCAAAAATAACAATAACAACATATATACATTATTTTCCAACCTTATGTACACCACAAAATACTACAAAATATCCCAACACACCACAATCTCTTCATACACAAACGACCATCATAGTATTGTCAACAACCCCGAAAATGTTACGACGAACGACTAGCCCAACATCCTGTATTTATGTGGTGTTTCTCCATACCCTTCCTCCTCCAAAACTCTACAAAACAGTAGTAAATCACGCAGCCCAACAGCAACACCAAACAGTCCACAAAACAATCCATAAAACAGTCCGCTACAAGTGAATAACTCGAACTCACGGCTTCCGATCACCGTCCCGTGAGTTCTTACAAATATAGAACAACTTACCATGCATCTACAACTGTAAATAATGGATGAAAGAGAGTAGTAAACTTACCTTATTTGTGGGATAACTCAGCTCCTATCTTGGTTCTTCAAACTCTAGGCTTTACCTCCAATTAGAACTTGAAAGGGAGAGAAAATCAATTGGGGTTTGTGGAAAATTTTTGGGAGGATTTTTGCAGAGATTAAGTCTGGTTATTTTGCCCTATTATCATCCTAATATATGAAGGGGATAGTCCTTTAAAAATTCCTCTTTGAGCTACCCGAACTGGCCCAGTTTTGGACTACCCGAACTGGCCCAGTTTTGGATTCTCGTTTAAGCAAGTAGGTGACAGTCTGCGCAGTCTCGCAAAAATGCCCATATCTCTCTACTCAGATATCATATTGACAAACGATTTAATGAGTTGGAAAGTAGACTCATAGATCTTTAATTTTATGGATGAAACAACCCATAACTCTAAGTATATTGGGAGAAAATAGCAATTACATTTGACCCAAAGTTTCAGTAAAACTTATGAACGTAACTTGTGATGACTTTCATCGACTTTTGTTCCACCACTCGCTTGACTTCAAAACATAACACACGACTATCATACGAATAACATAACTCATAACATAACCTCCTTGTCATGTAAAACACCCTGGTCTCATCCCAAAAGTATATGCTACAACATTCCCAATTTGTCGGCTTTCGACGAAATATTATTTTCTTCAATTCCTTTAGCTTCTAAACCTTCCAACCCTCTTTGTACTTGTTGTTCATGATATTCAATATTTGTAACTTCCGAAGTAACATGATTAACTTGCTTTATATATTTTCAAAGATGATCTCATATTTTGGGTCCTACATTAGTTTGCTCACGACGCAGTATTACGTACAAAAATATATAGGGTGTAACATCATTCCCCCCTTGGGAACATTCGTCCTCGAATGTTTACTTTTAGAGACTTTGGAAAAAAATTTCCAGAGTTTCCTCCGTACACTAGACTATAACTAACATGCATGCAACCAGAAAACATATTATGCATGCCACACATGGCCAATGTCTATAAATAACAACACTTTGCCTCAAAGAGTCGTAAATCATAAATACTGAAAGTCAGAAAATAAGAGCTTACCTGATAACCTACTAGCCTGAATAGAGTTGTGCTGTAGCATCCCATCTCGAGCCATATCTTCAGTTTGAAATAGGTGGGGGTATTTATACTTTATTTCTTCCTCCGCTTCCCATGTCATCTCTTCCACATTATTGCTTCTCCATAAAACCTTCACGGAGGCTACCTCTTTATTTCGTAGCTTGCAAATTTATCGGTCTAAGATGGCAACTAGAATTTCTTTGTATGACAAGTCCTCCGTAATTTGTACATCATATGTGGACACCACTCTGGTAAGATCGCTAATGCACTTCCGTAGCATAGATACGTGAAAAATCGGATGGACTGACTCCAATTCTTAGGGCAATTCTAACTCATAAGCTACTTGTCCCACTCTCCGAATAATCCTGTAAGGCCCAATATACCGTAGGCTAAGCTTGCCTTTCTTGCCAAACCTCATCACGCCCTTTATAGGGGATACCTTTAAGAATACCCAGTCATTAACCTCAAACTCAAAGTCTCGTCGCCGCACGTCAGAATATGACTTCTAGCGACTCTGAGCTGTCAACAGTCGCTCCCGGATATGTTTTACTTTCTCTACGGCCTGCTGAACTAGGTCTGGCCCATGTAACCCAGATTCTCCAACATCAAACCACCCTACAAGAGATCTGCACTTACACCCATGCAAAGCCTCGTACGGAGCCATCTGGATACTGGAGTGGTAACTGTTATTATATGCAAACTCGACAAGAGGTAGATGTTCATCCCAACTTCTTTTAAAATCCAACACACATGCTCGTAACATATCCTCGAGCGTCTGAATTGTGCGCTCGGCTTGTCCATCAGTCTGTGGATGAAAAGCTGTGCTGAGATTCACCTGAGTCCCTAGACCTCTCTGAAATGATCTCCAAAAATATGCTGTAAATTGAGCCCCACGGTCAGATATAATAGATACTGGTACTCTGTGTAGCCGTACTACCTCCTTAATATATAACTTTGCATAATCTTCTGCTGTATATGTAGATCTGACTGGTAGAAAATGAGCTGATTTAGTGAGCCTATCGACTATCACCCATATAGAATCGAACTTACGATGAGAACGAGGTAAACCCGTAACAAAGTCCATGTTTATCGCCTCCCATTTCCATGTCGGGATCTCTATAGTCTGCATTAGCCCTCCGGGCTTCTGATGCTCTATTTTCACCTACTGTTAACTAGGACACTGGGCGACAAACTCAGCAATGTTCTTCTTCATATCGTTCCACCAGTACATATCTTTAATGTCATGATACATCTTCGTCGACCCAGGATGAATGGAGTACCACGAATAATGTGCCTCTGACATAATCCTGTCTCGTAGCCCTGCTACATCTGGAACACACAAACGACCCCTGTATCTCAGAACCCCATCTCCCTTGAGCTCTAACAATGGATTCTTCTGCTGCGGAACTCGCTCCCTTAACTCGACAAACTCTGGGTCCTCGTACTGCCTTTTCTTGACTTCAGCTATGAGAGATGATTTTGCAGTGTTTTGGAGTACAACTCCACCATCGTCGGAATCTACTAACCGAACCCCCAAACAAGCCAATTGATGAATCTCTCTAGTTAATTGTCTTTTCTCAGCCTTTACATGTGCTAAGATACCCATAGATCGACGGCTTAAGGCGTCTGCTACAACATTAGTTTTCCCTGGATGGTAGAGAATGTTAACATCAAAATCTTTCAATAACTCAAGCCATCGCCTATGTCGCAAATTCAACTCTTTTTGCTTGAATATATATTGCAGACTTTTATGATCTGTAAATACATCAACATGAACACCATATAAATAATGCCGTCAAATCTTAAGTGCATGGACAACCGCAGCTAACTCGAGATCGTGGGTTGGATAATTCTTCTCGTGCTTCCTTAACTGCCTTGAAGCATACGCAATTACCTTCCCATGTTGCATCAGGACACATCCTAACCCGACACCTGAGGCATCACAATACACGACATAACCCTCTGGACCCTCTGGAAGTGTTAGAACTGGCGCTGAGGTCAACCTGTTCTTAAGCTCTTGGAAACTTCGCTCGCAAGCCTCCGTCCACTGAAACTTAGTTGATTTCTACGTCAACTTTGTCAATGGTGTCGAAAGGGAAGAAAAACCCTCTACGAACCTCTGGTAGTATCCTGCTAAGCCTAGAAAGCTACGAACCTCTGTCGGAGTGGTAGGTCTAGGACAAGATTTCACGACCTCAATCTTTTGAGTGTCTACCTGTATACCTTCATCGGATACAATATGCCCCAAGAATGCTACAGACTTCAACCAGAACTCACATTTAGAAAACTTAGCATACAACTTACGATCACGGAGGGTTTGGAGTACCGCTCGCAACTGGTCCATATGCTCATCCTCTGAACTTGAATAGACCAGAATATCATCAATAAATACTATCACGAACAGATCTAAAAATGGCCAGAATAGGCTATTCATCAAGTCCATAAATACGGCGGGTGCATTCGTCAACCCGAAGGACATGACAAGGAGCTCGAAGTGGCCATATCGGGTCCTGAAGGCTGTCTTCAGAATATCTTTCTCCCGAACTCTGACCTGGTGGTATCCCGATCTCAAATCTATCTTTGAAAAGAATCTAGCCCCCTGCAACTGATCAAACAAGTCATCAATCCTTGGAAGTGGATACTTATTCTTAATAGTTACCTTGTTCAGCTGCCTATAATCGATACACATCCTCAACGAGCCGTCTTTCTTCCGCACAAAGAGTACCGGTGTACCCCAAGGTGAGGTACTGGGCCTGATGAAACCTTTCTCCAGCAAATCTTTTAAATGCTCCTTCAACTCCTTTAATTCGGCAGGTGCCATTCTATACGGAGGGATGGATATTGGTTTAGTTCCTGGAAGCAAATCGATGCTAAAATCAATCTCTCGCTCTGGAGGAATACCTGGAAGCTCATCTGGAAACACATCTGCATACTCAGTGACTACGAGAATAGACTGAAGTGTAGATATCTCAGCATCTGCATCTCTAACTTCGCACAATATGATAAATGCACCCTTTTGCAATCATTTCCCTCACCTTCAGATAGGAAATAAACCTACCTCTGGGTGTCGCTGTATTACCTACCCATTCAAGGACTGCCTCACCTGGAAAATGAAATCTGGCGGCCTTTGCTCGGTAATCAACTGTGGCATAGCAAGCTGACAACCAGTCCATGCACATGATAGCATCAAAATCCATCATCTCTAGCTCAACTAGGTCGGCTGAGGTCTGACTACTACAAACTGTCACCGTACAACCTCGGTAAACCCGTCTAGCAATAATCGATTCTCCGATCGGTGTAGATACCGCAAAAGGATCGCTTAGATGCTTTCCTTGACCACAAAACGGAGACTATACTCTCGAACACTCATATGGGTTTGTTTTATGCTAACAAAGATAGTGCAAATCTTGTTGGTTATACAGATGCAAGTTATTTATCTGATCCCCATAAAGCTAGATCTCAAACCGGCTACGTTTTTACATGTGGAGGTACTATCATATCATGGCGCTCCACAAAATAATTTATTGTTGCTACTTTTTTAAATCATGCTGAAAGCTATTCATGAAGCAAGTAGGGAATGCGTATGGTTGAGATCAATAATTCATTTTATTCGAGAAAAATGTAGTTTGGAATGTGAGAAAATACCCACAATTTTATACGAAGACAATGCTGCATGCATAGCCCAATTGAAGGGGGGATTTATAAAAGGAGATAGAACGAAGCACATTTCACCAAAATTATTCTACACACACGATCTTCAGAAAAATGGTGATATTGATGTGCAACAAATCCGTTCAAGTGACAATCCGACAGATTTATTCACTAAATCTTTACCAACTTCAACTTTTGAGAAGATGGTATACAAGATTGGAATGCAGAGACTTAAATATTTGAAACAAGGTTTTCACCAGGGGGAGTAAAATACGCTATGTACTCTTTTTTTCTTACTAAGGTTTTTTTCCCACAGGGTTTTCCTTATAAGGTTTTTAATGAGACAGCTAGCAATACGTATTATTAAATATGTGTACTCTTTTTCTTTCACTAGGATTTTTTTCCACAGGATTTTTTCCTAGTAAGGTTTTAATGAGGCACATTATCTTTTAATGAATATCCAAGGGGGAGTGTTATAAATATATTATATTATGGATGTTCATTTAGTACTCCGTTGTAGATAAGCTTCCTGAAGAAGCTTATCCATATGAGTCTCTGCCGTAAATATGTTTATCTATTTAGTACTCCATTGGAAATAAGCCTCCTGAAAAAATTTATCCTTTCGGTACTCCGTTATGGATAAATATTATCCATGGTAGAAAATTATCTATATCTGGCACAACAGCTTAAAGTAGCAGCTTACACAACAACTTTCTTTCTTCTATAAATAGAGGAGAATTCAATTCATTATGTACATAAATTTGAAGTTTGAATAATATATCAGTTTCTCTCTATACTTGTCTTTACTTCATAATAATTTTTTTTTTTTTTTTAAATTTCGTTATCAGTCAAATTATGCTACGTAAATTGAGACGGACATTGTAAATTGCTAATAATATGTCTTAATGTTGATTTCCGCAAAGAAAAGTAAACGTAACTCTCACGTGATTGGCTCGTGCCTGATCCAATAATTAATGGTGCACCTGCACCGCCTCTACATATAAATATGTCAATATCTCCTTATTTCATTCTCAGTTCACCATAATTTTTCGCCGTCTCGAACTTTCTCTTCTCCTCAAAGCTCGAAACCCTAACTTCAATATCAGCGCTATTCACGAATCTCTTCTTCTAATTCGATTTCGCAAGCATAAACAGGTAACGATCTTACTTCCAGAAATTTTCAATTTCTATAGATTGCGTTTCTCACGAGCTCTATTTTTGCTTTTGTTATTTATGTTCATGTTATTACGCCACAAAATGTTTTGATAGAGTAAAAACTGTGATTTAATTAGTTCAAGTTTAATTTTTTTTTGTGGCTATCGGAGCCTTAATTTTATAATTATAGCCTCTTGTTATGTGGAATTTGCGTTACTCACGAGCTCTTTTTTTTGTTTTTTTTTGTTTTTGTTATTCATGTTCATGTTATTATGCGGCAAAATGTTTCGAAAGAGTAAAAATTGTGATTTAATTAGTTCAAGTTTAGTTTTTTTTATTTATTCTGTAGATATTCGAGCCTTAATTTTATAATTATAGCTTTTGTTATGTGAGGATTCTAGACTTTTGTTATGCAGACTTGTAAAAAGTTTCATACTTTTGTAGGAGCTATAACTAATGATGCCAAAAGCTGAGAGTACGAGCTCCTTTTTGTTTTTATTATTTATGTTCATGTTATACACTGCGAGTTGTTTTGAACGAGTAAAAATTTGTGATTTAATTCACTCAAGTTTATTTTTTTTCTTCAATTTTATAGCTATCGGAACCTTAATTTTATGATTATAGCCTTTTGTTATTTGGAGACTCTAGCCTTTTGTTATATGTGGACTTGTGAAAATTTTCTTGATGTTCTGGAAGTTATAATTAATGGTGCCAAATAGTTGAGAGTAAGGCTTAGTTTCTGTTGTTACACTTGTATTATCAGAAGCAGAGCTAGGATTTCAAGCTTTTGAGTTTGGAATTCTAATCCTTTTACGTTAGTGAGTTCTAAATATAATAATTTGTACATATTAATGAATTTTTATAGACAAATACTAAGTTTAGATCGGATCTACTGGGTTCGGCCCGAACCCGTAGCTGAAGGGCTAGCTCTGGCCCTTGTGTATTATGGTCCAGTTTGATGAGTGTCTTTTTGGTTTGGTAAGAGTTATGTATGTCATTTTGTGATACGTAGAACCTCTAGTGCTTTTAATGAATGCCTAATAAGATAGTATGTTTGAAGGATTCATGTATCTAATTGCACCTAGGGGTGTGGCCTAGTGGTCAACAAAGTGAGAGAGCAACATGAGGTCTCAGATTTAAATCCCAACGGAGGTAAAAACACTATGTAATTTCTTCCCATCTGCCTCAGGCTTGGTGGGTAGAGTTATCCCGTATCAGTGTTTGTGCTGGCCGGGGGGGGGGGGGGGTTAAACAGGTAGTCGGTGGAATAGTCGAGGTGCGCAAGCTAGCTCAGACACCATCGTCATATAAAAAGGGGATTCATGTAGCTAATTCTATCTCGATTGAGGCGTTGTTGTTGCTGCTGCTAGAACTTATTCCCCTTCACCGTGTTTTTCTTTTGGGCTTTGTTTTCTTATGAGGTCATTGGGTTATTCTCCTAGGAGAAGCTATAAATTTAACATACTTTTGCCGTTTCTAAGAACAACTACTGCTGCTCTCTGATTTCTAGTTCCTCTAGTTTATTTTAGATGGGAAGCCTGGGAAGTTGGAGAAACTGGTAGGGAACTCGAGCTTGGAGTTAGTTTCATCATATGGTGTGTTGAAAAAGTATAGCTGGGAAGGGTTGAAATTTAGTTTCTAGATATTCATGTGAGAGGAGAGAGCTGACTTATGAGCAGAAGGCCTGATTATTTCTGTTTTTTGTTGATGGGGATCCTTAAAAGGTTGAATGCTGTAGAGATGTGTTATTACTTGAAAAGGTGTGGGAAAAAGCAACTAAAGCTTCCATTTTTATCTGGATCTCATGTGTGTGCGCAGTTACTTTAATGCATGTCTATTTGAACAATTGCTTTGGTCTTTTAGGTAATACCTATAAGTTTCTCTGTCGTTTGAATAATGTGCTTCAAGCATCTGGGTTCTAGTGTGTGCTAGCATTGAGACTCTTCTTCTCTTGATCTTCCATCTGCTGATATTCAAGTTTAGTTGGATAGTCTCCATGTTGTCAATGCTGTGTTCAGTTGACTGACTTTCCTCCTCTCTCAGATGACAGCTAAACCACTAACAAGTGAGGCTATTGCTCTTACAGAGAAGAAAATGGACATGACTTTAGGTATTATTGTCAGCTACACATGTTTTACTCCTCTCTTTTGGTTTTCTTCCTCTCCTGCTGATAATCAGTTGGTGCTTGCAGATGATATCATCAAGATGTCCAGAACAAACACAACCAAGCCTAAGAAGCAAAGAGTTTCAGTAAGCACATCGCTCTCTGACCATTTAGTGTTTATTTCAGCTTTTGTCAGTTTGATATGAAACAGGATTTTAACATTTATCATCTGCTTTCTGCAGAATAGAAGCCAAAAATTTTCTAATAATGTTGCTCAGGATAAATCTGCTAAGATACAAAAGTTTATGGACACAAGATCATCTATGAGACAGGTACTCATCACAATTCTCTCAACCTATGAAGAATTTGATGGTTTCTTTTTTGTATTGGTGGATGCTGAATGATACTTCTTTGCTGATATTCTTATGCTTAGGGGGCTCTTGCTCGTAGAAGATCAAATTTTCAGGGAGACCAGTTCCCTTTGGCAACTGAGGCAGCCAAAAAGGCCGCAGTTGCTCCTATTCGCAATAGGCCTTTCAATCGAAGCCGAGCAGTGACTGTAAATAAACAGAGGTGTGTTTAAACTGTGAACTGTGAGCTTAATATATGATTAAGCTAGTCGGTTATTAGTGTCCAGGTTTGCTGCGCATGTCAAATTCTGAGCAATTTAACTCTCATTTGATGCAGGTAAATTGTGGTCCTATTTATTGTTGATGAATTTGCCATGTGTCTCTCCTTTATGCACTTTAAAAGCTTGCTGATAGTTTGGTCGGGTGATGTTCAAACTACAATCCTTGGAAGTTGTATACTCTAAAAGCATGCTGTTAGTTTGGTTGGGGTGTCGTTGACGCTACAATATTTGGATGTTTGTTCAAGTGTCAAATGATGATTATTTTCCATCAGAACATTGCATCTTTCTACAGTGTGTCAGTGGACTTAAGTTTGTTGTGCATGTTTTGAGTTTGAGTCCTACTCTTTTAAGTTGGTATTGGACACCCGAGACTTGGGAAATTTTAAGGTGGATTAAAGTGCATCTGTGAGAGCTGGCATAGAGAAAAGAATGTGTTACAATATATTGTTTTACCTAGCTGCAATATTGCCCTTGGAGTATGAGATGAATGAGAACTTCCCCGTAATGGCAATAAGTGTATATTTTCTGGAGGTTTGTTTGGTAGCACTAGCATCATGGGGTATACTATGTCTCGTAAGTTTGTGGTTTTGGAATGGTTGCTTTCATATGAACAGACACCCTTAGAGAAGCTTGTCCCAAAATAACTCATTAGTTCTTTGAAAGTTGATCATCATTGATTTCCTTTCGAGTCACATTGAAGTATGTCCTGGTGAAAGCTTCTGTTCGAAGTAACTCAACTATTTGGCATGTAATTGTCTTTGAATTTCCTCTGGGATATGGATGATCAATTCTTTCTGATTTTATTTCCTCTGCCCAACCTCCAAAATTGTTGTTGATATGAAGTTTGGAAAGGCATGGAGCATGACACATGGCATTCATCTGCTTCCTTTCAGCAATGAACTTGCGAGGCTGCTGTGCATTTTTAGTTTTGCCTTCTACCACCTTAAACAATATTACTTATATTATTCTATGGTTGGCATGACACTATTCATTTTGAAATGGTTGTTCTGGGACATGCAAGTGTTGATACTTCTCTTTCCAGGGGTTTGTATCCAACTGTGTGCCATAATCTAGACTAACCGGGGCTAACACTCCGGAAATTAAAAATGCCAAAATAGGAACAAGGATGGATATTATTAGAAATGCCTTATGTAATAGAGTCGATCCACTAAAGTCTTGAGCAGCGGTGTAGGATCAGATCCCAAAGATAGTAAGTATTTTCTTTCTTATGAAAGAAAGTCTTCTTCAGCAACAAGAAGAAGGAAAAGAATTGAATAGAGGAACTCCTGAGCATTTTGCACTGTTTTGGAGGATAGATATTGCATGTTCTGCATATTAAGTTGTTTACCAGAAATTTTTAGGTTTGTGGGTTGTGCGAGGGGCTCCAACTCGAAACTTTTACTTGCAACCCTGTTGAAGAGATTCTGGAATCTTGGTGAAGCTTTACTTTTTGCCGAAGTTAACGGATGATGAAATCCCAAGGATGTTATTTCTCCCACATCAATGGTCTGATAGTTCTACTTTGGACTTTGTTTCCTTCTGGTGGGAGATATGCGTATGAAGTTCTGTTTCTGGGTGCCGCTTCTGTTTCTAAGGTTTGGCTAGTTGAGAATTTTTTATTAGCAGACTGATGGTAAGTTGGAAATATACAAGAACTTGTATGCTTATAGTGCTCTGCCACCACACATTGATCCTGCAACTTGGGGCTGCTCACTCTTTAATAAGAAATCTGTGGATAAGCACTTCTCCTTACAGTCGCTCCAATTCTTTTTTTCCTTTTGCAGGTTCGGGGCTCCTTCGGTTCAGAGGGGTGCTGCAAATGGTGGCCGGTTTATTATTAAGGTAATTGAAGGTCCAACTAGAATTGATATAGCTGTTCTTAAACTTATAAAGGTCCCCGCTTTTCTGCTCTTCCCACATTGAAATTTGAAAGCTTGGATTTGAGTCAAACTCCGCAAGGACCATATCACTGGAGGTGTCTCCATTTTTTGATAGTCTGATTTGTCACTTTTTAGAAGCATTGCCTTCTCGCTGCTGTCGGTTCTGTAGATCAGCTTGTATGCATCTTCTAAGGTTTGAAGAAATGTAACAGTTTGTGTTCTGTGTGTGTAGCAACAAAGGCAGGAGGTCAAGCCAGTGTCAAAGCAGAGGCCTCAGACATTAGATTCTCTATTTGCAAATATGAAGGAACAGAGGATGAAGATGCAATCTCAGCAGAATAACGCTCCAAGGAGAAATGGAGGCGGGCAACAAATAGTGCCATGGGCTAGAGGTCGTTTTGGGAAGTGATGACAGATCATGTTCTGCTGATTCCATGTGCTATGGGCTAGATGTCGTTTCGGGAAGTGATAAACAGATTACTGTGCAGCTAATGCCATGTGCTCTTTGCAGATTAGTCCTTTAGGTCCGTGTTGTGAATTTGATAGCAGAGCTCTCTGCACCTGATCATTGTGGTTCTTTTTGTGTCCGTAGCAGCCTTAGGTGCTATCTTTTCTTGGGGAATGGCGAAAACTGTTTGGAACTTGTTGTGATTTGACGCAGATGCGCTTTATAACTATCCATATAAGAAATTTGTATAGCATTTCTTGGTTTTAGTTCGATCCTAAAGTTTCTATGTTTGATTCGTAACTTTTGTAGCTTTGTATTGTTAGGTAGGAAGCATATATTTGATAACAGTTGTCCCGAACCAAGGACAAGGCATTGCTACTTGCTAGTTTCTTTTTGGCACTATACATTTTTCTTTAATTAGGTTGAATCTAACGGAAGTTTTTTTTTGTTGCTAATAATCTAACGGAAGTTGAGTCTGAATCATTGAGATCTCAACTTGATTAAATTCACTTCTTTCAAAAGTATTTATCTTTAAATAGGTTTGAATCAATCAAATCTTGTATAGACTTTTACTTTCAGAGAATGTATTTTCACCACCACTCTATTTATTATCATTGGCTACTACCATTACTATTACTCCAGCCGCACCACTAGCTTTCAAAATATGGTACATCAAAGAAATCATTTATACAACGTTAAACAAACTAATATTTTTTCTTTAATATTTTGTACGTAGAGTATTATTAATAATTTATTTGAATTATATATTTTTTAAATAAATGCAGCAACAACAACAACAATCCAGTGGAATTTCACAAGTGGGGTTTGAGGAGAGTAATGTGTATACAGACCATACCTATCTTGGGAAGGTAGAGAGACTGTTTCGATCCTCGGCTCGAAAAATAAACAATCTTAATTATACAATGTTTAGTCCTAGATACAATATCTTAATTAGCAGAACGGCAAAGGGCTAAATATACCCCTCTACTTTTGAAAATGGTCTAAGAATACCCTCGTTTTACTATTGGGTTATCTATGCCCCTTCAGTCATACTCTGGGTTCAAATATACCCCTCATTTAAACGGAGGGACACATGTCATCGTCCTGTTGGTCAATTCTAAATATCTCCTAATTAATTAAAAAGACCCATTACCCATACACGAAAAATAATTTTTTTTTTTGTAAAAACTGGAAAAAACTGAAATTATTTTTACTAAAAACTGAAAAAAACGAAAATATTCTTTTTTTTAGTTTTTACAAAAAAATGCCTTAGAAAAAACTGAAAAATATTTTCTAAAACAATGTTTTTGTAAAAACTAAAAAAAAGAAGCTGAAAATCAATTTTCTAAAGAAATTTTTTTTGTAAATACTGGAAAAAACTGAAATATTTTTTACTAAAAACTGAAAAAAACGAATTTTTTTTTCTTCTTCCAGTTTTTACAAAAAAACTGCTTTCAAAAAAGCTGAAAAATATTTTCTAAAATAATATTTTTGTAAAAACTGAAATAAAAAACTAAAAAGCAATTTTCTAAAGCAATGTTTTTGTAAAAACTAAAAAAACAAATATTTTCTTTTTTTCTTCTTCAGTTTTTAGTAAAAAATATTTCAGTTTTTTTCAGTTTTTACAAAAAAAATTGCTTTAGAAAATTGATTTTCAGCTTTTGCAAAAACATTGTTTTAGAAAATATTTTTTAGTTTTTTCTAAGGCAGATTTTTTGTAAAAACTGAAAACAAAAATATTTTTCTTTTTTTTTCTTCCGTTTTTAGTAAAAATAATTTCAGTTTTTTTCAGTTTTTACAAAAAAAATAATTATTTTTCGTGTATGAGTAATGATTCTTTTTAATTAATTAAGAGATATTTAGCATTGACCGACATGACGATGTCACGTGTCTCTCCATTTAAATAAGAGGTATATTTGAACCCAAAGTATGACTGCAGGGGTATATATAACCCAATAGTATAACGAAGAGTATTCTTAGACCATTTTCGAAAATAGAGGGGTATATTTGGCCCTTTGCCGAAAATCTTAGTAAAACAAACGGTCTAAGTTAGAGAGCCCTAGATATGAATTTATCTGGTTGTTAATCTTAAAATTATTCCAATTAAGCTAAATAAGGTATTTAACAAATATCGGGGTGTAGCTCATATGGTAGAGCGCTCGCTTCGCATGCGAGAGGCACGGGTTTCGATTCCCCGCACCTCCAATTCCTCTCTTAGCTTTCATATATTTTATTTACCGTTTTCAGATGTTACTTTATACTGGTCGAAAAAGGTCATATAACTAAAATAACATTTGTAATGAACTACAAAGTAACTAATAACATTTATTAGTGAAACTACACTTTGCTTTCGTTATTGCATGCACGCCCAAAAACACAGATTCTTTAAGTTTTTGAAAATAAATTTTACATATTTTAAGACCAGTTTAAAAAGCATTATAAATCATAAGGGTTAATAGTTTAAAATATGAAAAAATATATAATATATGCGTGATCAAAGAAGAACATCCTTTGACTCCCCAATAATATTATCTGGTGTAGATTGTCTTCACTATTTACTATTTTGCTTCTTACAATTTGAATAGAACAGATTGACCCAACAAAAATTTCATATATTTTATTTACCATTTTCAGATGTTACTTTATACTAATCGTCTATGATGTTATTTGTAATGACCAGATGAATTTTCAAGAATACAATGTTAGGGAAACATTTTGCATTTTACAACCTAACAATTGTACTTTTTCCTTTGATATTCGTGCAGTTAAACTTAGTTGTTTATTCACAACTCGGCAAAGCAACTGCATTTTCCTTAATTAGATATAACTCAGAAATCCTTGTAAATGTCATCATTCGCTTCTGTATTCAGCACAAAACTAGGAAATGCAGCTGTGATATCCCTGCAAAGTAACAAAACTCATCCTTTCAATTCACTAAAATCAGCAGAAGTTTGATAAATTAGCACTACTCAAGTATTTTATGAGCAATTCCAACATAGTTCTATTACTTTGATGTGACAAAATATAATCCTATAATTTTATTGTTATAGCAGGTAAATTTTACATAAATACAAAGCAAGTGATAGAGGAAGATTAGAGAATTACTTGAGATATGGAATTGTCATGTTCTTCAATAAAGATGGATTTAGAGCTGCAAAACTATTCCACTCTTCTATATCTATCTTTCCATCCCCTTTAGAATCTGCCTCCTCAAATGTCTTGGCCCAAAAAAATTAGATTAATAATATGAGTTAGTTAACTTTAAATGCTATATTATTCCGACTTTATACTATTGCATTTTTTCTCTATACTATTATGATTTTTGCATGCTTGCTTGGAGTCGAACGTCTACTGGAAACAACATCTCTACCTCCACAAGGTAGGGGTAATGCTTCTATTCACTATCCTCTCCAGACCCCACTTGTGGGATCAGTGGTGAAGCCAAAAAATTCAATAAATGTGTTCAAATTTGAACACCCTTTGCAGTGGGCTATGCAAGGATGTTCAAACTATTTTTTTAATCAATAACAAATAATATTTTACCCTGAACATAATATAATTTCTCGGCGAAGATTGTTCAATTGACCACCCTTGGCCATACGTAGCTTCGCCCCTGTGTGGAATTACACTGTGTTTGTTATTGTTGCTACGTTAGTCGGACTCTTCAAAAATGCTATTAGGCACTCGTTAGATTCTCCAAAAGTAGTACATCTTTGGAGGATCGAACACAAGTACGACAATATTATTGAATAATTTAGTGACCATCCCCCCACCCCCCACCCCACACCCAGTAAGTTGCATGTAAATAATACCTTGTCGACAATAGCTTCAACTATATCATCAGTGAGTATCAATTCTGACTCATATAATAGTGCTAAAATCAGCTCCTTCACCTGAACTCAGCTCAAATTCAAGGAGAAAAAACAGAAATAAGGGTTTATTTGGCCTCTATTAAGAGGAATTAACTTAAATAGCCGTCCATTCAATTGCTTAAATTAAATATAACTAGCGGATATATAAAATATGTATAATTCATGTATAATATGTATATAACTGTATATAATCAATATATAGTTTATGTATACCGGTTAGAAAAAATAAGGATTAAATATGACAGGTTACAACAACAACAACAACTCAGTATAATCCTACTAGTGGGGTCTGAGGAGGGTAGTGTGTACGTAGACCTTACCCCTACCCTGGGGTAGAGAGATTGTTTCTGATAGACCCTTGGCTCCCTCCCTCCAAGAACTCCTCACCTTGCTCTTGGGGTGACTCGAACTCACAACCTCTTGGTTGGAAGTGGAGGGTGCTCACCACTAGAGCAACTCAATCTTGTCAAATATGACAGTTACTTGTGTAAAAATCCCTTCTATTAAAAGTCATATGTTATGCTAACTTCACACTAAACCAAATTTATCCACTATAACAATAAAGTTCCAAACCAATTTTTTGTAACTACAAGTATAATATAGTCACAGAACTATATTTTGCATATCAAAGTGACTGAAATTTACCCGCTGTAATAGAAAAATTACAAAACTTTTACCCTCTATAACATTAACGATAATGTCACCTTGATGTGTAGGTTTGTCGTTATAGTGTATAAAGTTTAGTGACTTTACCGTTATAGCAGGTAAAAGTCAAGTCACTTGAATCTACTATTATAGTAGATAAAGTTTAGTGACTAATGTTATAATGACTAAAGTTTAATATTTTAAGGTGATTAAAGAAATAGTTTTGTGACTCTACGGTTATTATGTTGTTATATGAGTAGTGCATATTTACCTCTTCACGTCCAATGAAGCCTCTTTGCCATAAGTCATACACTTTAAATGCAACTGCAGCATCAGAAACCACAGGGTTCAATGCAACAGCAGTTTACGTTGCTCGGACCTTCCAAAAATATTGCCGATCCCGTATCGAATTCTCTATGTATTTTTGGAGAATTCAGCACACAACCCGACGACATTTTTAAAGAGTCCGAGCAACATTGGTAGAAACATCTGTCTGATTTCATTGCCTTATCTAATGCCAGAAAAACACCTAATTGGAAATTCATACCAGCAATTTTCTCTGCTTGAGAAGCATCAGGATGGAAGATGCTTAGTGTACGAATAAACTCGCCAAAGTCTATTAGCCCATCATTGTTGGAGTCAAACAACTTGAACATCTATACGTAACTGACATTACTGTCAGAGTCAGAGTCAGGATTTGAAACTTATGAATTCAGTATTCTAATTTTTTTAAGTTACTGGGTTCTAAACTAATAATTTGTGCACAATTCAATAATTTTTACGACAAATACAAAAGTTACTGGTTCAGCCGAATCCATATCCAAAGGGTTACTGTCAAACCAAGGTTTAAGAAAATGTACATAATGAAAAAATGGCCATTGCAGCGCATAAGCAAATCGACGCGGATTTTTCGGGTTCAACTGAATCTATTACTTTCTGTTCAGATTATGTATACAAAAAAATTAAAATATATTATATAACAAGATCAGCTCATGCTGAAGCAGTGGCAGAATTAGGAATTTTGGCAATGAGATTAAGAAATACAAGAATAACACATTTTGGATTATGAACCTATGACTTTAAGTAAATTTTGAACCTCTTTACCATTACACTAGACGTTTCTCTTATGTCAAGGGAAATCAATAATAGTCTATATATACAAAAAAAAAAAAGGAAGAAGATTATTTTTACTGTATTTGCGCAGTATTATTTTTTTAATAAAATGGATTTAGTTCTCCTTCCCAAGAGGTGGCTCGGCTCTTGTTCTGAATTCACTGACTCTAGATCTTGAATTCGCCACTGGTACAACGTAAAATATATGCACGCTAAAGTATAGAGCTAAAAAGAAGTTAACTAACCCTGTCTGAAAACAGAGATTGCTTCCTGCTATCTCTGAATAATCCAAGCTGGAACTCTTCCTGTAACAAACTCAAACTTATATTAAGTCATCAAATATAATAAGAATTTTTTTTAAGAAAGAAAGAAATGATGGAATTTACTCTGCTAATAAAGAAAGACAGAAATGATGGAATTTACTCTGCTAATAAAGCCATCATTGCAAATAGAACAGCTTAATTTTCTGAAGAGTTCACTTAAGGTCTTGACTTCTTCCAAAGAAACTGAAATCAGAAAAAATAGAAGTGAATGTTAAGGGAAGAAAAAAGAAAAAAGAAAAAAGAAAAAAGGAAAAACCTATACGTACAATGTGTCTGAGCTGCCAGTACAACATGATCTTCATATATCTTTTCTTGCTTTATTAAAACACAGCCCATTTTATAATAGTTTTCTGTTTTGTGTAGGCTATATATATACAGGTTTCCTGAATCTCTATAATTTATATGGAGGGGTTGGTTGTATAAATGGAAGGGAACTTTGGAGCAACGGTAAAGTTGTATCCGTGTGACCTACAGGTCACGGGTTCGAGCCGTGGAAGCAATGACTAATATATGCATTAGGATAGACTGTCTACATCATGTACCCTGGGGTGCGGTCCTTCCCCAGACACTGCGTGAAAGCGGGATGCCTTGTGCACCAAATTTAATTGTATAGATAAAAAGCATAACTGAACATTCATAAGCCTTTCACCTTACTTTCTTGACCATAGAGAGGTGACAATGGGCGAGTTAGGTTAAATTTGAGTAGGTCAAAGATAGTCAAATTAATAAGCGAGTTATGATCCAACTAGTTTGAGACTAATATAAGGTATAATTGTTTTTTAGTGGAGAAAATTGTGGGAGTGACTTGGTAATATGTACGAGCAATATAAGGGGCGGAGCTACAGCCCGTGTAAAATTATACTGAATATATAGATTAACATTACTTTTTTTTACATACGTATTAAATCTTGAACTTCCTTAGAAAAATTCAGCCACTGGCCCTATAATTAAGCGCAAAGTGTACATTCTATTAAAGGTATTTATTCACATTCCTATTTTAGAGATTTTAAAAGGTACATTATATTCCTTAAGTTATCATTTTATTGTGGAACCAGGTACTCTTGCTTTTATAATGTGCGGTTGTAAGGAACGAAATTGTTCACATTCACCAAATTGGTTGTACATAAGTAGTTCCCAATGTTCCAAATTCAGGAAATTGGAAGAAGAGTAAATTTTTTTTTGGTTGAAAATATTTCGGAACGCATCAATCCTCCGTTCATACGTATTTCATACATTCCAGATATAGATTTGGATAAAATTTCATGTGGTTCGGAAAAACTTACTAAGTTAGCTCGAATTTCATGTCGTTTCCATTGACATTATTTGACAAATTTTTAATACAAAAAGAACTCAAATTATTTTCTCAAGAAGTGGTGAAGTATTAGAGCTCAAAAGTCAGTGCTACAATAGCAATAATTACGCTTCAATTTCAAGTAAGTTGAAGTGGGTTGTATTAATTGTCATTGGTCATATCGCTCAACAAAGATCATTACTGAATGAAAATATGCAAACTGAGCCCCGGACCATCACTCTGTCATCACCATACTTGTCCCGCGGAACATGAGCTCTGATACCAGTTGGGCAAAACCAGCTCAAGGATAATGTACTCTTACACGGTGTAATATTATCCGCTTTGATCAAGCCCACACGGTTTTTTCCATAAGACTTTATACTATTAAGAGATCTCTGCCCCTTATATGTTGACTCCCAATATTTTCAACTACCAATGTAGAACATTATTCGCATCACCAACAATCGAAAAATGCCAATTCTTATATACAAGATTAGAAAATCAAAAGATGCAAGTCAAAAGAGAGATTTGAGTACCTTGAATTGGGGTAAAATGACATAAGCAATAAATTCTAAATGGATAATGACAACAATTAACTAGGCTAGTGGTGGATTTAGCATATAATTAGCTGGTTCAAGTGTATTCAAAATTCTCAATCAGAGTAAAAATATTTATGTAAAAATTATTAAAATTTTAAAATAATAATTTTTGAACCCCTAATTTCAGAAAGTGCATAATAATAAGTAGAATCTACAAAATTTGAACACATCAAATTTAAATTATGAATTCGGCTCTCGACAAGATATCCATTTCGACTAAAACTTAAAAATTTGAACACATCAAATTTAAATTATGAATTCGCTTCTTAACCAGACATCCATTTCCACATTGTTCATTTAATACAATAGGAGGTAAGGAGTGTACTAGCATTAAGTTGTAGTCTTTCCTATCATCCATATCGATTGAGCTCTCTGTAGTTATCAATCATATCTTCTTTGCATAAAACTTCAAATCCTGCTTGGAATATATTCCTCCAATTAATTTTCTAACTTATTTTTCGCCTTATACCTATATTAATCAAGAATATCTAAATCATAGCAATTAGATTCGCGTAAGGTGACACGTCCACCTCTTCTTCAGAAACTTCCTAGCCTAGAAGCATGTCATTGATGCTTGACTGGCCCTTATCAGCCCGCCCTCCATCATGGGCAGGGGCGAAGCTACATTTACTTAAGGGTCGTCAATTGACCACTTTCCGTTGAAAAATTACATTGTATATATAGGTAAAATATTAAATTTTAGAGGTATATTATAACATATATTGAACACCCTTTGTCGGATTTGTTTTACTTCTTTCTAGTTTGAACACCCTTAGAGAAATTCTTGACTTTGTCACTGGTCATGGACATAATTTTATAAACCATAGAAAATTTTATGGGACGTTTAATATGACAAGTTTCAAAAATCTATCTTTCATACTTAAATTTTGTGCCCAATCAAACTACGTTGTGTAAATAGAAACGGAGGGACAAATGAAAATTTCTAACACATCTAGCTCTTACATGAGATATTTCTGCTTCAGGAGTCTTCTGGTGGAATATACTTTAGTGACCAAACAATTTTTCCAAATTCTGTAACCCACTTATGCTTACGATCTAACATATCAGACCACTACAATAATGCTACAAAAAAGGTAAGGTTATTATCTGGAGAATAAAGTTGAAGATGCTGGAGTTTGTGAAAAGGAAAAGGGCCAAATTTGCCCCTCTACTATATAAAATCGCTCAATTGCCTTAAGAAAATAGATTTTCAGTGACGATATTTAGTGGCGACTAATGAAGTCGAACGAACTTATGCCCATTAGTGGCGATAAACCTGGTTGCCACGATAAGTAAAGAGTTTTAGCAGCGACTTGGGAAGTCACAACGTATAACTGCGATCAAAAGTGAAATTTCTGGTAGTATACCCTTGCCGTTAGCAACTTGTCTCATTTTTAAGTTTCACTTTTTATTGTGAAATAAAATGTTTGAGAGTTGGAGTGTTTCATATGGGTCGATGTGGACTTGTCATGTACTATTTCTTGGCGTGGACTCCTTTGAATACAGGAAGATTTTTTTCAAGTGTTCGAAACCTGAAATAAATTAATTTTTTCACTCAATTGTCTATATATTCTCTTAGTTTTCACATTTCAATTGTTTGATGAAATGATATGAACTAAAATATAAGCCTATTAATTGCTTTTGTTAATTAACTGTTGTTTAAGCACGTAAGAGAATATTACAAGGACAATATTTTCTTTTTAAATCTTAATGGGGTAGACACTTGCATGTACATTATTTAATTTAATTAAATAACATCTTTCAATTTTCAAAGAGAAAATGACAAAGAAGGAATCTACACTACTTCAAAAGGTGCATTCAATCTCACCTAAACCATAAACTTTTACTACTATTAAACTTTTAATTCTGACATTACAGTCCTTTTTCCAATTAAGACCTAAATTTATTACCACGTTGACCTGCAATTGTCTCATGTGATGAGATTAAGGGAATTTTTGTGATCTTTTGTAACTAAAATCCTCAAAGAAACACAAAAACTGAAAATAAATAATAAAGAGAGAACAAATAAGGAAGAAAAAGCAAGAACGATTAAGCAGACAAACACAATTGACTTTCCAATAGCAAATTTTCATAGATTCATACAAAGAGGCATAACAAAATGCCATATCCAACAACTACCTTAGAGATGTTAATTAATACTATAGTGAAAATCCAATAGTTTTTTTCTCATTAGATCAGATTGATCATTAATACTCTCGCTATTGAGATCATATGTTAACTACCATCATACAACAACAACAATAATAAATTCAGTGTAATTCTACAAGTGGAGTCGGGGAAAAATACTGTTACCTTCTAAAGATAGAAATGTTGTTTTCGATAGATTCTTGGCTCAAGAAAAGTAAAATCACAGCAGCATTGAAAAGAGATGTTGACTACCATCATGTTAAACAAATATAATCACCCGCTCAAACCAGTTGCTATTGCTCCTATTAAATGGCCTGTCATCCTAGTTAACAGTTCCAGCTCCGTATCAAGATCACAATCGATGTATATTTACTAATATTACTTAAGCAAATATTCTTGTTATACTCTTGTACATCGTTGTATCTAATCTACCTTCTATATAACAGACCCTTTTTTGCCACTCCACTTTCCTTTATCTCGGCCTCTTTCCACTCTACTGGTCCGACTGATCCAATACTAGGATTATATAGGGAAAAGGTCCAAAATTGCCTATCTACTATGGTATATAGTTTAAGTTTGTCCCCCGTTAAACTTTTCGTTCAGATCCACCCCTACAGTTAACAAACTTTCTAGAATTGCCCTTAACCCTAACAGATCTCCACCGTAGCTCCCAATCCTCTATTAATTTGTCCATATCAGCTTCCATATCAGCAGGTCCCACATTAAAATTAACCTCATCATCACACACCACACAACATGACCTTCATCTTCCTCTTTCAATCCAAAATAAATTCACACCAAAACCACCGGATAACATGGCAGCTCACCAAAAAATTCCTCCGGTAGTACTAACCTCCACTATACTGGCCCCCTCTTCGTTTCCCTTCTTCTCTTCTTCTTTTTCTTCGTGTTCCATCATCCAAACAGCAACCCCGTTCCACCAAATAAGCAAACGGAACTGGTGAAACTCGCCGGAAAATTTACAAGGCCAACACCACTGACTTACCCCCTTCCTTCATTTTCTTCTACTTATTTTCTTTTTCTTCTTTCCAATTTATTGGAACTAAAAAATCAGAGGTTTCGCCATTTTTTGAACTTCGCCGGAAAATAGAACCTCGCCAGATCCCACTGAAATTCTCGGATTTGCTTGTTGGTTTTTATTTTCCTGTGACCTTTAAATAGTTGCTCATGTTAATAAAAAATCGGTGAAACTTAATTAGAAATCTGCTCGTGTTATCACTGTGCAAAAAATTGCTTCACTTTAGCTAATAAGGAAGCAATATCACGTGATGAACATGACTTTTCTATTAATTTGTTCTCTCAAGTTAATCCTATCTTTGTTGATTTGTTCCAACTTCGAATTACAAAGATGGCGTCAAATAATAGTCGAAAGAAATTACACTAAAAAATTATTTTAATAATTATTAGATACAACGCCGGAAACCTGCTCCAAACATATAGTGACCACCGGTGAACGCCATCGCTTACCAACAAGAAAACCCCAACTCACTTCCCATATTTCATCTATAGGATTTCACTTAAATACCAAATTGGTACCTTTCTCCTGCTTCATCTATAAGATTTCACTTAAATACCAAATTGGTACCTTTATGTTATGATAGAACTTTGTTGAATTTTCTTAGAAGTGTGCTTTGTTATGAGTTTACTGTCGATTTATGTAGATTAAGAAGAAAGGAGCTAACGATGGAAAGGGAGAGAAAGTGAGGGGTTTAGATAAGTGGGGGTGGTAAAGGAGGAGAGATAAATGAGTAAATGAGATTAGAGATGAGTAACCTGAAGTGGCAGGAGGGGAGGGGGTCGAGTGACTTGGCAGCTGACATGGAAAAAATTGAGGGATTAGGTGTCACGGTGGAGATCCGTTAGGGTTAAGGGCAATTCTAGAAAGTTTGTTAACGGTAGGGGTGGATCTGAACGAAAACTATAATGAGGGACAAACTTAAATTATATACTATAGTAGAGGGGCAATTTTGGACTTTTTCCTATTATATATATAGTTCATTTGCCTTTCGCAACACTTTTGACCAATCCATACCAATATTATAAGAAAATAGATTTTCGGTGTAGGGGCGACTATAACGAACTTATGCCTATTGATGGCGATAAACCTGGTTGCCACGATAAGTAAAGAGTCTTAGTAGCGATTTGGGAAGTCGCCGCGTTTAACTGCGACTAAAAGTGAAATTTCTTGTAGTGTTTCATATGGGTCGATGTGGACTTGTCACACACCATTTCATAGCGTGGACTCCTTTAAATACAAGGAGACGTTTTTCAAGTGTTCGAAACCTGATGTAAGTTAATTTCTTCTCTCAATTATTTATGTATTGTGCTAGTTTTCATGACTGCTATTATAAACATGAACTAAAATATAAGCCTATTAATTGCTTTTGTTAATTAACTGTTGTTCAAACACTTCAGAGAATATTACAAGGACAATTTTTTCTTTTTAAATCTTAATGGGGTAGACACTTGCATGTACATTATTTAATTTAATTAAGTAACGTATTTCAATTTCCAAAGAAAAAATGACACAGAAGTAATCTACACTACTTCAAAAGGTGCATTCAATCTCACCTAAACCATAAACTTTTACTACTATTAAACTTTTAATTCTGACATAACAGTCCTTTTTCCAATTAAGGCCTAAATTTGTTACCAAGTTAACATGCAAGTGTCTCACATGATGATATTAAGGGCATATTTGTGACCTTTTGTAACTAAAATCGGAAGCGGAGTCAGAATTTGAAGTTTATATGTTCCGGATTCTAATTATTTTTAAGTTAGTGGGTTCTAAATTAATAATTTGTACATATTTAACGAATTTCATCAAACAAATACAGGGTTCGAACTAAAACTATTGGGTTCGGCCGAACCCGTAACTCGTTCTCTAGCTTCGCCCCAGACTAAAATCCTCCGGAAAACAAAAACTGAAAATAAATAATGAGAGATGTTAATTAACAACATGACAAAGCTCTAAGGGTTCTGGTTTGATTTGTAAATATTTTTTCCCTGGTATTATATAAAATTTTAATTACCAAAAAAAAAAATTAACAACATAATGAAAATCCTGTAATTTTCCATAACTAACATAAACCAACTGCTATTGGTCCTATTAAAGGACCTGTCATTCTAGTTAGCAGTTCCAGCTCCGTATCAAAATCACGATCGATGTTATCACTAATACTTGGGCAAATCCTTGTTATACTCTTGTACATAGTTGAATCTAATTTACCTTCTATATAATGGACCATTTTTTGCTACTTCACTTTCCTTTATCTCGATCTCTTTCCACTCTACTGGTCTGACTAATTCAAATTCGTGCGGCGGAAACTCTATTGGAGACAAAAGATCCATTATTTAGGGCTGCTGGTGGAGGACTGATCCAATGCTAGTATTTTATTCTGTTTTTCATTGGGCAGCTTAAATACACTAGGAAGAGTAGACTTCCAATTAACTCCACAAGAAGTACTTCTTTTGTGCTTTGCAGCTGAATTTGCAGTTGCAACTATCCTCATTTGCTCAATTAAAGCTTCTGTATTCCCTTCCTCTGATAATATTTCCTCTAATTGCTGTGGATGGATAACTAGCTTCACTCTCCAAACACCTGTTAGGAAATACAAAATCAGAAAGTACGAAAAAGGCTTTCAGGCGCACTAGCGGAGACAGAATTTCTACTAAGATGGTTGAATAAAAAAGAAGAAGAAAAAGTTAAAAAATTAAAAGATATAGTGTCTAGTGGGAGGTGAACTAGCGACCTTACAAATGTTTTAAATAAAAATAGAAAAAAACCAAAGTTTTTAATTAATGTATATATCATTCAAAAATTCAAGTTTTAAATAAAAATAGAAAAAAACCAAGTTTTTATTTAATGTATATAGCATTCAAACTCATTTTTGCCATCCAGGGTGGGATACATTCACTCTTCATACATGTTAAAGATGTAACTAAGCAAATAAAAGTATGTTTGTAATAGTTTAAACTTTTAGATAAAATGATCACACTTTAACAAATTAAAGTATCATAGCAGACAGAGATACCCGAGGTCGAGTCTCACCGCCTCCACTATAAAAAACAATTTACACTCATGAAAAAAAAACTTGGCCCACACGTGAAAGGCGTGATGAAAATATAGGGCATTCCGGTGCACTAAGCCTCCGCTATGCGTATGATCCGGGAATGATCGAACCACAAGGGTCTATTGTGCGCAAATTTACCCTACATTTCTGCAAGAGTTTGTTTCCACGGCTTGAACCCATGACCTCCTCATCACATGACATCAACTTTACTAGTTACGCCAAGACTCCCCTTTAGCGTGACGAAAATATAATTAAGTAAATTAAAGTGACTATTTTTAACAGTTTAAACTTTTATTAGACGAGATGGCAACACACTTCAAGAATATATGTTACAAATTAAACTATTCCTATCTAACAATACCTTCTCGTTGAGCTGGCAAAACTTCCATAGCTGACCCTTTTGTCAAATTAGTTGATGAAACTCGAATTGGCTCTTTTTCAATCACAGGGAGGAGATAGTAGAATTCGCCGTCGACGAGTAATTCTTGATCATGTAATGGAGAAGACAAACGATTTGAACTAAAAATGTTGTAACCTGGGAATTCATCTAGGACTTGTCGAACTAATTTAGGACCTTTGAGGTTTAATATTTCTCCAGAATCTGTCATAACACGAGCAAAGTTAAAATCTAATTTTCTTGCATCTGTCACTGCTTTCATTGAACAGTTGCAGTTTCCCATTGATAAAAAAAGAGAATATTTTGTTGAGTGAATGAAAGAGAAATAGTGGGGGTTGTTTAATTGTGGTGTTTGTGAGTGTGCGTGCATATATATTACAAAAACTTTTAATTTAAGTAATATATACATAAGCGTAAATAATCTTTACATCATTAGACGTCTTAACTTGTTGTAGTAAGTAATCTCAATTATTTTCAAGATTACGAATAGTATATTTTAAGAGGGATTACTTATACATACTATTTGACTAACTTAATAGTGTAATTATTTTTAAACTGACGTTATATATAACTTAAACCTGATAGTATAAAAATCTATTTCTACTAATCGTTTACATAACTAAACTCAAAATTTTATAGCAAACAACCTGAAAAATAGAGAAAGAATTTTTTTTGGTTACAACCGGTTAAATATAAAGAGCAGTCCAGTGCATAAAATATTTTGCGTTTATTTCGGATCCGGGAAAGAGCTTCACCCTCAGGGGTGTGATGTAGATAGCTTACCCTAATGCAAGCATTAATGAGTGCTTCTACGGTTCGAACCCGTAACCTATAAATCACATGGAGATAATAAAAAAAATATTTAAACTGTAATTGAATATAATTAAATATATATTACAAAGACTAGGGACAGAAAAATCTTTAGCTAAATGCAAAAGGTCACGGATTTAGAAGAGGAGACAAGTGGACGAGAGTAGGTGTACTAAGGGTGCAGAAATTTGTGGAAGTTTGGCTTTTTGAAAATTTGAATGCGAAACTTAAGTGATTAGACCGTTGGGATAATGATACATTAATAATGTGTGAATTTTGTCATACAGTGAATTTAACTTTTATGCACGTGATGGCATTAATTTCAGGATGTCCAGATAAGAAGAACATCATGAAGAACAAAGTAAAAAAAGTGTAGATTTTCTTTTATGTAAAAACAAATTCATGAACGGCTAAGACAAACCGTGAATCACTCTCGTGATCTCCGCCTAATCGTGATAATAACTAATAAGCAATCAATTGAAAATTATTTAAATGATTATAAATTTATATGTGATTTCTAGATAATACATAGACGATTTATGGTAATAACTAATAAACGATCAAACAAGAGATCACTTAGGCGATCATAAATAATACGTGCGATATTTTTAGATAACACATATGCGATATATGATTTTATCAAGATCTTTCATTTTATAAAAAATAATCCTGGTAATAATTAATAAATGATCAACCGGAGATCACTTAAACGATCATAAATAATATATGGGCAATATCTAGGTAACACATAGATGATCTATGATTACATCATGATCTCTTGCTTTATAAAAATGATCGTGGTAATAACTAATAAGCGATCAACTATATATCATTTAGATGATCATAAATTCATATGCGATTTCTAGATAACACATACGCGATTTATCGGATCACCAGTATCTTCCACTTTATTAAAAATGATCTTGTAATAACTAATAAGCGATCTACCCAAAAATGATGCTGGTAATAACTAATAAGCCATCAAGAGATCACTTAGGCGATCATAAATAATACATGGACGAATTTTAGATAACGCATATATAGGCAATTTATGAATTTCATCGGTATCTCCCACTTTATAAGAAAATGAAGAATAATAACAACAAATAAACGATCAACCGAAAATCACTTAGGCGATCACAGATAATAGAGTAACAGTCATGGCAAAGCAATGACTATTATTCCTTAGGTCATTTTTGATGGGCCGACAAAATTTTAGGTGATTCGGGTCCGATCGCCAAAAACGAGGAACGGTCATGGCGAAGCGATGACTATTGTTGCTAAGGTCATTTTTGATGGGCTGGACAAATTTTAGGCGATTCAGGTCCGATCGCCCGGATTCATGCAGATGGAGTTGGATATAGCAGATGGCACACGAAAATTTGGAAATCGGGCAGAATTCTATTTTTATGGCCCTAAAACGCTAAAAATGAGGAACGGTCATGGCGAAGCGATGACTATTAGTTCTTAGGTTATTTTTTATGGGCCAGTAGGTGATTCAGGTCCAATCACCCAAATGCATGCAGATGGCGTGAGCTATAACATACGAAAATCAAGTAATCGGGCGAATTTCCAGTATTATGGCCCTAAAATACCAAAAATGAGGAACGACCATGACGAATTAATGACTATTGTTTCTTAGGTTATTTTTGAAAGGTCGAAAAAAATTTTAGGCGACTCCGGTTTGGTCGCCGGGATGCATGTAGATGGCGTGGGCTATACCACACAAAAATTTAGGAATCGGGCAAAATTCCTATTTTGTGGCCCTAAAACGCCAAAACATAAGGAACAATCATGACAAAGTGATGACTATTTTTCCTTAATTCATTTTTGATGGGCCGACAAAAATTTTAGCGATTCGGGTCCGACCTGCCCGGATGCATGCAACTGGCGTGAGTCAGCACATGAGATTTGGGAATCGCCCAAAATTCTAATTTTTTTGCCCTAAAATACCAAAAGAAAGGAACGGTCGTGGCGAAACGATAACTATTGTTTCTTGGGTCATTTTTTATGAGCGATAATATTTTAGGCGATTCGGGTCCGGTCGCCCGGATGTATGCATATGGCATGAGCTATAGCACGATAATCTGGGAATCGGGCGGAATTCAGTTTTATGTCCCTAAAACGGCAAAAATAAGGAACATTCATAGAGAAGCAATCACTATTGTTCCTTAGGTCGTTTTTAATGGGTTGGCAAAATTTTAGGCGATTAAGGTCCGGTCGCCTGGATGTAAGCAAACGGGTTGGGCTATAGCACACGAAAATTTGTGAATCAGGTGAAGTTCCAGTTTTATGATCCTAAAACGTCAAAAACGAAGGAACGATCATGGAGAATCGATAACAATTGTACCTTAGATCGTTTTTGATGGGCCGACAATTTTTTACGCGATTCGAGTCCGGTCAACCTGATACAATTAGATAGCGTGGGCTATATAGCACATGAAGATCTGAGAATTAGGTGGAATTCCAATTTTATGGCCTTAGACCGCCAAAACGTGGAACAAATATAGCGAAGCGATGACTATTGTTCCTTAGGTTGTTTTTATGAGCCGGTGAACTTTTAGGGGATTCGGGTCCGGTCGCCCAGATGCATGCAGATGGCGTGGGCTATACACATGAAAATATGGGAACCGGGAAGAATTCCAGTTTTATGGCCCTAAAACACCAAAAATGAGGAATGATCATGGAAAATCTATGACTATTGTTCCTTAGGTCGTTTTTGATGGGCTGACAAAATATTAGACTATTCGGGTCTGGTCACCCAGATGCATGCATATGGCGAATCAGACGAAATTCCAGTTTTATGGGCATAGAACGCCAAAAACGAGAAACGGTCATGACCTCTCGCGCACAATGCACACCTCAATACAATGTATGAATCGGTCGATTGCAATTATAGTAACCAAACAAAGAGTCGGGATCGAATCCACATGGAGTTAGATGGGAGCTAGAAGTATATATTCTAGTGCGTGAATTTGAACTATCTTAATTTTCACCTCCACAAATTGGTGTTGTTTCTATTTCTATTTTAAAACTAGAGATTATAAAGTAAAGGAATAAGACTAGGGTAATTGTTTTTGTTGTTTTTCAAGTTTTTAAAAAGCCTAGCGCTATGACCATCACCTAGGTATTCGCCTAATGAGATTTAAACTGTAATTCTTGTTTTGTTGATCGGGGTGTATTATAGCTATAAACTCTCAATTACCCACTCAATACCTCTCGATCAAAGAGTAGTTTTTACCAATTTGGCTTTCTCAAATCCAAATGGGTATCACACAAAACAGTTGATAATAGCTCAAGTCGGGTTATTACTATCTCTAGGTTGAACCATTTAATTGGGTTGATCAATCTCTCGATTGACCCAATTTCTTGTTAGCCAAGTATTCCCAGACTAGGTCTTTCTTTCTCAAGTAGAGACTAAGTCAAATATGCATGAACTTATATTTGCAACCATTAATTCCACAAATTAAAGCATGAACAAGGCTAAATAATAAATACTCGATCATAAACAAGCACTAAATTAGATATCCATAAGATTTACACACTAGGATTGGGTCACAACCCTAGTAAAAATCTAGCTACTCATGCTTGAAACTGAAGAACTAGAAGAAGAAATACTAATTAAACTCATATTGTAAAGTTAAAATGATAAATCAATAGTAAAAAACTTCCAAAAAAGGCAAAGAAAAACAGCTACAGGACTTGCTAATATCAAAAGTTGACCTAATTTTGTGAAACTCATTTATTTATACAAGGCTAAAAATTTCGGACAAAAATACCCTTCGGGAGGTTTTGCGGTCGCACAATTCCATCTGCGGTCCGCATAAATATTCATCTTGCAGGAGCTAGGATTCTACGTCCGCACAATTATCAACAGTGGCCGTGAGGCAATGTTTCTGCGATCCGCAGATTTATCAATGCGGCCGCAATCTGGTCTTCTACGGTCCGCATCTTTACTTCTGCGGCCGCAAGGCACTTCTTCTGTGGCCGCACAATTCTTGTGCGGTCCGCAATTTTGAGGGACTTAGACTTTGGAAATTTGCAACCCTATGAAGTTGATCCTCAGCTCGTCATTTGCGGCCGCACAATTCTTGTGTGATCCGCAGTTTGCTAGAAAGCATGCTGAGATTTTCTTCATTGTTTGCGGTCGCAGATGGAATTCTGCGGTCCGCACTTTGTGAGCTTCTGTGCCTTTTATTGATTTGTGTTTAGATTACTCCTTTTTAAGCCGAATTTTATTTCGGGAGTCCAACTTCCAACATTCCTACAATTTTGCACATTTCATCAGTTCCGAGAACATCATTCAACGCTTTTAGACTAAAACAAAATCTAAAAGGTGCTAATAAGTAGTCAAAATCCCCACTTATCAATTCCCCAGACTTAAGTTTTTACTTGTCCTCAAGGAAATAAAATAGTTCCCACCTCCACAAGTTAAGGGTCATTTCAGCAAGTCAAAGGTGAGCCATTCACACATCACTTTAGACGAACAATTACCCACACTACTTATGTATTATCAACAAAGAGACAAGTTAAACTTTTATGCACATATAGTTCTAATGTGACACTTGAGCATCAAGAGTTGACTTTATTCATCAAGGAAGCTCGTTCTCTCATGTAGGTCATTGTGGATCCCAAACTCCTTCTCCTCTACACTCCATTTTCCTAGCTCACTTAAGAATTTTAGAACTCAATCCAAAGATTTGCAAAAGGTTCACTAATCTCTCTCAAGAGAATGTCGCAAGTACGACTGCAAGTACCATAGGCTTGCCCCTCATGTAGATCGCCACTAATGTAAGCTCACTCGGCTTGAAATCACGTAGGGCTTTTTCGGGATGTAATAAAGACTTTTGGACTAAGATTGGATACATTATGGTTGAGTGGGTTCACCATTCCTTAAGCACTCCATTTTTTTATTCTCTGCTCATGCTTTGCCAATTCTTTGAGGCACTTTCTTTTCCTTGGGAAACTAGAGAGACTTAACATCACTCTTTCTTGAGCATGACATTCATTTTCTCCCTCTTTGATTTTCTATGCTTTCTATCATTACTTTTCATTGAATCCCTTCAACTCCTCCACTTATTCACTTTCTTTTGCATTTTTTTTTGTTCTTTTCTTTTCTTGCCTTTCCTTCTAATCATTTCTTTTCTCCTTTTGTGCCTTGATAACTCTTTCAAGTTACTCTTCTCTCCCCCAAACTTACGTTTTTAGCCAATTGTCTCACAAGAGTGTTAAGGAAAGCTCGGGTGCCAAGAGAGGGTCACGACAAAATGGGTAAAGGCTTGTAACATGGTTATTAAATGAGAAAGGCTCGAGGCACAAATGGGTTAACTAGGGATAAGAACATTGGTAGGCAATGGAAAAATTCAAGCGGGTCAAGAAAAGCCTATAATCACTTCTCAAGCGAAGCAAAACTTAAGATTTCGCCTTGAAACATATTCAAGGCAAGTTCTAGACCATTTGTACGGGTACTTGGACTTGAAACAAAATATATCACCCCTCACTCAACTAGATTGTTAAAGATGATAGAGTTGAGGGCCCACAACGACCACATTCAAGATTCAAAATCACTATGGTTTGATTAAACCACTTGATGATTGCCTAAATCAACACAAGAGTCACAAAGTCACTAACTAGAGCTATTTCTTTCAAAAACCTTGTTTCTAACCATAAGCACGTAGTTAAGTGTGTTGGTACCAAGTGAAGCATGTTTGACTCTTCGAGCATGACTTAATTAGGCCTTTTTATTCATTACTACTACTATTATTACCTAAATACCAAAAACAGATTCAGTCCCTTAAGAAGGTTATCACACCATCCATCGTTGGAAAGAGTCACCCGGTTCACACAAAAACTACCTTTGGAAATAACTGTGGCATTAAGAAAACCAAATGCTTATTATCCACTAAAACATAAAAAGAACCTGCTAATTCGAAAAGAAGTTACTAAGTAGAAAATAAGCTACTAAATTAAACACTAACTAGTAAGAGAAACAAATATAAAGAAGCTACAAGTAAAAACTATCGAAAGCAATACGAATATACATAATGAGAGAAGATATATACATAATGAGAGAAGAAAAGAGAGAATATATACAAACTAAGGAAAAAGAAGAAAATACTTTCAGTTATTACAAACCAATTGTCTCAGAATCATCAAATCAGATCAAATAAACTCCACCCCGAATAAAAGTAAGCATTGTCCCCAATGCTTAGCAAAATAAGAGTGAAGGAAGGGTAAGAGAGAAGAAAACTCCCTATGGATCCTTGGCCACCTCTGTGTCTGCAGCAGCGTCACCGACCTCAGTCTCATCCAACTGGATCTCATCATCCTCAACTCTATGAGTGACTGGGTTGGTGAACATCTAACACACTGCCTCGGCAGTGTCAGCAACAAGGTCTGGCTCCTCAGACTGGCCAGCTGGTACTGAAGGTGCAACAGGATCTGGACCCGAATGGTGTGGGTCAATCAACATTTCAAAGGGAATGACTCCGACTGCTGCAAGCTTGGTAACCTATCTCCGGATCTTGTCCACTGACTTCTTGGAGGCGTGAGACTTTCTCATCCTTTTCACTTCCTTGTCCAGCTCTTTTATCATTGACCCATGCCGCACCAATGTAGCCATAATCATGTTCTGGTTCTCCAGGAGCTTCTTCAATGTTTCTTCCATTGTTGGGGGCATCTGAGGTGCCAGAATGGAGGATTGTACTGCAACAACACTGGATATGTAAGACAACTTTGCAGTAGCTATCTGCATCCAGCTGTTGAGGCTCGCTAATGTCTAGGAGACTCGCAACGCAGAGAGTGGAGCATTAGGCATCGACACTAGCTTCAAAGCTGAGGTGGAACCTGTAATAGGGGTTGCTAAAGGCACTGAGGCTGGAGGTGGAGGCATAGCTGCTGCACTAGCTGAAGGCTCGGCTGAAGTAGATGGAATGTCAATTGTCTCTGCAACTACCATCGATGGCTCATCATACTGGCCTGTGGTGGTAGACGGCTGACCCTTTCTCTTAGGGTTGTGTGCATCCATCAACGAGTACCATGAGAAGGGCTTCTTCGCCCGCGCCTTCGTATCAAAATCTCTCGGCTCCACCCTCACATCCGTAAAATTCTCTGGAATGGTGTTGGGATATGGGTAGGATGTGTCAGCTTACCTGGCGACCACGGAGATGTTGGCCGAAATCACGACACCTACATTGATTGGGTACCCGGCCATGATAGAAGCCACATTTCTCATTGCGACCGCAATTCAGACATCACCAATATGACAACTCTCTGATGACAGAGAGTTGGCTGTTTTGCAGCCGCAACCAGTTTTCAGCGGTCTAGATAAATAGTCTTGCGGCCGCACTTGAGAGTCACCAAAATGATAACTCTCTGATCACAGAGATTAGGTTGTTCTGAGGCCGCAATGGGATTTTTGCGGTACACATAGTTTTCATTGCGGCCACAGTACCATGCCTTACTATAGTTCCCTAGACCTTAACTTCTGCGGACCGCAAAATTTCTTGTGCGGCCGTAGATTCCAACAATTACGAACAAATGGTCGTTTTTCACCTAGGGCTTGAAAAGTTTGCACAATTTTGATGTGAAAACAACATTTAAGCACGGAAATCAATTTACCCATTCCCCTTAGAGCAGTTACCAGTCTATCTACTACATATTTATCCCACATGGTTGTTCAAATAGAATCAATCAAACAAATGGTCCAAAATTTCACTAAAAATCTAAAAATTAAAAGAAATTAATCAAGATGATGATGCATACCAGATGTGAATGAGTGCAAGAGATGAGTGATCAACAATTGTTAGGCTTGTAAGCAGATAATGTAACAAGAAATTTCAATTTAGTGCAATTTGTGAGCTCAGAAAGGGAAAAAGGGAACAATTCCCTAGCCTCTTCTATTTATAGTGAACGGGTCTTGTAAGAGAAGGGGGCTTGAGTGAGGCCGAAAAATTTCAATTGCGGTCTGCACTCTATTACCTGAGGGCCCTATTTCCTTGGCGTTTTGCGGTCCACAGAAGTGGGTGTGCGGCTGCAAGTTTTGTTGCGGACCACAAAATTTGGCTTGCAGACGCAGATTGGCCATTTCTCTGTCGGACCAACTTCAGATAGTTGACATTTTCCACCTTCAACTTGTGTGGTCCACAGTGTAATTTTGTGGCCGCAGAGCACCTTTTGTTGTAGCAACCATAATTGTGCGGTCCGCACAATACAATTGCGGTCCACACTTATTCCCCCACTTAACCAAAATTCTGGGTACAACTCCTGTAAAGTACACTCATCCCTGCAACACACTTCAAATCCAGTTAGTACAAAAATAACACCTAACTACAAAAGAAGAAAATAAAATAAAAACAAACATGGGTTGCTTCCCAAGAAGCACCCGATTTAACATCGCGGCACGACACATAGTACCGTCATTTGAAATGAATCACTGCCACAATGTGGACATCACCAACCTTTCCCAAATAATGCTTCACCCGGTGACCATTGACTCGGAATACCTCATTGTTTTTGTTCTTCAAGTCGAATGCACCAAAAGGTATCACACCCACAATTTCAAAGGGACCACTCCATTTAGATTTCAGCTTTCCGGGAAACATCCTCAACCCTGAGTTGAACAACAAAACAAGATCTCCCACCTTGAACTATTTGTTCCAAATGTATCTGTCATGAAGGTACTTCATCCTCTCTTTGTACAAGGAAGAACTTGTATAGGCATGGTAATAGAACTCATCCAATTCATTCAAATGTGCAATCCTCAAGTTAGCGCCTGCATCCCAGTCAAGATTCAACTTCTTTAGAGCCTACATGGCTTTGTGCTCAAGTTACACAGGAATATGACAAGATTTTCCGAACATCAACCGGTATGGAGACATTCTGATAGGAGTTTTAAAAGCAGTCTGATAAGCCCATAATGCATCATCAAGCTTCTTTGACCAATCCGTCCGGTTAGCATTCACTGTTTTGGATAAAATACTCTTTATCTCCCGGTTGGAGACTTTCACTTGACTGCTAGCTTATGGATGATAGGGAGTCGTAACTTTATGAGTAACACCATACTTGCTAAGTAAAGTGTCAAAAGCCTTGTTGCAAAAATGCGACCCTCCATCACTTATGATAGCCCGCGGAGTACCAAACCTTGTAAAAATATTCTTCTTCAAGAATACCACCACACTTCTCGCTTTATTGTTGGGTAGAGCAATGGCCTCGACCTATTTAGACACATAATCAACCGCGACCAGATGTAAGTGTTTTCACAAGAACTCACAAAAGGACCCATGAAGTCAATACCCCACACATCAAAAATATCAATTTACAAAATGGTAGTGAGAGGCATTTCATTCTTCTTCGAGATACCATCGGCCCGTTGGAATTCATCACATCGTTTTACCACATCACTAGCATCTTTGTAAAGAGTGGGCCAATAGAAACCGCAACTTAGAACTTTGGCTACCGTTTTTGCCCCACCATGGTGACCACCATATGACG
This sequence comes from Nicotiana tabacum, assembly GCF_000715075.1. Taxonomy (NCBI): domain Eukaryota; kingdom Viridiplantae; phylum Streptophyta; class Magnoliopsida; order Solanales; family Solanaceae; genus Nicotiana; species Nicotiana tabacum. The sequence goes on from NC_134094.1 coordinate 2,225,719, forward strand.
AAATATGACAAGACCTAAGAATATCACTTTGTTCTTCTTTTGGTACACATCTTCTAATTACCCCATCCGTGCAGATCCGGAAAAGGTATGTCTCATCCCAATAATAATCTTGAGAATCCCGTTTGAGCTTCTTCCTTTTATTTGAAGAGAACTCATCCGGGATGATTCCACACACAATGGAGTTTGCTAGATACGCGAACCATGGCACCTCCTTCATTAAAATAGATAAGAGTTGCTCATCGGGGAAGGAGTCATTGATCTCAAGGCCATCATGCGTCCTCGCCTCCTCCTCTAAATGAGACAAGTGGTTTGCCACTTGATTTTCAGTCCCTTTTCGATCTTGGATGTCAATATCAAACTCTTGCAACAATAGCACCCATCTCATCAACCGAGCTTTTGAATCTTTCTTGCTCATAAGATAACGAAGTGCCGCATGATCTGTATGCCCAATAATCTTTGCACCCATAAAGTACGGGCAGAACTTCTCAATTATAAACACAATGGCAAGGAGCTCTTTCTCCGTAACGGTATAGTTGACTTGGGAACTATTCATGGTCTTACTAGCATAGTTGACCGGATAAAAAATCTTGTTGATGCGTTGCCGCAAAACAGCCCCAACCACTACATCGCTAGCATCGCACATGAACTCATAAAGGATACTCCAAGTAGGAGCGGTGATAATGGGAGTGGTTGTCAACTTGAACTTTAGCAATTCAAAGGCTCTCATGCAATCATCATTGAAGTTAATTTTTGCATCTTTCTCTAAGAGCTTGCACAACGGGTTCGCCACTTTAGAGAAATCCTTTATGAAGCGTCGGTAAAACCCTGCGTGACCTAAGAAACTCCACACGCCTTTCACCGAAGTCGGAGGTGGAAGTTTAGAAATCACCCAAATCTTTGCCTTGTCGACTTCTATGCCATTCTTTGAGATCTTGTGTCCAAGGACAATGCCTTCCTCGACCATGAAATGACACTTCTCCAATTTAGCACTAAGTTTGTTTCTTCACATCTTGCCAATAATTTATCTAAATTTACCAAGCTATCATCAAAGGAACCCCCGACCACCGAGAAGTCATCTATGAAAACTTCAAGGTAGTCCTCTACCATGTCCGTGAAGATCACCATCATACTCCTTTGAAAAGTCGCTGGTGCATTACATAAACCAAATGGCATCCGCTTGAAGACGAAAGTACCATAGGGATATGTAAAAGTTATTTTCTTTTGGTCCTCTAGTGAAAGCATGACCGGCTAATCTATCAAGCATTTGATCTAAGAAAGGAAGTGGGAAATGATCCTTCCTAGTGACTTTGTTGAGCTTGCGATAGTCCATATACACTCTCCAACTGGTCACCGTTCTTGTAGGAATCAACTCATTCTTGTCATTGGTGACCACCGTCATGCCCCCTTTCTTGGGACACATTGAACCGGAGAAGTCCACGAACTATCGGAAATGGGGTAGACAACCCCGGCATCCAACCACTTGATAATCTTCTTTTTGACCACGTCTTGCATAGCCTCATTGAGTCTCCTTTGATGTTCAATATATAGTTTGGCATCTTCCTCCAAGTTAGTCTTGTGCATGCAAAATGCGGGGCTTATTCCCCGAATATCCGTCAAAGTCCACCCAATAGCCTTCTTCCTCTTGTGGAGCACCGCCAATGTAGAGTCAACCTGCACGTTAGTCAAAAAAGAGGAAAGAATAACTGGTAAAGTAGAACAAGGGCCAAGAAATTCATACCGAAGATGGGGAGGAAATGGCTTCAACTCCAATGTAGGAGGCTCTTCAATTGAAGGCTTTGTAGGAGGAATTTTCCTATTTTCAAGATCCAAGGAAAGTTTCCGAGGTGCATAGTTGTACGACCCCATCCCTTGCAAAGAGTTCACACATTCCATGAAGCTATCCATATAGTCATCATCAAAGTTGAGCAAGACGGCCTCCAACATATCACCCACATTAATTGTGGCACTTGTGTCATCAACAATCACATCGGTCACCAAGTCCATGAAAGAACACATTATATTGCTATTTGGTTGTCGCATTGATTTGAACACGTGAAATACCATATTTTCATCACCCACCCGTAAAGTGAGTTCTCCGGCTTCCACATCAACAAGAGCCTTCCCCGTAGCAAGGAAAGGTCTTCCAAGAATAATCGGCACATCATAGCCCATTTCACAATCAAGAATGACAAAATTCACCGGAAGAATGAATTTATCAACACGAACCAATACATCTTCAATCACTCCCAACGGTCTATTCATGGTACGATTGACCATTTGTAATCTCATAGATGTGGGTCTTGTTGCCCAATTCCCAAAGTCTTGAAAACCGAATAGGGTATCAAATTGATACTTGCCCCAAGATCACAAAGAGCTTTAGAAAATTCGGCACTTCCAATGGTACAAGGGATTGTGAAAGCACCGGGGTCTTCTAATTTAGGATCCATTGAATGCACAATTGCACTCACTTGATGAATGACTTTCATAGTTTCAAAATTCATCGACCGCTTCTTTGTCACCAAATCCTTCATAAACTTTGCATAACTGAGCATTTGTTCCAAAGCTTAAGCTAATGGAACATTGATCGAGAGACACTTCATCATGTCAATGAACTTTTTGAATTGATTCTCGCCATTTTGCTTGGCAAGCCTTTGAGGATATGGAGGAGGATACTTAGGCAATGAGGCCTTAGCTTTTTGCACTACCGGTTTTGGTATGTCAATAATGTGATCCCTAGATGGGTTCACTTCCTCTTGCGTCTCTTCCACATTGTCATCAATATCAATCCGAACTTCATCATTTGATTGCATCACACTGCTCGGGGTCTCTTCTTCTTGTACTACTTGCTCATCATCCACAAGTTGCCTTTGGCTTGAGGTGGGTGCATTCTCACCTTTTCCACTTCTTGTAGTAACGGCCATGGCATGTCCCGTGTTGTTCCCACCCTTTGGGTTCACCACCATGTCACTTGGTAGTGCTCCATTAGGACGAGAATTTAGAGCTTGAGATATTTTCCCCATTTGCACTTCTAAGTTGCGGATCGATGTGTTGTGTGAGGCAAGTTGGGCATCAGAATCGTCATTCTTCTCCATCATTTGCTTGAACATGTTCTCAATACGTCCCATTTCATTGTTGGAAGAACTAGGACCATGGGAAGGATAAGGAGGCGGGTTTCTTAGTTGTTGATACATTGGGGGCCTTTGAAAACCCGACCGCTGATTGTCTTGATTGTTACCTCCCCAATTGTCTTGGTTATTGTTATTATGCCAATTTCATTGATTATTTCCACCACTCCAATTTTCTTAATTATTGTTGTTATTCCAATTGCTTTGATTGTTTCCACTACTCCAATTACATTGGTTGTGAGAATTCCAATTTCCTTGATTGTTTTGAGGTCACAATTGTTGTTGGCTTGGGCCTTGGAAGTTGTATCTTTGCCCTTGAAAGTTGTTCACATATTGGACCTCTTCTTCTTGGTCATTATAAGAGTCATCTTGATCAAACCCACTATCTTCTTGCATAAAATTGTCCAACTATTTGTTGCACTTGTGGACCCTTTGTTCTCCGTTTGTTCACCATCATGTATACCATTTTCATTGCATTGACTTGCCTCGGGTTTTGCACTTGTTGAAGTTGAGCCTTTGCCAACTGGCTTATGGTGGTAGTCAATTTGGATATGGCTTGCCCATGGTCATGCAATTCTTATGAAGGTGAACCACATTGGGATCACCTTGTGGAACATTAGCCTGGGATTGCCACGCCGATGAAGTATCCGCCATTTCATCCAAAATATCACACGCCTCCGCGTAAGGCGTAGTCATGAAGTTCCCATTGGCAAGTTGATTCACTACACTGTTGGTTGTGTTGATCCCCCGATATAAATTTTATTGAATCATGTTCGTCGTCATATCGTTGTTGGGACATTCTTTAACCATTATTCTATGTTGTTCCCATATCTCGTGTAGTGGTTCATTGGGCTCTTGCTTGAATGCTAGAATTTCATCCCGAAGTATAGCTATGTGCCCGGGAGAGAAGTACTTAGAAATAAATTTCTCTGCCAATTCATCCCAAGTATGAATGAAATGGTTTGACAAATGTTCCAACCAATCTAAAGCTTTCCCCCGTAGAGAGAAGGCAAAAGGCCTTAGCCTCAAAGCATCCTCGGATACATTTATTTGTTTACTCCCCCAACACGTATCCACAAACCCTTTCAAGTGTTTGTATGCATTTTGACCCGGAGCACCGGTGAAGAACCCCCGTTGCTCAAGCAAGGTGAGCATCATGTTGGTTATTTGAAAGTTGCCCGCCCTAATACGGGGAGGGACTATTGCACTTGCATATCCTTCATTCGGAAACACCCGGTGTGGATCCACTCGTGGTGGAGGTGGGGGTGGAGCGGGCACATTGTCATGAGGCACTCAGCCTCGTCTATTGGCTTGAGATTCAAGAGGAACCTCATCCATTTGATCATCCTCAATGTCCACACCCCCTAAAGCAATGTTTCCGAGCTCGTTGTTTGCCATGGTTACATCTATAATTCCCCAACACGTTATTAACATGGAAGGAAAAGAAGATATTCCAAAAATACACTCAAATATATAGCTAACACCATTTTAACTCCCCGGCAACGGCGCCAAAAATTGACCTCTCGCGCACAATGCACACCTCAATACAAGGTATGAATCGGTCGATTGCAATTATAGTAACCCAACAAAGAGTTGGGATCGAATCCACATGGATTTAGATGAGAGCTAGGAGTATATATTCTAGAGTGTGAATTTGAACTATTTTAATTTGTACTTCCATAAATTGGTGTTGTTTCTATTTCTATTTTAAAACTAGAGATTGTAAAGTAAAGGAATAAGACTAGAGTAATTGTTTTTTTGTTATTTTTCAAGTTTGTAAAAAGCATAGGGCTATGACCATCACCTAGGTATTCGCCTAATGGGATATAAACCTTAATGCTTAATTTGTTGATCGGGATGTATTATAGCTATAAACTCTCAATTACCCACTCAAAACCTCTCGGCCAGAGAGTGATTTTACCCAATTTGGCTTTTTCAAGTCCAAATGAGTATCACACAAAACGGTTGATAATAGCTCAAGTCGGGATATTACTATCTCTAGGTTGAACCCTTTAATTGGGTTGATCAATCTCTCGATTGACCCAATTTCTTGTTAGCCAAGTATTCCTAGACTAAGTCATTCTTTCTCAAGTAGAGACTAAGTCAAATATGCATGAAATAATATTTGTAACCATTAATTCCACAAATTAAAGTATGAACAAGGCTAAATAATAAATACTCAATCATAAACAAGCACTAAATTAGATACCCATAAGGTTTACACACTAGGGTTGGGTCACAACCCTAGTAAAAGCCTAGCTACTCATGCTTGAAATTGAAGAAATAGAAGAAGAAATATTAACTAAACTCATATTGTAAAGTTAAAATGATAAAATCTATAGTAAAATACTCCAAAATATAGAAAACTTCCAAAAGAGGCAAAGAAAAATGACTACATGACTTGCTAATGTCAAAAGTTGACCTAATTTTGTGAAACTCGTCTATTTATACAAGGCTGGAAATTTAGGACAAAAATGCCCTTCGGGAGGTTCTACGGCCGCACAATTCCATGTGCGGTCCGCAGAATTCTTCATCATGCAAGAGTTGGGATTCTGCGGTCGCGCAATTCTCAACTGCGACCGCGATGCAATGTTTCTGTGGTCCGCATATTTATAACTGCAGCAGCAATCTGGTCTTCTGCGCTCCGCATCTTTACTTTTGCAGTCGCAATGCACTTCTTCCGCGATCGTACAATTCTTGTGCGGTCCGCAATTTTGAGGGACTTGGACTTTGAAAATTTGCAAGCCTTTGAATTTGATCTCCAGCTCATCATTTGCAGCCGCACAATATTTGTGCGGTCCGCAGTTTGCGAGAAAGCCTGCTGAGATTTTCTTCATTGTTTGCAGTCGCATATAATTTTGCGGTTCCCACTTTGTGAGTTTTTGTTCCTTTTATTGCTTTGTGTTTAGATTACTCCTTTTTGAGTCGTATTTCATCTTAGGAGTCCAACTTCCAATATTCCTGTAATTTTTCACATTTCATCAGTTTTGGGAACACCATTTAACGCTTTTAGACTAAAATAAAAGCTAAAAGGTGCTAATAAGTAGTCAAAATCTCCACTTATCAGGTCATGGCGAAGCAATGACTATTTTTCCTTAGGTCGTTTCTGATGGAACGGCAAAATTTTAGGTGATTCGGGTCTAGTAGCTCTATGCATGTAGAAAATGTGGGCTATAACATATGAAAATCTGTGAATCGGGCGGAATTTCCATTTTTTATGGCCCTAAAATACCAAAAAAGAGGAACGATCATGGCAAAGCGATGACTATTGTTCCTTAGGTCATTTTTGATTGGCCGGCAAAATTTTAGGTGATTCGGGTCTGGTCAGCCAGATGAATGCAGATGGCGTGGGCTATAGCACATGAAAATCTGGGAATCGGGTAGAATTCCAATTTTATGTCCCTAAAATACCAAAAACGAAAAACACTCATGGTGAAGCAATGACTATTATTCCTTAGGTCATTTTTTATGGGCCAAAATATTTTTAGGAGATTCGGGTCTTATCACCCGGATGCATGCAGATGGCATGGGCTATAGCACACGAAAATCTAAAAAATCGGACGGAATTCCAATTTTATGGCCCTAAAACGGCAAAAACTGAGAAACGATCATGAAAAAGTGATGACTATTGTTCTTAGGTCATTTTTTATGGGTCGACAAAATTTTAAGCGATTAGGGTCCGGTCGCCCGAATGCATGCAGATGGCGTGAGCAATAATACACAAAAATTTGACGAATAGACAAAATTTTAGTTTTATGACTCTAAAACGCCAAAATATGAGGAAAAGTCATGGCGAGGCGATGATTATGGATCTTAGGTCATTTTTATGAGCCTGTAAAATTTTAGGTGATTCGTGTCCGGCCGCTCGGATGCATGTAGATGGCGTGGACTATATAGCATACGAATATCTAGAAATCGGGCGGAATTTCAGTTTTATAGCCCTAAAATGCCAAAAATGAGGAACGGTCTTGGTGAAGCGATAACTATTATTTCTTAGGTTATTTTTTATGGCCCGACAAAATTTTAGGTGATTCGGGTCCCGTCGCCCGGATGCATGCACATGGCATGGCCTATAACGCCAAAAAATAATGAACGTTCATGGCAAAGCGATGACTATTATTCCTTAGGTCATATTTTATGGCCGATAATTATAGGCGATTCGGGGCTGGTCGCCCGGATGCATGTAGATGGCGTGAGTTATAGCACACGAAAATTAAGAAATCAGGCGGAATTCCAGATTTATGGCCCTAAAATGTCAAACAATGAGGAATGGTCATGGTGAAGCGATGACTTAGGTCATTTTTGGTGGACCGACAAAATTTTAGGTGATTCAGTTCCGGTCGCGCGGATGCTTGCAGATGGCGTGGACTACATGGGACCAAAATATTTAGGCGATTTAGAGCATGCTGCCCTAAATCAGGAAGATATCGTGGACATTAGCACACGAAAAATTAAAAGTCGCCATGAATTAATGTTTTATGGCTCGAAAGTGCTAAAAATAGGGAATGGTCATGGGAAACAATGACTGTTGTTCATTTGGTCGTCTCTGATGTGCCCATAAAATTTTAGGCGATTCGCAACCCGTCGCTCGAATTCATGAAGATAGCGTGGACATTAGCACATGAATAATTAGAAATCATCTTGAATTCCTGTTTTATGGCCCTTAAACGCCAAAAAATAAGGAACAATCATAACGAAGCGATAACTATTGTTCATTAAGCCGTTTCTGATAGGCCCATAAGCGATTCGGAGCCCGTTGCCCGAATCCATCAAAATTGCATGGACATTAGCACACGTAAAATTGAAAATCTTCCTGAATTCTTGTTTTATGGACCTAAAACGCTTAAAAAGAGGAATGGTGACGGTGATTAGGTTATTTTTATGGCCCATAAATATTTGCGAATCGGAGACTAGAGTCCGATTTCATGAAGATGGCGTGGACATTAGCACACAAAAAATTAAAAATCGTCGTGGATTCCTATTTTATGGCCCTAAAACGCCAAAAACAAGGAACATTCATGACGTAGCGATAACTATTTTTCATTAGATCGTTTCTGATGGACCCAAAACATTTAGGTGATTCGAAGCGTGTCGCCCTAATTCATGAAGATGGCAAGGATATTAGCACACGTAAAATTAAAAATTATCCCGAATTCCTATTTTAGAGCCCTAAAATGCCAAAAAGCAAGGATATGTCATAGCAAAGTAATGACTATTATTCAGTAGGTCGTTTCTGATGGGCCTACAAATATTTGTGATTCGGAGATCGTCGCCCGAATTTATAAAGATAGCATGGACATTAACACACGAAAAATTAAAAATCGTCGTGAATTATGTTTTATGGCCCCCAAAATAGGAACAGTGACGACAAACCATTGATTATTTTTCATTAGGTCGTTTATGTTGGGCCCAAAATATTTAGGCGATTCAGAGCCCGTCACCCTAATCCATGAAGATGGTATGGATATTAGCACACAAAAAATTAGAAAACGTCCTGAATTGCTATTTTATGGCCCTAAAATGCTAATAAAGAACAGTCACGGTGAAGCAATAACTGTTGTTCATTAGGTCGTTTCTGATGGGCCCACAAAATTTTAGGCGCTTCGCAACCCGTCACTCAAATTCATGAAGATAGCGTGGACATTAACACACAAATAACTGGAATTCATCTTGAATTCCTGTTTTAAGGCCATAAAATGCCAAAAAATAAGGAACAGTCATGGAGAAGTGATGACTATTGTTCATTTGGCCGTTTCTAATAGGCTTATAAAATTTTAGGCGATTCGGAGCCGCTACCCGAGTTCATCAAGATTGCGTGGACATTAGCGCACGTAAAATTAGAAACCGTTCTGAATTCCTGTTTTATGGCTCTTAAACGCCAAAAAATAAGGAGCGATCATGACAAATTGATGATTATTGTTCATTAGGTCGTTTCTGATGGGCCCACAAAATTTTAGGCGATTCGGAGCCCATCGCCCGAGTTCATAAAGATGGTGTGGATATTAGCACACGAAAAGAAATCGTCTTGAATTCCTATTTTATGGCCATAAAACGCCAAAAATGAGGTACAATCATAGCGAAGCAATGACTATTTTCTCTTAGGTCGTTTCTTATGGGCCCAAAAAATTAGGCGATTCGAAGCCCTTCGACAGAATTTATGAAAATGGCGTGGACATTTAGCCCATGAAAAAATTAAAAATCATCTTAAATTCCTATTTTAGGGACCTTTATAAGAAATGATCTTGGTAATAACTGATAAGCAATTAACCGGAGATCACTTAAGCGATCATAAATAATACATGGATGATTTTTGCATAACACATAAGCGATTTATGATTTTACCAGTATCTCTCACTTTATAAAAAAGTTGAAAGTTACTCCGGATAAATCATGTCCTTAATAAATTAATAGAAGTCTTGCTTCAACAAGAAAAAAAAAGAGCAGATCCAAGAATACATATAAGAGGATTTAGAAAAAATATTAGGACGTCACATATAAGCTTTAAAAACTGAGGAAAAGTAAATTTTGAACCAAAATCTTCTCTTAGGTTAAGGAGATTCAATATTTTATATATTACCAAAAGAATGTGTTTTTCTCCTAATTGCGTAGTATAATTTTGAAATGGGGTGTCAATGCCAACAAACCAACAATTAGGTGCATTTATTCTGCAGTCTTGAACGAGCTAGTACTCAGTTTGATTGTAAAGTCGTACTGATTAATAATGTTTTTAATAGTAAACTACTATTTTCCTTCTTCATTTATAACTGCACTAATTATAGTAGGTTACAAATTAACATATGCAGTTATCAGTTGAAAAAGCTTTAAAGCCAAACGTAGACAGTGGGTAGCCTGATCAAAATGACATGCTTCAAAATAAAGAAAAAAAAGTGATTTGTTAAAAGAGGTATAATATGGATGTTGTGTTTTAATAAAAGGAGGTAAAAGGATCAAGAGTGAAAATAATAGGAAGAAAAAAATGAATAGGGCCCAACCGGGTTCGAACCGGTGACCTCTTGATCTGCAGTCAAATGCTCTACCACTGAGCTATGGACCCTGAATGGTTGAGTAAAGCTGTTTTACTTAATTTATCAGCTTTAGCAAAAGAATTTGGCAAGAGTCAGAATTTTCAACTTTTAAAGTTTCCTAACCATCTTTTCCCCATAAATTAAAATTCAACGCAAAAATAATTTTCAAAAATGAAAAATAGAGTAGTGACATATTTACACCACAGCAAGAGACCTAATTTTCTATGATGATGTCAAAATTTGCACTTGATTTTATCCATTTAGTAAAATTGTCGGCTTACGAATATAACTTTGGTCCTTCTAGTGACGTCAGAAGTCGTTTTGACATAATATTTTATCTTTTTGTAGTTTTACTTATTAGGTCATTAATAAATAAATAAATAATATATATCTCTACTAGCTACAAAATTTAAATACAAGAAAGAAAAAAGAGATTTTCATATATGACATGACACCAGAAGATAAGCTTTACATACTAACAAACAAGGAGAAATGTTCAAATAAGCTAACTTGTATTGTTTGAATTTGACATGGACAAGTAAACTTATTCAACGACTTGTTCCAATGTTAAAGAGGACAGTTCAACCATTCTAGTTGCTACTTTCCAACTACTTCCTAAATATAACTCTGAATAATTGTCTTTCTGTACTCTTTATTCAATTATTATTCCACACTAAAAAGGTCAATCCGATGCACAAAGTTCACGCAAGGTCCGGGGAAAGGCCGCACCCCAAAGGGTGTAATGTAGGCAGCCTACCCTGATACAAGCATCACTGGCTGATTTCACGGCTTGAACCTGTAACTTATAGGTCACATAAAAACAACTCAAATGTTGCTCGAGGGCTCCCTTTCCAACTATTATTCTACACTCATATTCATTCTTCACTTCTAAACAATTGCTCATTTCTAGAACCTTGAGAAAGATACATATCTCACTGACCTAAGGATTTGGTATTTTGAAAGTCAATAACAACAACATACTCATACTCAGTGAAATTCCACAAATAAATCTAGGGAGGATAGTGTGTATGCAAATTTTACCCCTACTTTATGATACCGTACAATAACGACTGCAGTACACATTATTAGTCTGTGACTGTAAATGCAGTTCTAGATAATGATCTCCAATGTCCACTTACAATGTGAACATAAGAAAATGCCGCTATAAATATCTCATATCCCAAGTATGAAATTGGTGAATAATGCACCCGTCCCTTGACTGTTCTTCATTTAAATACCAGGCTTTTCTATGCAACACGGTTTGAATCCATAACGTATGCATAACTCACACATTTTTCTATGCAACACGGTTTGAATCCATGACGTATGCATAACTCACACATCAAACACTGCTCTTTGTATCATCTTTCAAGAACAACTTGTATTAGGGCCAATTTGCTAAATAAGTTTTGAATAAAAAACCAAAAAAGACAGATAACCATATCCAGAACACAAAACAAAAGAGAACTGGTTTTACTTTACTTTTATATATGCAAAAGCCTGCTATAATACAAAACGGTTTGTAACATTAGTCTGCAAAGGAAATCACAGCTCCTTTACATCACATATATTGCCTATACACATATCATATAATTGCCTATCTATAGTAGCACCTTCAATTGAACAAACTATTCAGTATATTTTTCTCTGCAAAAATGTCCAGGAGAGAGATGGCCTGCAAAACCAAACAATACAATTTTTTCATGTTAAAACAAAGGTCTATGCTTCTATACATGGAGACCATAAACTCTCTATCTATTATAATTTTAAAAAAAAAATTGGTTTTCAAGAAAATAATAGTCACCTCTGGAATGTTTAATTCAAGGCGGAACTTAGGACCGTCGTAATGGTGAAGGATTGGCCTGAATGAGTCCTCTTCAAGTGGTTCACAAATTTTCCTTGTCACAACGCGCACCTATACGCAAATAGACGAAAGTAAGCAAGTCTTAATACATAAACCAGGAACCTTATTCAGTCTGATTTCAATTCATTTTTCAGTTAATTAATCACAAATATATTCATCCTTAATCTGGTAAATGAAATAAATATGATAGGATGAGAGAGAGATTATCCTTATGGTAGGAGTCAGTTGCTGAGCCAGAAATTCTAATAAGGGAATTTGAAAAAATGCGAGATGTCACACCCGAGATTTAAACCTATGACCTAAAGCAATTCTTAGACCACATTTGCCACTATATTAAAATATTTCCTTATATCAAGGAGATTCAACAATTTATATATATGCAAAAAAGTTGTTATGTTTTTGTCTAGTTTTGTCCCTACCATTCGAATATCTAATGAAATTCTGCACAAAAAGCTAATAGCATTTGTTAACTCTTCTTACTTGAGCAGGAAAGCGCGATTCACCAGGGTTCTTCTTGTCCTCCCACGCTGTAGGATCAATATTGGACCCACCAAAGCTCGCAGCCTATACAATCAATTCATGTACTCGTTAAATAGCAACGCAAAAAAAGGGAAAAGATCTTAACACTGCAAGATTGAGAGATTTACAATAAAGACACAAACCTCAAATATCCCATGAAGCTGGTGGGTTGAGTAGTTGTAGAGGAAAAGAGGCAAGCCGGGTGTTATTTGGCGAACTGAATCCCTGTAACGAGGCGGCAAGCCTGAAATATAGTAGGAGCAGATATAAGAAAAACATCAATTCTTACCTTCTTTTTATTGTGCGGGCTGATGAATAACTAGAATTGTGGAACTACGCAGATACATTGGATCAATCAACGACAGCTCAATCTCAAATTAGTCGGTGTTGACTATATAATCCTTGTATTCAGACCATAAACAGTATTTGGAGAATTCATCTTAGTTAAAACTATTTTTATGCTGGCGAATTTGAGACCAGCTTTATTTTGCACTACTCATATTCTTTAACCGGGAATACAAGCCGTGGGAGTTTGAAATGTGTCCTTTACTACTTCACGTGTTCGATCACTACAAACCAATATTACCAGATTAAAGGAAACCTAAATCATTCTATTTCTCTAGAGAAACAGAACATCAAGAACTTCAGAAACATTCCTATGTTCAATTATCTACTGAAAACATCATAGTAGAAATGCAAGCTATAATTATCAAGACACAAATTTGCTATCAAACAATTTCAATAACAGAATACAGAGAAATTGAATCTGACCAAAAACTGCTTCATTAACTCTTCAATAATCTACATCAATTTGCTACTAAGCATACCTATTAAAACTAGGAAACTCAATCAATATATCAATTAATCAACTATGCCTCAATCTCAAAAACAGTTTGTCAGCTATATGCAGTGGCGGAGCCACATAGCTCCAAGCTTCGCCGAAAAAATACACTATTTAGAAAGGTAAAAAATAGTATTTTTAATGTATATATACTATGTATTGAATCCCCTTGAACTTTTTGTGTATTTATTTTTAAAAATTTTGACCCCCGCTTAATAAAAATTCTGGCTCGGCTACCGGCGATGTAGGTCATATGTATCAGTACAGCCAAACTTAATTGCAGCTATTTGCAAAAATCACAACTTTAAACTACAACATCCAACTGAGAGAAAAACAATGCAGAAAAATCAAGAAATAAAAGCAAAAAAATAAAATAAAATAAAATAAAATATGAGAATAGAAATATAGAATACTAACCAAAGAGCTCCCTTTTGAGATTCTCATGCATAGTATCATTGTTGCAAACAAAAATATATCCACCAACTGTTTCATTTCTTGGTAATGACTCTGATGCTGGCAATGTCTTGAACCTCTTCTCTACACCAATATTCTTATTCTCATCCTTGTAATTACTCTCTCTATTAATCTTGTTATTATTTTTCTTGCCAAATTTATTTACAAAATAGCCATTTTCAACCTCATAACCAAATTTTCCACTTTTCTTCATAACCCCTTTTGAATTCAAAACAATATTGTTATTGTTATTGTTATTGTTATTTTCACTACTACCCTTACTACTACTACTGTAACTGAAATTCAAAGGGTTTGTGTAAACCCCTTTATTGCTAAAGAGATTGTAATCTGAATTGAGATTTTTTGTTGGAATATTAGAACTAATAACAGAATTTATAAGCTCACCACCAACTCTAATATCAAAGTTTCTTCTTTCTTCAGGCTTTTTTGATACATAATTGTTGCTCCAAATTGAATCATTTGAAGACAATTTTGCTAAGTTGGTTGTTTGTAAACGAAGCTTATCACTGAATTGATAGAAAGATGATTGAGAATTCTCCATTTTTGACACTTTTTGCCTATACCCCAAATGATATTTTTGTATAAAAATTCAATCTTGGAGTAAAAGATGAAGGCTTTTCTCAAATACCAAGAAGAGAAATTGTCTATAAAAAATTGAAATCTTGGAATAAAGGAGTGAACTTTAGAGACGAATGGTATGAGATGATAAAGAAGAGAAATTTTATAGTATAAAGATTGAATCTTGGTCTATGTAGGAGTGATTACTTTACTTACAGGGAGAATAAAATAGGGGGAGGTTGACGCGGTAGAGGAAATTTCGCAGAAATGGAATTGGGAAGAGAAAACTTAGTCGTGTTTTTTTCACACTAATCCAAGAATAAATATCGGGTGTAAGTATTAAGTAAGTTTTACTGTCAAAAAAATAAAAATGAAAACTTTAAAATATGTAATAATATTACTTTGGTCTTAAATGTATCATAATATTTATGAGATTATAAAAAAATAATTATCAATTAGGATAACACGAGAAATTTAAATTAAATTATTTTTAAATTTAAGAGGTTATTGTTCTCTTTTAAACATATTAGGAATGAAATTCTGTCACATAAGTCAAACGGACAGAGTACTCAGTATTATTTAATTATTATTAATTAATACAATTTTATACTTTGATTTAATCACCTAATCATATTAAACTAGTATAAATATATCATGTGCTTTACATAAATTATTATTACATAATTATCAATTGATATACATTATGTTGTAATTTTATTACTAATATTAATTAGTCTAAACACCTCATAAAATTTACTTTTTTGATAAATAAAAGGTCTTTAAATAAATAATATGGAATGAATAGTTCACTTTGGTGTGGGGTTATTTTAGGTGAGCTAATTAAAGAGTGGTGATGGCAAAAACGCGGTTTAGAGAGAAAAAGACACATTGAAGTTGAATTTTTCCCATCCTCAAAACAGAAAAAGGAAAGAAGAAAAAAATAGAAAAGGAAGATAAGAAAAGATAAAAATGTAGACGTCATATATTTATAGGTTTTAATTATAGACAACGAAAAATCGTATAAAGAATATTTACATTATATTATCAAGTCATTTTACTTGTTATAAATTATTTTTTTGATCATAAATTTCACCTTTTATGGTAGGTTACTTGTAAAGATTGTTTGAGTAATTTGATAGTGCAAGTATTAGAACTATAAGTATATATAAATTAAAGTTCTTGTTATTTAATGTATGCATAAGTAGTTGGAGTGTACCATATACCTATTTGTTAAATGTGAAGTAGTTCGACATTAAATTAAATGTGACAAGTTTTAATACTACGAGATTCAAATGATATTTTTCATATGTTATACACACTTTAATTTAAATCACAAGATTTAAAGTTTCGTTTAAAAGTTCGACATTAATACTACGAGGACTGTTTGTGGACTTGAAATTAGTGGCCTACTCTCCATTAATATGAACCCATATTTTTCTTTGACTTTTTGCACGTATGATGGATTTTTCTGGTTTTCAATCTCGCGTACGCATTGGGTAGACTAACTCGCATTCGCATCGAGAAATCTCGCTTTTGGTATAAAGTGCTCCTTTTCAAAGACGGCTCCATACTCAAAGCTAAAATTTGAGACCCTTAGTTAAAGATCAGAAAGTACTTACCGCTCCACCATATTAAATAGTTTGTCTTAAATCTAATGATTTTAAGTCATATACCAACAAAGTTAAAAAATTATTGCACTTCCAATGCAATTTAATTGATTGTAATAAATTATTATTCTATTTTTCAGATTGTCATTGGTGGCGAAGCCACATGGTTACAAGGGTGGTCAACTTACCACCTTATGTCGGAAAATTGTACTGTATATATAGGTAAAATATTATATTTTACAGGTACATAACACATATTGAACACCTTTTGTCGGGAACTTTTTTTCACTTATTTCAAATTTGAATACCCTCGGAAAAATTTCTAATTTCGCCACTGATTGTCATATTACATTTATTATGAACAATTACGTGTTATAGGTAAACTTTAACTTAAACTCTTAATCTATTTTTACGTGGTTGAAGAAGAACTGTTCAGTTAAACTAAAAAAGATGCGATTTTTCCAACGAAGCAGTTTAGTTCATCAATATACGCATTGGCGATATTAGTTAGGCAACTTATTTTTTTCCTTTGTTTTAGCAGTCATTTCACTTTTATTCTCATAGAAATAGCTAATTGGCGGACTCTCCAAATCCCAACTCAAATATTACATTAACTTTGTTTTCCCCTCCTTATTGTTCAATGTCTCTGTCATTTTATGTACTTTTTTTCCTATATATTTTCCCAATAGTGAGTTGAGTTAAAGAAAAACAGTCCCATAAGCAAAGTTTCTGTGTTTGAAAAAATGACTAGTATTACTGGTACTTGTTCTTCTGCTTTAATTTTGAAGCAGAGAGAATCAGGAACTTATTTGTTTCAATACAATGGGCTTAGAGCAATTGAAAGTATGCAAATGCCAGTGGAGTCTAATTCCTGGAAACCAAAAGGTACAGTAATTTTTTTTTCTATCCAGTTCTTGATTTGCCTGTATAAAAAATGAAACAAGAATATTTCTTGGCTTTGAATGTCCTTTTATTTATCCTTGCTATTTTTCTAAGAGTTTAAGTTATATGTACTGGATACACTAATAGTATAAAAATATATACAACTAGGTTATGTATAAGTAGTGGAGGAGCCACTGTTTTTAAGGGTATCAACAGTGGCGAAACCAGGATTTTCATTAACGGATGTCAAAATATATAAAAGTAAACATATGAAAAATCAAGGGAAGTTAAAATATATATATATATAAAATTTACCTACCTACATATTGCATTTTTCCCGTGTTCTTGCTATAAGGTGGCTCTGCCATTGGGCGTCAATATCGCCGGAAAATTACATTGTGTAGATAAGTAATTTGTTGAATATATATATATATATATATATATATATATATGTGTGTGTGTGTGTGTGTGTGTGTGTGTTAAATTCTCGACTTCGTGTGTATTTACGCCTTTATATTTTGACTTTGTTTAGTGAAAATTCTGGCTCCGTCACTACGTATAAGTTTTCTCTATGATACGCATTAATTGATAGTGTAAAAAATCTTTGAAGTGTCGATGTATATAATTTAAATCCTTCTTTAATTATATCTTGCTCCATAAGTTTTAGATGGTATTGCTATTTCCAATTTAAAATGTTGTGTTCTTTAAACATAGGCTTTGATGAGATGCTTAGCAAGTTAGCATTCAAGAAATCAGGAAATGGGAATGAATTTACAGCAGTTTCCGTTACATGGCATATGACATAGTTTAATGATTTATTGAGCTTCTATGGGATTACACTGGTTTTGTTGTTGTTGTTGTTGTTGTTGTTGAGCTTCTGTCCATTTTCCTTTTCCCTAGGTGTCTGGCACTATGATTTGAACTTCACAACTGTTGCAAGTTCATGTTTACTTAAGCTACATTATCAGCATGATCTTCTTATTAATGTGTATTTACTAGTTACAACTTACAAACTTTTGTTCTCAATGATGTATCAATTGAGTCGACCTTTTTGATCTTAAGTGTTCACGCTCTTAAATTTTTGTTACAGCGTTTCGAAAATTCTAAGAGCATGAACACTTACTTCTTATAGCGCTCTACATTATCAGCATTTCGAAAATTCTAATCCAATGAAATTCTTTAAAGCAGCTGTAAAATGTGGAAGAATCAAGGCCATGGCTTCAGCTCCCAAAAGAGAAAAGGACCCAAAGAAAAGGATTGTCATAAGTGGAATGGGCCTTGTTTCAGTCTTTGGAAGTGATATCGACAATTTCTATAATAAACTTCTCGAGGGACAGAGTGGAATCACTTTGATCGACAGATTTGATGCCTCAAATTACTCTGTTAGGTTTGCAGGACAGATTCGTGATTTCTCATCCGTAGGCTACATAGACGGGAAGAATGATCGTCGTCTAGATGATTGTTGGAGGTATTGTCTCGTTGCTGGCAAGAAAGCCCTTAATGATGCCAATCTTGGTCAAGAAGTTCTTGAAACTGTGAGTCTCAATTGCTTCAAACTTTAAGTTAGAAATAGGTGTAAGCATCCAGAGGCGGAGACAGAATTTCAACTTTATGGGATCTAAATTCTAGAATAGCGACATCAGGTTTTAGTAACTAGGTTCTAAATTTAAATTTTTTACATATTTGGTGAATTTTTTAATATAAATACGGAGTTGGAGTAAAGCTACTAGGTTCTGCCGAACCCGTATCGACTTCTAGCTCCTCTCCTATAAGCGTCCGCATGTAAGAAGAATATAATCTCTTATACAACGGAGGAAACATAAATTTGTATTAGGGGATTCAAAGATATACTACAAAGTCATATCTAGGATTTGAACATGTGACATGAAGTAATTTTTGAACCCCCTTTGCCTCTACACTAAAATCTTCCTTTATGTCAAGGGGATTCAACGGTTAATATATAACCAAATACTTTTGGTTTTGGCCTATTTGTACAGTAGTATAATTTTCCGACGAAGGCTAAACCTAATTCCACTTCTGCTCTTACATTTGTGTATTGCAGATGGACAAAACAAGAATCGGTGTCTTAGTTGGGACCGGGATGGGAGGATTAACAGCTTTCAGCAGTGGAGTGGAATCCTTAGTTCAGAAAGGATACAAGAAAATCAGTCCATTTTTCATCCCTTACTCTATCACCAATATGGGATCAGCATTGTTAGCTATAGATACAGGACTAATGGGACCTAATTACTCCATTTCAACGGCTTGTGCAACCGCAAACTACTGCTTCTATGCGGCTGCAAATCACATTAGAAGGGGTGAAGCAGATATTATGGTAGCAGGTGGGACGGAAGCTGCAATCATGCCTACTGGTGTTGGCGGCTTCATAGCTTGTCGTGCCTTATCTCAAAGAAATGACGAACCACACAAGGCGTCAAGGCCGTGGGACAAGAATCGTGATGGTTTTGTCATGGGCGAAGGTTCTGGTGTCCTGGTACACAAACTCGGCCACATTCTTCCTTTTGATAAATTGATTTTATTAGCAAAAGAAATCACTTAACTCCCCCAAAATTGTCGTGGTTTTGAGAGAGCTCCTCTTTGTAACTTGATGGAATTAACTCATGAATTTGAACAGGTAATGGAAAGTCTGGAGCACGCGTTGAAAAGAGGTGCTAATATTATAGCAGAATACTTGGGAGGTGCTGTCACTTGTGATGCTCATCACATGACTGATCCTCGTTCCGATGGGCTTGGGGTTTCATCTTGCATAACCAAAAGTTTGGAAGATTCGGGCGTTTCCCTTGAAGAGGTAAGATTGCGCTTATGCTTTCTTTTCGAGAAACATCCTGCACTTTGCTCCATCTTATATATGTTCTGTACTATTTGAAAGCTGATATGCAGAATGTTAAATACTTCCTCAAATAGGTGAATTACATTAATGCACATGCAACATCAACCCTTGCTGGAGATTTGGCAGAGGTCAATGCGATCAAGAAAGTCTTTAAGGATACTTCAGAGATTAAGATGAACGGAACAAAGGTGAGAATATTCGTCTTCCAAATAATAACAACTCACATTGGTCGAACAATCTTTCAAATAGATGCTTTTTCGAGCAAAATAACTTGATCGTTATTACAAACAAGGATGGGACTACTGTCACTGCCCCTTGCATGTCCTAATACCACTACAAGAAAAGAAATAGCTCTTTTCTATGTGGAGTATGTATGAAATTGATAGCGTTTCGTGCAAGCTAAATCTTTTAATTGATAATTAGGAAGATGCAACTTTCTCCAAGAACGAAAAGTTTTTTTTATATTAATACCTTTAGTTTGATCAGTATCTGTCTTAATTAGACCATTTGTCTAGTAGTTTTTTCCCCCGGCAAATTGCTCAAGGCCTCTTTTTTTCGAGACTATCTAAGAATTTCAATGTTTGGATCAAGGTTTCAACCTGTAAAGCTTATCCGATTTATTTTAAAAATATATATATCTCGAGTAAATCATGAATTTTCTAGGATATTATAAGGAAATCCGGCTTAATTTATTTCCTTATTTTTTATGATTAACATTGCTAGGCCATCCACTATCGCTCATTTAGCATATAGCTCATATGTGCTTAAGCTCACTCTCATCAAATTAAACGTGATCCGTCTGTGTAAAAATACTACATATAGCAGTGGCTACATAACTTAATGATGTTTAATTTGTTTACCTTTGTTGTTCAGTCAATGATTGGGCATGGACTCGGGGCTGCTGGTGGACTAGAAGCGATTGCAACGATCAAAGCAATAACAACAGGGTGGCTACATCCAACTATTAACCAATATGTAACTACTGACCAACTCTGTTCCTCTATTTATACATTATCCTGCAGTTCAATCGCCGTTCTAAGCTCTAATTTCTTCACTTTTGCACGTAGGATTTGGAACCTCAGGTTACAATTGACACTGTACCGAATGTGAAGAAACAACATGAAGTGAATGTTGGTATGTATTTTTATCCTTCGGCACAAATCTCCTTTTAAAAGTTGGTTAATGAGAGAGTATTTTTGCCTCAAAATAGAGAAGATAAATAAAAAAAGGGTTCGGGGAAGGGATGTAGACATCCTAGCTATCCTAATGCAAGTATTAGTGGCGGCTTCTATGGCTCGAACAGCCTCATCTAAAAGGCAGTCTGGTGCATAAAGCATCCCGCATTCACACAGGATCCAGGGAAGGGCCGCACCGTTAATGCAAGTATTAGTGGCGCTTCTATGGCTCGAACAGCCTCATCTAAAAGGCAGTCCAGTACACAAAGCATCCGAAATTCCCGCAGGATCCGGGGAAGGGCCGCACCCTAAGGGGTGTGATATAGACAGCCTACCCTAATGCAAGCATTAGTGGCGGCTTCTATGGCTCGAACAACCTCATCTAATATTTCTTATTTTCTCCCCTTCTTTTTGCAGGTATTTCCAACTCATTTGGATTTGGAGGTCATAATTCAGTGGTTGTTTTCGCGCCTTACAACCCTTAAACAAAGTTATAGACTTTTTTTCATGGTTATATAGAGGCTTATATTGGGAAAACTCACAATTTCCCGGCTATGGTTAATTAGTTCTTTCTCTATTTTTATTCAAAATCTATGTTATGAGATCATATTGTTTGAAGCTTTGAGCTTTTGATGAATCATGTTTTTCAGTTTTATTTTTTGTGTGTTTAAATTTCTAAGGTAATAAAGAAGTAATCATAATCCTAATGACTGTAAGAGTATGATTCATGTAGTGCAAGTTTACAATTTTTACAGCTCGAAACTGATCTCATTGCTTTAAACTCGAACTATATATATATATATATATATTAATCATATGCGCAAAAAATTATTTAAAATATTTTTAAAATTGCAGTAGGATGAAAGCTTTTTTCTATACTAGTTGAGTTGCTACGTTTTGCAGTTTTTATTTATTTATTTGGGCAGCAATTTCATGGTTTATGCTGGCATCACACAACGGATTTTGGGGGGCTTTGATGCCGAATTTCAGTGATAGAGGGGTATTTTGGGGAGGTGCCATTTTTCTCTTTCTTTGGTGGGGTGTGTCTTTTTTAACTGTAAGTCGCCTTAAATTGTTTTCCTATATGCATCATACATATATATGTGAACAAAAAATTACTAAAATTTTAATAAATATTATATTCTAAATTCATAATTTTAAATGCATGTGTTTGGATTAAGCCTTTAACTACTAAGATGTTCCACCCAAAACACAAGAAAATTAATATTGAAACGTCAATTTGACTAATATTTGAAGTTAAATTATATTAAATGAATTTAATATTTGAAAATTTAATTTTAAATATTCAACTGACTCATTGCTTTAGACTAGAAAGATGTATACATATAAGCAAAATATTATATAAAATGTATACATCTAATAATACCTCTAGATTGATTAGCCCATGTTCAACCACTTGTTTTTATATTGCAGAATTTTTTTAATGTAGGTCGCCCATGTACCTTTTTTTTAATTTATTAAATTGCAGATTGTTTTAACTTTATCCTAGAAAGTTACATGAAACTACAATAGCATCACGATAACGAAGAAGAGTATTGCAGATAAAAATAGAAACAGAGAATTTTTATTGATTTGGGATGATTACAATGGAATAGAATCCCTCTAATTATAGGGAAAAAGTGGCTTAGTCATCAAGTAACAAACCCTAAAATCTCTCTAAAATATAGACATTCACCATAAATAAAATACTACTCCCTCCGTTTCAGTTTATGTGAACCTATTTCCTTTTTGGTATGTTCCAAAAAGAATGACCCCTTTCTAAATTTGAAAATAATTTAGCTTAAACTTACAATTCTACCCTTAATGAGAAGCTTTTATAACCACACAAATACTATGAGCTCCTTTTTGACTTATTTAGGATCACAAATTTCAAAAGTATTCATTTTTTCTTAAATTACGTGCACAGTCAAACAAGTTCACATAAATCGGAACGGAAGGAGTATTTATAACACTCCCCCTTGAATGTCTATTCACCAAATAATGTGCCTCATTAAAACCTTAACTAAAATAAAACCCAGTGAAAAATAAATCTAGTGAAGGAAAAAAAGTACACATATCTAACAATACGCCTTTTGGTTGCCGCGTTAAAAACCTTGCAAGGAAAATCCAGTGGAACAAAACCTTATAAGAAAAAAAAAGTACAATCAATTCACATTTTTGAGCCTTTGTATTTCAATCTTGTGCAGCATCTTCAAAATATCGTTGGTAGAGATTTGATAAACAAATCGGCCATATTAACTTGAATGAAAATGTTGCACCTTGAAATCATAATTCTTGATATATATATATATATATATATGTAATATATTCATATAATGTTGTGGAATGGCCTTTTCAATATCTCCGTAGAGATAAAATTCTAGCTATTACATTATCATACTTATAGTTATAGCAAGATACATATGTGCACAAATTGCACTTAGGATGTAGTACTTCATGACCAAGAATTCTATATGCTTTAAATAATTTAAATCTTTGAGGGGGTGTCATATAAGTTAAGTCATATAAGCCATATGAATGGACTTTAGATGCATATCATATTTTCATGTCATGCTAGACATATAAGATAGTTAAAAGTAATTGCATACTCTGTTGACTTTATACTTTTAAGTGTTTGACTTGTAGGTCCAAAACTTCATGTCTTTCATATGGAATAAATTTTACTTGAATTATTTCTCCAGACTTAAGATCCTCATCTATACTTAGCGCAATCATAGATGTCATTGACGGATATTTTATATCAGTTCCAATATTTTTCATAAAGACATAACATAGAGATCTCTTTATTCATAATTTTAGGTACATGAACCTCTCTTGAGATTTTATGAAATGTTATGTCATGTGATCTTCTAGATCACTTGCCTCCTTATTATGATCATTTGCTCATCTTCTTTATCAAGAATTTTATTTGAAACCGATTTGTCTATACGCTTTAAGCATACCATAGACTTTGTCCTTCAGCAACAATAACATACCCAGTATTATCTCACACCGTGGGGTCTGGGGAGGGTAGTGTGTACGCAGACCTTACCCATACCTTGTGATAATAGATAGGTTGTTTCCAATAGACCCCCGGCTTAGGAGACTTTGTCCTTCTGGGACTTATTCTAATGGGAGCATTTGTAGTGGGAATATAGTTACTTTCTTTGGGTTAGCAAATGCATATGGCATGCTTTGCAACATATTGCAGATGAATTATGTTTTTATGCACTTTAAACTCATATTATCTTATTCGAGGATCTAGATGTACAAATGATAATTCATTCCGTAACTTTTTCTCAACTGTCTATCATGTCCCCCTCCCCCCTCATGTTAGAAAAACTAACTTGCTTCATCAATTTTTTGTGTTATGGTGTTAATCAAAATATACACCGCATATCAATAATAATAAGATGGAATTATTTGGTTCATGATCCTGAACCATTTGTGAGGGGAGAATATAATATACTTTCGTATATAAGGTATATCAAACTCATACAGATAACTTTGTTCTCATGAGCAGTAGTTTAGCTATTAAGTAGAGGCACTCAATAAATTATTTTGCTAAACCAGTTGTGATGTAAACCAACTTATCGAGATAAACTGTCTTGAATAGAAAATATGAAAATTATGCTCGAAATTAAATTATTGAACAAGTTAACTCGCAAATATTAGGTTGAGGGTTAATAATAAGAGCACATGTAACCATCTCATAGATGCATCTTATGTGGTATATATGGCAGGTAAATGGGCCCATATTCACCTTTGATATTTCCAGCATTCATGGGATTCAATCCCAATTTTAGTTGGTCTATTAATTAATGAGAACAAACAACATAAGAGAATTCGTAAAGAACTTTCTAGTTCTTTAATATTTACACATGTGAATTCTCTTTTATTTTTCACATCATACTGAAATTGATATGGCTAAACTAGTTGTGCTAACTGGATAAATTATCAATATTGATAAACTTCAGGTTTACACCATGACGTGTACAATTATCAATAAACTCCAAGTTTATTATGATATAGGTCCTTATATCAATAAACTTCTACTTTATTGTTGCATACTCTAATATGTGGTAGTACAAACTAGAGAATAAAGCGAGTAACTTTTCACATACATATTATTCCACTACAAGTTATAGTAATAGAAGATATTAAATCTTTCCTTTATTTATAGTCTCAATATAACCAACCGCTTTCGCGAATACTTTAGAAACTAAATAAGTTTCTTTGAGACTTACTACGATACAATACCTTATTGATAATCAATTTTATTTCTCCAAAATAGTATAATTGGCTCTTCTGGAGCTCTCAATTTAAATTTTGTACTACCACATATTCATCAACATCCATATGGTGAATATCTCTTTTAAAGAAAAAGTTATACCATTATGGTCATGGTCAAAATTGTATGCAAGATATGTTTCTTACATTACTATTGTCCTTTAATAATCACATTACCAAAATATTTTGGCATACAATAGGTACGTGACCAATGACCATTCATGCCATAATAATGACATTATTTTTTTTATTTCGTCTCAAACCTCCTTCCAGAGGTGAGTGCAGTATATTCACTACCACTAGCGCGTTCATATTCTTCCAAGAATGAATATGTATTCATGAATCACATGTTATCACATTCACATCATGAATGGACCATAATCATTTATATGTGCTTTACAAATATCATGTCAAATCCATGACAAACATTACTTTCACAGAGTGAAGGATTGTTTTGAGAATTCCTATTATTCTCATTACCATAATGATGACGATTATAATTCCGTTTATTGCCACGTCCACATCCATTGTTACCTTCACGGTAATAATTTTATTTTCTTTTAGACTTATTATATATTTCTACCATATTCTCTTAAGGGAATGAGAATGAAGCAAATTCAATGGGATGGTTTTCCACTTCTTATGCTCATAATCATACATGAAGTTGATCATCGCAAGATATAGAAATTTTACCACTTTAGGTAGTTATAATTTCTCATAAACTCTATTAGAGTTATAATCAAAATTTATTATCTTTGCTTGTATTTAAAATTAAATTATAGAATTTCAAGAATATAAAAGAGAAAAATAAGGTAAAATACTTACCTTAAATCCAGAATTTATTTGTGAATGATGTTCATGGATCAATTGACAATCATTATGCTTAATATTATGTATAAGTTGAGCACCAAACATATATTCCAGAGCCTCTACTCAATTGGTTGGAGTCTCGTGCTGATAATGTATTGTAAAATAATAAAAGACGAAGAAAAGTATTGCAGAGAAAAGTAGAGAGAGAGAGAGACAGAGAGAGAGAGAGAGAGAGAGAGAGAGAGAGAGAGAGAGAGAGAGAATTCTTATTTATTTGGGATGATTACAATGGAATAGAACCCCTCTATTTATAGGAAAAAAGTGACTTAGCCACCAAATAACAAATCATAAAATCTCTCTAAAATATAAACATTCACCATAAATAAAATATTATTTACAACAATAAGATTATTTTCTTAGACAACAAACGTAATTGATAAACTTTCTTTTCATGATTATTTTTATATTTAAGGTAATTCCAATTAATTCCCGTTCCTCATCCAACTTGACACCCTCTTTTTAATGACGGAGCCAGAATTTTCACTAAGTGCAAAATATAAAGAAATAAACACATGAAACCTTAATTCAATATCTACTATATAGGGGAGTATAAATCAGTTCTTTTACAAGTAATCAGTATTGTCTCTGCCATACCTTCGCCAAACCATCATGTCTCCTCTCTCTTCGTTACCCCAAAACCCCAATCTGTCGCACCCCTTCCCTCCATTGTCTGTTGGTGACCACACCGGGGGTCGCCTCACTCTTCTTATTAATCCTACATAACAGATTCCAACAACAACCAGTTATGCCACGACAATCGGAGGACACACAGTTGGTGGAACAAAAAATTGATTCGACTGGAACCTATGCCTTATGAATTTGTGGATGGTAAGGCTAGGGTGGTGGTGTTCACCAATGAAGAAGACAAATTGCTTGCAGAAAAGATCCGTCTCACGATAGTTGGAAGATTTCTACGAACTCTCCCCCAAATTGATAAACTCAGAGATGAGTTCAAGCGGCTTGTGCCGCTAAAAGGATTTTTCAAAATTGGTGTCAAGAACTGGAGACACGTGTTTATTGATTTCACTGATGAGGAAGACTTTAAGAGATTCTATGGAAGGAGATCAATGCAAATTTGTGGCATGCTAATGCGAGTAGGACGTTGGACTCGGGACTTCAAGACTGATTCAGAATCTACATTGATGCTGGTATGGTGACGTTACCATACCTCTCATGGCAGTACCACGACTAGCCAGCATTGGAGAGGATACTAGATCCTATTAGCACGTTGATTGCACTGTACAAGGCTACAATTGCTCGCACAAGACCTACAACAGCTAAGGCGAGAATTGAAATTGATCTGACACGTCCAAGGCTCAACGAAGTAGAGGCCGCGTTGACTTATAGTTCGGGCGAGATGCACATTTTCACTCAAGTGGTGGAATACAAACAAGTACCGAATTTTTACTTCTTTTGCAAAATGCAAGGTCATTTAGATACATAATGTGAAATACAACAAAATAAGGACTTGCCTAAAGGACCAGTGAGAGAAGGAAAAATGAAAAAGAAGGTCCAAGAGGAGAATCAACATAAAGAAGAATGGGTGGAGGTTACAAACTCCAAAAAGAATTATTCTGCAAAGAATAGAAGAATTAATCAGGGGAAACAAGGGGAAAGGCATACAGATAATACCCCTTTGAAGCTCACTAATGGTTTCAGTCCAATGGAGGTTATTGAAGATGAGAAATTAGTAGACAAAGAAGATTCACATATGCAAGGCAATTAGGAAATAGAGGAGTTAGTACTGTCAGTGGGAAAGGAACAACCAGATAAGCCAGTACCAACTGGATACGAACCAGTGCCACTACCGAAAAGTTTTAACACTGTGGAGTTGTCACAGAAAAGCCATAACAAAGCCAAGAAGAATAAAAATAAGAAATCAAAGATAGGTACATTAAAGAAATCGAAGAAGGGAAAAAAGAAAAAGAGAGTTGAAGCACCTGAACAACTTGAAGAATAAATGCGCACCACAGGTCATGAACTAGCTATTGTCTCTAAGGAGCAGTCCAAAAAGTTAGCCTCCAAAAAGAGATAAAAGTTCAAGTCTAAGGCCACGTTGCAAGGGCTCGCTAAAACTAATCTGCCAGAGCCAATTGATGGGAGCTTAAATTTTCCAGAATTGACTCTAGAGAAAGAAGACTCTCCAGATGAAAACCAGAAATCTAAGTTGAACACAGAAATAGAGATTGTGGTTCAAGCGGGGACTCTGGGAATGTACACTAAGCTGGGAATTGTAGAGAGCGGAAGTAATAGGGCACAAAGCATAATGTTCAATCATGCACAATGGAGGATTCAGGGAACCTAGATGAAGAGATGCTACAGTTACAAGACGTAGAAGTTGAGGTCAGATTAGATGATGAGTTCGCTCAAAGACCTCATAGAACACTGGATTTTAATAAAGTAGATTCTTCACAGAGTATACAAGATAAGATAGCAAAGTTTAACCATTTATCTCCCAGAGGAGTACAAGGTGATGTAGGTGCTAATGCTTCATGGCTCCAAGCAAAGGCACAAAAGACAAACAAAAAAATAACAAAGAACCTTGCCCCTGATTATTTCTCATGATTAGTACAATATCATGGAATATAAGGGGCATCGGAAAGGTTAAAAACTCTCAAATTACAATAGAACCTCACTTTTATTGCATTACAAGAACCAATGACAAAAGCTACTAAGATAAGGAGATTCCAGAATCAGTTGGGGTACATAATAGTTACTTTAATTGTAACAACAAGATATGGCTCTTTTGGACAGACGATCATGTGGTTAACATATTGGAAGATACTGAACAACAGGTGACCGTTTCAATCAGCCATCATATGGGCTCTACACCATTTCATTTGACAGCCATGTATGCAAAATGCAAGGCCTATTTGAGACAACAACTCTGGACAAAATTCAGAGAAATAGCGGACATAATACAGGGATCATGGGGAGTGGTTGGTGACTTCAACGTGATCACTAACTCTATAAAGAAGAAAGGTGGTAGGCCTTACATAGTATAAAAAAGTATTGACTTCTTAGCTTGCATTGATGATTTTGGTTTACAAAACGTAGGGTATTATGGAGCAATGTACACATGGAGTGACAATAGAGGAGCCCCTAAAACTATATGGAAGAGGCTTGACAGGCTTCTAATTAATATGGAATGGTTGGATGAATTCTCAAAAACTACTGTGGAGCATCTAGCTAGAGTTTGTTAAGACCATGCATCTCTATAGATCAATATGAAGAAAGCTTAGTTCCCAGGCCCAAATACTTTAAATTTCTCGACTTCTGGACTAAACATGATGAGTTTCTAGCAGTGGTGCAAGAGGAATGGCATGAACCAATACAAGGTAATGCTCTATGGATACTACACCAAAAATTGAAGAAGATTACTAAACGGTTGAGTGCTTGGTCGAGACAGGCATTTGGTGACATTTATGAAGAACCAAAGAGGCTGGAGAAACAGATAAATGAATTGGAAGCAATGCACGTAGCTGATACCACACCTGCTCACAGAGTAGAATTGAATGAAGCAAAGGCTAAGTATATCCTATATCTAAAGATTCAGGAAGAAGTACTGCGACAGGAAACAAAGGCACAATGGCTTAATGAAGGGGACAAAAATACATCATATTTTCATAGTGTCATAAAAGAAAGAAGGAAAATATTATGCATACAGAAGATACAAGATGATGAGGGACAATGGAGGGAAGGTGATAAGAAAATTGCAGAAGCGGCCATAAGTCATTTTCACAAGATTTTTAATCATGGTGAGGCTTCAAATGACTTCTCTGCACTAGAATATGTGTTACTTCAAAACTAACAAAAGAAGATAATGAGGTGCTCATGGCCATCCTCACAATAGAGGAAACCAAAGAGAGTGTCTTTTTCATAGATCCCACTAGTGCACCAGACCCGATGGACTAAATGCCCTATTATTTTTAGAAGTGTTGGCCAATAATTGTGGAGGACATACACAATGCTGTGTTGTCTTTCTTCAATGGTGCAAACATCCCCAGATTCTTTTCACATACTTGCTTAGTCATGTTACCCAAGGTTGATTTTTCACAGAAGCTGTCCGACCTTAGACCAATCAGCTTATGTAATGTGACAAGTAAAATAATATCAAAGATTTTGAATGCCAAACTTGTTCAAGTGCTGCCAAAAATAATATCTACAAACTAGTTGGGCTTCATTAGAGGAAGATCGATATCATAGAATATTATGCTGGCTCAAGAAATCATAAATAGCATGCAGGACTCTCAAAAATGAGGCAATGTAGTCATAAAGCTTGATATGGCCAAGGCATATGATAGAATTGCTTGGCCATTTTTGTACCAGATGATGAGGAAGTTAGGATTCTCATAGGAATGGGTTGAATTAATTCACAGACACATTTCATGTAATTGGTACTCAATTATCGTGAATGGTCAAAGACATATTTTTTCAAGTCATGGAATGGATTAAGACAGGGAGATACAATATCCCCCTCGCTATTTGTTACAGGTGTTGAACTTCAGTCAATATTATTGAATAAGCTGCATGAAAATAGAGAGTTCACTGGTTTCTCGATAAATAAAAGGGGACCTCAAATTAACTACTTAGCTTTTTCTGATGACATCATTCTCTTTTCTAGTAGTAGAAAGAGAACTATCAAGCTGGTGATGAATACTTTGGCAGTCTATGAAGATATCTCTGGTCAACTGATAAACAAGACTAAGATTTAATTCTTACTAGCTCCAGATGCTTTAGGGAGGAAGGGTATTATATTGGCCAGATGGACTAGAATGAAGCAGCAAAAGTTTCCAATTAAATACCTTGGTTGTCCGTTATTTGTGGGTAGGCAAAAAATCGTGTATTACTAAAAATGATCAGTAAGGAAACTAGCAGGATTAGAGGCTGGCACTCCAACTAGTTCAGATTGAGAAGTTGTTAGCAAAATTCTTTTGGAGCTCCGCAGATGGGTCAGATAGACATCATTGGATTGCTTGGTCTAAGTTATGTTATCCGTATGAAGAAGGGGGGAGACTTCAGAAGGCTACATGATACGTGCAAAGCTTTTTCTGCCAAAACATGGTGGAAACTAAGAACTGTGGATTCTTTATGGAAGGAGTTTATGTTGGCCAAATACTGCATCAGACACCATCCAGCGATAAAGAAAGTAGGTAAAGGGGCATCACATAGCTGGAAGAAATTATGAAAAATAAAAGATAAAGTGGAAGAGAACCTGGTATGGTTAGTCGGGAAAGGTGAGATTTCATTTTGTATGATAATTGGACAGCAGAGGGACCACTATGTAGTCATCTGGATGAAGGGGTGAGACCTAAAGATATCAGGTTGAAGGAAGTACTCATTAATGGTGGCTAGCATGAAGGAACTACCAGGACTCTATGGCCAAACTCACTCAGAAATGTACTGCAAAATATTGTAGTTGAGTTGGACACCGAAAAGCCCGACAGACCAATATGGACACCTGCTCGTAGAGGACAATTCTCAGTATCATCAGCCGGGGAAATATTTAGACAGAGAAGAAGCATATTTGCGACAGACACAAGGATATGGCATAAGTCAGTCCCTTTCAAGATGGCCTTTCTCACTTGGCGAGCAGTACATAATCGATTACCTACGGATAATAGGGTCTCGATGATTGGGATTGTGTTAATTCCTAAGTGCTACTGCTGTAGGACACCATCACCTGAGACCATAGAGCATTTATTTTGCTCAGGCACATTTGCATTAACAATCTGGTCTATTTTTTGTGCACCTTTTGGCATTAATTGCAGGAACACTCAACTGATACAGCTACTATATTCGTGGTGGAGCCTAAGACCTATGAATACAGTAGCATCGTTCATTACCAAGGTGCTGCTACAAATCATAATATGGGAATTATGGAGGTCCAAATGTGCCAGCAAATATGGAGCAGAGCTCCCTTCTATCCAAAGATCTGTAGTGTTGATTAGTTCCAATCTTTCCGGCATAGTAAAGCAAAGGTTTGGACAACTGCAGATGGAGTCAACATGGGAAAAGTTGCAAGATATCATTGATCAACCAATTAACTTCAGAATAGTTAAGATACACTACAAAAAAAATGACTTCAGCGACGGACTAATTTCATAGCTAAATAGTATATTTCTGTCGCTAAACAGGTTTAGCAACGGATTAGCGATGGATTTATGTCCGTCGCTAATATGCTCGTAGCTAACCCCTTAGTAACAAAAATTTTGAATCTATTGGTAAGTTAGCGATGAATTAGCTACGGTTTGTATCTGTAGCTACAGTTAGCGACAACACATATCCGTCGCAATTCTCATCAATTCTGTCACCATATCTACAAGTCATTTCGTCATCAGATTTAATTGGCGACCAATATTTTTCGACGCTAATCCATCGCTCATATTATTGAGACATTTTTGCCTTTCTTTTGGCGACGAAATTCTTTTGTCGCAAATTTGTCGCAGCATGTTATTCTATATTAGTTATAGCTACAAAGAAATTCGTCACAAATTATATTTTTCTTATTTTACATAATAAAATAGATATTGTTCAAGCATATAGAAGATACTTAATAAAAACTAAAATTCATAGAAATTAATATTCTACAAGATCCAAAATAGATACCTAAATGCAAATGTATAATTATGTTTAAAACATCTACAATACTAAAATAAAGTTCAAACAGAGACTAGAGAGTGAAGGTCATCATCAGAAAGCGATGCATGAACCTCGTTAATACCAAAACATCTACAATACCAAAGTTCAAATAAAAAAAGTTAACTACTGAGAGACTGGAGTGAAGGTCATCATCAGAAAGCGATGCATGAACCTCGTTAATATTAGTAGGATGAGGAGAAATTGAAGGTGCCACAACTGATGGGTGATCGGTAAGATTATCTGGCATATGTGAGGGTGAAGAAATCAATCCTATTACTCGATCAGCCAACACAGGAAGCATGTGATCAGTCAATACATGAACCATATGATCAGTCAATGCAGGAATCAATCGAATCACTAACTCATCCAAATTTGCCATTGATGCTGACTGAGCATTCAGAGGTGGTGTTGATGATGAAGCATCAAATCCAGAAGAGGCACGAAGATTCGGCCCATAGAAATTGTCATGACCCAAAATCTCACCACAGGCGTCGTGATGGAACCTAGTCTCTAAGACTAGGTAAGCCGATTACAATTACCTTTTGAAGCCATTTTTTTTAGTTGAATAAGTAATCAAAGCTAACAGCGGAACAAATAATTACGATATACAACCTCCCAAGACTGGTAGTACTAAGTCACGAACTCTAACTGAATACATGGAATGATCACGAAGACCGAATATACAATACTGTTTGATTACAAATTAACAGTAAATGAAATGAAAAGACTCCAAAGGACTGCGACTGCCAAGCAGCTCTACCTTGAATCTTTACGATCGCGCTTTAACTCGCTCAAGTCTGATATCTCCAATACCTGGCTCTGCATAAAAATGTGCAGAAGTGTAGAGTGAGCACACCACAGCGGTGCCCAGTAAGTATCAAGACTAACCTCAATAGAGTAGAGACGAGGTACAGTCAAGACACTCACTAGTCTAATACCCTGTGCAATATAGCAGTATACAATAGTATTAAAAAATAACTAGCAATGATAACAACAACTCAATCAGTGATATAACAACAAGACAACAAGAACATCATAATTATTGCTCAAGCGAATAAGGAACACAAGTACAATCAATAAGTCAAGTCCTTCAAATATAAATCATTCACATATTATTCTTTAAGATAAATATCTTTCGAATATGCTTCTTTTGAATAATTATCTTTCGAATATACTTATTTCAAATAAATATATTTTCAAGTAAAAGTCACCATGTGACACCTCATTTCAAATCATAAAAATTACGGGTCTCAGCCCACTTTCATATTTTTTACGACACCTCGTGCCCATATTTCTATCACCATCACACGGATAACTCACGTGACAATAATAAAATTATCATATTTTTCCCCGGTACCTCATGCCCATATTATTTTCATAGCTGCACAGACAACTCACGTACCAAAATATCAATGTATATAAGATCAGCAAGATCAATTTATTTTTAATAAAGTTAAGTTAAAATATTTAAATCGAGTAAGAAATCAACAAAAAGATAAATTTATTTTAGAAATCGTTTGAGAGAAGAAAAATGACATTTCCTTTAAAATAAAGCATCAGATAAACTAATGATTTGGATATAAAAATTATTAAATTAAACATACTGAAAAGTTTCTTTTATTTAAAATAACACAATCATCAAAGACAAGTACAACCCAAAAATACAAATCCTCAAACTCTCGTACATAAAAGTCAAGGTCAACACAATGCATCAAGAAATATAAAATACTTAATATTAAGTCAAATAATACATCACGAAAAATACAAGAATGTACAAATTACGGAAAACAAAATAACCAAAGGCCAGTGCAAACATAGTCCCGAAGTAAGTGCTCAACAGGGGATCTCCCGAGGTACCTCGTAGACCCAAAATAAATATGCAACAACAATAATGCCCCTAGGCCATCACAAATCAATTCTCGCCATACGTGCATAATAATATTCCAAGCCATCACAATTCAATCCTCGACATAGCACACCTTGTCTCGCCACGTGTGCAATAGAAAAGTAAATGCCCGCCTTGTCTCGCTACACGCGCACAATAATGTTCCCACCTTGTCTCACCACATGCGCAATCCCCCCTCCCCCAATATATATATAGCCCGCCTTGTCACGCCGCATGTGCATAAATTAATAGTAATAATAGCACGGCAGAAACCTCGTGCAAACACCCGAACATAACTCCCACAATATAATGTGCCAATATCATATCTCATAAACTGTACCTCAAGCGCTCAAATATTATAACATAGCATAGATCGCACATCAAATGCTCAATTATTACAACTTATCAAAGATTGCACATCAAGTGCTCGAATATTACAAATTATCACAAATTGCACATCAAGTGCTCAAATATTACAACTTATCATAGATTGCACATCAAGTGCTCAAATATCACAATTTGCCACAAAAATCAACAATACCTTATTTTCCACAATAAGGAGCCCATGGCTCGACCATAATGTGCACAAAAAATCATAACAAAATATCCGAAAGTGAACAACTCAACAAAATAATATTTCACATAAAAATCAAGGTGGCAATCACACCAAATCATTATGTAAAAAATAATTTCAACAAACAAGGATCTAGGCATGACAAATGGAGGATTTAATGAGTGCCAATAATTTCCAATTAAATACATAAGGGCGTCTAAGGATTTTTAATCAATGAAATTTGCACATATAAACCAAGTACGTACTCGTCACCTCGCATACATGGTTTTCAATTACACAAATTGCACATAAGACTCAATGTCTAAGGGGTAATTCCCCCACTCGAAATTAAGCAAGACACTTACTTTTTAGAAGTTATACCGATATTCCAAAATCGCCTTCTTGCTTGAATTGGCTTCCGGACAGCTCAAATCTATTCAAATCAGTTGTATAACTTCATTAAAATTAATCAAAAATAATTCCGGATAATAAAACGTCGACTTAGAAACTTATTCCAAAAAGTCAACGCGGGACTCGCCTCTCGGAACCCGACATAATTTTTATGAAATTCAAACACCCATTCCGATACGAGTTCAACCATACCAATTTTATCGAATTTCAATAACAACTCGACTTCCAAATCTTAAATTTTTATTTTTGGAAGATTTTACAAAAATCTTGATTTTTCCTCCATTAAATCCGAATTAAATGACGGATTCAAAGACATAATCATGAAAATTAATCAAAACTGGATAAGAATCACTTACTCCAAACAGCCACGCAAGAATCTCTCAAAAAACCGCCTTCTATCGAGCTCCAAATCTGATTTTGAGTTATGAACTCAAACCCCCATTTTTGGGACTTTTAATTCTGCCCATATAGGCCTTCTTCGCGTTCGCGACCATTACTTCGCGTTTGCGAAGGCCAAAACCCAACTGCCTCGAATCGTTCATCGCGTTCGCGACCTCCTCGTCGCGTTCGCGATGACCAGCTGACTAGCTCCTTCGCGTTCGCGAAGGCCAAACGACCTCAGGCCACACTCTTCCTTTCTTCTTCGCGTTCGCGTTGTCTTGGCCGCGTTCGCGAAGGCTTGCCCAGATCCTTCTTCGCGTTCGCGTTCGCGTCCCCTGCTTCGCGTTCGCGAAGGCCAAACCACCAGCCCCTCAAATTCCTCTTCGCGAACGTGGGACTCCCTTCGCGTTTGCGTAGAAGAAAACCAGATGACAGAAAACAGCAGTTCAAAATAGAAGGAAATGGCTCGTAGCCCATCCGAAACACATCCGAGGCCCTCGGGACCCCGTCTAAACATACCAACAAGTTTCATAACCTATGACGGACTCGATCGAGGATTCAAATCACATCAAATAACGCCGAAAATACAAATCGCACTGTGTATCAAACTTATGAACTTCCAAACCTTCCAACTTCTAAAACGCGTGTTGAAACCTATCAAACCAACGCGGAATGACGTCAAATTTTGCAGGCAAGTCCCCAATAACATAACGGAGTTGTTCCAACTCTTGGAATCGCATTCCGACCCCTATATCAAAAAGTCAAACCCCCCGGTCAAACTTCCCAAAAATTTGATTTTCGCCATTTCAAGCCTAAATTGGCTACAGACCTTAGATTCATAGTCCGAACACGCTCCTAAGTCCAAAATCACCCAACGGAGCTAACGGAACCGACAGAACTCTATTCCAGTGTCGTCTTCACATAGTTCCGACTACGATAATAATCCTAAGACTTAAGATTCCATCTTAGGGACTAAGTGTCCCAAATCTCTTCGAATCATCTGTAAATCAAACTCGACTACACACGCGGGTCATAATACATATTGCGAGGATGCTCGAGACCTTAAGTCACTGAACGTGGCATAAATTCTTAAAACGACAAGTCGGGTCTTTACAGAAATATTTTGCTTGAGATCCAAGACCATATATTCTTCTCTTCTTTTCCCCTCCCGCAGCTTGATAAAATGCTAGAGATTGATCAAAATCAGATTGAGTTTGTGTTCGTTGTTGTAATATTTGCTGATATTTTTCTTGTAAATAGCATAATAGTTAGTGAAATTCATTAATGATAACTGTTAAGTTCTTCAATCAATCAAAAGTTCGCAAAAATTATCTTTAGGACAGAAACATGTGCAAAACAAGTAGTTCAAGTGGTACGTGAATGTCATATATAAAGTTAGTAAAATTATTAGATTTTCGACTTACATGTACAATTCGTGATCACTCACTAACAAAAGATTTTTCATCATGACCATGTGTATGAACGTGCAAATGTAGCTCACTTAGTGTTGGATCTCGACCATTTTTAATAGCCTATACAAAAAATAAAGAACTTTATTTTCTTTGATAAGGTAAAACAGTTTATTAATGGAGGTACCAAGAAGTATACAATAGTACATGAACAAAAAGAATAGCCCCTACAAAAAAATTCAGATTATATACTTCCCAACATATCCAAGAAATCCAAATACTCAAAATAATAACTCAAAAGTTTCAAGGAGATGCTAGGGATTTTTTAAATGCAAAAAGAGCTGGACAATTGTTGATAGAAGGAGTTGAACACATAGAGCAACAGAAGTTTTTGCTGTCACAAAGTGGTACTAATCAGTAGAGTGTTACTCTGTAACAGGCAACTAGTGCACATGTAAATTGCGATGCTGGAAATCTTAATGCTCAGGTGGAGACAAGAACTAATGCATTGGTTATTCCTGCTGGCCAAAGTTTTATGGAAATATCAGAAAAAGATAACAATAGTGGTAAGCAGCAGGTGTTTCACATACAACCTGCTGAAGTTCAAAAACAGTCTGCTATGAGGAATAGTGGTGTGGCTAATTCCGGGCAAAATTGTGAAGGGGCTATGACTGCAGTTGTTGCTGCTCTGTTAACTGGTGAAAATACGGCAGCATCACATGATAAGGGTCCGATTTTTCATATAGATGATGCTTCAAAATTGGTGAAGTGGGCAACCTAAACCTTCAAGAGATGTCCTTGCTTCTACTATTTTTGCAAGGATGTATACAGCTTTGTTGGAGGACAAGGACATCAAATTTGGCAGAAAGCAACATGGTTCCTTTAGTAGCAAATTGTTAGTCAAGTAGTCTA
Organism: Nicotiana tabacum; assembly: GCF_000715075.1. Taxonomy (NCBI): domain Eukaryota; kingdom Viridiplantae; phylum Streptophyta; class Magnoliopsida; order Solanales; family Solanaceae; genus Nicotiana; species Nicotiana tabacum. The sequence goes on from NC_134094.1 coordinate 2,263,993, forward strand.
TAGTTTTAGTCACAGATATCACATCTGATTGTCATTTTCTTTTTATTCTTACTCTATTGTACTTGCAGTTACAACTTTGCATCTCATTACAACTCTATTGTTCATCCAATTGTCTCACATATTTTCGGAACAAAATCCGGTTGAACTAAATCCCTTTCTATGGTGCAAAAAGCTACATAACTCATATGTCAAGAAAATAGAAAAAAAATGGCAGTCATGATCATCAAAAAGCTACGTATGAAGGCAAATCTGCTGAGTAATATCAAGGTGATATAAGGACTTTATTGGATGAAAAGAAGAAGGTTGTTATGGTGTCGTCTACTGGTAATGGTGGTGATCGTGTGACTGAGAAGATGAATGTAGGAGGAACATGCTCGCAATCATCAAAATTCAATGTCACAATTATTCCAGCTACTGAAGTTCGAGTGGAGCATGGGGTTTCTCAAAATGCACCAACTGATCGGATTGTTGTTACATGTGTTAAAGAAGCTATTAAAAATGTGCCTAATGCAGTTGTAGTTCAAATTGAAACTGGACAAATTATTGAAAAGAAAACAGCTGCTGAAAATACTGTGCAGAGTAATACGGATCAACGAAAAACTTCTAATAAATCTAAAGCTCCTAGGGATATTCCTGCAGCTACTGCTTTGGGGAGGATTTACCAGGCTGTGGGCTCAGCTTTACAAAATCATACAAAGTTATTTATGATTGGTGATCTAGCTACTACATCTGCACGTGAAGTAATTGAAAAACCAGCAGTGGCTACACCTACTGTTATGCACGATAATGGTCGAGGTCTTGAAAGAAAGGAGGAAAGAGCTGGACTTGGTTTTGATGCGTCAAGCAAAACTGGTACAACTCACATTGAGATAGCAGCTACACAAAATTCAGTTATTAAGGCTTTGCAAAATTTAACTGGTAGTGACGGGGCAGAGGTGAGTCGATCACCAACTAAGAGTATGCATCAAGCGTGGCTCATGACCAAGCTGGAAATTTGATGCAACACTTTGAAGTTGCAACTGGTGAATGTGGTAAGCGGTGAATGCTACTAATGTTGCTTGGGATGTATATCAATCAATTATACTTAAAAAAATAGATGTTGAAGCTGAGCAATCATGCAACCATAGGGATATAGAAGCAAATGTGCAGACTGGAAATCTGTTGCAACAAGAAAAGGAAACAACCAGACATGAAAGTGTTCAAGTGGCTGCACATTCCAGTAGCATTTTGGCTGGGAATATTGGTGCATCTATAGCTAGCTTGAATGCCTATAAATTGAGCAACAATGAGGAGAAAAATATGGAGGAAGTATGGACTCTGGTAGCTTGCAAAACGATTGCTGCAAGTCAAAAAATAGTTGGTCTAGATAATGTGCAGCATGGTGATCAAACAGAAGGTGCAAAGGAGTTGTGTACTCTAAACTCTTATAAGGTTTTGCAGCATAATGAACCATTGGAGGATATGAATGACAAGATTGATGATGCTAAGAAGTTGGAACTGGTGGGTGGCAATACAGTCTCAACATCTGCACAAACCAGCTATACATGCGGCATAAAAGAGTGGCAAAACTCCAAGATTACTAGTGGTAGAGTGAAGGAACAGGTTACTCGGAAGATGCTGGAATTGGTTGATGTCAAAGCAGTCTTAAAAGCAGGACAAAACAACGTGAAAGTTCACCAACAAAGTAGAGTTTTTCAGCACTTCACCTTAAAAAAATTGGAAGCCATGCAGATCTCAAGACACCTAAATTAGATTTTAATCACCAAATATCACCAAAATTGGTATTAATCAAGAGTTCAACATAAAAGAAACCCCCAAATCAGATTTTAGCAACAATAAGTAGTAATAACAATATATATTTATGCACAAATGAGATATACCCAGAATATGTCAACCCCTACTTCATATTTAACTTCACATACTACAAAGAAGAAGGGAGAAGAGATGAAAGCTTGATTTATTTTACATATACCAAAGCCCTAAAATTTTTACTATAGAAAAATTGCTAATAAACAGAGAAAAAAGCAGAGACATACCAGTCTTTTAGAAAAGAGATGATCTAGTAGCGCATCTGGGAAGATTAATGGAAGATTAGAGGAGAAGAAGAAGAAGCAAAGGGGCTCGTTTCTTACTGTATTTTTCTGTGAGAAAGACCTTATGTTTTAGTCTTACAAAGGTAAAGATAGCAGCAACACTTATTTTGACACAATTTTTTCCCCTAAATACCTAGTGACAAAAAATTTCCGTAGCAACAAGGGTAAAGATACTCTCATTAATGAAAAAGATTAGTGACATACATGCTTCGTCGCTAAATCCGTCGTTAATATGTAATAAATTTTGTCATCAAATTTTCCTCACTTATTTTGTTGCTAAAATGAGGGCGCCAATTTTTAGCGACGGTTTTTTTTTATTTTGTCGCTACTTTGTTGCTAAATTAGATACTAATTCTTCTACTTATCTTTTTTGCGATAAAAATCTATTTCCGTAGTTAATCTGTCGCTACTTAGCGACGAAAAAATATTTATCACAAAAATCTGTCGCTAAATCGAGTTTTTTTTGTAGTGATAGTGAGATGGTCTAGACCCCCCATGCCATTTTATAAACTAAACAGTGATGGAAGTTGCATGGAAGGGTCGTGTGGTGCAGGAGGGGTGATTAGAGATCATTGCGGAAACTTTATAATGGCATACTCCTTTTATATGGGCAAATGCACTAGTAACTAGGCAGAAGGACATGCCATGCTCATTGGATTACAATTGTGCACAGCAAAAGGAATTGATAATATTGAGGTTGAAGCAGATTCGAAAGTATTAGTGTCAGTCGTCAATGAAGAATCAAATTCGCCATGGAGGTTACTTCAAACGACTGAGAAAATTAAACAAATGATGAAGGAACGAGGGGTAAAATCTAAACATTGCTACAGAGAAGCTAACAAAGTCGCAGACAAATTAGCAGCGCTCAGCCACATTCACAAGCAACAAACAATCTTCTATGACTTTACTGGATTACCAAGAGAAATAAGAGGATTACTTCAGCTGGATAAGTTGGAAGTGGCTTCATTTAGAATTAGGCTGATGAAATCATCAGAAATTCACTTTGAGCCACCATGATGTATGTTAGTAGCTAGTAACTATAGTAGGAATATGTTAGAGCTTCTTTGACAAACATCCATAGAGTTGGAATAAAAGTTCTCAACTGCTAAGAAGGGTTAGGTCTTATGCCCCCTTCCCAAATGTACTCTCTGGCAATCTTACACGAAGGAATGCAATAGCACCGTTTAAAAAAAATATTTACAATATACACATAAAAATTATTTTGATCTTATATATAGTGTAATTTCCAGCGAAGAGGATTCAATTCTCCCTTGCGCCCATAGCTCCGCCCACCTCCTTCCCAAAGCAAAAACTTAGTAGTGGCAAAAAGAACGTATATTCTTACACAGGTTAGGACCAAAACACGATGATATTATATATATAAAAAAAAGGATAATTCGGTGCATAATATAATGTATATTCGTACAAAGGTTAGGACCAAAACATGACGAGAGATTAAAATAAAATGACAGTTTAGTGCATAAAATATCCTGCATTCATGCAGGGTCCGAGAAAGAGCCGCATCCTGAGTGTAAAGGGCCGCACGTCGAGATTATCTAGTCAAATATTTAACTTAGTCGATAAAAGTCCTTCTAGCAAAGATTTATTTGAGTGTTAAATTAATCCCTTTTGCTTCTTTGCCCCCACTCTAGTGTCTCCCTTAACCCCAAACGAGGAAGGAAAAAAAATAATAAATAGTACTAGTCAAGATCAGATGCATACTAAAGTTTCACGAAACTGTTCTTTTATTTGTTTACATGCAATATATAACTTTATTTTGTGCTAAAAGATAGAGTATATAGTTTTTGCAACAAAAGGGCACCACTGCTTTTGGTGGTGAATAAATTAAACACCCAAGTCATGGTTTATACGTCACACCTTGTGTCATCATTTGCAATAACAAATCCATGGCTAATACTTTATTAAATGTTCAAATTAATTAATATAAAAATTTATAAGCCACTTCCTTTGTTTGATTCGCACATAAAAAAATCTTGTCAATTCAAAAATGTTAATAGCAAGAAAATTAGATCTAGTTTCATTAAGTGGAGTTAACCAATGGGTAAAGAAAGAGTCAAAAATAAATTCCTGCCATAGTTTTTCTTTTTTCGGGTGTACATTTATTAGTGGTCATATAACTATGATTATTTTTCATCAAAGTCATATTACTATATGTTTTCATACAAAAATCATAAAACTTTCACTAACTCACACAAAAATCATAGTAACCGAAAAATATATTTTTCGGTAGTATTTTCTTTTTTTATTTTTTTTATTTTTCGACTAATAAATAATAATCTAATTAAAATAAGAATGAATTAACCCGACCCGACAATAACCATATATATAAATTAAAATAATACTAAAAGTGACATACTAAACCAATAAGTATATGACATGTTTCTTCTATGTACATAAATCATTTAACTATGGTTAATTTAATATAATATATTTTTAATTCATTCATTACTTAAACTATGTTAAATCTATATGATTTGGTGTAAACGTGAATTAATTTCTTGCGGGTTGCAGTTATCAGGTTTCGTGCGTCTAGAATGCAACGTGTCGCCTCTTGTGTGTTTCAACCTAGTGAATGAGATGAAGGCATATAAGAAAAATGCTAGATATTTTAATTTCTGTGAGTTATTTTAATACGAACATTATATAAAGTTTTAATAATAAACTTATTAAACTTCGACTTCAAATATTCTTTTGCTCAATCTTGCAAATATTTTCCAACCACATGCGTAAATAAATAATCAGAGGCGAATCTAGGATTTCAAGAGGATGGGTGCACTATTATGAAGAAGTGTTTCTAGAATTTATATTTGACGGGTCTAACTTTAGTCACTTACCATGAAACCACTACACTTTTGAAATTATATGTTCAAAATTATATCTTTTTTGAAAAATTTGTAATTTTCACATATATATCTATATTTCGTGCCGAAATCAAGACCGTTCAAAGTGGAATTTGAACCGTCAATTTCACTTGTAGAGGTGCACCCAACAATACTTGCACCATATGAGTTTTTGAGCATGAGTTCACACACATATATTTAAATAATTTTAAAGAAATATAACATTATTATACAAGATACCCCTGCGTAATATCTTTATCTGAAAGCGTGTAGTAGTACCTTGACTTAGAACTTCAACTAGTACTTAATTGTTTTTTCTATATATGTGAATCACCATCGCTTACATATTTAGAAATTAAGAATCTGGTACCCTTATACCTTGCACTTGCATCATCACTTTCCTTGAATTGAAAGCATCTAGAACACTAAATCAAGTACATATGTGATTAAGCTATATGCATTGTTAATATAATTAATTTTTATACTATCAGTATAATTTAACTGATTATTGCTACTAGGATCTCTCTATTTTTTAAATTACCCTATTAGACTTGATGTAAGAATTACATATTATTATAGGTCAAGTTTATAAGATGATATAGTAATATATACATTGTCAGTGCACAGAGCTTAGAGTCATATCTTCCTAAGTTATATTATTGTTCAATTGTGTAGAATAAGAAATGTCATTTAATTTGCTTAAAACTTTATTTGCCATCTTAAAAGGAGTAATTTGCCGTTAACAACATAAATTATGCGTGTTGTGTTCTTTGGTTTTAATACAATACTATTATTTTAGAACTTAACTTACATACCGATATTGTAAGGATTTGTACTCTATGAGGTAAAATTTACCCGTTGTATGTAACTTGCCTTACTTATAAGATTACAAATTTATTTTTTGTGAATATGGTTTGCCTATATAGATATCTTTTGGGTGATTTGATATAGTATTAAAAATTTCTTCACACTGTTTATGTACGTATGTTAAATTTATTATTTTAAGAGTTTAGTTTCTGCACATTGTCGCTATAAAAAAGATTTATAAAATCAGGTCACTTATAAGATAACTACGTGTAAATCTCTATATGAAATATTTATCAGTAATTATTAGTGTATAAACTTAAACTTGTATTTTAATGCTCACCTCCAGTTTAGTAACCCTCCAGCTCTACCAGTGCGTATCTAGTTTAATGACATCTGTTTTTCGGCCTCAGTCAATTTTTGTCAAGTTTTAGTGCTAAAATGAAAGTTGAATTCGTAATAGTTCTTGTTATGAAAATAATTATATTGTGGATGTTCATTTATTACTCCGCTATAGATTATTTTCCTAAAGAAGATTATCCATTTAATACTCTGTTGAAGTTTATCTACAAGCATCTGATGCAGGCAGGTTGCAAGCAACTCAATGAAATGATTTGCAGCAGCTTCTTATTAAACAGGCAGGTTGCAAGCAGCTCATGCAGACAGCTTATAAGCAGCTGGAAAAAAAAAAGTCTTGCAACTGCTTCCTGAAAAGCCTCGCAGGTGCTTCCTTTCTTCTATAAATAGAGGAGTTTTCAGTTCATTATGTACATAAGTTTGAAGTTTGAATAATATATCAGTTTCTCTCTATACTTGTCTTTACTTTACAGTTTTTATTTTATAACACGTTATCAGCACGAGACTCTGCCATTTTGAGCACTTACTTCGAATTTAATTTTTATTTCAGTGTTCATCTCCGATTTAAGGCAGCACTCTTATGTCCGTGGTTAGATCTTGTTCATTCCTAGCATCATAAGGCATATTGTATCCTTGAGTTGGTGAGTTTTTCTTCTTGGCAGTAGTGATGTAGATATCACTTACATATGGAGTAGCCAAATTTGCGCAATTTAATTTGAGCCGTTTGCTTATATTTTAATATTTTTATCATCGCTTGCTTGGTTATATGTTACGTATACAGTACCTATTTTGGTATTTGTTTTCATCCTTATTATCTTAATAAAGGATTACAAAGTGGATAACATTGTTAGATCCACTTAAACTCCAGCAGAGTTTGCAAGAAATATACAACCACCAGAAGTGGTTATATTTCGTATATCTCATTGTAACTAAATTTTGTTAACCACCAGAAGTGGTATATGCCTATGACTACCAGAAGTGATAATTTAGACTTTATATGGTTACAATTAAAGATAAGCTAGAGATATATTCTCTATATTACATGCACGCCTCGATTTGATCCTAAAGTAGTAAATATTTTAAAAGAGGTTGAAGCATCACAATTTGATGTGATTAATGCGCGTTCAGATAATTATGTTCGATTTCCTGAAGGATGAGAATGTTTTATAAATATTAATCTATTCCCTAAAGTGAATGTGATAATATTAATAAAGTCATAAATATGAACGTGCTCTTGTTGTAAATATATTACAATTCACCTCCAGAAGAGTTAATATGATTGAGAGAATATATACTCAATATTTCGTATTTTAAATTTGCTCCTGAAAAAGTAACACAATTGAAATTTCCTCCCGAAGTAGGAAAATATTTTGAAGTAATTTCTTTATGTGCTTAAACAAAATAATGAGCTATTCAAAGTTATTTTTGAAGCACATTTTCATTCCTTGGAGTGAATGAAGAAATACCGCAACTCACCTCCTGAAGAGGTAGAATAATAGAGGATATAAATATTATTTTTGTAGCATAAAGATCATTGCCACACGTACTTATTGTACGTAAAATATCTTGGATAATTTTATTAAGTATCATTCTAAGGCAAAAGCATTCTTGTAGAATGCTTTCTACTACCACCACATTAATATATTATGGTTAGTTATTGAGTTCCCCGAAGGAAATAACAACTCATGTATCTTTCCTTAAAAAAATGCATAAGAAAAAAGCAAATGTTTCTACAATTTCTGGTAATATAAGTTTGATTGAAGGCTCCGGAAGAGCTATTGTATTTTTGTCTAAGGAAACAAAACTTATTATAGATAATGCATTATTCTCCTCCAAGTCCCGAAGAAATTTGTTGAGTTTTATAGATATCCGCCGAAATGGGTATCATGTTGAGACAATAGATGAAATGAACGTGGAATATCTTTGTATTACAAAGAAAATTTCTGTCCAGAAATGCATTGTAGAAAAGTTACCAACTTTATCTTCTAGTTTATACTATTCAAAGATTAGTACAATTGAAGCACACTCTATCGTAAACCAGAAATTTACTGATTCAAATACTTTTGTGCTTTGGCATGGCCGTTTGAGCCATCCTGGATCAATAATGATAAAAAGAATTACTGAGAATTCGAGTGGGCATCCATTAAAGAACCTGAAGATTCTTACAAATGATGAATTTTTTTGTGATACTTGTTATCAAGGCAAAATGATCACTAGACGATGACCAATGAAGGTTGACATTGAGTCCTCTACCTTTTTAGAACGTATACATGTGGATATATGTGGACCTATTCACCCACCAAGTGGGCTGTTTAGATATTTTATGGTCCTAATAGATGCATCTTCAAGATGGTCTCATGTTTGCCTACTATCATCTTGCAACCTAGCGTTTGCAAAGTTATTAGCCCAAATAATTCGATTAAGGGCACAATTCCCATATTATCCTATAAAGGCTATTCGCCTTGATAATGCTGGAGAATTCTCATCTCAAGCTTTTAATAATTACTGTCTATCAGTTGGAATAAAAGTTGAACATCATGTAACTTATGTTCATACTCAAAATGGCCTTGCAGAGTCATTTATTAAACGGCTGCAATTGATAGCAAGATCACTACTTATGAAAACAAAATTGAATTCTCATCTTGCACGCAGCATCACTTATCCGTCTCATACTAACACATTATAATAAATATTCTCCGTCATAATTAGTTTTTGGTCATGAACCAAATATTGCCCATCTACGGAGTTTTGGATGTGCTGTATATGTGCCAGTAGCACCACCACAGCGCAGTAAGATCGACCCCCAAAGAAGGTTAGGAATATATATTGGGTTTGAATCACCCTCTATTATTCGCTATCTTGAACCATTGATAGGAGATTTATTTACTGCTCGATTTGTAGATTGTCGATTTTATGAAACAAATTTCTCACAATTAGGGGGAGAAAAAAAGGAAATCAAAAGAAAAATTGTGTGGAAAGTTTCATCATTATCTCATCTTGATCCACGTACCCCTATGTGTAATCAGGATGTCCAGAAAATCATCTATTTATAAAATATAGCAAATCAAATGCCAGACGCGTTTACTGATTTGAAAAGGATAACTAAGTCACATATCCCTGCAGAGAATGTGCCTATACGAATTGATGTCCCAGCAGGACCATCTACTAGCATAAGAACTAGTGAACCTAAAGCACGCCTGAAGCGTGGTAGGATTTTGGGTTCTAAGGATCGAAATCCTAGAAAAAGAAAATCGACAAATGATCAAAATGATATTATGAAGGGATCTCCTGAAGAGACCCAAGATCTGATTAGTTCTGAGATTCCTGAAGAAATCAATGAACCCGAGACTCAAGTGAGTGAGGAACTTTTAATAGGTTCTACTGGTGATGGGATTAATTTAAATCGATCTGAAATAGTGGTGGATAATATGAAGAAACATATTCACCAGTTATGGATGCCATAACATTTCGATATCTCATCAGTTTAGCCTTACGTGAAAGACTTAAAATACATATGATAGATGTGGTTACAACTTATCTATACATGTCACTTGATAATGATATTTACATGAAAATCCCTAAAGGATTTAAAATGCCTGAAGCATATTCGAAATCTCGGGAAATGTATTCAATCAGATTACAAAGATCTTTGTACGGTTTAAAGCAATCTGGGCGCATGTGGTATAATCGCCTTAGTGAATATTTACTGAAAGAGGGTTACATAAATGATGTTATTTGTCCATATATTTTTATAAAGAAAATGACATCAAAATTTGTTATACTTGTTGTTTATGTTGATGACATAAATCTTGTTGGAACTCCAGAAGAGCTCCAAAAGGCAATTGAATATCTTAAGAAAGAATTTGATATGAAAGATCTTGGAAAAATAAAACTTTGTCTTGGATTGCAAATTGAACATTTAGCAAACGGGATCTTTATGCATCAATCTGCCTATACAGAAAGGGTCTTAAAATGCTTTTACATGGACAAAGCGCACCCATTGAGTACACCAATGATTGTTCGATCACTTGAAGTGAATAAGGACCCGTTCCGACCTCCATAAGAGGATGAGGAACTCCTTGGTCCTGAAACACCCTATCTCAGTACAATTGGTGCACTTATGTATCTTGCTAATGCTACAAGGCCTGACATAGCATTTTCTATTAATTTACTAGCAAGATATAGCTCTTCTCCTACTCGGAGACATTGGGATGGGATTAAGCATATTTTACGATATTTAAAGGAAACTCTTGATATGGGTTTGTTTTATGCTAATAAAGGTAGTGCAGATCTTGTTGGTTATGCAGATGCAGGTTATTTATCTGATCCCCATAAAGCTCGATCTCAAACCGAGTACGTATTTACATGTGGAGGTACTGTCATATCATGGCGCTCCACAAAGCAGTCAATTGTTGCTACTTCTTCAAATCATGCTGAGATAATAGCTATTCATGAAGCAAGTAGAGAATGCGTATGGTTGAGATCAGTGATTCATTTTATTCAAGAAAAATATGGTTTAGAGTGTGATAAAAGATTCACAATTTTATACGAAGACAATGCTGCATGCATAGCCCAATTGAAGGGAGGATTTATAAAAGGAGATAGAACGAAGCACATTTCACCAAAATTATTCTACACACACGATCTTCAGAAAAATGGTGACATTGATGTGCAGCAAATCCGTTCAAGTGACAATCCGGCAGATTTATTCACTAAATCTTTGCCAACTTCAACTTTTAAGAAGATGGTATACAAGATTGGAATGCGGAGACTCAAATATTTGAAACAAAGTTTTCATCAGGGGGGAGTAAAATACGCGATGCACTCTTTTTTCCTTACTAAGGTTTTTTCCCACAGGATTTTCCTTATAAGGTTTTAATGAGGCAGCTAGAAATACGTATTACTAAATATGTGTACTCTTTTTCCTTCACTAGGATTTTTTCCACTGGGTTTTTCCTAGTAAGGTTTTAACGAGGCACAATACCTTTTAATGAATATCCAAGGGGGAGTGTTATAAAAATAATTATATTGTAGATGTTCATTTATTACTCCGCTATAGATAATCTTCCTGAAGAAGATTATCCATTTAGTACTCTGTTGAAGTTTATCTACAAGCAGCTGATGCAGGCAGGTTGCAAGCAGCTCAATGAAATAATTTGCAGCAGCTTCTTATTAAACAGGCAGGTTGCAAGCAGCTCATGCAGACATCTTACAAGCAGCTAAAGAAAAGTCTTGCAGCTGCTTCCTGAAAAGCCTCGCAGCTGCTTCCTTTCTTCTATAAATAAAGGAGTTTTCAGTTCATTATGTACATAAGTTTGAAGTTTGAATAATATATCAGTTTCTCTCTATACTTGTCTTACTTTATAATTTTTATTTTATAACAGTTCTAAATTTTTAGTGAGGAGTTTGGTAACTTGTGTTTATATTACAATAAAATGATGTCATTTTTGTTGTACAATGTAAACAAACAAAAAACCATGACCTCAAAATGACATTATTTTAATTAAAATCACGCTGCTAATAACTCAAAATGTTGCGAGCATTTATAGTCGGTCAAAGATTTCGTTGTCCATTGTCAAAGATATGTGTAAGCAAACAGGAATAAAATGGAGAGGATACTACGATTTTGAAGAGAATTTTGTGTATAAAATATAAGAAGGATCTTAGTTTTTACGTACTATCAGGGACAAACTTACTTTCAGCCGTTGCAATCGCAAGATATATGTCAAGATTGGTGGGAGGCCATATTTAGCTCAGATTCATCGGATACAAAATATATATAGATTTAGCAGTCGTTTCGACATAAAAATTATAATTTTTAGAAAGAAAAAAATTAGTATTTGGAGTTAAGCTGAAAATTAGTATTTGGAGTTTGAAATTATGTTTGGACATATATTTCACTTAAAAAAATATTATAATTTTGTATGGGATTCGGTAGAACATGGGTCTCCAAAACCCGATGTCGTAGGTTCAAATCCTTCAGAGCGTGAGAGGAAAAAAATCCGAAAAATATGAAAAGTAGTCAAAACTATTTTTTGGTTTTTGAAAAACTCATTTTCGTTAAATCTCCAAAAACTTACAAATTTTCATGAAAAACATGTTTTTGAAAAGAAAAAAAATATGGATAAAAAGGTCTTTAATATTTTATACAATATACGCAGTATAATTTTTCGACAAAGGATTAGTGTTCGACATGGCGATCCTTTGGCGACAGTATCTCCCCTGCCTATGAGTACCACTATCCGCGTTTTATTTATGTGACAGTATTTAACTAGCATGCAATTTAAGAAAGAAAGAAAAACTTTTGAAATTTATGGACTAATACAAGTTATCGATATTTGTGTGATTATAAAATATTCCACTAAAGATAAAATGAGAAATTTAAATTTAAATTATTTCTATAAAAACTTGTATGAGTTCCTATAAATAGTTGGACTTCTCATACACATTAATACATCCGATAATCTACAGCAGCAGCACCAAAAAATGGAAACTATCGCCGCTTCACTCTCTCAAAGTCATGCATAAACGAATGGTTCTCAACCGTGCATTTGCTCTTATTTACATATTTGCCATCTTAGCTCTCTTCTATCACCACATAACACAAATATTTCACCACACAACCATAACACGCATTTCCATGTTAATTTGTGACACGATCCTAGCCTTCATGTGGAAAAGTTCTCAGTCTTTTCACATGCATCCCATAACACGTAAAGAATTCCCCGAAAAACTCAAAAATTTAAAAACATTTCCCGCGTTGGACGTATTTATTTGCACGGCGGATCCGTACAAGGAGCCGCCGGTTAACGTAGCGAACACGGCTTTGTCCGTGTTGGCGTACGATTACCCGACCGAGAAGCTCTCGGTATACGTGTCGGACGATGGAGGTTCGGAGCTTACTCTGTTTGCTCTTTTGGAAGCTGCAAAATTTGCTGTACATTGGCTGCCGTTTTGTAGGGATAATTGGGTTTTGGAAAGGTGTCCGCATGTATATTTCAGGTCGTGTAATTATGCAGCAAACTCCCAGTTTCATACAATTAAGGTATTTTTTTTTTTTTTTGGTTTCTATGAAAGTGATTAATTTTGCATGGGAGCTAAAAGTTCAGTTTGTTATTGATAAAAAAATAGATTTTGAACGCTCGTGCATAGCTCACTAGCAAAGAGTGCTAAACTTTGCCACTCGCAACTCATGAATGCTACCGGGTTAGATGAGCCAATAACCGGAGGCGGATGTAGAGTTATAATACCGGCAGGGGCGAATTTATAGGCAAAAATATGTGGCACGTAAATGCATAGTCTCTCCGCAAAATTAGATATTTTATGTACGCATCTTCTAAAATTGGTATAATATTAACTGTTGGCACTCATGGTTCAATAAGATTGAACGGTGCACTTGGTTGAAGGTTAACTTAATTACTAAGAGGAACAGAAATCAGTTCCCACTTAATATATTTTTTTCTCTTTTTTTTTTAATAATGTACCCATGTACTAGAAATCTTAGATCCGTCTCTGAATACTGTTGTTTTTGCATGATCCATACATGCAGCTGATGTACGAAAGCATGGTTAAGAGGATAAATAAGGTGGTGGAAAGAGGAAGAATAGGAGAAGAGTACATTAGCAACGAGGACGAGCGTCAAGCTTATACAAAATTTTCGTCTACTGGTTTTACTCGCCATCATCACCCCTCTATTATTCAGGTTTGTATTTTTAAGTTCCTCGGAATATTTATAAGATAATTATAGGTAATCGTCCTATGATAAACATTAATTGACAGTCAAATAAAAACAAAATTAACGTGATATAACAGGTTAAACTATATTAATAGGGGTCGTTTGGTAGAATGTATTAGGAAAAATAATATATGTATTAGCTTTGGTATTATTATTCCGTTGTCTGGAGTAGTTTTTTCACGACCTTTGTATAACTAATACTTGTATTAATTAGTTATAATATATCTTATTCAATATTATTCTTATACATAGCAAACCATGGTATTAGCAATATTATAGTTTTTAATATATGGATAAGCATGTATAAAGATAAAATTGCTCTTTTAAGACCTTTAATACACCAAACTAAATAGTCAGTAAAAAATAATTTTAGGATAACTAATATCAACATTACTATACTATTCTTATACACCCTACCAAACGACCCCGATAGTGTAAAATAACTTTTAAACTAACAGTGCTTATATAACTTTAAATTTTTTCATGATATATCTTACTCTCCTTTTGCTCAAATCAGTCAACTTCATTGGGAATGCTCATGTACCAAACATGCTTGCATCATTCAAGTTTGTCATGAATGTTATATTAACATTAAACCAAAGGAAAACATGACTTGAACGTTGAAGAATCCATCAAGCATTCTCTAAACCGGTACATCAATCCAACTATCGATTCTCAAGGGTATCAAGAACAAAGAACAACATAACAAGGACCAGTTCCCTGTATTGAGTTATTACATATCCTTAGTTGTGTTGCACCTTTGTTAAAGTTCTTTACTTGTAATTCCTACTTAGCTTAGTTAGAAGCATTGTGTAGGAAACCTTTGTAAATCATAAACCTTTGTGTTTGTGTCTTGGCTAGAGTAAGTCGAGTTGTAAGTCTTTGTAATAGGGTTATTACAAAGTGGCTTGTAATAGAGTTGTTACAAGTTAGTGAGGGATTAAGAGGTTAATTCCTAGGTTACAATAGGTTGTAATCTAAAGTATGCTCAGTAGTGAAGTTGAAATCCTACAAGGGTAGGTCGTGGTTTTTAATCCCGTGAGCTGGGAGCTTTCCACGTAAAACTTCATTGTGTCATTTACTTACTGCAGTGTGCGTGTGTTCTGTGGGAACTAATAGAGAACGTGGTTCTTTATATAGTTTGGTGGACCCTTAGATTCTATCAAGGTGCGAAAGTCAATAATAATAACGACTATGCAATTAGAAAGATCCAAAAATAAAATGTTGATAAAATATTTATCATTTGAAAATAGATTTATTGGATGAAATTATAATTAAAGTTAAATATTTAAAATTTTGAATAAGCTCGTATCAAGAATTTGAATCAACAAAAATTAAGTTAGTTCCTTTAATGTTGAGAAAACATGATTAATAAGTCTTTAAATTGAATATCTAGCAAATGAATCATATTCAAAAAGTTCCAAATTCATTATATAAGTAAAAGAATTTTCAATTTGACAAAACTCTTTGATTACATGATTTTTTTCCCCCTTAAGAAGAGCATTTACAGTGAATGAGATTGAAAAATATAGCAAAGTCAGTTATAATATTTCATTAAGAGTCAAATTGGTTAAAAAATCAGACTTGAAGGAATGATAATGAAATAGTAGAAGACAAAGTATATTTTAAATGAATTGCCATTTTTTATTTTTCTTTCATTTTTATTATTCCAACGAATGATTTTTGTTCTTTATAAATATTAATTTCTTTATTGTAGAATATGAACTCAATATTAGTTATATTTAGATTTTACATTATCACCTATCAATTTTTTAGAATCTATAGGACCAACCCCATCATCCACAGAATTTGTAGAAGACTAAACGGCTCAACTTCTTTTTTGTGTCATTAGAAAAATATTCAAAAAGAATCGTGATAAAAGTATATAACAGATATTCGGTCATTTCAAATTCAATATTAAGTCAGAGAAATTAAATATAAAATTTTTCATTAGTATTGGTAAGAAGCCAATATTGTTTGGCCAGTAAGAAATCAATGTTGCTTCTTATAGATCGTATCTTCTGCATATTGTTTTCTATTGATATTTATAATTTTTAAAACTTTTATACTCCTTGATGTGGATATAAGCGTAATGCGTGTACTCTAAAACTAGTATAATATAAGAGCAATTTTACAGATGTGGCGCAAAATTAGGGCATCAGCTCAATTTTGAAACCCACTTTCAAATAAAATAAAAAATAATCGGTAACTTGACTATCTTTCAAAAAATTAGTATATTAGTTTAAAACAATTGATAAAAGCTTTAATAATGAATTTAACCTTTTTACCAACTAATATAAATGTAATATGGAATTTAAGATTTATTATATTTTTTGAATTTCAAAATATAGATATGAGTTTAGAATTAGTTGTTTATACTAATGATAGCTAGTAAAATACAAAATAGTATTTAATAACTAAGAAAAAAACAATAAAAAGAAAGAAGCAAAATTATATGGAAGATTAGAAAATGAGGAAAAGAGAAATGGAGGAGGACTGTTATAAAATAAAGACTGTAAAGTAAAGACAAGTATAGAGAGAAACTGATATATTATTCAAACTTCAAACTTATATACATAATGAACTGAATTCTCCTCTATTTATAGAAGAAAGGAAGTTGTTGTGTAAGCTGCTACTGCAAGCTGCTGTGTAAGCTGCTACTCTAAGCTGCTGTGTAAGCTGCTACTGTACCAGATATAGATAATCTTCTACCATATGTAATATTTATCCGTAAAGGAGTACCGAAAGGATAAGCTTCTCTAGGAGGCTTATTTCCAATAGAGTACTAAATAGATAAACATATTTACGGCGGATTCTCATATGGATAAGCTTCTTCAGAAAGCTTATTTACAACGGAGTACTAAATGAATATCCATAATATAATATATTTATAACACTCCCCCTTAGATATTCATTAAAAGATAATGTGCCTCATTAAAACCTTACTAGGAAAAAATCCTGTGGGAAAATATCCTAGTAAAGGAAAAAGAGTACACATATTTAGTAATATGCATTGCTAGCTGCCTCATTAAAAACCTTATAAGGAAAGCCCTGTGGGAAAAAATCTTAGTAAGGAAAAGAAGAGTACATCGCATATTTTACTCCCCCTAATGAAAACCTTGTTTCAAATATTTAAGTCCCCGCATTCCAATCTTGTATACCATCTTCTCAAAAGTTGAAGTTGGTAAAGATTTAGTGAATAAATCTGCCGGATTGTCACTTGAACGGATTTGTTGCACATCAATATCACCATTTTTCTAAAGATCGTGTGTGCAGAATAATTTTAGTGAAATGTACTTCGTTCTATCTCTTTTTTTATAAATCCTCCCTTTAATTGGGCTATGCATGCAATATTGTCTTCGTATAAAATTGTGGGTCTTTTCTCACATTCCAAACCACATTTTTCTCGAATAAAATAAATTATTAATCTCAACCATATGCATTCCCTACTTGCTTCATGAATAGCTATTATTTCATCATGATTTGAAGAAGTAGCAACAATAGATTGCTTTGTGGAGCGCCATGATATGATAGTACCTTCACATATAAACATGTACCCGGTTTGAGATCTAGTGTTATGGGGATCAGATAAATAACCTGCATCTGCATAACCAACAAGATCTGCACTATCTTTGTTAGCATAAAACAAACCCATATCAAAAGTTTCCTTTAAATATCGCAATATATGCTTAATCCCGTTCCAATGTCTCTGTGTAGGATAAGAACTATATCTTGCTAGTAAATTAACAGAAAATGCTATGTCAGGCCTTGTAGCATTAGCAAGATACATTAGTGTACTAATTGCACTGAGATAGAGTACTTCGGGACCAAGGAGTTCCTCATCCTCTTCTGGAGGTCGGAACAAATCTTTATTCACTTCAAGTGATCGAACAACCATTGGTGTACTCAATGGGTGTGCTTTGTCCATATAAAAGCATTTTAAGACCCTTTCTGTATAGGCAGATTGATGGATAAAGATCTTGTCTGCTAAATGTTCAATTTGCAGATCAAGACAAAGTTTTTTCTTTCCAAGATCTTTCATCTCAAATTCTTTCTTAAGATATTCAATTGTCTTTTGGAGCTCTTTTAGAGTTCCAACAAGCTTATGTCATCAACATAAACAGCAAGTATAACAAATTCTGAAGCCATTTTCTTTATAAAAATACATGGACAAATAACATCATTTATGTAACCCTATTTCAGCAAATATTCACTGAGGCGATTATACCATATGTGCCTAGATTGTTTTAAATCATACAAAGATCTTTGTAATTTGATTGAAGTACATTTCCCGAGGTTTTGAATATGCTTCGGGCATTTTAAATCCTTCAGAGATTTTCATGTAAATTTCATTATCAAGTGACCCGTACAGATAAACTGTAACCACATCCATTAGATGTATTTCAAGTCTTTCACGTAAGGCTAAACTGATGAGCTATCGAAATGTTATGGCATCCATAACGGGTGAATATGTTTCTTCATAATCGACTCCAGGTCGTTGTGAGAATCCTTGTGCAACAAGGTGAGCCTTGTATCTTTCAACTTTATTTTTATTATTCCTTTTTCGCACAAAAACCCATTTATGACCAACTGGCTCTATACCAGCAGGTGTTTGGATTACTAGTCCAAAGACCTCTCTTTTAGCAAGTGACTTCAATTTCGATTGAATTGACTCTTGCCATTTTGGCCAATCAGATCTTTGTCAACATTCTTCGACAGATCGGGATTCAAGATTTTCACTATCTTGCATAATGTTTAGTGTAATATTATATGCAAAAATATTATCTACCACTATTTCAGATCAATTTAAATTAATCCCATCACTAGTAGAACTTATTAAAAGTTCTCCACTCACTTGAGTCTCGGGTTCATTGATTTCTTCAGGAATCTCAGAACTAATCAGATCTTGGGTCTCTTCAGGAGATCCCTTCATAATATCATTTTGATCATTTGACGATTTTCTTTTTCTAGGATTTCGATCCTTAGAACCTAAAGGCCTACAATGCTTCAGGCGTGCTTTAGGTACACTAGCTCTCATGCTAGTAGATGGGCCTGCTGGGACATCAATTCGGATAGGCACATTCTCTGCAGGGATATGAGACTTAGTTATCCTTTTTAAATCAGTAAATGCGCCTGGCATTTGATTCGCTATATTCTGTAAATGGATGATCTTCTGGACCTCTTGGTTACATATAGGGGTATGTGGATCAAAGTGAGATAATGATAAAATTTTTCACACAATTTCTCTTTTGATTTCCTTTTTCTTTCCCCCCTAATTGTGGGAAATATATTTCATCAAATCGACAATCTGCAAATCGAGCAGTAAATAAATCTTCCGACAATGGTTCAAGATAGCGAATAATAGAGGGTGATTCAAACCCAATATATATTCCTAACATTCTTTGGGGGCCCATCTTACTGCACTGTGGTGGTGCTACTGGCACATATATAACACATCCAAAAATTCGTAGATGGGCAATATTTGGTTCATGACCAAAAACTAATTGTGACGGAGAATATTTATTATAATATGTCGGTCTGAGACGGATAAGTGATGCTGCGTGCAAGATAGCATGGCCCCAAACAGTAGTGGGTAATTTTGTTTTCATAAGTAGTGGTCTTGCTATCAATTGCAGACGTTTAATAAATGACTCTGCATGGCCATTTTGAGTATGAACATAAGTTACAGGATGTTCAACTTTTATCCCAACTGATAGATAGTAATTATCAAAAGCTTGAGATGGGAATTCTCCAGCATTATCAAGGCGAATAGCCTTTATAGGATAATCTGGGAATTGTGCCCTTAATCGAATTATTTAGGCTAATAACTTTGCAAATGCCAGGTTGCAAGATGATAGTAGGCATACATGAGACCATCTTGAAGATACATCTATTAGGACCATAAAATATCTAAACAGTCCACTTGGTGGGTGAATAGATCAACATATATCCCCATGTATATGTTCTAAAAAGGCAGGGGACTCAATGCCAACCTTCATTGGTGATGGTCTAGTGATCATTTTTCCTTGATAACAAGCATCACAAGAAAATTCATCATTTGTAAGAATGTCCAGGTTCTTTAATGGATGCTCACTCGAATTTTCAGTAATTAGTCTCATCATTATTGATCCAAGATGGCCCGAACGGCCATGTCAAAGCACAAAAGTATTTGAATCAGTAAACTTCTGGTTTACGATAGAGTGTGTTTCAACTGTACTAATCTTTGAATAGTATAAGCCAGAAGATAAAGTTGGTAACTTTTCTACAATGCATTTCTGGCCAGAAATATTCTTTTTAATACAAAGATATTCCACGTTCATTTCATCTATTGTCTCAACATGATACCTATTTCGGCGAATATCTATAAAACTCAACAAGTTTCTTCGGGACTTGGAGGAGAATAATGCATTGTCTATAATAAGTTTTGTTCCCCTAGACAAAAATACAGTAGCCCTTTCGGAGCCTTCAATCAAACTTATATTACCAAAAATTGTAGAAACATTTGCTTTTTTCTTATGCAAATAAGAAAAGTATTTCTGATCTTTGAATATGGCATGAGTTGTTCTACTATCAATTACACAAATATCTCCATGATTTGTCTTTGATCCAAACATAATTTGGGGATTATCCATATTCTTCAAAATGATATAAACAAAATAAATATGATAGTAAACATCATTATCAAAGCATAACTTTTATTTATGTACAACAATTACATAACCATACTATCTATTTACAAACAACCAAAATTAAAATATTTATATTTCTACAGATTCACTACCGATCACATGACTTGTTTCTCCTTCCGGGAGTGCAAAATAATCAGCTACATCCAAATGCATGAAGTCTAAATTATCTTCAAAAATAAAATTTGCTTCAGCATTTTTCTCTGTCTTTTTCAGGCAGGTTTGATACAGCTCAACCAGGTGCTTTGGCGTACGACATGTACGTGACCAGTGCCCTTTTCCTCCACATCTATAGCATGTATTTTCTGGCTTTGCTGCTTGCACCGCTTCATGATTTTGTTCCTTCCTTTTCCACTGCTGGTGGTGAGGAGGGTTCTTTGGTGCATTATTATTACCACGATTAGAGTTTCCTCCTCGACCACAGCCATGACCACGACTGGGGCCATGTCCTCTTCCACGCTTAGCTTGGTGAAAGTTCATCTCATTCACTTTAGGGAATGGACAAGAACCAATAGGTCAGCTTTTATGATTTTTCATTAATAGCTCATTATGTTGCTCGGCTGCAAGAATATGTGAGATAAGTTCAGAATACTTTTTGAATCTCATCTCTCGATATTGCTGCTGCAGAAGCATGTTCGAGGCATGAAAAGTGGTGAAAGTTTTCTCCAGCATATCATGATTAGTAATATTATCACCACATAATTTTAATTGGGAAATAATTATGAACATAGCAGAATTATACTCACTGATAGATTTAAAATCTTGTAGCCTTAGATGAGTCCAATCATAACATGCCTGTGGAAGAACGACCATCTTTAGGTGGTCATATCTATCTTTCAAATTATTTCACAGTATGACTGGATCTTTAACAGTAAGATATTCCATTTTCAGGCCCTCATCAAGGTGATGGCGTAGGAATATCATTGCTTTGGCATGGTCTTGGTTTGATACCTGATTTTTATCTTTGATGGTGTCTGCCAGACCCATCGCATCAAGATGAATTTCGGCATCAAGCACCCAAGACATGGAGCTTTTGCCCGATATATCCAGGGCTACAAACTCAAGTTTAGAAATATTTGACATTATTTAGGGAAAAAACGTTCGTACCTCTGATACTTTCAAAGTATTTTCTCTAGATGGTAGAGTCTCATGTTGATAACGTGTTATAAAATAAAGACAGTAAAGGATTGATATATTATTCAAACTTCAAACTTATGTACATAATGAACTGAATTCTACTCTATTTATAGAAGAAAGGAAGCTGCTGTGTAATCTGCTACTACAAGCTGCTTGTAAGCTGCTGTGTAAGCAGCTGTGTAAGCTGCTACTCTAAGCTGCTGTGTAAGCTGCTACTGTACCAGATATAGATAATCTTCTACCATATGTAATATTTATCCGTAAAGGAGTACCGAAAGGATAAGCTTCTTTAGGAGGCTTATTTTCAATAGAGTACTAAATAGATAAACATATTTACGGCAGAGTCTCATATGGATAAGCTTCTTCAGGAAGTTTATTTACAATGGAGTACTAAATGAACATCCATAATATAATATATTTATAACAAGGACTACTTTTAAAAAAATACTAGCACAGTAATATATTTGAAAAAATAAAAAGAAAAGAAAAATTGATTGCCAATAGAGAAAACCGAGGAATCCGGAACTAAAATGTGGTTCTTTTGGACTCAAAAAACAAAAATATGTCGAAAAAATACATAGTGACCAAAATATATATAACGATTTTCCCTAAGACGCAATATGTATTATGTGGGCCCATAAATAATTCTTTTGGGCTTAACTAACATAACAATAATTTAACTAGGTATAACGTCTTAAGCTAAGACGCTATACCTCAAATAATTAACCCTCCCCCCCCTCCCCCCCCGGAATGGTTTTTGCCTTATTTAAGGACGTTAAGGATTTTGTAAAAATCCATTCAGAAATACTCTCAAGTCTTATAAAATTTTTCTTTGTTAAGTTATTTTGCATTTTGTCATAATGTCTGAAGAGCGAAAAATTAGGATTTCATTATATTGGGGGGTGCGTTTGTGGTGCCGAATAACTCAGTAAGCTATAGGTTATCACCACAGTCTCATGTTAAGTTGCCACTTACAATGGAGTACGATACATTAGTATCGTTGTTATGTAAAACAATGAGTGTGAGCAAACATTCGGTGAATCTTAAAATAATCGGAAGATATCCGTATTCTGTGACTCCGTAAGGGGTTGCTTGTTATGCTGAATTTAACATCGAAGATGATGAAACTCTGAGAGATATTTTGAGGACTCTGGATGAATACCGGGAATTTATTATGATAAGAATGTTGGAAATGTACGTCAAGGCTGAAGACGCTCGCAATAATGAGGTTGCGTAAAGTAGGAAAATTTCTCAATCATCAGGTGGTTATTTTGGAGCAGTTTTAGCCGAATAGGTTCCGGCTGAAAGCGTTTGGCCGGATCTAAACTTATCTCCACGGGCGAATGAGGAGCGAGGAAATAATTTCTCCCCTAGTATACATAATCCACAAGCCGAGTGGTAAACTTCAATTTTTTCTTTGTGTTACGATGTATATTTTTGTGTATTGTATTTGTATTACCACTCATATATTCCTGTAACGAACCGGCCGGTCATTTTGAGTATTATAACCCCATTCCCCCATTTACTGCTCAATTTATTCTTTATAGTTATTTTATGACTTATAGGGTTAGTTGGTTCGGGTCCGGAAGGAATGCGGAATGAAATGAGACACTTAGTCTCATAATTAAAATTTAAGTTAGAAAAGTTGACCGGATGTGGACCTAAGTGTAAAAGACCTCGGATTTGAATTTTGATGATTACAACAGCTCCGTATGATGATTTTGGACTTAGGAGCGTGTCCGAAAAATTATTTGGACGTCCGTAGTGGAATTAGGCTTGAAATGCCGAAAGTTTAATTTTTAGGAAGTTTGACCGGGGGGTGGACTTTTTGATACCGGGGTCGGAATCCGATTCTGAAAATTGAAATACCTCTGTTATGTCATTTATGACTTCTGTGCAAAATATGAGGTCAATCGGACGTGATTTGATAGGTTCTGACATCGTTTGTAGAAATTGGTAAATCTTCTCGCTCCGCAACTGGATTACTTATATATATAGTTACCAAATTAATAAGGAACTACAATAATAACCAGATGACAGTAGCATCAGAAGGTGACAATTAATCTTAATAAACTAACAAGGACCATATTTACATTGACCATATAGTACTAACCAGTTACAAATTTATGTGAGATATGCAAGTAAAACTTCAGAATATATTGATTGAGAGTCATAGCTTAGAGAAAATATTACAAAACTTGTAACTTTAACTTTATCTACTATCAAACTAAATTAGCTACTAAATATATTAGAGTACGTATATTCTCGTCGTCAATTGAAAAAGCAATTAGCATCCAATTTAGATAAATTCTATAGCATCCAGATCAATATCGTCTGCGGAATCCAATAAATTAGCAAGTTGATCGTCTTCGACTTCATCCCACTCTATGTATTCGGCATTGTCTTCGGAACCCAACAGAGCCATGTGATCGGCACGGGTTCGATCCCAACCTAAACGAATAGGCCCAATCCACGAGGTGGCACTCACTTCATGGTTCTCAACGCTCATGTATCATACCTTAACCTGGCTAAGTAAATTCTCAGCAACGAGACCCTCGGCTCGTGTGCTCCCTACTTTGGCACAAGTAATTTTAGAAAGTCAATGCCTTGGTCAGGACCCCCGACCTGGACGATGACCCCTTCTCAAAATAAAGGATACTCCCAAAAATCTTTTCTTTCTAAAACTTCTTCTTGTGACTTTTCAAGTCTAAATCTTTTCCTATACATACTCATGTTGGTATCCTTAAATGTAAAGCATGGCATAAGAAGGAAATAAACATTCAAAAGTATTTCTAAAGATTCTTGCTTCTTCATAAATATTCAACATGAAAATGGCATATAAGAATAACACAAAAATCTGAAAATTTATGCACATATATCATAATAAATCATCTAAACTTTAGCTAGAACAGTTCTAAGTTAATAAGTACTCACTCGCTCCAATTAAGTAAATATAAACTCTTTTAAGCAATTCATCAAACACCTTGTATGCATGCTTTTGTGAGTTAAACCATTTTAGTAAAGGGTTATATCAACTCACCTCAAAACTTCTCGAGCCTATACGTAGGCCCTAGTCCAATTGACACTAGTCAAACAATTGATTCTAAAACAACTAGTGTATTTTAATTAATTTCAAAGTTTCGCACCTAAACACGGAACTTTACTGTTGATACTGAAAAAGAAAAAAATTAACTATGTAATTCTTACCTATCACTACCTTAGAATAATTGACAATAGGGGATTTTATATACTTGAGTCCAAGAATTAGTGATTTGTAAAGAACCCTAGAATTATTATTTTTTCGCCTGCGTGCCTTGCGTTTGCTGCGTAAACAAAACAGCGTTTTGTTTCTTTGTATAAGCCTTTGCTTAATCCTTTGCATTCCACAACCCTATATGGGCTAAGGCACGTGCTTCCTTATTTGTTTTTTTTATTTTTTTTGTTTTGACTTAACTAGTATTTAATTATACTTACTTTTAATAATTAATAAAATTTAAATTATTAATATTCCCCTAATTGTATATCCAATTATTTAAAAATAGAGAAGTAACTCAAAAGTCAATCACAAGGGTTTAAATTCGTAAAAGAAGTATAATTTAAGATTAAAAAAATTAAATTTTATATTAGTATATGTTAAAACTTTTATAGATTTGAGAAGTGTTACACCAATACTACTAAAAGCGTTATAAAAGCTGCTACAGCTCCAAAATACTTTTTTCGGAAAGCATTTCTAATATAAAATGCTTTTCTTAAAATAAGTACATTTTGAAAATTTGATCCTCTTATTAGATAAATAAAATAATGAAAAAACATAAAGATTCCTTCCAAAGAAGTCAAGGCTTAGATACTTCATAATTGGACTCATCAATGCTCTCAAGTTGGCTATTAATGGGTCAAAACTAGTTGAATATCTAGAAAAACTCAAAGCCTAAAACAGCTAGAAATATTCAACTTTGGCTTGAAAGTAGTCAGCTCTATACCATTTGTCACTTTAAATACTCCCATTTCATAGCAAAATTATCATCATCAATTTTTACAAACTTTTCAAAAATGTCTCCACCCCAATCTCCAAATTCCACCATGATTGAATCTAGAGATCAAGTTCGACCTTTGGCACCTGCATCCCACCGTATACACGTAGAAAACGAAGAAGGCATTAATTCCACGTCCATATCCAGTGTGGAGTTAGCCAAAAAACGACATCGTAAAAAATGCATCAAATGTTGCAGTTGTTGTGGTATCACAACAATAATCCTAGTTGTGATCATCGTAATTCTTGCATTCACCTTTTTCAAGGTGAAAAAGCCTACTATAAAAATGAACTCAATCAAATTTGACGGGTTGAGTTATCTCACTAGTAGTTCCAATCTACAAACCAACGTGAACATAACGGTCTCTGCAGATATTTCTATTAAAAACCCTAACGCGGCCTCGTTCAAGTTTAACGAGGCAACTACTAGTCTGATATACGATGACAGAGTCATCGTAGAAGTCTTAACGCCAGCAGCGAATGCTAAGGCTCGACGAACGTTCCGAATGATTGTGAATGTTACAGTTATGGTAGACAAATTATCAGGCATTCCTAGGCTAGCAAGTGATTTGGTGGAAGGGGAATTGCCTTTGAGTATGTCCACAAGTATTAAGGGAAAGGTCAAGATTTTGGTGATTAAAAAGAGTGTTGGTATACAAATGAATTGCAGTATGGTAGTTGATTTACAAACGCAGAATGTTAAGGATATGGATTGCAAAAAGAAAGTTTCTCTCTAGATTTGATGTTGTCAACATCTTGGAATTTAAAGGAAGTGATTTGGATTTGATTGTGAAGGGTACGTTGAAGTAAGAAATATTCAAGTTGGAAGTTACAACTGGTTCAATTCAATCGAGTAATCATGTGACACTATATTACAGTTTGAGTTGTGGCGTATGTCTTGGTAATTTATAAGGATTAGATATATTCGAGTTTTTAATAGACAGTGTTATACTTAGTTGAGATTTATTTTTGAGTGATATGAAAAGACTTGTATGGCATTGTTCAATATTTCTTTAATTTGTTTGAGATTAAGTTGCGTGTGAGTATAGTACTGTGGAATATGATGCATGGAAGGAATAAAAAAGGGTTATCTTTGGTTTTTACGTTACTGGGGTTAAGTAATCAAATTCTTTCCATTTGGAGAATTACCAAATGGCTTCCATTAATGTTATACGTAGACGAATTATATGAGCAATTCAGCAACATTAATTAGTTTCTTGTTGATGATCGTTTTTGCAAATATTTGTTCAAGTTTGAAGGATGTTTTCATATTAGGATCTCTCTATCCTCCACCAAAGGTTTTCAGTTTCGAGTCTTGAAATAAAAAATATCCTGATACGGGGCGCCCAGAGGCGAAGCTATGTATGGCCAAGGGTGGTTGTAATGACTAGGCCGGTCGTTTTGAGAGTAATAACCCTGATCCTCTATTTACTGCTTCTCCCATATCTACCCTTGCAATTGTGACTTGCCGGGAGGTTTCGTTTTGATTTTTGGAGTGTTTTAGGACACTTGGTCCCTAAATGCACGTTTAAACCGTAAGATTTGGATCATAGTTGGAACTGCGTGAAGACGACTCTGGAATGGAATTTCGTCGGATCCGTTAGTCCCGTTAGGTGATTTTGGGTTTAGGGGCATGTACGGATTATGTTTTGGAGGTCTATAACTCATTTAGGATTGAAATGGCTAAAATAGGAATTTAAGTTTGGAAGTTTGACCGGGGAGTTGACCTTTTGATATCGGGGTTGAATCCAGTTCCGAAAATTTTTATAGCTCTGTTATGTCATTTATGACTTGTGTGCAAAATTTGAGGTCAATCGGACTTGATTTGATAGGTTTCGACATCGAATGTAGAAGTTGGAAATTCTTAAGTTTCATTAAGCTTAAATTGGGGTGTGATTCATGGTTTTAGCGTTATTTGATGTGATTTGAGGCTTCGACTAAGTCTGTATGATGTTTTAGGACTTGTTGTACATTTGGTTGAGGACCCGAGGGCCTCGGGTGAGTTTCGGATGGTTAACGGATCAAAAGTTGGACTTAAACAGCTGGTGCAAAAACTGCTGCAATTTTTCTTCTACGGAAATGCAGAAATCGAAGCCCAGAAATCGAGCCCAGGGTCGAAGGCCAGGATCGAGGGACAGGTTCGATGGCCAGGATCGAGGGCCAGGTTCGAAGGCTGATCGAGTCCATGATCGAAGACTCAGGATCGAGGGCAATGATCGAAGGTTCAGGATCGAGGGCCGTGATCGAAGGCTCGGAATCGAAGGTCAAGATTTAGACCCGGGATCAAGGGCCATGATCGAGGGCCAGGATCGAGGCAGGACCGAGGGCTGCCTCTGTAGAGTTATAAAACAGGGGACTTCGTCCCATTTGCCACTTTTGACAAATTGGAGCTTGAGGAGAGACGATGTTTGATAGATTTTCAAGAAAAAATATTGGCGTAAGTGATTCTAACTTGTATTTAGTCAATATACATGAATATATCATTGTTTTCAGTGTTTTGAGATGAAAATTTGGGGAAAATTTAGAAATCTCATAGAAACGAATTTTTGAGATTTCGGTGTTGATTCGGAGTCGGATTTGAGTGAAACTGGTATAGTTGGACTCATAATTGAAAGGGTTGTCGTATTTTGTGGGTTTCGCCAGATTTTTCGAGACGTGGGCCACACATGCGATTTTTTAGATAATTTCGGATTTTATTGAAAAATGTAGTATTTTCTTATGAAATTGATTCCTATAATTTTTGTTGACTGTATCGAATTATTTTGGCTAGATTCGAGCCATTCAGAGTCGGATATTCATGGAAAAGGCATTCTTACCGATTGATTGAGCTTGGTTCGAGCTAAGTGGTTTACATAACCTTGTGGGGAGGGGGGGAGGGGGAACTCCCCGTAGGATTTGAATTATTTTTATATATGAGCGTCGTGTACGTGAGGTGACGAGTATGTACACAGGCTAATTGTGCCCCCGATTTTTCTACTAAGTAATAACTTGATTTCCTTCTTATTTGAGTTTCATCAGCATGTGTAGTATCCTACTAAACTAGAATAACATGCCTACTTGCCTTAACTATTTACTTGAACAACGTGCATCATGTTTAGTGAATTTACCTGTCTTTCCTTAACTGGTACTTAGGTTGAGCTGTAGAACTTCGTGCCGTAATTATTGAGTTCTATTGTTTGGCTGCATATTTACTTTGGTACTACGGAACGGTATTCTGGGAGATCCCATGTACTGCATATTTACTTTGGGACTACGGAACGGTATTTCGGGAGATCCCCATGTACTGCATATTTACTTTGGGACTATGGAACGGTATTCTGGGAGATCCCCATGTACTGCATATTTACTTTGGGACTACGGAACGGTATTATGGGAGATCCCCATGTATTGTATATTTACTTTGTGACTACGGAACGGTATCCCGGGAGATCCCCATGTACTGCATATTTACATTTAGGACTACGAGACGGTATCTCGGGAGATACCCTCTTGCGTTTCGGTGTACTCATGCTACTCTTCTGCACATATTTTTCGTGTGCAGATCTAGGTGCTCCTTATCCACTGGACTATTAGTGAGTCGGGACAGCTTTGGAGACTTCAAGGTATATCTGCCGCGTCCGAAGATCTCAGAGTCCCCTTCTACTCTTCCCAATGTCCATTATCTTCTGTATTTCTTTTGTTAGACTCTAATGTATAGAGTCACTAGATTTTCCTCCTGTAGTTTGTGATTCACGATGTTTCGGGTTTTGGGAATGTTGTGTAGTATATTGAGGAGTTGGTTATTGTACATGCCAAGTGGCATGATACTCAGTTATTGTGTTATTACTACAGTTAGTTGTTAAAATTATGTTTTCATTTCATTTATTCCGCAAAATATTAGGCTTACCTAGTCATAGAGACTAGGTGCTGTCACGACATCATACAGAGGGGAAATTGGGTCGTGACAAGTTAGTATCAGAGCTCTAGGTTCATAGGTGTTGTGAGTCATAAGCCGGTTTATTAGAGTCTTGCAAATCGGTACGGAGACGTCTGTACTTATCTTCGGGAGGCTATGGAATTTTTAGGAAAATTTCACTACTTTGATTCCTTGTCGTTCGAAAATTGTTGACTTCAAAAATTCTAAATTTATTTATTCTATTCTCTCACATATTGTGAGGACATGTACAAGATGATCTGATGACTAGGCACCCGCGACCCCTGCTAGAGCCGTGAGAGGTCGGGGACGGGGTAGAAGCCGAGGACGTTTATGTGGTGCAGCCATAGCACCCGCACGAGCTGCTAAAGAGGAGCCCCCAGTAGCTCCAGCTGGAGGGCAGACACTTGAGGTACCTGCTTCTGCACCAGCCCTCCAGGAGACTCTAGCCTAGTTTCTGAGCATGTTCAGCACCTTAGCTCAGGCTGGATTGATTCCACTTGCTCTTGCCACATATCAGGCCGGGGGAGGAGCACAGACTCCCGTCGCCGGTACTCCATAGCAGCTAGTTCAGGTCGACTAGGTTCCAGAGATTGCACCAATTCAGCCGGTAGCTCTAGCTCAGCCCAAGGTTAGGGCAGCAGCTTCTGAGGTGGAGCAGCTCAGACTTGATAAGTACAAGAAGTACCACCCACCTACCTTCAGCGGATTGTCTACAGATGATGCTCAGGATTTTCTGGAGAAGTGTCATCGTATTCTCTGTACTATGGGCGTAGCGGAGACGAGTGGGTTTTTTTTTACTATATTCCATTTTAGAGGAGCAGCCTATCAGTGGTGGCGTGCTTAAGAGCTGAGTAGTCTGGATGAGGCAGCTTCACTTACATGGACTCAGTTCTCGGGCATGTTTTAGAAAGAGTATGTCCCTCAGAGCCTCAAGGACTCATGACGTGCGAAGTTGAGCAGCTGCACCAGGGATCTATGACTATGTCAGAGTATGCAGTCTGTTTTAGTGATTTGGCCCGACATACACCGGTCTTGGTTGTCACAGTCCGAGAGAGGGTTTGACGATTTATTGAGGGACTCCACCCCAACATCGGGATTCGTATGGCCAGGGAGTTGGAGATGGATATTTCTTATGAGCAGGTTGTGAGTATTGCCAGGAGATTTGAGGGCATTCTTGCCAGGGATAGAGAGGAGAGAGAGGCCAAGAGGTCTCGAGAGACTGGTTATTATTCTGGAGCTCGTGTCCCAGCAGCTCACCATTGTAGGGGTTATGTGAGTCGCCCCATTTATTCAGCTTTTCTAGTCGCCAATGGTGTTCCAGCTCCTTCTAGGCCCGAGGAGCCTTATTATGCACCGCCAGTATCTAGTGTGCCTCATGCCCGGGGTGTTCCTGGTGGCCAGTCCAGCAGACCAGGCTCGAGCCAGTCATAGCAGCCACGCCCTCCCAGAGCTTGTTTTGAGTGTGGCGACATTTTCCATATGGTGAGGGATTGCCCCAGATTTAGGAGGAGTGTACCTCCATAGACTTCTCAGGCACAGCGTGCTCCACCGGGTCCTCGGGCTATGATTACAGTACCAACTGCCACCCCACCTACTCAGCCAGCTCGAGGTGGAGGTCGGGGAGGTAGAGGTCGCCCTAGAGGGGGAGGCCAGGCCAGATATTATGCCATTCCTGCTCGTACAGAGGCAGTCACTTCTGATTTTGTCATTACAGGTATTGTCCCGGTCTGTCGTAGAGATGCATCGGTATTATTTGACCCAGACTCTACATATTCTTATATGTCCTCTTATTTTTCCCTATATTTGGGCATATCCCGGGATTCTTTGAGTTCCCCTATTTATCTGTCTAC
Source organism: Nicotiana tabacum (assembly GCF_000715075.1). Taxonomy (NCBI): domain Eukaryota; kingdom Viridiplantae; phylum Streptophyta; class Magnoliopsida; order Solanales; family Solanaceae; genus Nicotiana; species Nicotiana tabacum. Next base: position 2,295,462 of record NC_134094.1, read on the forward strand.
TCCTGTGGGAGATTCTCTTATTGAGGACCGCGTGTATCGGTCGTGTTTGATTGCACTTAGTGGTTTTGAGACCAGAGCCGATTTATTATTTCTCAGCATGGTGGATTTTGATATTATTTTGGGCATGGACTGGTTGTCGCCCCATTATGCTATTCTTGATTATCACGCTAAGACTGTGACGCTGGCTATGCCACATTTACCGCGATTAGAGTGGAGAGGTACCTTAGAGTATACTCCCAGCATAGTTATTTCATTTCTTAAAGCTCAACGAATGGTTGAGAAGGGGTGTGAAGCGTATCTAGCTTATGTGAGAGATGTCAGTATTGATACCCCTATAGTTGAGTCAGTTCCATTAGTGAGGGACTTTCCAGATGTGTTTCCAATTGATATTACAGGTATGCCGTCCGACATAGATATTGACTTTGGCATTGATTTGTTACCGATCACTCAGCCCATCTTTATTCCTCCATATCGTATGGCTCATATAGAGTTAAAGGAGTTGAAGGAGCAGTTACAGGAATTGCTTGATAAGGATGGTTCTATGAGGATGTGTATTGATTAAATCCAGTTGAACAAAGTCACAGTGAAGAACATGTATCCATTGCCTCGTATTGATGACTAATTCGATCAGTTACATGGTGCCAGAGTGTTTTCCAAGATTGACTTACGTTCAGGTTATCATCAGTTAAAGATTCGGGAGCCAGATATCCCGAAGACTGCTTTTAGGACTCAGTATGGTCATTACGAGTTCCTTGTAATATCATTTGGGCTGACCAACGCCCCAGCAGCATTTATGCATTTGATGCACGGTGTATTTCGGCCCTATCTTGACTCATTCATCATTGTCTTTCTTGACGACATTTCTGTTATACTCCCGGAGTTGGGAGGATCATGAGCAGCATCTGAGGACTGCGCTTCAGACTTTGAGAGAAAATAAGTTATATGCAAAATTTTCAAAGTGTGAGTTTTGGCTAGACTCAGTGGCATTCTTGGGTCATATAGTATCAAGTGATGGGATCCAGGTGGATCCGAAGAAGATTGAAGCAGTGCAGAGTTGGCCCAGACCTTCCTCGGCTACAGAGATTCGGAGTTTTCTTGATTTGGCGGGGTATTACCGTCGATTTGTAGAGGGTTTCTCATCTATTGCAGCACATATGACCAGGCTGACCCAGAAGGGTGATCCGTTCAGGTGGACAGAGAAATGTGAGGAGAGCTTTCAGAAGCTCAAGACAACTTTGACTAAAGCACCAGGATTTGTATTGCCTACAGGTTCGGGGTCGTATAATGTATATTGTGATGCATTGCGGATTGATCTCGGTGCAGTGTTGATGTAAGACGGTAGGGTGATTGCCTACTCATCCAGACAGATGAAGGTGAATGAAAAGAACTATCATGTCCATGACCTTGAGTTAGCAGCTATTGTTCATGCCTTAAAGATTTGGCGGCATTATTTGTACAGTGTTCCTTGTGAGATTTACACCGATCACCGGAGTTTGCAGCAATTGTTCAAGCAGAAGGATCTTAATTTGCGTTAGAGGATGTTGTTGGAGCTGCTTAAGGATTATGATATCACTATTTTTACCACCCTGGGAAGGCCAATGTGGTGATCGATGCTTTGAGTCACCGCGAAGAGAGTTTGGGGAGCTTAGCATATCTACTAGCAGCAGAGAGGCCCATGGCGTTGGATGTTCAGGCCTTAGCCAACCAGTTTGTGAGATTGGATATTTCTAGGCCGAGTCGAGTATTGGTTTGTGTGGTCTCTCGGTTTTCTCTTTATGATCGTATCAGGGAGCGTCAGTATGATGACCCTCATATGCTTGTCCTTAAGGGCATAGTCCAGCAAGATGATGCTAAAGAGGTCACTATTAGAGAAGATGGTGCATTGAGGATGTAGGAAAGGCTATGTGTGCCCAATGTAGATGGTTAGCGTGAGTTGATTCTCCAAAAGGCTAACAATTTGCGGTATTCTATTCATCCGAGTGCCGCAAAGATGTATCAGGACTTGAGACAGTGTTACTGGTGGAGGAGGATGAAGATGAAGAATGACATAGTAGAGTATGTGGCCAGATGTCTAAATTGCCAGTAGTTATAGTATGAGCATCAGCGGCCAGATGGGTTGCTTCAGAAGTTGGAGATTTCGGAGTGGAAATGGGAGCTGATCACTATGGATTTCATTGTTGGACTCCCACGGACTCATCGAAGGTTTGATACAGTTTGGGTGATTATGGATAGGCTAACCAAGTCGGCTCATTTCATTCCTGTGATGACTAACTATTCTTCCGAGCAACTAGCTCAAAACTACCAACTAGCTCAAAACTACATTTGTGAGATCGTCAGGCTTCATGGCATGCAAGTATCTATTATCTCTTACCGGGGTACGCAATTTACATCACAATTCTAGAGAGTCGTACAGCAGGAGTTGGTTACTAGAGTGGAGCTGAGTACAATATTTCACCCTCAAACTAACGGACAGTCCGAGCACATTATTCAGATACTGGAGGATATGCTACGTGCTTGTGTGATAGATTTTGGGGGTGCTTGGGACAAGTTCTTGTCACTTGCAGAGTTTGCTTACAACAATAGTTATCAGTCCAATATTCAGATGACACTGTATGAGGCTCTGTATGGTAGGTGGTGTCAGTCTCCAGTGGGATGGTTTGAGTCGGGCGAGGCCAGATTATTAGGTACGGACTTGATTCAGGATGCCTTGGAGAAGGCTAAGGTGATTCAGGATAGACTTCGCACAGCCCAGTCCAGACAGAAGAGTTATGCGGATTGGAAGGTTTGTGATGTTGCATTCATGGTTGGAGAGGGGGTCTTGCTCCGGGTTTCGCCTATGAAGGGCGTTATGAGGTTCCGAAATAAGGGCAAGCTGAGCCCAAGGTTTATTGGTCCCTTTGAGGTGTTGCGGCGAATTAGGGAGGTTGCTTATGAGGTTGCCTTACCTCCCAGTCTAGCTGGAATTCATCCGGTATTTAATATTTTGATGCGCCAGAAGTATCACGGCGATCTGTCTCATGTGTTGGATTCCCACTTAGTCCAATTGGACAAGGATCTATCTTATGTTGAGGAGCCAGCGGCTATTTTAGACAGGCATGTCAGAAAGCTAAGATCAAAGAACATTGCTTTTGTGAATGTTCAGTAGAGGGGACAGCCGGTCGAGGAGGCGACTTGGGAGACTGAGCAGGATATGCGAAGCCGTTATTCTCATATTTTCACCACTTCAAGTATGTCTCCATGCTCGTTCGAGGACGAACGATTGTTTTAAGAGGGAGAGGATTTAACGACCCGACCGGTAGTTTTGAGAGTTATAGCCCTAATCCACTATTTACTGCTTCTCCCATATCTATCCTTGCTATTGTTACTTGCCAGGAGGTTTTGTTTTGGTTTTTGGAGTGTTTTGGGACACTTAATCCCTAAATGGAGGTTTAAGCCTTAGGATTTAGACCATAGTCAAACCTATATGAAGATGACTCCAGAATAGAATTTTGTCGGTTCCGTTAGCTCCGTTAGGTAATTTTGGGTTAAGGGGCGTGTCCAGATTGTGTTTTGGAGGTATGTAGCTCATTTAGGCTTGAAATGGCTAAAATAGGAATTTAAGTTTGGAAGTTTGACCGGGGGAGTTGACTTTTTTATATCGGGGTTGAAATCCAGTTCCGAAAATTTTCATAGTTCCGTTATGTCATTTATGACTTGTGTGCAAAATTTTAGGTCAATCGGACTTGATTTGACAGGTTTCGACATCGAATATAAAAGTTGGAAATTCTTAAGTTTCATTAAACTTTAATTGGGGTGTGATTCATTGTTTTAGCGTAATTTGATGTGATTTCAGGTTTAGACTAAGTACGTATGATGCTTTAGGACTTGGTGTATTTGTTTGAGGTCCTGAGGGCCTCAGGTGAGTTTCGGATAGTTAACGGATCAAAAGTTGGTGCAAAAGCTGCTGCAATTTTTCTTCTGCTGGAAATACAGAAATCAAAGCCCACAAATCGATCCCAGGGTTGAAGGATAGGATTGAGGGCCAGGGTCGATGGCCAGGATCGAGGTCATAATCGAAGACTCAAGATCAAGTCCATGATCGATGGTTCAGGATCGAGGGCCATGATCTAACGTTCAGGATCGAGGGCCATGATCGAAGGCTCATAATCAAAGGTCAGGATTGAGGCCCAGGATCGAGGACCATGATCGAAGCCATGATTGAGGGCCATGATCAAAGCCATGATCGAGGGCCAGGATCGAGGCAGGACCGTGGGATGCCTAGGTAGAGTTATAAAACACGAGACTTCGTCCCATTTGCCATTTTTGACAAATTGGAGCATGAGGAGAGGCGATTTTTGATAGATTTTCAAGGACAAATATTGGGGTAAGTGATTGTAAATCGGATTTGGTCAATACACACAAATATATCACTATTTTCACCATTTAATTAGTGTTTTGAGATGGAAATTTGGGACACATTTCAAAATCTCATAGAAATGAATTTTTGAGATTTCGGTGACGATTTAGAGTCGGATTTAAGTGATACTTGTATGGTTGGACTCATAATTGAATGGGTTGTCGGATTTGGTGAGTTTCACTGGATTTTCTGAGATGTGGGCCCCACAAGCAATTTTTGAGTTAATTTTGGATTTTTATTGAAAAATATAGTATTTTCTTATGAAATTGATTCCTATAATTTTGGCTAGATTCGAGCCATTCAGAGTCTGCTATTCGTGGAAAAGGCATTCTTACCGATTGATTGAGCTTGGTTAGAGGTAAGTGGCTTGCCTAACCTTGTGTGAGGGAACTCCCTTTAGGATTTGTACTGTTTTGATATATGAGCGTCGTGTACGTGAGGTGACGAGTATGTACATAGGCTAATTATGTAAAAACCCGATTTTTCTACTAAGTAATAACCCGATTTCCTTATTATTTGAGTTTCATCAGGATGTGTAGTATCCTGCTAGACTAGAATAGCATGCCTACTTGCCTTAACTATTTACTTGATCTACGTACAACATATTTAGTGAATTTACCTGTCTTTCCTTAACTAGTACTTAGGTTGAGCTGTAGAATTTCGTGCCGTAATTATTGAATTCTATTGTTTGGCTGCATATTTACTTTGGGACTACGGAACGGTATTTCGGGAGATCCCCTTATACTGCATATTTACTTTGGGACTACTGAACGGTATTCCGGGAGATCCCTCTGTACTGCATATTTACTTTGGGACTATGGAACGGTATTCCAGTAGATTCCCTTGTACTGCATATTTACTTTAGGACTACGGAACGGTATTCCAGATGATCCCCAAGTACTGTATATTTACTTTGGGACTACGGAATGGTATTCTGGGAGATCCCCTTGTACTGCATATTTATATTTGGATCTACAAGACGGTATCTCGGGAGATCCCCTCTTGTGTTTCTGTGTACTCATGCTACTCTTCTGCACATATTTTTTGTGTGCAGAACCAGGTGCTCCTTATCCGCCGGACTATCAGTGAGTCGGGACAGCTTTGGAGACTTCAAGGTATATATGTCGCGTCCACATATCTCGGAGTCCCCTTCTACTCTTTCTCATGTCCATTATCTTCTGTATTTCTTTTGTTAGACTCTGATGTATAGAGACACTAGATTTTCCTCCTATAGTTTGTGATTCATGATGTTCCGAATTTCGGGAATGTTGTGTAGTATATTGAGGAGTTGGTTATTGTACATGCCAAGTGGCATAATACTCAGTTATGTTGTTATTGCTACAGTTAGTTGCTAAAATTATGTTTTCATTTTATTTATTCCGCAAAATGTTAGGCTTACTTAGTCATAGAGACTAGGTGTCGTACATATACTCAGGGGCGGTGAAGCTATGTGAACAAGAATAATCAACTCAACACCATTCACCGAAAATTTATATTGTATATAAGGTAAAATATTACTTGTTATTGATCAAAAAATAAACTTTGAACACCCTTGCATAGTTCACTGACAAAGAATGTTCAAAATATTGAATTTTCAGTAATTTGCCTTGTATTATGCCTCGATCTTGTTAACTTTGGTGTGAATATTAGAGAGGCAAGAAGGCTACGCGAACACTTAATCACTAGCAAAGGGTGTTAAAATTTTGAACACCCTTATTGAATTTTCTGGCTTGCTTCTGGGCGCTTACCCCTTAAAGGGGCCTTGCGCGTCAAGAATCTGAATTAATCATATGAGTATCGCACACCGGATAAGAAATCATAAAAAACAAAAAATATATTTTCCTATTCTGATAAAAAGACACGCAAAAAGACACAAAAATGGAAATCCATTTTTTTCACATAGTTAATGTTTACCCGTAAAATGGTACAGTTAGATTTATATGTGGTTTCTAGATAAGTAAATTAATTTGATCCTGAAATAAATAAATAATTGAAGAGTTACGCAATTCTTAGCCTTAAGATAGAGACGAAACAGCAGAAGCAACAATTCGTGGAACCAGGTTTTCGAGAACAACAACAAAAGAATCAAGAAATTAGAAGATAAGATTGGATTGAGCTTTATATAAAATATAGTATAAGTTTGCCATAAAATTCTCCCCCCTTACAATGACAACTGAGCGCACTGTTTATAGCTATGAAGAAGGTCTTAGGGTCGTGCCCTTCTTTAATGTCAATTTTGAGGGGCATTTATGAAGATATAACGGTGAACATAAATGCCAAATTCCTTGTAACGGATAACTGCTCTTAATGATACGAATATTCTCTATTGACTGCTACTGGGAGAAGAGCATTTATCACATCTTTATGAGCATTATGCTTCCCGGTGACAAACGAATCATTTGTCTTCAGTCTTTAGTCATCTCCCTGTCTTGGGCTCCACATATCCCTTTCTCGGATGGCCACATGTCATAACATATTTTACTCAATACAGATAGTCCCCTTACTTTTCGGTGACATAACTTTGTGTCACTAGCAAGTTGGTAGAAACACTTTTTTGGCGGGAATTACTATAATTCCCTCTAAAGGCTTCTGACGATTGATTAGACGCATGTCTCTCCGCATTTAATTCCCCAAATATGTTTCTTACCTTGATTCATCTCATCTTTTGCCGATTATCGAGGTAATTCTGGCCATGAGTTTAGCCGCTAAAACTTTTACTTATACGTATCAACTTCCACCCTTATATTTCATGACTTTTCAAACTTCCTTCATCTAACTTGCATATTGTTTCTTCATCTGTTTTCTAATTGTCTTCAAACGAAAGACCTTTTCTTTCCTACAATGGCTTCTTCTTCGAAACGTACCGGTTCCTCAAAAAGCAAAACCAAAGTCGAGGACTTTGCTTCTCCAACAGTGGGCTCCATCATCCCTAGAAGTTTTATTACCATAAAAGACTTCGAATAGAAATTCCCTACTGCTAATTCTCAAACATGGGCCGTTAGCAAGTATCTTTATTCCATATGTCCTTCGAGCATTCCTGTTGTAAAGGAAGATTGTCGCTTCCATAACTTAGAAATTATGGCTCCTGATCTATCGGAGCGAGTCACCCTTCCCAAGGAGGGTTTTGCATATGTTTACACATATCCCTTTACTTTGGGATATCCTTAGCTCACATGATGAATCTTTATTCTCCCAAAATCTTCTGGGGGGAATGATAAACCTCTGCAAATGTGGCCACCATGCTTTATTGTCTATCATGGATGATTATAATGATCGTGGGTCGATGGAACTGTTCGTTGCAATTGCCAATGATGATATCATTCCGGCAACGGCTTCATCATTTCCGGCTGCTTGGAACCGTACTCGTAAGCTCTTTGTTTAGTATTTCCTTTTACTAAAAAATATTTAATGTCCATATTGATCCTCCATCCTTCGTTTGTTTCAGCAACTCGATGGGTCCTACCAGTGATTGAAAGTTTGGACCTGTGGGTACAAAATATCTTGGATGTTATGACACCCGAGACTCGGTTGTGGAATGAACTGGCCCCAAGGTCAAGAATCATGGTAATTCAAACTCATCTTGTTTCAATTATGTAAAGAACTTGATTAATCTCTTCTAATCTGTCTATGAAAATAGATCTACCCGCAGGATCTGTTATTGTTCCCGAGGAGGATGTCTAGGATGACCCTACTGATGCAGCAAGGCTTCTTCAGAAGGCGCTTACTCGAACAGGTGGCTCCGAGCCTGCTTCGAGAGCAAATGCTTCTTTTCGGAGTCCCCGATTGGAAGACAAACAACCAAAGAGAATACGCTCCTTTGAAGCCGAGGAAAAGAATAAAAGGGCGAGGACTAATTCCCCCGAGTCATCTCCAGTAGCGATAGTGACTTACCCTCCTTCTAGACCGGTCATAGACATCGTGATGATCGATGATGATGAAGAAGCTAGTGATGAGGGTCACAGTCCCTAGTTCATTGGAATTTGGGGAACAATTATGTTGCCCCTTCTGAAGAACCATAAAGAAGGAGGAACGTATCTCTTTCAGTCTCTACCAGATGCAACTTGATATCTCAGACGGTGGAGATTGCTAATTATCTGAAGCCTTTGGCTTCAGAGAAAGACAAGAAAAAAATTCAAGCACTCTCGGGAGAGTATTTGTTGAACAATGCTATGCATAACACCGCCGCAGTACGTTCCTTTCTTCCTTTATTACTTCTTCTATTTTTGGATGTGAATATCTACTGAATTTTACCCTTATTACTTTGTAGGCCAACTTTCTTGCTTCTGAGGTCCTTCAGAGGTTGATACATGAAAAAGAAGAGATTATCTCAGCACGGGATAAGCTTTTGGCAGAGCAAGAGCAACATGTCGCTCGCCTTTCGGAACTGGAAGCCAAAGTCATTGGGCTATTGTATTAGAAGTTCATTTGCGGCAGAGTGAACAAGAAGTAGTAACCCTTAGCCAAGAGATTGGCCCTCTGAGGGTTAGATTTGATGAAGCTAGGGCCAAAGGGGTTGAAGTCCATAACGTCGTTCTTGCTGCAACCGAATGTAATGTTGCCTCCACTGAAAGAATGATTAACTTAGAGGCAGCCTTAAACTCTAAAATTAAAGAACTTGCTGCAGTGGGAGCGAAACACTCCCAGCTGGAGGAGAAGTACATGAAAACTATCGAGCATAATAGGATTTTTAGTTCAACTCTCCGCGACCTTAATGTCAGCCTCAAATATGCTAGCTCCGCCTGGGAAAACCTTTCTGCCGAGGTAACCCAACTCAAATAAGAACTCAAGCGCCGAGTGTCTTCCCTCGTTGTTAAAAAACTTATGCCATGTACAATATGAGGAGAAAAACCTTGGAAGAGCCCAAAGCTGGTGTCCTTGATTTTGATGCCGAAATTGCTAAGGCCTGCGAGCTTGAGTTAGCTGCTAAAAGTGAACTCCCATCGAGGTCTGATGCATCTGGTCCTTCTGGTTCCGACTTTGAGTTTTCGGGAACTGAAGAAGAATAGGAGGAGGGTGATACCGAAGGCCAAGCTGGTGAAAATTTTGAGCCATCGGTGCATCCATATACTTCTTCAGAGGGCGCGGACACTTCTCTTCCTCCTGGTTCCGGAGACAATGCAGTTTAGCCTTTCTTTTCTTTTTCCAGTTCTTGTATCTATGCCATTTTGTCATGTTTTTATAAATAAAAACATCTTTTGCTCAAGTATTGCTTGAGTCTTCTCATCGTTTGAATATTCATGCAAGCCTTTAATCTTTGCATTTTCTTTAAGAATTTTGCGCATACTTTTTTGCGTCTTACTATGTGAAACTTTTGGGTGTATTTGCCCCGAAAGCATTTTAGGCTTTGGGCATCAGCCCTTTTCCGTGAGGGCTTTGATAAGTATTTGCGCAAGTTTACTTTTGCGTCCTTTTATTTGTGCGTCTTCGGGTGTATTTTTCCTTGATGGAATTTTTGATTCGGGGCATAAATTCTTCTGAAACCAACCCTTTATCGTGAGATTTTTTATAAGAGAGGGCCCTCTTATGTTTACGATGCTCTTAAAGAGGATGTATCTTATTCATTACGGCACTAGCATTTGAAGTACTTGTTTAACTTTCAAATAACAAAGTTAATTCATCGTTCAGACAATAAACAAGATAAAAATAAAAGAATTTCATTTTATTCCTTATATTTTCAAAAAGTACATAAGCATTTGCTATACTGAAACGAAATTGACATTACTTGTGGCTAACTTGTACAACTTGTTTCTACGGGGATGTTCGCGTAGTCCCCGGTCCCGATGATGGAATTATATTTACAGTTTTTCGTTCCCGGTCGATGTGGCAGCCATTGTTGTCGTATCCTCTTATCATCCCCCTCTCCCAGTGTTCGAATGCGAATTGGAACACTGGAAGTCTTGTATCTTTGAAGATTCCACTAATGCATTGCTAGATAATCCTTAACTTTGTAACACAATTTACTTCCCCTTAGGAATTTATGCTATCGAGCGAAGAAGTAACTAACAACCCTCTAGTGGTTTGTGATACCGACCCAGATTCTGATCCCTTTGTTTCTGTTGATGATCCTAGGTTTACCAATGCCACTGCTTATGCGTTTTCTTCCCTTGGGATATATGATGACCAAAAATGTTATCTTTAAATTTAATAAGTAACTTTGTGTTATAAGACCTCAAAAAGTACCATTTATTATTTCTCAACTTGCGTGCACAATTTGTACAATTTTCCGGAAAGTTTTTATGTGAAAAATGGATTAAAAATATTAATTAGAGCTTTAAAACTCAAATAAGTTGACTTTGGTCAATATTTTGAGCAAACGGACCCGGATCAGTGTTTTGAGAATTCCGATAGGTCCATATCGTGATTTCAGACTTGGGCGTATGCCCAGAATTGAATTCCGAACTCCCTAGCCCGAGATATGGAATTTTGATGAAAAGTTAAAAGCTTGAAAGCGTAATGATTTTTAAGAAATTACTGATATTGGATTTATTGACCTCGGGTCCGTATTTTGATTCTGAATCCCGGTATAGGTCCACTATAATATTTATGACTTGTCTGCCAAATTTGGTAAGAATCGGAGTTGATTTGACGTGATTCGGACGCCCGGTTGTAAAAATATAAGTTTTAAAGTTTTCTTGAAAATTTCCGTTGATTAGGTGTCCGGTTCGAAGTTCTAGGTGTTATTTTGGTAATTTGATTGCGCGAGCAAGTTCGTATGATGTTTTAGAACTTGTCTTCATGTTTGGTTTGGAGCCCCGAGGGCTCGGGTGAGTTTCGGATAGGCTACGGGATGATTTTGGACTTAAGAAATCTAGTTTTATGCAGGCTTCAGGCTTCTAGTGTGTTCTTCTTCGCGTTCGCGAAGGTACTCTCGCAAACGCGAAGAGTAAATTGGGCTGGCATGTTTTGTGCATCGCGTTCACGACATAGTGACCGCGTTCGCGAAGGCTTGAGGTTCAAAGCTTTGCCCTCGAGATCGCGAATGGAAAGAGACTGGCCAGTAAAAATTAGCCTTCGCGTTCGCGAAGGCCAAGCTCGGCATGCATCGCGTTCACGAGGTAGCACTCGCATTCGCGAAGAGTAAAAATTTGACAGCACATAATTGTGTTTTGCGAACGCGAGGCACTGACCGCGTTCGCGAAGGGTAAAAATCCTAGAAACAGAACTTAAGTTCTGGAAATGGGATTTCGACCCATTTTCAACTCTTTCCCATTTTTGAGCTCGGGTAAGACGATTGTTTGGGCGAATTTCACGGAAAAACATTGGGATAAGTGTTCCTTATCCTATATTGATTATATTTCATGATTTCATACTCATTTTTATCATGCATCCGTGAAATTTTGGAAGACAAATCAGATTTTTATAAAATCATTCAAAAACAAAAAATTAAGATTTGAAGGTCCATTTGATATCGGAATTGGACAAATTTTGTATGGTTGAACTCGTATCGGAACGGGTGGTCGGATTTCGTGAGTTTTTCTGGGATTTGCAACGTGGGTTCCACTACCGAATATTTTAATGAATTTCGAATTTTTATCCGAAAAATTTACAAATTCATTAGAAATTAATTCCTATGATTAGTATTGAATATATTGGATTGTTAGTGAATAGATTTGAAGCTTTCAGAGGCAAATTTAAAAGGAAAAGCGATGGTTGAATAATTGATTTGGAATTTGCAAAGCGAGGTAAGTGTCGGGGTTAACCTTGACTTGAGGGAGTTGAACCCTTAAATTATTTGTTATGTTAATTGCATGTGAACGACGTATAGGCGAGGTGACGAGTGTTTATACATCATCAAATTAATTATTTGCCTGCTTACTTGAAAAATCATAAATTGTTTTAAATCATAAATTAATTATTATAATAATATTTTCTCTCTTATTCTTTGTCAAATATTAATTCTTGAATTCCTGCATTAATTGTTACATACTATTTGAATTATGTGTTTTCATTTATATTTGACATTTAGCATATTAAATATTAAACTGCCTATTTTCTCCCTAATTTCTATAATAATCTGCAATTTGTCATTGATTGTTTCATAATTAAATTATAATTATTGTATGCTTGTTGTCTTATAATTTTATATTAATTGTTGTATTTATTGGGGAAATTTCTTCTATAAGAATTGGTAAATGAATATGTTGGAGGAGCGGGTTGCACGCCGCAACATAATGAATTATAATGAATAAATTGGAGGATCGGGTTGCACGCCGCAACAGACTTATGAAAAGTCCATATTAGAGGATCGGGTTACACGCCGCAACAAACTTATGAAAAGTCCATATTAGAGGATCGGGTTGCACGCCGCAACAGACTTATGAAAAGTCCATATTGGAGGATCGGGTTGCATGTCGCAACAGACTTATTAAAAAGTCGACATACATATATATATTGGGAGATCGGGTTGCACGCCGCAATAAATTTGATTAAAGGAATATATTGTGAGAGCGGGTTGCACGCTGCAACAGAATTGAATGTGAATATATTGTGAGAGCGGGTTGCACGGTGCAACAGAATTGATGGAAATGATAATTGGTAACGACTGCTGAGTTGACATCAATTATTATAAATGAGTCACCTGATTTATTTCTATTATTGTGGTTGTTACTAATATTGTGTACAGGTAATGTAAGTGACCCGCCTTAGCCTCGTCACCACTTTGTAGAGGTTAGGCTCAGCACTTACCAGTATATGGGGTCGGTTGTACTGACACTACACTATGCACTTCTTGTGCAGATTTCGGAGTTAGTCCTAGTGGCGTGCCATAGATTTGCTCGGATTTCAGCTATTCAGAGGAGACTTGAGGTATAACTGCATGGCGTCCGCAGTTCTGAAGTCCCCGTCTATTTTACTTTAGCTGTGTGTTTATTTTCAGACAGCTTTATTTTATTCAGACCCTTATTTATAATTATTCTAGAAGATCGTGCACTTGTGACACCAATTCTGGGATGGTATTTAGACACAGTTATTTTTATGGATTATTTCACTATGCTACAAACTTTGCTTCCGCTTTTGTTTCCTTGATTATTAATAACTTAAAAATGGTTTAAAATTTGTTAATATTATTCTAATGTTGGATTGCCTAGCAAGTGAAATGTTAGGCGCCATCACGGTCCGAAGGAGGGAATTTCGGGTCGTGACAGTTGGTATCAGACCCTAGGTTACATAGGTCTTACGAGTCACGAGCAAGCTTAGTAGAGTCCGAAGGGTCGGTACGGAGACGTCTGTACTTATCTCTCAGAGGCTATGAAGTTTAGGAACAATATCACTTCTTTCTTATTCTGTCGTGCGATTTTATTCTATCATCGATGATTGAACCATTTTACTCTTATTCTCTCGCAGATGGTGAGAATAGGTAATACCTCTATCGATGGACAGGGACCAGAACCCTCGGTGGCAACTATGGCCAGGGGTAGAGGTTGAGGCCGAGGTCGTGCTAGAGGCCGAGGTAGAGCTCCGTCCAGAGCTCGATCAGCGGTACCTATTTTAGAACCTCAGGTAGACCTTCAGGATGAGGTCCCAGTTCAGAATGTACCAGTTGGACCACTTCAGGTCCCGGAAGGATTCATAGCCACTCCAGTGCTTCAAGACACTCTAGTCCGATTAGTGAGTCTTATGGAGGGTGTGGCCCAGAATGGTACCTTTCCAGTGGCACCAGCCGTCTCACAAGTAGGGGGAGGAACACAAACTCCCAATTCTCTCGCTCCGGAGCAGATGGCTCCCCAAAATCAGGCTCCAGCAGGCCCGCCAGTTGGGATAGTTCAACCAGTTGTTGCGGTACATACCGGTGATAGGCCCGCCATGTCTTTTGAGGCCTTCAGTTGGGGTTGATTTTGCTGAGGCCTTATTGAGACTGGATAAGTTTACCAAGCTCTTTCCAGTTCACTTCAGTGGTACACCTTTTGAGGACCCATAGGATTATCTTGAACGCTGCCACGAGGTGCTGCGGAACATGGGTATAGTTGAGACCAATGGGGTTGATTTTGCTGTATTCCAGATGACGGGTTCCACCAAGAGGTTGTGGAGAGATTATAAATTAACCCGACCAGTCGGATCACCTGCACTTACCTGGGAGCATTTCTCTCAGTTATTTCTGGAGAAGTTCCTCCCTATCACACTAAGAGAGGAATTCCGCAAGCAATTTGAGCGTCTACAGCAAGGCAGTATGACTGTTACTCAGTATGAGTCCCGTTTTGTGGATTTGGCCCGTCATGCTCTCCTTTTACTACCTATAGAGGGAGAGAGAGTGAGGAGGTTTATTGAGGGACTCGCTCACCCTATCAGGCTTCAGATGGCCAAGGAAACCGAAAGTGAGATTTCTTTTCAGGCGGCTGCTAATGTCTCCAGGAGGATCAAGATGGTTCTTGCACAGGAGAAATGGCAGAGGTCTGATAAGAGGCCTCGTCAGTTCGGTGGCTTCAATGGTGCCTCGTCTGGAGGTAGGGGTAATTTTGGTATGGGTCATCCTCCCAGACCGTTACATTCAGCATTTCATGCATCTCCCGGTGCTTCAGGGAGTCACGGTCACATTATGCCTTACTCTAGCAGCCAGTATTTAGTACACATTCAGTTCCTATCAGTGCACCACCACTCCAGAGTTACTACAGTGGTTATCCAGCCCATTTAGGTCAGCTTCAGCAGCCACGACATCAGGATGGGTGTTATGAGTGTGGGAACATTGGTCACATTAGGAGGTATTGCCCTAGATTGGCGAGTAACAGATCTCGGCAGGATTCTCGTGCCATCATACCGGCACTGGTTGCTTCACCACCTGCTCAGCCAGTTAGAGGTAGGGGTCAGGCAGCTAGACGTGGAGTTCAGGCCATTAGAGGTGGAGGTCAGACCGTTAGAGGTGGAGGCCAGCCAGTTAGAGGTCGTCCCAGAGATGCAGTTCAGAGTGGTGGGGCCCAGCCCCAATTTTATGCTTTTCCAGCTAGGCCTGAGACCGAGTCATATGATGTTGTGATCACAGGTATTATTCCAGTTTGCCATAGAGATGCTTCAGTTCTATTTGATCCAGGATCAACTTATTCCTATGTGTCCTCCTATTTTGCTTCATATTTGGTTGTGCCTTGTGATTCTCTGAGTGCTTTTGTGTGTGTATCTACACCAGTGGGAGACTTTGCGGTAGTAGATCATGTCTATTATTCGTGTGTGATTACTATTGGTAATCTTGAGACTAGTGTAGATCTTCTACTTCTTGATATGGTAGATTTTGATGTCATCTTGGGTATGGATTGGTTGTCTCCTTATCATGCTATATTGGACTATCATGTTAAGACAGTGACCCTAGCTATGTCGGGGTTACCTCGGTTAGAGTGGAAAAGAAATCCTAGCCATTCTGTTAGCAGGGTTATTTCCTATATGAAAGCTTGGCGTATGGTAGAGAAAGGGTGTCTAGCCTATTTGGCTTATATTCACGATCCCTGTGCAGATGTCCCTTCTATGGACTCAGTACCAGTTGTTCGTGAATTTTCAGAAGTATTTCCTGCAGATCTGTCGGGGATGCCACTCGACAGAGATATTGACTTCTGTATTGATTTGGCTCCGAGCACTCAGCCCATTTCTATTCCACCATACTGTATGGCCCCGCCAGAGTTGAAAGAATTGAAAGAGCAGTTACAAGACTTGCTTTATCAGGGATTCATTAGACTTAGTGTCTCGCCCTGGGGTGCACCAATATTATTTGTAAAGAAGAAATATGGCTCGATGCGGATGTGTATAGACTATCGGCAGTTGAACAAGGCCACTATCAAAAACAAATATCCGCTGCCAAGAATTGATGACTTATTTGATCAGCTTCAGGGTGACAAGGTATTTTCGAAGATTGATTTGAGATCTGGTTACCATCAATTGAAGATTCGGGCATCTGATGTCCCTAAGACAGCTTTTCGGACTCGGTATGGGTATTACGAGTTCCTAGTGATGTCATTTGGGTTGACAAATGCTCCAGCAATATTTATGGATTTGATGAATCGGGTGTTCAAGCCTTATTTGGATTTTTTTTGTGGTTGTATTCATTGATGATATCTTGATTAACTCCAGTAGTCGAGAGGAACATGAGCAGCATCTTCAAAGTGTGCTTCACACCTTGAAGAATAATCGGTTATATGCCAAGTTTTCAAAATGTGAGTTTTTGTTAGACTCAGTTGACTTTTGGGGAATGTTGTATAGGCAGAAGGCATAAAGGTGGATCCTAAGAAGATTGAGGTTGTTCAGAATTGGCCTAAACCTACTTCAGTTACATAGATCCAGAGTTTCCCGGGTTTGGCATGTTAGTATCGTCGGTTCGTGGAAGGGTTTTCATCTATAGTAAGCATATTGACCAGACTAACCCAGAAGGGTGTCCCATTCAGATGGTCTGATGAGTGTGAGTTGAGATTTCAGAAGCTCAAGACCGCTTTGACTACGACGCCAGTGTTGGTATTACCCACAGGTTCAGGATCGTATACGGTATATTGTGACATATCTCACATTGGGCTTGGTGCAGTATTAATGCAAGATGTCAAGGTAATTGCATATGCATCACGGCAGTTAAAAGTTCACGAGAAGAATTATCATGTTCATGACTAAGAATTGGCAGCCATTGTTCATGCGCTAAATATTTGGAGGCATTACCTATACGGTGTCTCGTGTGAGGTATTTACTGATCATCGTAGCCTCCAGTATCTGCTCAAACAAAAGGATCTTAATTTGAGGCAGAGAAGATGGATGGAGTTGTTGAAATACTATGATATCACCATTTTGTATCACCCCGGAAAGGCCAATGTTGTGGTTGATGCCTTGAGTAGAAAGGCTGTGAGTATGTGCAGTCTTGCGTATATTCTGGTTGGTGAGAGGCCATTAGCTACAGATGTTCAGACTTTGGCTAATCAGTTCATGAGGTTAGATGTTTCAGAACCCAGTCGGGTTCTAGCTTGCACAGTCGCTCGGTCTTCTTTATATGAGTGCATCAGAGAGAGGCAGTATGATGATCCTCATTTACTTGTCCTTAAGGACACGGTGCGACACGATGATGCCAAAAAGGTTACTGCAAGGGAAGATGGAGTTCTGAGAATGCAGGGGCATATTTGTGTGCCTAATGTGGATGGGCATCGTGAATTAATTCTTGAATAGGCACACAGTTCCAGGTATTCTATTCATCTAGGTACCACTAAAATGTAACAAGATTTACAGCAACATTATTGATGGAGGAGAATGAAAAAGGATATAGTTGCGTATGTAGCTCAGTGTCTGAATTATCAACAAGTTAAGTACGAGCATCAGAGACCTGGTGGTTTGCTTCAAAAGTTAGAAATTCCTGAGTGGAAGTGGGAGTGTATCACTATGGATTTTGTTGTTGGGCTCCCATGGACACAGAGAAAATTTGATGCAGTTTGGGTCATTGTGGACAGGTTGACCAAGTCAGCACATTTCATTCCAGTGGCAGTTACCTATTCTTCAGAGAGGTTAGCTGAAATTTACATTCGTGAGATTGTCCGCCTTCACGGTGTGCCCGTGTCTATTATTTCAGATCGAGGTACACAATTTACCTCACATTTTTGGAGGGTTGTACAATGTGAGTTACGAACGCGGGTGGAGTTGAGCACATCCTTTCATCCACAGACAGCCAGACAATCAGAGCACATAATTCAGATATTGGAAGATATGCTTCGAGCTTGTGTTATAGACTTTGGAGGTTCTTGGGAACATTTCTTGCCACTTGCAGAGTTTGCTTATAATAATAGCTACCAGTCGAGCATTCAAATGACTCCATATAATGCATTATACAGAAGACGATGCCGATCGCCAGTTGGTTGGTTTGAACCGGGAGAGGCTCGGTTGTTGGGTACCTATTTGGTACAGGATACCTTGGATAAGGTCAAGATTATTCAGGATCGACTTCGCACAGCTCAGTCTAAGCAAAAGGGTTATGCCAACCGTAAAGTATGTGATATTGCATTCATGGTTGGATAAAGAATACTGCTCCGGGTGTCACCTATGAAAGGTGTAATGAGGTTCGGGAAGAAGGGAAAGTTGAGCCCTAGGTATATCGGACCCTTTGAAATTCTTGAAAGGGTGGGTGAAGTAGCCTACAGGCTTGCATTACCACCTAGTTTATCAGTGGTTCATCCGGTGTTCCATGTGTCTATGCTCCATAAATATCATGGTGTTTCGTCCCATGTGTTAGATTTCAGTTCAGTCCAATTGAACAAAGATTTGACTTACGAGGAGGAGCCAGTGGCTATTCTAGCTCGGCAGGTCCGACGGTTGAGGTCAAAGAGTTATCCTTCAGTTCGGGTGCAATGGAGAGGTCAGCCGGTAGAGGCATCTACCTAGGAGTTCGTGTCGGACATGCGGAGTAAATATCCACACTTATTCACTAGCTCGGGTACTGTTTTTTAACTCCATTCGAGGATGAACGAATGTTTTAGAGGTGGAGAATGTGATGACCCAAAATGTCATCTTTAAATTTAATAAGTAATTATGTGTTATAACACCTCGAAAAGCACCATTTATCATTCTTCGACTTGCGTGCGCAGTTCCGTACAATTTTTCGGAAAGTTTTTATGTGAAAAATGGATTAAAATGTGAATTAGAGCTTTAAAACTCAACTAAGTTGACTTTGGTCAACATTTTGAGCAAACGGACCCGGATTAGTGTTTTGACAATTTCGGTAGGTCCGTATCGTGATTTGAGACTTGGTCGTATGCCCAGAATTGAATTCTGAGGTCCCTAGCCCGAGATATGAAATTTTGATGAAAAATTAAAAGCTTGAAAGCATAATGATATTTAAGAAATTACTGATGTTGAATTTATTGACCTCGGGTCCATATTTTGTTTCCTGAGCCTGGTATATGTCCACTATAATATATATGACTTGTCTACCAAATTTGGTGAGAATTGGAGTTGATTTGACATGATTCGGACTCCCGGTTGTAAAAATATAAGTTTTAAACTTTTTTTGAAAATTTTCTTTGATTGGGTGTCCGATTCGTAGTTCTAGGTGTTATTTTGGTGATTTGATCATGCGAGCAAGTTCGGATGATGTTTTAGAACTTGCGTGCATGTTTGGTTTGGAGCCCCGAGGGCTCGGGTGAGTTTCGGATAGGCTACAGGATGATTTCACAATTAAGAAATCTGGTTTTATGCAGACTCCAGGCTTCTGGTGTGTTCTTCTTCGTGTTCGCGAAGGTACTCTCGCGAACGCGAAGAGTAAATTAGGATGGCACATTTTGTGCATCGCGTTCGCGACAGAGTGACCGCGTTCGCGAAGGCTTGAGGTTCAAAGCTTCGCCTTCGCGATAGAAGCCTCGCGTTCGCGAAGGAAAAGAGATTGGCTAGTAAAAATTAGCCTTCGCGTTCACGAGGTAGCACTCGCGTTCGCGAAGGTACTCTCGCAAATGCGAAGAGTAAATTGGGCTGGCATGTTTTGTGCATCGCGTTCACGACATAGTGACCGCGTTCGCGAAGGCTTGAGGTTCAAAGCTTTGCCCTCGCGATAGAAGCCTCGCGATCGCGAAGGGAAAGAGACTGGCCAGTAAAAATTAGCCTTCGCTTTCGCGAAGGCCAAGCTCGGCATGCATCGCGTTCACGAGGTAGCACTCGCGTTCGCGAAGAGTAAAAATTTGACAGCACATAATTGTGTTTCGCGAATGCGAGGCACTGACCGTGTTCGCGAAGGGTAAAAATCCTAGAAACAGAACTTAAGTTTTGGAAATGGGGTTTCGACCCATTTTCAACTCTTTCCCATTTTGAGCTCGGGTAAGACGATTGTTTGGGCAAATTTCACGGGAAAACATTGGGGTAAGTGTTCCTTATCCTATATTGATTATATTTCATGATTTCATACTCATTTATATCATGAATCCGTGAAATTTTGGAAGAAAAATCAGATTTTTATAAAATCATTCAAAAACGAAAAATTAAGATTTGAAGGTCCATTTGATATCGGAATTGAACAAATTTTGTATGGTTGAACTCGTATCGAAACGGGTGTTCGGATTTCGTGAGTTTTTTCAGGATTTGAGACGTGGGTCCCACTATCGAATATTTTAATGAATTTCGGATTTTTATCCGGAAAAATTATAAATTCATAAGGAATTAATTCCTATGATTAGTATTAAATATATTGGATTGTTTGTGAATAGATTTGAAGTTTTCAGAGGCAAATTTAAAAGGAAAAGCTACGGTTGAATAATTGATTTGGAATTTGCAAAGCGAGATAAGTGTCGGGGTTAACCTTGACTTGAGGGAATAGAACCCTTAAATTATTTGTTATGTGAATTGCATGTGAACGACATATAGGTGAGGTGACGAGTGTCTATACGTCATCAAATTAATTGTTTGCCTACTTACTTGAAAAATCATAAATTATTTTAAATCATAAATTAATTATTATAATAATATTTTCTCTCTTATTCTTTGTCAAATATTAATTCTTGAATTCCTGTATTAATTGTTACATGCTACTTGAATTATGTGTTTTAATTGTTATTTGACATTTAGCATATTAAATATTAAACTGCCTATTTTCTCCCTGATTTCCATAATAATCTGTTATTTATCATTGTTTGTTTCATAATTAAATTATAATTATTGTATGCTTGTTGTCTTATAATTTTATATTAATTATTGTATTTATTGGGAAAATTTCTTCTATAAGAATTGGTAAATGAATATGTTGGAGGAGCGGGTTGCACGCCGCAACAGAATTAATTATAATGAATATATTGGAGGATCGGGTTGCACGCCGCAACAGACTTATGAAAAGTCCATATTAGAGGATCGGGTTGCACGCCGCAATAGACTTATAAAAAGTCCATATTAGAGGATTGGGTTGCACGCCGCAACAGACTTATGAAAAGTCCATATTGGAGGATCGAGTTGCACGTCGCAACAGACTTATTAAAAAGTTGACATACATATATATATATTGGGGGATCGGGTTGCACGCCGCAACAGATTTGATTAAAGGAATATATTGTGAGAGCGGGTTGCACACTGCAACAGAATTGAATGTGAATATATTGTGAGAGCGGGTTACACGCTGCAACAGAATTGATGGAAATGATAATTGGTTATGACTGCTGAGTTGGCTTCAATTATTATAAACGAGTTACCCGATTTATTTCTATTATTGTTGTTGTTACTAATATTGCGCACAAGAAAATGTAAGTGACCCGCCTTAGCCTCGTCACTATTTCGTCGATGTTAGACTCAGCACTTACCAGTACATGGGGTCGGTTGTACTGATACTACACTATGCACTTCTTGTGCAGATTTCGGAGTTGGTCCTAGTGGCATGCCATAGATTTGCTCGGATTTCAGCTATTTAGAGGAGACTTGAGGTATAACTACATGGCATCCCCAGTTCTGAAGTCCCCGTCTATTTTACTTCAGCTGTGTGTTTATTTTCAGACAGCTTTATTTTATTCAGACCCTTATTTGTAATTATTTTAGAAGCTCGTGCACTTGTGATACCAATTCTGGGATGGTATTTAGACATAGTTGTTTTTATGGATTATTTCACTATGCTACTAACTTTGCTTCCGCTTTTGTTTTCTCAATTATTAATAATTTAAAAATAGTTTAAAATTTGTTAATATTATTCTAATGTTGGCTTGCCTAGCAAATGAAATGTTAGGCGTCATCACAGTCCGAAGGAGGGAATTTCGGGTCGTGACAGTTGGTATCAGACCCTAGGTTACATAGGTCTTACGAGTCACGACCAAGCTTAGTAGAGTATGAAGGATCGGTACGGAGACGTCTGTACTTATCTCTCAGAGGCTATGAAGTTTAGGAATAATATCACTTCTTTCTTATTTTGTCGTGCGATTTTATTCTTTCATCGATGATTGAACCATTATACTCTTATTGTCTCGCAGATGGTGAGAACAGGTAATACCTCTACCGATGGACAGGGACCAGAACCCCCAGTGGCAACTATGGCCGGGGGTAGAGGTCGAGACCAAGGTCGTGCTAAAGGTTGAGGCCGAGGTAGAGCTCAGTCCAGAGCTCGATCAGCGACACCTGTTTTAGAACCTCAGGTAGACCTTCAGGAGGAGGTCCAGTTCAGAATGTACCAGTTGGACCAGTTCAGGTCCCGAAAGGATTCATAGCCACTCTAGTGCTTCAAGACACTCTAGTCCGATTAGTGAGTCTTATGGAGGGTGTGGCCCAGAATGGTACCTTTCCAGTGGCACCAGCCATCTCATAGGCTGGGGGGAGCACAAACTCCCACTACTCCCGCTCCGGAGCAGATGGCTCCCCAGAATCAGGCTCCAGCAGCCCTGCCAGTTAGGATAGTTCAACTGGTTGTTGCGGTACAGACCGGTGATAGGCCCGCCATGTCTTTTGAGGCCTTATTGAGACTGAATAAGTTCACTAAGCTCTTTCCAGTTCACTTCAGTTGTACACCTTCTGAGGACCCACATGATTATCTTGAACGCTGCCACGAGGTGCTGCGGAACATGGGTATAGTTGAGACCAATGGGGTTGATTTTGCTATATTCCAGATGACGGGTTCCACCAAGATGTGGTGGAGAGATTATACATTTCCTCGACCAATTATTGTATTTATTGGGGAAATTTCTTCCATAAGAATTGGTAAATGAATATGTTGGAGGAGCGGGTTGCGCGCCGCAACAGAATTAATTATAATAAATATATTGGAGGATCGGGTTGCACGCCGCAACAGACTTATGAAAAGTCCATATTGGAGGATCGGGTTGCACGGTGCAACAGACTTTTTAATGTTTATATTGGAGGATCGGGTTGCACGTCGCAACAAACTTATGAAATGTCCATATTGGAGGATCAGGTTGTACGCCGCAACAGATTTATTAAATAGTCGACATACATATATATTGGGGGATCAGGTTGTATGCCACAACAGATTTGATTAAAGGAATATATTGTGAGAGCAGGTTGCACGCTGCAACAGAATTGAATGTGAATATATTGTGAGAGCGGGTTGCACGCTGCAACAGAATTGATGGAAATGATAATTGATTATGACTGCTGAGTTGGCTTCAATTATTATAAATGAGTCACCTGATTTATTTATATTATTATTGTTGTTACTAATATTGCGTACAGATAATGTAAGTGACCCGCCTTAGCCTCGTCACTACTTCGTCGAGGTTAGGCTCAGCACTTACCAGTACATGTAGTCGGTTGTACTGATACTACACTCTGCACTTCTTGTGCAGATTTCGGAGTTGGTCCCAGTGGCGTGCCATAGATTTGCTCGGATTTCAGCTATTCAGAGGAGACTTGAGGTATAACTGCATGGTGAAATCCCCGTCTATTTTACTTTAGCTGTGTGTTTATTTTCAGACAACTTTATTTTATTCAGACCCTTATTTGTAATTATTCTTGAAGCTCGTGCACTTGTGACACCAATTCTGGGATGGTATTTAGGCACAGTTATTTTTATGGATTATTTCACTATGCTACAAACTTTGCTTCCGCTTTTGTTTCCTTGATTATTAATAATTTTAAAATTGTTTAAAATTTGTTAATATTATTCTAACGCTAGCTTTCCTAGCAAGTGAAATGTTAGACGCCATCACGGTCCGAAAGAGGGAATTTCGGGTCATGACAGGATATGAGTAATTGAACACTCACGAAATCGCACCAGCAGAGCTTGAACCTTTACCACGTATTGTTCCATACACTCTTCTTTGGTCTCAAAGATCCCATAAACCTGATTTACCACTAGCTGTGAGTCACATTTGATTTCGCTGACCACAGAATCAAGTCCCCGGGCCAACTCGAGTCCTGCAATCAAAGCTTCATACTCTGCTTCATTATTAGTTAAGTGGACCGTCCTGATGGCTTACCTCAGGGTTTCCCCCGAAGGCGTGATTAAGACTATACCGAGCCCGGACCCTTGCACATTGGAATCTCCGTCTGTAAATAAGGTCCAATCCCTGATGTCGATTTTGACATCATCATTGCTTCCTTGGTTACCTGAGGCAATAATCCTGAACTGAAATATGCCACGAAGTCACCCAAGACTTGCGATTTAATTGCAGTCCTCGACTTATATTCTATGTCAAACTCATTCCGACGGCCCATTTGTCCAATCTACTCGAGATCTTGGGTTTATGGGGGATGTTCCGCAAAGGGAAAGTAGACACCACGGCTATCAGGTGGCATTGGAAATATGGCCTCAGTTTTCGAGCGGCGACTATGAGAGCTAAGGCCAGTTTTTCCAAATGTGGGTAACGAGTTTCTGCTCCCGTTAAAACTTTACTAACATAATAAATGGGAGATTGCGTACCTTCGTCTTTTCGTACTAAAACTGCACTTACCGCAACTTCCGAGACCGCGAGGTAAACCAGCAACGTTTCCCCTTCTTTTGGTTTTGAACGCAATTGAGGGCTTAACAAGTATTTCATTAAATCCCTCAAAGCCTGTTGGCATTCCGAGGTCCATTCAAAATTATTTTTCTTTTTGAGCAGTGTAAAGAAACGATGACACTTTTCTGACGATCGGGAAATGAATCTACTCAAAGCTGTCAATCTCCCCGTAAGCCTTTGGATTTCCTTCACGCTTATTAGTTGGTATGGGATATCCTCTATGTCCTTGATCTTATCGGGTTTAATTTACTTCAATCCCCCTTTGTGATACCAGAAATCCTAGAAACTTACCAGAGCTGACTCCGAACGCGCATTTCTCGGGATTAAGCTCCATATCATGCTTCCTTAGGATGTCAAAATTCTCTTGAGATATTTAAGATGATCATATGCATTTGAAGACTTAACGAGCATATCTTCTATATAAACTTTCATAGTTTTTCCTATTTAATTTTCTAACATCTTGTTCACGAGCTGTTGATGAGTGGCTCCGACGTTTTTCAACCCGAAGGGCATCACATTGTAACAATATATATCGAAACTCATTATAAATGAAGTTTTTTCCTGATCTTC
Organism: Nicotiana tabacum; assembly: GCF_000715075.1. Classification (NCBI taxonomy): domain Eukaryota; kingdom Viridiplantae; phylum Streptophyta; class Magnoliopsida; order Solanales; family Solanaceae; genus Nicotiana; species Nicotiana tabacum. Next base: position 2,320,776 of record NC_134094.1, read on the forward strand.
CAGGGTCATATTAATTTGGTTGTACCCGAAATAAGCATCGAGGAAACTCATTAACTCGTGTCCGGCTGTGGCATCAATCATTTGGTCAATGTTTGGCAGTGGGAACGGGTCTTTCGGGAATGCCTTATTAAGATCTTTATAATCTACGCATATGCAAAACTTATTGTTCTTTTTAGGAACTACTACTACATTATCTAACCGATCTAGATATCTTACCTCCCGGATCGAATCGATATTAAGTAAGTGGGTTACCTCTTCTTTGACGAATCTATTCCTAGCTTCAGTGATCGGGCGCTTCTTTTGTCTTACCAGAGGTTATGTTAGGATTCAAGCTTAACTTGTGTATGGCTAACTCTGTCGGGATACTTATCATATCCTCATGTGATCATGCAAAAGAATCAGCGTTAGATTTAAGGGATTTAATGAAGTCGGACCTGAGTTTCGGGTGCAGTCCTATCCCAGGTGGAATTTCCGTTCTAGGAATTCCTAGAACAATGACACTTTCTCCAGGTCTTACGTTGTGGACTTTATCGCATCAGTCTCTTCTGGAACTTAGAAATATCTCGGCACCTGATTTTCTTCCGATGCCCGACTAATTTTATCTAGTCCAGGAGTAGGTGTTGGGCCCTGTAATTTCTATGCCACATGTTTCTTTCCTTTGTTGTTGGACACCAAAATTGCATTCATCTCCCTTGCCATCGGTTGTTCACCCTTTATCTGCTTAATTCCCTTGGGTATTGGAAACTTCAACAATTGATGGTACAACTTTCATCTCGTGCAACCATGGCCTTCCCAGAATGATGTTGTATCCCATATCACCATCTACCACTTTGAAAAGAGTTATTTTCATTACTCCTTCAGCGTTTAAGAGTAACAAAATTTATCCCCGAGTTGTCATACTTGCGAGGTTGAATCCGACGAGAAGCGTTGTGGTCGGAATAATGCTTCAGGTGAGTTTAGCTTGCTCCAATACTCTCTATTGTATGATATTAGACAAACTCCCTTGATCCACTAAAACACGTTTAATCTTAAAATCTAACACATTTAAAGAAATTACCAATGTGTCATTGTGTGGTAGCAACAATTCGTCTGTGTCCACCTCCATAAAAGTGATATCGTCTTCCTGAAGCCTTTTGCTATTTGTTATCGATACTTTCATCTTCTTTTCTTCTGAAAATTTGACCCGTTAATCTCGTTCCCTCTGAAGATCATGTTAATTGTTTGACGCGGGGTATCTTCTCCCGCTTTCAAGGGTTTCGCGTTGTCTCAGTTACGATCATAATTGTTCTTAGCTCGGCCACTCAAGAATTCTATGAGGTGACCATTCTTTAGTAACGTTGCCGCTTCTTCCTAGAGATGTCGACGGTCCCTTGTCCAGTGACCATTCGTCCCGTGGTATTCACACCACAAGTTGGGATCCCTCTGGTTAGAATCAGATCTCATCGGTCTTGGGAACCGTGCTTCTTTGATGTTTCTCATGGCCGATATCAATTCCATTATATTGACGTTGAAGTTGTATTCGGATAATTTAGGGTAGGAAGGATCACGTGATCCTGCCACTTCTTTTATCCTACAGTGATCAATTATTCCGACAGCGATCGGCCCTCTTGTCGATCGTGAACCTGTCCGCTGTCCGGAAACCTCTGTTGTGGCCTTTGGTTTGTTCATAAAGGCAAAAACGGCCCCTTGAAGTCCGCATGTACATGTCATAATCATCATTTGATTTTTCCTTATTCTTTTCCCATCCTTTGTTCAACGATGGAAAACTAACATGATCATCTTCAATCCTTATTTTTTATTCATACCGATTGTGGACGTCCGCCCATGTCGTTGCTTGAAACTCGAGTAGGCTCTCTTTCAATTTTCGGGAAGCGTCTGAACTCCTCGGATTCAATCATTTGGTGAACGCCTCAGCCGCCCATTCATCCGGGAAAGCCGGGAGCAACATTCTCTCCTTCTGGAATCGGGTAACGAACTCTCGTAGCAGCTCGGACTCTCCTTGCGCTATCCTGAATATGTAGGCCTTTTGGGGTTGTATTTTTCTTTCCCCGGCATGAGCCTTGATGAAATAATCTGCAAGCATTTCAAAGGAATCTATGGAATACTCGGGTAACAGCGAATACCACGTCAAGGCCCCACTCGTGAGGGTTTCTCCAAATTTCTTCAGCAGCATATATTCAATTTCGTGATGAGCTAAATCATTCCCTTTTATCGATGTTGTGCAGGTGGTAATATGCTCCTGGGGGTCTGAAGTTTCATCATACTTTGGAATTTCAGGCATTTTGAATCGCTTCGGAATTAACTCTATGTCGCACTTGGCTTATACGACAATTGAGTATACTTCTTTTAGTCCGAGCCTTTCAGCACTGGTAGAGCACCCGGGATCTTGCCCATGTGGGCGTTTACTTCCCTCATGAAATGTCAAAGTTCATTCTAGAAAGAATCGTTCTCGTTAATATGTACGGATAACATAAAAGTTGAACTTGTGGTAGTGAAGTTAAAAATCATATATAAAAGAATCACACACAAGAGTTATTAGCCAAATAAAAGTAAACCATTGTTGTGGATAATATGAGAATGCCAATAAAAATGGAACATAAATAATTAAACAGATTTACCCTGTATTTTGTTTGATCTGTTGTAACTTTACATTTGCAAGTAGTTGCGGAGCCAGGATTTTCACTAAAGAGGTATAAAATATAAAGAAACAAATGACTTCTTGGTAGTGTTAAGGGGATTCTTATTCAACGTCGTCTATTAGATATACATAAAAATAATTTTGACCTTGTATTATAATTTTTCGACGAAGAAGTACCCTCTACCGCTGCCCTTTATTGACACCCCAAAAGCCCAATCCAAGTTGATACAATTTAAAATGAAACAACGAAAAATATTAATTTGTTGGGTTTAAGCTTGTTATCTATACTATATTAAAAACATAAAAGCCCTTAACGAAATATCGTTCGTCTTTTTTGTCCCTTAAAACTAGATTTCATATTGAACAAAATTGTAATTTAATAGTTATGTTCCTAATATTTAGGAATTTGAAATCATCTAAAATTTCATTTATTAAATTTTTTTTCTTATTTGAACTATGTTAAAACTCCTATATTTAGGAATTTAAAATTAATTAAGTTTCACCTTATATAAATATTTTTCTTATTTGAAAACAACTAAAATTAATTTTAGTTCATTGCATAAACAAGAAACGTACAAATATATATTCACACTTTTTAAAAAGTTGATAACTGTTTTTTTAATATTGAAACTAACTCCCATCAATATCTATTAGTTTTGGGGAGTCGAAGTTCCCACCATCGTAAATATACTATTAAATATTTTATTCAAAAGCACTATCAACTCAATCATTCGGAGATAGTACACGATGTAATAGAGTGAAAGTGGAGCTATGATTTTCTAAAATATAATCAGAAAAATAAACAAAAAGAGAGAGGAAAAAACATGCTTAAAACACGTTCATTTTACACTTAACTCACAATATGACCGTGACTTCGTCATATGCCTTTGTAATTATAATTCTTTTGAGAAGGATAATTCTCATGACACAAAATTTATATGCAATTTATGTCGCAACCATGTCGATTAGTACTGATATATCTATATTTGTATAATGATCCATTTTTTCTTTAAAAGTTATTTTACGTTAAATAGAATTATCATTTAATCTTATTTAATTATAAATTGTTCGATATTATATTTGAACAATTTTAATTTTCTACTCAAATACTAATATTTTCCTCTTCTTCGGGTTTTTTGCATAATATTTGAAAGTTATACTCAACAATTATAACAAAATAATAATAATAATAATAATATAATTAAAAACCTAAAGAGAGAGAGAGTTATCTTTAATAATTAAAGACAATGCCAAAATCACATTAAGACATCTTTTTTTATTGAGCTAGCTAAATAGGGTTAACATTTATCATTTTTAGGAACTTATATTTGTTTTTTATTTGATCACTCAAACATATTGTTTAGTAATACTTATGTAATTTTTAATTATTATTTTTATTAACATGGGTACGCGTGCAAAGTGCGTACCCTAAAGCTAGTAGTTTAAAATAGAGTGAATGAGCGAGGAAAAGAATTTTGATGGATATATATATATATATATACAATTGCACTTCTTCTAGCTCTTAAAGAGTTGAGAAGAAGGCAAGCCTCGCGCCGTTGTCGCTCACTCGGCTTCGGCTTCAGATTTGGTCAATTGATCTGATGTAATTTTTCCTCCGTTTTAATTTTTCCGTTATAATTTAAATCTGGCGATTTGCATAAACAACCACTTTGAGTTGCAGCCTTAAAATGAAGAGTTGACTCTTCGGTATACTCAACCTTTTGGCTATAAATACATGAATTTTTTCACAGATTTTCCTTACGCAAATTCTGATTTCTCCTTCTTCCTTCTGCATTATTTTTAACCAGAAAGAAAGTAGTAAGTGTGATTTGCTACTAATCTTTGAGTTCGTTGGTCACTCGGGTTTGAAGTACAACAACACTAGTGAGGGTAATTCCGTTCTATCCTGGAAGAAAATAATCATAAACCTCGGGTACTAGGAGGAGATTAAGTTCCTTAAGGAAACACCGTGAATTCAGTGGGCTCAGATTAATTTTCTGTTTCTTCTATTTTTTTGTTTTTACGTTGCTACTGATTTTGAATATGTTTTTGAATACAGATTACTAGCAAAAAAATTCTTCTAAAGAAATTATAAACCATAGACATAAAATCCTAGCTCCACCTATATCCTCATGTATTCATTCTTTTACCTCAAATTTTAACTGCAATATAACAAGTTGATATGCTATGTTGCCCATATCAGGCCTTCTCAATTGCCAGTTAACTAAGAGAAAAGCAAATAATCAAAGGATTTCCATTTCTATATCTCTTTAAGTATCCTAGAATAAGATTAAAAATAATGTTTGCAAAAAGAAGCATCAAAATTCAGCTAATATATGATGCTAAATGCTCAATCATATTTCAAACTATACTCATTAATCACACACAAATTCCAAATAAATTAATGAAATATTCAACAATGTCATTAAAATCTTTACACATCACTCGACTAAAATCTCAACTGGTATACTACCATATAACTTATAACTAGCTAGCTATTAAACTTGAATCTCTGAAATTGTTCAATGGTCAAAATGTAGCAATTCAAACGGTAACACCACAAATTTGACTCCTAGTAACTCTTTCTACTAAAATACTGTATATTTAGAAGGGGAAAAGATCACATCTCATTCATTTTAACCCTTAGGAATCAAATCAAGATCACTCCATTAAATTCCAAATGGTTGACAACTTCAAAACTAGAGAGAAACTTTCCTTTTGCAATCCATATTCTTAACTTCCTGCGTTTGTAAATCAACTACCATACTACAATTCATTCTTATGCCAACACTCTTCTTAATCACCACAATCTTGACTCTTCCCTTAATACTTGTTGACATACTCAAAGGCAATTCTCTTGCCACCAAATCACTCGCTAGTCGCGGAATTCCCACTAATTTCTCAGTCATGACCGTGACATTCACGGTCATTTGAAAAGTCCGTCGGGCCTTAGCATTCCCCGGTGGCGTAAACGCTTCTGCGATGACTCTATCATCGTACATCAAACTAGTAGTTGCGCTGCTAAACTTCAACGAGACCGCATTAGGATTTTTAATAGAGAGATCTGCAGAGACTGTTATGTTGACATTGGTTTGAAGGTTTGAACTACTAGTGAGAGAACTCAAGCCTGTGAATCTGATTGAATCCATCCTTATCGTAGGATCTTTCGCTTTAAAAACGGTGAATGCAAGAATTATGATGATTACAACTACGATTATTGTTGTAACTCCACAACAACCGCAACATTTAATGCATCTTTTACGACGTCGTTTTTTGGCTAACTCCATATTGGACATGAACGTGGAATTAATGCCTTCTTCGTTTTCTACGTGTATACGGTGGGATGCAGGTGCCAAAGGGCGAACTTGATCTCTAGACTCAGACATGGTGGAATTTGGAGATTGAGGTGGAGACATTTTTGGGAAATTTGGAATATTGATTATGATAATTTTGCTATGAGATGAGAGTATATAAAAGCAGTAAGTCTTGGTTTATGACTATATAGAAAGAAAAAAGGTACAAGACTATATATATAGTGTACTAACCGCGTTAGCACGGATTTGAATATTGACTTGGTGGTTTAATTGAAAATTATTGTCTTCTTCTTTTATGAATATGATAATATTATAGTCATAGAAGCTTCTGCTCATGAATGGTTATTTCAGCAATTATATTGGAGATTAGCATTATTATGACTGGGCGTGCTAGCTTAATTATAAAGAAATTGTTATGCGGTGAATAATAATGTATGTACGTGAAAATTGCTTAATTTAAAAGGTTTTTTTTGTCTTTAGCTGCTCTAATTCATATATTGTTATTGCTAATATAGGTATTTTCCCCTCATATTTTATCCAACATAAAATAATACATAAACTCTCGTATAATTTATGCATATATTAGCAGTAGAGTTTAATACGGCAAATCTAATGCTTTAATAAGTTATGAAGCAACTATTTTTTCTTATATAATAAACTAAACATTGTAGTACTTACGCAAAAATTTATGTTGGAATTAATTTTGTTAATGTGATAAACCAAACAACCCGTTATAATTGTTAGCTATTGGGGGATTATTGCACAAAAATATAATAGATTTATCTCCAAGTCGTCACAACTATGTTTGGAAGCAACAAAAAAGACTTCTGGAAGAAGTATGACTCTTTCTCATAAATTGATCAACTTAGGGCTCGTTTGGTACGAGTGACAATGAATAATTAATCTCGGGACTAAATTTAAGAAGAGTTTATCTCATATTTGGTTGGTAGAATACCGCGGTATAATTAATCACAGGATTAGTTATCCCGGGATTATACTGTTTTTTTATCCCGTGAAAAGGTGGAATAACTAATCCCGGGATAATTAATCTTGGGATAACTTCTTTTCTACCAATCGACCCCTTAGAGTTCCACTGAAGATATTAAGGTTAATGTGTTCAATTTCATTATTAGGTAATGTTAAAAAGTGGATTCCTTGATATGCGTAAAAATATTTAAAAAAATAATTAAAGTAGATCGGAAGGAGTATTATTTCTCAAAATCCTATGAACAAAGTTTTCTGAAGCAAAATTTATTATATTGTCAAAAGTTTTGTGATAAAAGAATAATAGGCTTGTGATGAAACAAAAAAACTTATTAAAAGGTTGAGGTATAATAGTAGGACTTTCGAGATTGAAATATCTTAGCTAAGTGGTGTGCTATATTAAATAACATCAATTTAATCGCTTAATTGTCAAAATTGCCATGCTATGATTCCAACTTATACCCCACAAACAGATGAAATGTGGCAACATAAAAGAACTAAGAGAAAAATATACTTCGTCTGTTACTTTTATTTGTCCAGTATTCTAAAAATAAATTTTCATTTTTACTTTCACTTTTAACGTATCAAGAGAAAATAATTTTTTTTTGTTATACCCACAATATTAATTACTTATTTTAAATAATTTTTTTAAATTCATTAAAAATATGCATCAATTACTATGAGTATCATGGTAAATTATATACTTATTTATTATTTCTTAAGGGACGTGAAAAGTTAATAGTGAACAAGTAAAAGTGAACGGAGGAAATATATAGAAAGATTATTAATGCTTCTAAGTATTAGACTTGGTATAGCCGATCATTTGGACCATAAAAGAACATAGGAAGCAACTGTAATTGGTCCTTCTCTTCAAATGTAGCTAGGATTCTTACGTTTGCTATAAACATCACTTTAGCAAATAATTTGGCTTTGGGCGGATTATTTCCACAAAAGAAGTCGCTTACGCATTTACATGCATCGAGAATTTTTCTCACTTCACCACCTATGATGGTAGGCAGAGGCGGAACCAGAATTTGAATTTTATGGGTTCAGAGTTTTAGTTCTTTTGAATTATTAAGTTCTAAAATAGTAATTTGTACATATTGCATGAATTTTTCAAGACAAATATATAGTCTTCACAAAATTTATTCCCAAAACCAGCTTTTGGGCCAAGGGCTAGCTCCGCCCCTGATTGTAGACAACTTCAATGAAAAGCATTTAAACACTAGTCCACAATTTGAAGTTAATGAGATTCATTTTGGAAATAAAGAAAAACTTTTTGGACTTATATATATATATATATATATATATATATATATATATATATATATAATAACTGAATTTACGTGAACCCATAACTTATAAACTAAGGACCTGTTTGGTCATAAATTTTGCCAAAATAAATTTAGGTTTTATTTGGCAAATACATGTTTGGCCATAGATTTTGCCTATATTTTGGCAAAATCTCAAATCCCAAATCCCAAAACCAGCTTTTGGGCCAAGGGCTAGCTCCGCCCCTGATTGTAGACAACTTAAATAGAATATATATTCAATGAATAGAGATTTTATCTTAAGACATACGTAAGAGTAAAATAGTTTATTTATTTTTAATTTAATATTTCTTAATAAGCGTGTAAAGAAAAATACGATAAATAATATGAAACAGAGGGAGTATAGACATGTAATATTCTTTTAGCACTGATATTAAGGACCCGTTTGGTCATAAATTTTGCCAAAATAAATTTGGGTTTTATTTGGCAGACACATGTTGGACCATAGATTTTGCCTATATTTTGGCGAAAATCCCAAATCCCAAATCCCAAAACCAGCTGGGTCAGGGCCTTTCTCACTGGGCGAGCGCATCCGATTCTAAAGTCCTTTCTTATTCTTAAACCACTTCACGTTCAGTTGCTGAAAGATAGAGATCAGGCTTTCTAAATGAGATTGAGTTCCACGAATATGCAGGCTAGAAAGATGCTATTTGCTGCTATTCTATCTATTTGTGCATCAAGTTCGAAGAAGATCTCAATTTATAATGAAGAAATTATAGTAGCTCTATGTTTTATAGGCTTTATCATATTCAGTCGGAAGAGTTTAGGTAATACTTTCAAAGTGACTCTCGACGGGAGAATCCAGGCTATTCAGGAAGAATCGCAGCAATTCCCACTTCCTTCATTGGATGGATTCAGGCTTGCTTGTCTCGCTCTCATATTGGAAGGCTAGGTTTGGAACCCTCTAGGAACTGAATCGCTAGAAAGATCTCTTCTTTCGTTTAAACCAAGTGGACCCTAAACCAAAGCTTTGATCGCTGCGCGCTGGTTTTGGGCCAAATCCCTAATAATACATATGTTTTTCCAAAATAAATTTGGGAAATATGTTTTGAAAGCGTATGTCCAAACATATTTTCATTTTCAAGCCAAACTTCACCCAAAACAGATTTTTCAAAATAAATTTGAGAATTTATGGCCAAACGCTAGCTAAATCTCCCCCGAGTACTATGTAGGTCTTAAGAGACCGAAGGATGTGTGACAACCTTTTTGGAAGAAAGACTCCTCCAGAAAACACGATGAATATTTCCTCTCTCGGCCAAACAAACGCACGCTATATGTTAGGATCGGGAACTCGGGCAGTGTGAAATTTAGCCAAACAATGTTATAATGATAATAACAAAGATAATGCAAGTTGATAACAACGACACTTAAAGCATATAAAGAAGACACTAATTTAACGTGGTTAGGTCAATGTGACCTACGTCCACAAGCGGAGAGGAGCAAATTCACTATAGCAACAAAAAATACAAAAGAGCATACAAAATTAGAATAAATACTCTAATTAATCCCAAATACCCCCGAGAGAATAACCTCACAAGATCACTCCCAAGAAATGGGATCACACAAGTGTTTTCCAACACTCAACTCTTTTACAAAATACTCTCAATTACTAAAGGAGGAGACGAAACAAGAAATGAAGACTAAATCTTGTTGGTGTGTTTAAAATGAACTAATGACCTTTCCTTTTTACAGGCAAAAATGCCTCGGCCTTTTAGTTGTAAAAGAAAAGATACAACTTGTGCAAATGATATCCACCACACAATGTAATATTTTTTGATCTCAAAGAATATTGCCAACAAAGTCTACTTTGCAAATAAGCTTATACTTATGTGAGATGGACTCCACTAACCAAAATATTGGTCATAATTACACTATACTTTCAAAAACGAAGTCAATGTTTTGGCGTTTGAGTTATAATTGCAATCTTAAGTAAATTCATGATAATATGAAGCGAGATAATAAATAAAAAAAAGAAATTTATACATAAATAAATATTCTAATTTTAAAATATAATAGATTGCGTTTAACGTGCACGAAAATAATACATTGTATCTTACTATTACTAAGTACTTTATGAGTCATTTCCAAGTTAAGAGTTTTGAAAGATACATATTTCAAAAAATGTTTATCATCTCTATTTATCAAATATGTGAACAACATATTTCAATAAAAAATATTAATCATCTTTCTTAAATTTTATTAAACTTAATACATTGTTTTAATAATGTATTTTAATACACATAATTATGAATATATCTTATGTTTTTAAAATTACACCTTTAACACCTTTGAGAAATGAAAATACCACTCAAGTTAATATTTATGTAGAACTTACTTCATATAGGAGCGTAAGTGTTTGATTTTAGAATATATTAAGTATATCTGTAACTAAATAATTATATTTGTGTCGATTTTCATAATATAGATTATAAAGGGTGTACATGTTTGATTTTAAAAATAGGAAGGGTGTACATGTTTGATTTTAAAAATAAGGGGTGTATTTGTAACTAAATCATTATATTCCTGTATATTTTTATAGTGTATCTATACTTGAAAACGGGTTGACCCATTAGGACAGAGGGATAGTGAGGAACTGCCATGGCCGGAACGACGGTGAACTCCGTACCGACGGCTGGCGTCAACGTTGGAGTTGATGGCGGAGCTAATAATAGGGCAAGCAGCGCATCGTACGTAAACTCGTTCCGCATCTCCGCCGTTGTTGATCGATTAGCTATGCACGTTTGTGCTCAGCCTAAAATTGACCCTCAGGAGTTCGTTCACCTTTGCCTCTCACTTGCTAGGTACTTCTTCTCGAACCTTGTATGCTGTAAACATAAATAGGCTACATTTGTAATTACTACTTCAAATTGTTTAAGAAAGTGTTTTTTGTGCTTTATATCTAGGTTTTTGCTGATTTTTTTTTTTGAATTTTTAGCTCTCGCGTGTTTGCTATTATGTGGAAATTATTGCATTTTTAGTGTATTGTGGTTAATATCTAGGTTTTTTCTCATGTTTCTTCTCGAACCTTCTACGCTGTAAACATAAATGGGCTACATTTGTAGTTGCTACGTCAAATTGTTTAAGAAAGTGCTTTTTTTTTTGTGTGCTTAATATCTAGGTTCTTACTGATTTTTGTTTTGAATGTTTAGCTGTCGCGCTTTGATATTTTGTGCAAATTATTGCATTTTTAACTGTGGTTAAAATATAGGTTTCCCCCTTCCCCTCATTTTTCTTCTTGAACCTTCTTTGCCGGAAATATAAGTACGCTACTATTGTAAAATTTTTCTGTTATTTTGTATCTTTACTTATAATTGTTCGGGCATTCAAAAATGAATCTTCTGCTTAATATCATATATATATTTTTTTTTTGGAATTTTTAACTCTCGTGCCTTAATTATTTTGGGCAAATAGTTGCATTTTATGGTACTCTGCTTAATGTCTAGTTTTTTCTCATTTTTCATTGAAATTTTAGCCTCCGTGTGTAGTTTTTTGGGGATTTAATGCATTTTTAGTGTACTCTGTTTAATATCTAGGTTTTCTGCTTCTTTCTTTTTTGAATTTTAGTCGCGCTCTCAGGGAAAATGCTTTTAGTGCTTAAAATTTGAACTTTTTGAATTTTAGTCATGCTTTTAGGGAACATATGCTATGTGAGTGGCATGTGTTAGGTTAGATCCCTGCTTGGGCAGCGACGTCCTATCCCGCATGCCATCAGTCATGGCACAAGTTCAAGTTAGGCTCGTTCGCGGGTCGGTTTCTTATGTTGCTTACCTAATGCCAATTATCATGTACCCAAAGAATATATTTGGGGGTTTAATCAATTTTCCTTATATCTTTAGAGCTCGTGCATAAATTGTTTTTTGGGGATATTAGCGCATCTTTTCGATTTTTGGATTATATCTAGATTCTTTTGCTCATATATATTTGAATATTTAGCTCTCACGTTAATTTTTCTGTTGTGCTTAATATGTAGGTGCTTACTCATTTTTTCTTTGAATTTTTTGCCATTGCGTGTTAAAAGTATGTAAATTTGGATGTTGATGCATTTTATGGAGTGTATTGTGCTTAATTGTGATTAATAAAACACGATTATTCCGAGAAGAATGTGGAGTCTAATCTGTGGCTACTTATTCAGTTTGAGAGTTTTAGTTGTTTAGAAGCAGATAGATGAAATTATAAAGCTGTTTTATTTGCCTAGATGGTTTTCTAAGACTTCAATAGTAGTGGTTGATGTAAGCTGTTTATAGTAGTGAGTGACTGATCTTTGATGAATGCAGAGGCATTGATTTTGCCATTGCAAACCAGGAGGTTCCAAATAAAGCTCAAGATTTACCTCTACTGGTGAAACAGGTACTCTTGTAACATGATGCTGATTTCATCATATTGCAATAACTTCATTGATCTGATTATGAGTTGTGTAGCATAAAGCGCTAATGTTAAATCAGGATACATGTTGTGCTTTTTTTAAAACCTAATAATTACCAGTTTCAAATTTTGAAAATACTTCTGAAACTGAGAAAACAGTCAGTTCTCTAGTTGCCACTTCCTGATTATGATGGTGGTTAACTTTCTTGTGGCTTAGTCCTTTGGCTTCCTTTGAAGTCTATACAACCTTTGTGTTTGTATAACCTTCTAGAGTCTGTATGCCTTTCATTCATTCTCGCCCACTATAAAAAAATTCTTTGTCATGAAGTATGATTTAGCATATTTTAAACAAGTTCAAACTTTCACGTATATAGGCTTCAAATTTACCAATAATTTAGAAAGAGGACAATGAAAGTCCTCTTCTTATTATTCTTAATTCATCATATTATATGCCATTTATCCTTGCATTCCAGTAACATTCTCCAATTAAACTTTAGTCAGATAGCGACACTTGATAATAACTGGAAGCTTCTCTGCATTGTTATCAGTGGAGAAATTAAACTAATTTTAAATCTAGATATGAGATTGCCAATATAATTTCCTCTGGATCCTGCTATTTATGATACTATAACTATGAGAAGTTGAGAACAAAATGGAACTTTTGGAGTTCTGCCCTCAATTACTTTAGAGGGTTCTAACCTGTTAATGTTTGTTCTGATGTTAACTTTATTGTGACTTTGTTGGAATAACTCTATTCATTCCTTAAGCTCCATACCTAGGTCCCAGGGTGGGATGTGGGTGGGTGGGAAGAGGGGCGGCGTAGGGGGGGGGGGGTAGAGTATTGGTTTCGATAATATACCTTCAAGTGCCAATCAACTAGCTCATGATCACCTCATCTAACCTGGTTCTCTTTGATCGAAAAAGCATTTTTCATTCTTAGTTCTTATAATGTTAACTTGGGTTATGGAGCAGTAATTTTCTAAAGATTAGTTCATGGGTAATCTGTAAATGATGTTTTCTTAATTCTGCTGATTGTACAACAACTAGAATAGTTAACACCAAAAGACCGGCCATTCTTGTTCATAAATGTTGAAAGAGTCCTCTTCATGCCACTAGGTCAAGAGTTCGAGACTGGTAGGCTGCCAAACAAAAATAGAATAGTTAACACCAAAAGTGAAGTGAGTTCATTGGTTGGCAGATTATGACTTCAGTGAAAATCCCAGTCTTCTTGGCTGTCAAACACTTGGGTTTTGGCCAAGGAGGATTTATGATGCTGGGAGTTGCTGGCTATGGTGTGACATATATGGTTATATGCTAGGGTAGTATGAAACCTTCTTCTTGTGCTTTTGTTGTGGGTACCCAAAGTATGTTACTCTTTTGTTAATCACATTGTTTTCAATTTACTATAGAACTATAGAAGACTTGTAAAATCGTTTAGAGTAAGTTAATTTACATGCAATATCGCCCTTCCCATCATGTTTTAGCCCTAAATCTATTGATGTTGCTCTAATTGAGCTGTGAATTGCTGCAATCCGTTGGCTGATTGCAAACCACGTGATCTGTATAATCCAGTTTGCAAAGATTATGTACTCTTCAATCAAAATGTATAAATTTTCTTATAGCCATAGTTTCCTATCTGTAACAGTTTACCTATTTATCTTTTTTTTTATGCAGTAACAGTTTACCTATTTATCAGATAAATAACCGAAGTTTATGTTCTTCTTTTACTAAATTCATCGCATGATGTAGGTATGCAGACGCCATTGTGATTCCTCAATGCTAGCACATGTCATGGTCCTTGTGATCTCTGTTAAGGTAATTTTGGAAACTAGTCAACTTTTATGGGATAATTTTGAAAGAATGTGTGTTTTGCTAGCTTCCTCAATCACCTACATTGCAAGTGATGGTTCAGCTTTCATTTCTTCAAAATAGACTACCGTCAAGTTATTTGGTTGTTCTACTGGTATTATATGCAATTGATGTCAAATTAAGCTTAATTTAGTTAAAAGATTCGACTGGAAATGACCACATTAGAGACAAAGGGTGGAAGTAGCACACATAGAGGTAAAATGAGAAGTCGCTTGAGATGGTTTGATCATGTCCTATGTGATTTCCAAATACATAAATCCATTGGTACGATACCATGAGGATTGAATGGCTAAAAAGGGATGAAGTACACCTAAAATTTCATGAAAGAAATTCGTACCAAAAGACTGCAATCTCTACGAGGATTCAACGTTGATTTAACTAAACATAGAAAACAATGGAGGTAAAAGATCATATCAGCAATACTAACCTATGGGATTAAGGCTTATTTGTTTTTCTTGGATTAAGGTTTATTTGTTGTTCTTACATTTATATTATGTCCGGGTAGGGATAAGTGTACATGTAGAGAACCTTTTTTTTCTTCTTAACAACGGCGATGTCCAGGCAGAGAACCTATAGTTCTAGAGAACCCTAATCTGCCATAAAAAACAAATTACTTATTATGTTGGAAGGAAGTGGGTCCAAATAGAAGAATTATAGAGGAGGGATATAAGCTTATTGTGGTGGCCCAAGTGCCAAGAAGCTTCGATTCATATTGCCGAACCCAACTAGTGTAGGGTTGAGGCTTAGTAGATTTATTGGACGGATAAAGATTTCCTCCTATGAAATTCTCCTGTGAATTGGGTCGAGTGGTTCTATCTTCCACTATTGTGAATGACATACCCTGCAAAGCTCTAAGCCTAGGTTGGTGCTTTGTTTGTTTATGAAAGTAATATGGTATTTTCCAGGACATACTTTAGCTTGTTGATAACAACGTTTAACTGCCTTAAAAATGCATGTTCTTGGCATTTTCTGCAATTTCTTAATTGACCAGGTTCTTTATTTGATAGAATGCTTGTCACAGCGGGTGGTTTACGGAGAAAGATTCTGAAGAACTTCGTAATCTTGCAAACGAGGTTGATAAAGCTTCCTGATTTGCTATGTGCTTAGTGCTTACCTATCTCTGCTACTTGAAATTGATGTTACATTGATTTTGTTTTCTTTTTATGTTTGCATGTTTAGCTTTCTAGCAGCTTCTGCAGTACATTAGATTTTAAAACTGAACCAAGCAGTTCTCTGACAATTATCTCAACGATAATGTCAAGGTAGGCATCTTGTCCTTGAACGACATCTTCTGAATCTTTTCATGCTATGCTCAACTTATCTCACATGAATAATCTTCCTTATAAATCAAAGTTTAATTTTCATAACAAATATTTGTGGTTTTACTTGGGGGTTAAATTGTACTGGTGTTTTAAACTCTTACGGGCAAAGAATATTGTATTTTTTCCCTTTCTTTTTGGTTGATTATTATTGCTACTCACATTACTATTTTTGCATAAGTTCTTTTAAGTTATACTGTATCACTGAATGCTAATGCTTAACATGTGAAAGGAACAAATCCCATTCTTCCCTCAAAGGAAAAGGGTGTTGTGTTAAGCTTGACCTTAGAGGTTGTATTTTTGATGCTACACTTCTCTAACTTAAAAGTTAATGTAAGAGGGATTATCCTAAAAATCTTCTACTTTTTGGATAATCTCCAAGTCTTCGTTGTTAAAATACTCCAGTTGCTGTTATGGTACCAGAATGCATAGGAGAGTGATGATAAGGCTGCCTGCTTATGTCAAATATCCTATGAGCTACTGACAGTGTAATGAACTAGAAAGCTTGGGTTTGAAATAGGACATAATTTTTTTTCAGGAATTAGTTGTGACAGTATATCCATGTCGGAAGGGTAGGAAAACAGAAAGAGGAGAGGAGAGACCTAGAGATGTTTAAATCAATTTTATCATATTACTAAGTTCCTGAATAGAGTGTGCAAATTCAAAAACGCATTCAACTTACAAAATGTCATGTGCCTTATGGTTTAGCCCTTAATTTTGGGTTTCTTTTTCTTACAAAATCACTTGCTTCTGCAAATTGGCAGATTTTATCCACGGATGAAAATGGGTCAGATAATTTGTTTCCTGGAAGCCAAGGTAGTAACTTAAAAACACATCTCTTGGAGGTGTCCAGTGAACTAGTGTAATTGTATTGCTGGTGATACTGATGCCATATTTTTTGTCATCTTGTAGCCTGGATTTGGTGCCTTCGTGAATGATTTCCAAATAACGAAGAATACGAACCTTTCTAAAGGAGAGAAAGTAGTAAGAAAACTTCTATATATTACAATAAATTACATTTGGGTATCTTTTTTCCTTTGCAGCAGGCACATAAGAGTCTCAGTTTTTATTGAGGACATTGTGTGTGCTTTCATTACCTGCATTTTGTTATTCATATGTTCATTGCTCTTGACTTCTTATTTTGCATTCCAGCAACTCGTCAAAGTTGGAGACCCTGGTTAGCTCTGGAAAATATTGCTCATTTTTATGTTTACTTTATTCTGCAGAGATTATTTGTTGCACAAATAGATAATCTGGAGAACTCACTATGTCTTATAACGCCTCCTCAAGTGAAGTATGAAAATCTTTTATCTTTTACTGAGTGTAATGACGTAGGCTTATTGACTCCATATTTGACATGTTAAATTCTTCTGACAATTCTGATTGCCATTCATCTCACTTGTGCAGCTTTCTCCTAAATGGGATGGCAGTGGGGTGGAGGAGTAATGTGTTAATGGTTTGTTACTGCTAAAACTTTAGGGATGTGTTTGTATAGGGATGTCTAATGTTTTACTGGGGCTCAAATTACTTAAATTATGTTTCTTTTGCTAGGGCTCTGGACCTCAGCTTCCAACTCCTGTACCCCAAATGCTTAAATTTGGAACAAATCTTCTTCAAGCTGTGGGCCAATTTAATGGTATGTTTGAAGATACATTCCGCTTTTTTTTTTTTTTTTTTCCAAAACTGTATAGTACTAACTCTTCTCTGTGTTCATTGTGCAGGAAATTATATCATAGCTGTTGCCTTCATGAGTGAGATCTCTACCCCTGTTGAGGCCACACTCCCTGATTATGAGCAGCCTCCTGTTTCTTCCATTGATCCAGGTTTGCTCTTATTCTATTTTTCACAAGAAGAAATATTACTGAGATCTTTTTTGTCAAAGTTTTTGGTGTTTCTGTATTGAGTTTGTTACATGTTCTTGTTAACCCATTTGGCTAGATGTATTGTTCAAGTTCTATATTCCCACCATCCCCAAATGGGAAGTCTGAAGAGAACTCCTTATAAGGACAACAACAACATACCAAGTATTATCCCACACCGTGGGGTCTGGGGAGGGTAGTGTGTACGCAGACCTTACCCCTACCTTATAAGGAGAAATGATTAATACAGTACTTTGTTGATGCAGATTCTGAGATTATTGAGGGGCCATCAAGAATTTCTTTGAATTGCCCCATAAGGTATGCTTCTAATCTTTGTTACTTTGGAAATTGATATGGCTGTCATTATGAAGTGGCTTACATTCTCTTGACATGTGTGTAACTTTTCTTTTCCCCTCTGTCCTTCTTTGCTATGTGATGATGATTAATAAAAGAAATTTGATATGCATGATTAGCTTCATTGTTGATGGTAATAGTAAAAGACGCAAATCTCTGTGTTCCCGTTTCTCTCTTTCTACCCCTTTATTACCTCAAACTCGAAATGACACTGCTCTTTGTGCTTTCCTTTATTACCTCAAACTCGAAATGACACTGCTCTTTGTGCTTTCTTCTACGACGACATGGCTGCCATCTTGGTACCCTCAGTTATTAGAGGTTGGTAAGACCCCCCCTCCCCTCCCAAAAAAAATGTATGCAAGAAAAAGAAACCTAGTGGGTCTTATTCTGCCATTCTAGTAAGTTGATGGCCTATGTTATGTATTTCTAAACCTATTTTGATCATAAAATATCAATGATAAAAAGTTAGCTCTCATCTAGAAAGAGAGAGAGAATCACCTTAGCTGTGAAATTTTCATTAGAGTTACTTTAATATATGTACCTTAAGATTTTTATTGTTTCAGGATGATTGTCTTCATTTATCTGATCTTTAGACTTTCTAAACAAATAAGGACTCCTGGAGTTATCATAATCCTCTTCCTCATCCATTTAGGAACATGCTTACATTTGTGAAAGTTTTGGTGTGTGAATTGGGGTTGATGGCAAAGAAATGATTGAGATAAAGTACTTCCTTGCATAATTTATAAGCATATTTCTTATCCTTACCGGTGGGGGGTAGCAGATACCCGGTAGAATAGCCGAGGTGTGCGAAAGCTGGCCCGAACACCATTGTCATAAAAGAGAGTGTATTGTTTTGCATCAACATAATTTACTTTTGATAAATAAGGGTGCATTGGTCATTTCATAAGATTGTTGGCCGTCAACTTAAGAGGTGGTATAACTCTAATTTTTCAAAACAGAGAGCCCTTATAGTTGTAATTAACCTTGGGCAGTCCAAGTGCAATTACCTCTTTTACTAGCCCCTTAGCTTCTTTCTTTACCTTTCAACTTTTCCTGATGTCGGCTGTGGTGCGTTAAATTTACTGATTACTTTTTCTTTGCCTTTACAGCTTCAAACGTATTAAAACTCCAGTTAAAGGACATTCTTGCAAACATCTTCAGGTGCATGTCCTTTTGTGTGATCCAAAATAAATAATTATTCAATCTCCCATGCTAGAGTAATTTATAGCTGGCATGCATGTTGAAAGGTCGCCTCTGCTTTTCGTCTTTCATTAGCTTTTATTTAAGTTCTTTAATCTGTTAAAATTATGGACATGGCTGATCCTCCAAAGACATCTGATATATAGGTTTCTCAAAAAATGTTCACGAAGATTATGGATTCATATTAGCAACATGGCTGATCCTCCAAAAGACATCTGATATATAGGTTTCTCAAAAACTGTTCACGAAGATTATGGATTCATATTAGCATTGACGGATGTTTTAAATTAAGAATATCCTAGCGAGAAGCTTCATGGGCGTAGCTTGTGCGGAATTTATGTGATATTTGTTTTGGTCATTATTTCTTCCCCACTTCTCCTACTCTTACTGGTTTGCTCTCTTCGTGTTTTTCTTGGCAGTGCTTTGATTTTGACAACTATGTCGACATAAATTCAAGGAGACCATCGTGGCGTTGTCCTCATTGTAATCAGCATGTGTGTTTCACTGATATTCGTATCGATCAAGATATGGACAAGGCAAGTTAGCATTCTGTATTATGCTTTACACAAATTACCTGTTGAAGTAACATTGATTTTGTTTTAAAGGTTTTGAAAGAGGTCGGCGAGGATGTCACCGACGTCATGATCAGCTCAGATGGTTCATGGAAGGCAATCATGGAAAGTGATGACCATACTGAGAAATCCAGGGATAAAATTCCTGACTTTACTCAAGATAGCCCACAGCGAGGTTCTGATGGCTTTTCAAATACCCCCGCTGATGTTATGGATCTTACTGATATAGATGATGAAATAAATCCAATGGCTACCTCTGAAACTGAAGACAGTAAAAATTTCCCATCGATCCCTAATATTCACTCTAATGGTCAGAACACAACTGTTGTGAATAATCCAAGTGAAATCAATCATACAGGTGGTTCTGATATGGCAGACGATTTCTGGTCAAGAATGTATATGTCCTCGTGTGGAATAGGGACATCAGGTTCTTTGTCCAGTTTGCAGAATGGCAGTGCTTCTGAACCTTCTAGAACCAACTTGTTGCAACCACCTGTTTTGACAGATGCAATATCTCCCGCTCTCAATCCAGAAGGAAATGCTCTTATTCCAACCTCTATACTTGAGTGTGGACTATCTTCTTCTGATTTGATGCAGTTACAACAGTTTCAATTTGGAAATTCTGCAATCAGCAACGAATATGGAAGGTTTCCATCTGCAGTGAGGCATGCAAACAGAACTCCTGTTGCAGTTCAGGCTCTTCCAGCGCTTCCAGCCCAGATGCAGACTCTTGTTCCTCAGAGACAACAAAGCGCAATGAATCCCTTGCTCCATACTGGTCCTTCAGTAGCTACTCAGGGTTTGCCTACTGTTTCATTAGATGGTTCCAATGTAAGAAGTGACTTGGAGAGACAGCGGTGTTTCGTTCCCGACTTGGATCTGCTTCAGGCACGCATGACTTCGTCAGCACTACCACAGAAGGTGAGTGCACAGGTGAATAATTTTTCAGCTATATCTTTTAAGTTGTGATTAAACTGTAAGTCTTTCTTGGCTGGTATTGGTCTCTTAGATTTTCCTTCAGGTGTGATTGCTGAAACATTGCGTGTGCTCTGGTTGAGAAGATCATCACCTGTCTGTATAGGGCGTGTTTGCTTGAACTTTCTAGGAGTTCCTTGACCGCCTAAATTTGCTTGTTTTGCTTACTATCACAGATTTTCTTCTTTTGAGGCTGCTTATAATATATCCAACTTCCTTTTGTCTCTGCATATATCTTTATTCTGTCTACTGTCTATGGCTTCTAATTATCCTTTTTCCTTGTGCTAGCGTTCTCTTGCTCCTCTTCAACCATCTCAACAGGTTGTTGGCCATCAAACTCCGAACTTGAGAACACCCTACCCGATGAGCCAGTCTCAAGGTTTGACCCGACAAGCTACTTTGGATAGATGGGAAGCACTGAAGAAAGGAAGTTCACAAGGTGTTACTCGGACAACAGGTCTTGCTGGCGGACAACACACCCGAGTTGTCGCTACTCAGCAAACCACACAGGTGGTGAGGCCTGTCCAGACTCCTAGAGCTGCATCTCCAGTACTCCCTGGAAATTCTGACGGGTTTAGGACACCATTGGCCTGGGACCACAGGGGAAATACAGGAGGCACAACACCAGTCACAAGGACAGATAGTTCCGGGGATTCCCAGCTAGATCCTAACTGGCGCCCTACAGGCCGTATGCGTGGAAGCCTCTCAGGACGAGCTTATTCTGAAGCACTGAATCAGTACATACTTCAGCCAACACAACAAGCTCAAGCTCCCAGACCATCTGTCCCACCTAATCTTTCGCCTCAACTGCAAGTCTTTTTGGCTAATAGAGGCGCTCATAGTACCCAGCCTGTAAATCATCCATCCACAACACCAGCCAATGCACCAGATATCTCAGGCGTTTTACCTGATCGTTCTTCGGGAATGCAGTAGAACTAGGGCAAGCATGTAGGTGAGGATGTATATAGCGTGACTGATTTTGCTTCCGTGGTCACCTTAAAGTACAGACACCTAGTTTCAGTGTTATCATTCAGTTATTGGGGAAAATGTGTTGTGTTTAATTTGTAAATTGAAGCCCAAATACTGCTCTCTCCTAGTTCATGCACTACATTCTGACTTTAATGTTATGGCTAGTATAGTTCGGTTAATTTGATGTGGCAAAAATTAGTTTTATGACTTTACTATTATAGTGGATAAAGTGGATAAAGCTTAGTGGTCATATGTGAAATTAACCCGATTTTCAATTTGTATAAATAACTACGCTCTATCTCCCCTCAAAGCGATTTAATTAAGAAAATCTAAGAAAGATGAAAAATTCCAAATAACCTTATAAAAAAAAAAGTAAAATTCCAAATAGTGATGGCTTACCGTAACAAAAATAGAACGTCACCTTCTTATAAATAAAAACATCCCATCTCTCCTAATATTAATCGTGTCATTACATAGGTGATATCATAAATCCAATTAAAGCTATTACATAAATGACATCATAAATCCAATTAACTATTTGGTGGGCAGTTTTTCCTCCTCAAATCCACTAATGGTACCTCGTCAAGAAAATAAAAACAAAAAATAAAAACAAAAGAAACATATAAAAGTAAAAACAATTTCACTATTAACCGACCCAAGTTATAAAAGATATTCACAAATAAAGTGTCACGTAGGATAGTGAGAAAAGAATAATGTACTATTTAAAATTTCCTGCTAAAATATCTCGCTAAATCCCGCCCTTTTCCTTCGTACCACCTTCTCATATATACTCTTCATTGCCAATATCTGAACGACTGTACCACCAAAAACTATAATGACGGTGAACTCCGTACCGGCGGCCGGCGTCGACGTCGACGTCGGAGTTGATCGATTAGCAATGCACGCGTTTTCTCAGCCTAAAATCGACCCTCAGCAGTTCATTCAGCTTTGCCTCTCACTTGCTAGGTCCATTTTCCTTCTCGAACCTTCTTTGTAGTTGCTACAGTTGTTTGGTATAATATACTATAGGTTTTTAGCCATCGCGCGTTCAAAAATGGTGATTTTTTTTTTTGCTTAATATCTAGGTTTTTGCTGATTTTTATTTTGAATTTTAGCTCTCGCGCGTTAATAGATTTTTTCTCATTTTTCTTCTTGAATCTTCTAAGACGGAAGAAGGAGAGACTTGGCGCAACTGGTAAAGTTGCTGTCATGTGACCACGAGGTTAAGGGTTCGAGCCGTGTAAACAGTGTGGTCAGCAGTGGCGGATCCAGAATTTTTATCGAGGGGTGTCAAAATATAAATAATTAGATACATCGAAAATTTAAGGGGAGTCAACGTATATTAAATATATATAAAATAAAAAAAATTATCTAGCAAAATAGTGTAATTCTCCGCCACTGGTGGTCAGGCCCTTACCCAAGCTTAGTGCACCGGGCTGCTCTTTAATCTTCTAAGACGGAAACACATAAATACGCTACTTTTGTAGTGATTGCTATTAAAAAGTACGTGTTCGACCGAACCTAGTTGCTTTGTTCCATTGAATATGTACAAATTATTAATTTAGGACCCAGTCACTTAAAAGGACTATAATTCCGAACTCATAAGCTTCAAATTCTTGCACCGCCTCTGTCCGTGCATGCCCTTATAATTTTTACTACATGTAATATGCTACTTTATAGCGCTCGTGCACTCAAATGTGTGCTTAATATCTACGTTTTCGGTGATTTTTTTATTTTGAATTTTAGCTTTCACGTTTATTGTTTGAGCAAATAATTGCATTTAACGCATACTCTGCTTAATCTCTAGTTTTATAAAAAAAAGATATTTAGCCCTCGATATTATTGCATTTTTAGTGTACTGTTATCTAGTTTTTTTGCTTTCTTTTTTTGAATTTTAGTTGGGCTTTCAGGAAAAATACTTTTTGTGCTTAATATCTGGGTTTTTACTCAGTTTTCTATCTAGTTTTAGCCTTCATGCATAAATTGGTTTTTGGGCATATTAGCACATCTTTTCTGTACTCTGCATTATATCTAGGTTCTTTTGCTCAAATGTATTTGAGTATTTCGCGCTCACGTTCAGAAAATATATATTTTGTGCTTACTTTCTCTCAAAAATTTATATAGGTGCTTACTAATTTTTCTTCGAGTTTTTAGCCATTGCATGTTAAAAGTATGACAATTTAAATTTTTATGTTTTTTTTGATACGGGGATATTGATGCATTTTACATAGTGTATTGTGCATTTGTGCTTAATTATGATTACAATTTATTCCTAGAAGAATGTGGATGTGGTGTCTAATGTGCGGCTACTTATTCAGCTTGAGAGTTTTAGTTGTTTCGAAGCAGATAGATGAATTTTAAAGCAGTTTTTTTTCCTGATGGTTTTCTAAGACTTTATTACTAGTTGTTGATATAGGCTATTGGTGGTAGGCGTGGGCGCTTCCACTGTCACACAAGAGTAATGAGTGCATGTATTTTGCACCTAACTGGCTTAAATCTTGGATCCACCTTTCTAAGTTGAAGATGCTCCCTAGTGATATTAAACTAGCTTTTAACTACTAAACGCATTAACCAAATAACAAATAAACATATAAACAAAGAAGTAGGCAATTACTTCCTAATATTTTCCTTATTTTTGAGGAAGAGCTTATCAGATATATGGCTTGTTCAGAGGACTTTCTATGTAGTATTTGAAACTTCGTTCTGAATGGAAATTCTTGACCAATCTATTATGGTATTAAATGTCGCATTTGCTATGCTCTCATGTAATATTTCAGTATGTTGCCAATTGGAATGAAAGGCTAAAGGTCGTGTGATATCTCTTTTAATTCTCATTAGCTCGTTGTCCGCAAGAGTGACACATTGGTATTTCATCATGCAAAATAGTTTTATTTCCTCCATCTCTTTCAGAATCCTGCGGTTAAATTAGGAATATGAGTCTCTTTCTTCTATGTGGTGTCAAATCAGCTAGGAAAGTGGTAGTGATGATTTTTTTGTAAATATTTTATTTCCTTATTGATGTCTTGGCGATGACGGTGTGACATCTTTATCCCATAGGAGTTAGAGATAAAAAAAACTTGGTTCTTAAAAACACCTTCATATTTGCTGGCTCTGGTGTGCCATTTTTGGTTATATCCTAATATATTATGAAACCTTCATGCGTTTTCGGTGTTGGTACCCCAAATTATGCTTCTCTTTTGTTAATCACATTGTTTTCATTTACTATAGAACTATAAAAGACTTGTATATTGCTCTTTTGTTAATCACATTGTATTTTCCTTTGTGTTGATCAGTCACATTGTTTTTCATCTACTATAGAAGACTAGTAAGTTCGTTTGAGAAAGTTAATTTACATGCAGTATCGCCCTTCCAATCATGTTTTTGCTCTAAATCTATTGATGTTGTTCTGATTGAGCTGTGAATTGCTGCAATCCGTTGACTGATTGCAAACCATGTGATCTGTATAATCCAGGTTGCAAAGATTATGTACTCTTCAATCCCAAGTGCGCAATTTTTCTTATTTAGGCCATAGTTTCCTATCTGTAACAGTTCACCTATTTATCAGATAAATAACCGAAGTTTAAGTTCTTCTTTTGCTAAATTCATCTCATGATGTTAGATATGCAGACGCCATTGTGATTCCTCAATGCTAGCACATGTCATGGTCCTTATGATTTCTGTCAAGGTAATTTTGGAAACTAGTCAACTTTTATGTGATAAATTTTGAAAGAATGTGTGTTACAGGGAAATTTTACTGGTAACATTCAGTGCCAAGCTAGTACTGAATGTGAACAACCATTACAAAGCAGAGAATCCTATGAACCTCCGAGGAGTCCAGAATGTCTAAACTTACATTGTAATCGTTTTTATAAACAGCATACGTCACCTTTTTAGATATTGAATACTGCTGGTAACTAAATAAGTGTTTTCTTCTTTCCATAAAAGCATCTTTTGGTTCCTTTCGAGCAAAATGCTCCACATTATACATTTAGAGAGGATTTCATAAATGCTTCCCGGTAAACAAGTTGGCCTAAAATATCTAACATCCTTTGCATCCAGCTTCTTAGGTACGGGTGCAATAAAGGTTGCGTAAGAGCTTTTCTCCGTGCATCCTCTCAAGAAGAAATGTTCGAATGTATCCATAATATCATTCTTCAAGATGCACATCATTTTTGGAAAATGGCTAAGAGCATAAGCCAGTGGTGGAACGGGAAGACCCATGATGTAGAAGATCATAACATGAGTGATTCGGCAGATTTGGATTCATATATAACATGAGTGATTCGGCAGATTTGTGTATATACATATATCCACCATGTGGTACTTCATTCTACGATATATATAAGATCTATCTGTGTATGTATTATCATCTACATCCAGAATGCCGTATGCTTTGGAAGAAGCTTGTATAGTTTGGAAAGGGGTTTAGAAGATTTCACAAAACTTTTATCACTTAGTTTTCGATTTCTGGGGAATATATTAGCTGATGAATTAGTAGTTCTATAGTAATTCCATCCTGCCTGGGTGCTTTATCGTCAACACCTTTAGTGACTTTAAGCACTTCTTCCTCAGCAGAGGGGCTCTGGAGCCATTCTCTTTCATACCAGTGTGACCAGATTTTTATCACACCAATCAGGTCTCCTCAATTCCTCCTCCTTAAACAAGTTTCCATAAACATCCAGTATATGATTTTCAACCCTAGCGTGATTATCAACCAGTTCTCCTTTAATCTCCATTTTATCTATGTTGTAGTACCTTTTGTGAGCATTCATCATCTTATGAAAGAAACTCGTATTTTTATGTCCATTATGAAGCCACAGAACCTTTGACTTTTGTCTCCACGAAATTCTTCTGCGGTGGCAATTTCCTCCAACTAACCAAAGGGAATCTCCGTTCTGTTATCCCCATCTTCTTTCTCCATTTGGTCCAAAGTCATCAATTTGGTTCAAGCTGCAATCTCTATGAGGTTTTAATGTGGATATAGCTAAAAATAGAATACAGTGGAGTTAAAAGGATCCATATATGCGACACTAACCTATGGGATTAAGACTTATTTGTTTTTTTCTTGGATTAAGCCTTAAGTTTATTTAGGGATAAGTGTAGGTGCAGAGAACCTCTATTTTAGAGAATATTCATCTGTCATAGAAGACAAATTACTTACATATATTGGAAATGGGTCCAAAATTCCAAATTGAGAAATGATAGAGGAGGGATAGAAGCTTTTATGTGGTGGCCCAAGTGCTAAGAAGCTCTGATTCGTATTGCCGAACCCAACTAGTTTAGGATTGAGACTCAGTTAATTGATTGGTCGGATAAATATTTCCCCCTCCAATGAAATTCTCCTGTGCATTGTTCGAGCTCTATCGTTCACTATTGTGAATGCAATACCCTGTAAACTTCTATGCCTAGGTTGGTGGTTTGTTTGTTTATTAAACTATATGGTATTTTTCAAGACATACTTGAGCTTGTTGATTACCACTTTGACTGCCATAAAAATGCTCGTTATTGGCACTTCCTGCAGTTCTCCATTGACCTGGTTCTTTATATGATAGAATGCTTGTCAGAGCGGGTGGTTTACAGAGAAAGATACCGAAGAACTTTCTAATCTTGCAAATGAGGTTGATAAAGCTTCCTGGTTTGCTATGTTTGCTTACCTATCTCTGCTTCTTGAAATTAGTTTTATATTGATTTTCTTTTCCTTTTCCTGTTCGCATGTTTAGATTTCTAGCAGCTTCTGCAGTACATTAGATTTTAAAACTGAACCAAGCAGTTCTCTGACAATTATTTCGACAATAATGTCAAGGTAAGCATCTTGTCCTTGAATGGCATCTGAATTTATGAATCTTTTTTATGCTTTGGTCAAATTATCTCACATTAATAATTTGCCTTATATATCAAAGATTAATTTTCATAAGAATATTTGTGGTTTTACTTGAGGGTTTAATTTAGCTGGTGTTTAAATTCTTACGGTTGAAGAATCTTGTATATCATCCATTTATTTTTCGTTATTATTACTTCTACTCACATTACCATTTTGGCAATTCTTTTACTAAGTGATATTGCAACACTGAAGGCTAATGCCTAACATGTGAAAGTAACAAATCCCATTCTTTCCTTACAAGAAAAAGGTCTAGTTTGAAGCTTGACCATAGAGGTTGCATTTTTTATGCTACACTTCTCTAACTTAAAAGTTCATGCAAGAGGGATTATCCTAAAGATGTAGGGACATAGTGTTTTATGTTGGTTGATTATTTCTGTTTCCCTCCCTTATTAAAAAAGGTTTCTATTTCCTTTTTTGGAATCATTTTGTTCCTGAGCCTGGAAGAGGTCTTGGAGTCTAGTTTGTTTGAATTACATGAAAGGGCTACTACCACTTATAAAATTAGATGATGTACTTTCCTTTTTAGTCTGTTCCAAAATAAATGGCACATTTCTAAATTTGGAAATAATTCAACTTTAAACTCTTTATTTTACCCATTTTATCCTTAATGAGAATTGAGAAGCTTTTATAACCACACAAATGTCATGCCCCACAAAGCTTTTACCCCTTAAGCTTTTAAGACCACAAGTTTCAAAAGTCTTTTTTTTTTCTTTTCTTAAACTCCGTGCGGAGTCAAAGTACCTCATCTAAATTGAAACGGAGGGAGTAAGTGATATTGCAACACTGAAGGCTAATGCCTAACATGTGAAAGTAACAAATCCCATTTTTCCCTTACAAGAAAAAGGTCTAGTTTGAAGCTTGACCATAGAGGTTGCATTTTTATGCTACACTTCTCTAACTTAAAAGTTCATGCAAGAGGGATTATCCTAAAGATGTAGGGACATAGTGTTTTATGTTGGTTGATTATTTCTGTTTCCCTCCCTTATTAAAAAAGGTTTCTATTTCCTTTTAAGGAATCATTTTGTTCCTGAGCCTGGAAGAGGTCTTGGAGTCTAGTTTGTTTGAATTACATGAAAGGGCTACCACTTATAAAAAACATGGAAGGGAGTATCCTTTCCTTTTCAATCATGGAGGATTTATTAATACTAAAGGGAAATTTTTTGGTTACGAGGTACTTCATCAAAATTTTAGATTGTTTTCACTTTCAGCAACTCTCTTGCATAACCTTATTTCTTACATCCTTTATCAAAAACTTTATTTCTTATATCTTAACTACGATGAACTTGGTTCCTTCTTCATTTATTTGCCCACTGATCTTATACTATTTGGACAAAATCTCCAAGCTCACCTTGGGTGTTAAAATACTGTAGTTGCACTTATGGTACCAGACTGCATAGGAGAGAGGTGATAAGGCTCCCTACTTATGTCAAATATCCTACTGGCTAGCTGACCTTGTAATGAATTAGAGTGATTGGGCTTTAAACAGGACTTAAGAAATTCTATGGAATTAGTTCTGACGATATATCCATCTCAGAAGGGTAGGAAAATAGAAAAAGAGGAGAGACCTAAAGGTGCTTAAAGTAATTTTATAATATTAACAAGCAGCTAAAAAGAGTATGCTAATTCAAAAACTCATTCTACTAATACAAAATGTCATGTGCCGTTTATGGTATAGCCCTTAGTTTTGGATTTCTGCCTCTGTTGAGGTCCTCGACGATGGTAGAGAATATCATTGATGTACTTATGCTGGCTACATTATCAGTTTACTTATTTAAATAACTACAGAGGAGTCAAAGTGGAGAGATCGGTACAATGATTGAGTGGTCAAAGTGTGCCTACTCATACTGTATTGCGGTCATTGGTTTATTAGTGATACTCAATAAATAGTTAAATTAATACAAAATGCTGGGTCCTATATTTCTGTATGCATTTCAGGAATTGTCTGATGTTACAGCCACTAAGTTATAGTTTACTCATATTCAGCATTTGCTGCTAGCTGTTATTTGGTGTTGTGACATGTATATCTCATGGCTTTCTTCCACTGTTCGATTAGAGGTTAATTTTTCCATAGTTGAGTCTACTTGGTTAGTTCAATTTTTTCCTTGGAATATGTGCTTAACTACATTTCAGTCACTTGCTTGTGTGCAAATTTGCAGATTTTATCCACGGCTGAAAATGGGTCAGATAATTTGTTTCCTCGAAGCCAAGGTAGTAACTTAAAACACAGCCCCTTACGGGTGGCCAGTGAGCTAGTGTAACTGTATTGCTGGTGATACTGATGCCATATTTTTTGTCAATCTTGTAGCCTGGATTTGGTGCCTTCGTGAATGATTTCCAAATAACGAAGAATACAAATCTTTCTAAAGGAGAGAAAGCAGTAAGAACACTTCTACATATTATCATAAATTACACCTTTGTATCTTTTTCCCTTTGCAGCAAGTACACAAGAGTCTCAGTATTGATTGAGGACATTACGTGTGCTTTCATTACCTGTATTTTGTTATTCATCAGTTCATTGCTCTTGACTTCTTATTTTTCGTTCCAGCAACTCCTCAAAGTTGGAAACCTTGATTAGCTCAGGAAAATATGGCTCATTTTTATGTTTCCTTTTATCTGCAGAGATTATTTGTTGCACAAATAGATAATCTGGAGACCTCACTATGTCTTATAACGCCTCCTCAAGTGAAGTATGAAAATCTTTTAGCTTTTACTGAGTGAAATGATGTCCGCTTATTGACTTCATATTTGACAGGTTAATTCCTCTGACAATTCTGATTGCCGTTCATTTCACTTGTGCAGCTTTCTCCTAAATGGGACGGCAGTGGGAAAGAGGAATATTGAGTTAATGGTTGTTACTGCTAAAACTTTGGAGATGTGTTTCTATAGGGATGTCTTATGTCTTATTGGGGCTCAAATTACTTTTATGTTGTTTTGGTAGGACCTTGGACCTCAGCTTCCAACTCCTGTATCTCAAATGCTTAAATTTGGAATGAATCTTCTTCAAGCTGTGGGCCAATTTAACGGTATGTTTGAAAATACGTTCCGGCATTTTTATTATTTAAAAAAACTGTATAATACTGACTCTTCTCTGTGTTCATTGTGAAGGAAATTATATCATAGCTGTTGCCTACATGAGTGAGATCTCTACCTCTGTCGAGGCCACACTCCCTGATTATGAGCAGCCTCCTGTTTCTTCCGTTGATCCAGGTTTGCTCTTATTGTATTTTTTCACAGGAAGAAAAATTACTGCTGAGATCTTTTTGTCAAAGTTTTTGGCATTTTTACACTGACTTTTACATGTTCTTCTTAGCTCGCTTGACTAGATGTATTGTTCAAGTTCACCATTCCCATCATCCCCCAACTGAAAGTCTGAAGAGAAATCCTTTTAAGGAGAAATGATTAATATACTACTTTGTTTATGCAGATTCTGAGATTATTGAGGGGCCATCAAGAATTTCTCTGAATTGCCCCATAAGGTATGCTTCTAATCTTTGTTACTTCGGAAATTGATAAGGCTGTCTATATGAAATGGCATTATCTTGAAGTGTGTGTAACTTTTTCTTTTCCCCTCTGTCCACTTCTGTTTGATGATGATTAATAAAAGAAGTTGATATGCATGATTAGCTTCATTTTTTTTATCGTCATAGTAAAAGACAAAAATATTACCTCAAACTCGAAATGACACTGCTCTTTGTGCTTTCCTTTATTACCTCAAACTCGAAATGACACTGCTCTTTGTGCTTTCTTCTACGACGACATGGCTGCCATCTTGGTACCCTCAGTTATTAGAGGTTGGTAAGACCCCCCCTCCCCTCCCAAAAAAAATGTATGCAAGAAGGAATCTGCCATTTTAGTAAGTTGATGACACAAGTTGTGTTTCTAAGATGCCCCACGCACCTCGAATATGCCATGCACTGCATTAGCCCTATGCAAAGCTGTCAATGCCAACTGAAACAAGGAAAAAGAACCTAAATCAGAAAATTATCTGAGAAGATGGGCACGTGAGGATCATCTATCGCACATTTGACTCTGGTATCCAACAAGGTCATCAGATAAATTTTTCTCATGATTGACATACAGTACCATTCAATTATCATCAGAAAAAGTGTCCAAAAAATAGTAATGAAGAAAACGGAACCTACTGGACCTTATTCTGCCATTCTAGTTAAGTTGATGGGCTATGTTATGTTTTTTAAACTTATTTTGATCATAACATATCAAAGATAAAACGTCAGCTCTCATGTAGAAAGAGAGAATCATCTTGATTGTGTGAAATTTTGATCTGAGTTACTTTAATATATACACCTTAAGGTTTTAGGGTTTCAGGACAATTGTCTCCATTAGTCTGAACTCTAGACTTTCTAAATGAATAAGGACTACTTGGTTTATGAAAATTTTGGTCTGTGAATTAGGAATGAGGGCAAAGAAATGGTTGAGATAAGGTACTTCCTTGCATATTTATAAGCATATTTGTTTTGCATCAACATAATTTGTTTTCAATAAGGGTGCATTGGTCATTTCAAACAGATAGTTGGTCATCAATTAAAGAGCCTAAATTTCGAAACAGTGAGCCATTGTAGTTGTAATTAACTGTGGGGAGTCCAAGTGTATTTACCTCTTTTACTAGCCCTTGCCCAAAAAGATACGCTTCTTTCGTTTCCTTTCAACTTCTTCTGATGCTGGCTGCAGTGTGTTAAATTTACTGATTACTGTTTCTTCGCTTTTACAGCTTCAGACGTTTTAAAACTCCAGTGAAAGGAAATTCCTGCAAACATCTTCAGGTGCATGCCCTTTTGTGTGATTAAAAATAAATTATTATCCGATCTCTTATGCTAGAGTATTTTATAGCTGGCATGCATGTTGGAAACTTGCCTCTACTTTTCGTCTGTCATTAGTTTTTTATTTGAGGTCTTTAATCTGTTAGAAATATGGACGTGGCTGATCCTCCATAAGACAGACATCTAATGTATAGGTTCCTCGGCAAATCTTGAAGAATCTTATAGATTCGTATCAGCATTGACAGATGTTCTGAATTATGAAAATCCCAGCGAGAAGCTTCAAGGGCGCAGATTATGCGGACTATATGTGATATCTTATTTTAGTCATTATTTCTTCACCATTTCACCTGATCTTACTACGGGTTTGCACTCTTTGTGCTTTTCTTGGCAGTGTTTTGACTTTGAAAACTATGTCGACATAAATTCAAGGAGACCATCGTGGCGCTCATTGTAATCAGCATGTGTGTTTCACTGATATTCATATTGATCAAGATATGTTCAAGGCAAGTGGAATGCTGTATTATGCTTTACACAAATTACCTGTCTAGAAGTAATATTCTTTTTCTTTTAAAGGTTTTGAAAGAGGTGGGTGATGATGTCATAGATGTCATGATATCCTCAGTTGGTTCATGGAAGGCGATTATGGAAAGTAATGACCATACTGAGAAGCCCAAGGATAAAACCCCTGACTTTGCTCAAGATAGTTCACAGCGAGGTTCTGATGGGCTTTCAAATGCCCACAGTGATGTTCTAGATCTTACTGAGATAGATGATGAAATGAATCCAATGATTACTGCTGAAACTGAAGACAGAAAAAATCTTGCATCAATCAATGTACAGAACACGACAGCAGTGATTAATCCATGTGAAATCTCTCAAACAGGTGCTTCTTATTTGGCGGATGATTTCTGGCCAGGAATATATTTGGCAAGTTTGCAGACTGGCGGTGCTTCTGAGCCTGCTAGAACCAATTTGTTGCAACCGCCTGTCTTAACAGATGCAATATCTCCCGCTCTCAATCCAGAAGGAAATGGTCTTATTCCAACCTTTGTACTTCAGAGTGGACTATCTTCTCCCAATATACTGCAGTTACAACAGTTCCAATTCGGAAACTCTTCAATTAGCAATGAATATGGAATGTTTCCATCTGCGTCCAGGGATGTATATAGAACTCCAGTTGCAGTTACAGCCCATATGCAGACTCCTGTTTGTCAGCAGAGACAACAAAACACAATGAATCCCTTGTTCCACACTGGCCCTTCAGCAGCTACTCAGGATTTGCCTACTGAATCATTGGATGGTTCCAATGTAAGAAGTGTCTTGGAGAGACAACAGTTTTCCTTTTCTGGCTTGAATCTGCTTCAGGCACGTATGACATCGTCAGCATTACCACAGCAGATGACTGCACAGGTGATTAGTTTATCAGCTATTTTCACTGTCATAAAACTATATTTAAGTCTTCTTTGCTGGTTCTGGTTTCTGAGTTTTTTTACCTTCATGTGTGATTGCTGAAACATTGCTTGTTGCTATGGTTCG
This sequence comes from Nicotiana tabacum, assembly GCF_000715075.1. Classification (NCBI taxonomy): domain Eukaryota; kingdom Viridiplantae; phylum Streptophyta; class Magnoliopsida; order Solanales; family Solanaceae; genus Nicotiana; species Nicotiana tabacum. The sequence continues at coordinate 2,354,717 of NC_134094.1, forward strand.
GAAGACCATCACATGTCTCTATAAAATGTGCATGCTTTCACTTTTTAGGAGTTCCTTCACCGCCTGTAAATTAGCTTGTTTTGCTTACTGTCGCAGATTTCTCCTTTTTAGGCTGCTTATAATATATCTCCAACTTCCTATGTCTCTGTATTTGTCATTATTCTGTTCTGTATGTTGTCTATGGCTTCTAACTACCCTTTTCCTGTGTGCTAGCATTCTCTTGCTCCTCTTCAACCATCTCAACAGGTTGTTGGCCATCAAACTCCAAACCTGAGAACACCCTACTCGATGAGCCAGTCTCAAGGCTTGACCCAACAATGTACTTGGGATAGATGGGAAGCACTGAAGAGAAGTTCACCAGTTGGTGTTGCTCAAGCACAAAAAACTTGTTGCGACCAAACACACTCACGCAAGTATACGCGGTCGTCAAGTAATAAAGTGACTAAAAGTCGGATGTCGAACCCACGAGGACTTATGATTAACTATTAACTAAATTAGACTATCCTAATTATCTAAACAAGAATTAAACCTAAAAATATTTTATTCTAAACTAATTAAATAAAAAAATATAAATAATGAACTTTGAACAGAGAAAGAGCAGATTTTTTATGATATCAATGTAATGAAAATGATCTAGGGTTATGGGCTATCTAGCAATCATATTGTATTCTTAAATTGAATTGACCGACTAATTTATTTAGCTTATTGGTTGACAGGGTTAATATTGCTCATAAGAATCTGTCGAGTTCTTACTCGCCTATTCAAGCTAACCTAACGCCTATATGTCTATGGAGTTAGAATCAACAAGAACGCATGTATAATTCCTGTAAATCAACCAAGCAAGGCAATTAGGTATATGTCTATCCTAACCATGAATCCGTTCCCCGATGCCCGAGTTCAAGAACTTGCCCTACTCAATCCTATATGCAATATAGAATTCCCACTTCGAGTTCAATTCTAGATTCGTAGATAATATTCAATTGGTGATCAAGCAATTAAATAATTAAGTGCAAGATTGAATAAATAAACTAATATGATAAATTAAGAAGTCAAAATCAATATCCGAATAACAATAGTCATGAAAGAACCACAACCCTAGAATGTGAAGTTTAGCTCCATATAGACATGGAAGCCAAACAACAAATCATACAAAGAAACATAAAAATTACTAAGTTTGGTGGGAGAAAGATGGAACTTGATGAATTCCGGCCTCCATAGCTTTGTCGTGGCCTTTTCCCCCTTCCCAATATGTTAGATGACCTAAAAGAGGCGTTTTTGGCTTATATATTGCGTACAAAAGTCGTGGGCCAAAGTTCTCCTATTTCTAATCCAAATCAGCTTCAGGGATTGATGCTAGGGTGGATGCGTCGCATCAACCTCGTCCTCCACTTCTCAGCTTCGCATGCTAGGGTGGATGCTTCGCATCCACCCTTTGTTCCTCCATCTCAGCTTTGCCCATGTGCAGATGCTAAGGCGGATGCTATGGGCCGACTTCACTGCTAAGGGTGCACGAAATCTGATTTTTTCTAGATTGGATGCGACGCATCCAACCCCTCTTCCTCTAGCTAGAGCACCTTTTCTTCATATTTTTGCACTCCAAACACCCTAAATCATCACACACAACTCAATTAGTCATAAAACCAATAGTTAAACCATGTTGGGCATTTTAAAGATCAAATAGCATCAAAAAGCGGTTAAAACATGGGTAAAGTAACATCAACACATATCGAAATATGCCCAACATCACCACCCCACACTTAAACCTTTGTTCGTCCTCGAACAAACCATCAATATAGTAGACGAAACAAAATTAAGCTCTTATCATTCAAAGCACACTACACATATGACCATGGTTATTTGCTACAATTAGGCTCTAGAATATGCATCACATACACTTCCCTTTACTTGTGTCATTCTTTAAAAATATTCAAACAAAGACAACATGCTCACAACAACCCTAACCTCAAAAACCGACTCAATGTCACAATGCACTCATGGCGTGAACACCCAACATCATAGAGAAGTCTAATAACGTTACCTATCCCTCGTGAAACTATGTGCCCTCACAACAAGAACAAGAGAGCGAGTTCAATCCACACATTCGAATCTCATGATCAAATATATTTTAATGATTCACATATATCAAAGAAAATCGCTCACTCTCACAAAGAAGTCACATGCATGCAATTGGTACCATAGACTTGCCCTTAATGTAAATCTCTACTAATGTAAGCTCGCTCGATCTAAAATCAATTAGGACTTTTTTATGGTTGTAATGTGGGCTAAGGGACGGGTAGGATATATTTAAGGAATAGTGACTCACCCTCCTAAGCACTTTAATACATCACAAAATTACTTTAAGCGTATTTTCTTCAACACCACTTCAATTTCACAAATAATATCACCCCTAAAAACAGTCCCTTCTTCTTTAAGCACTACTTTAGTTCATACCCACTAGCAAGAACAAGACAACAATTTATTCATTTCTATTTTTCCTTTTTTTTTCTTTTTTTTTTCAATTTCCGCTAGTGGTGTAGTATTTTAAAAAATAAGTGCACCTTTCTTCCTTTCATTGGTTCCACTCAAAAGTCACCCCATACTTAGTCCCTTCTTACTTCTTTTAGCGCTCATCTAACAATTAAAGTGATTTAAGAGGTAAAAGGATCAAAACAATGTCAATTAAGAATAAAAAGGGTATAGGCTTGTAATGTGGGTACCAAATAAAAGTCAATAGGCTCAAAATGGTTAACTAGGGATAAATTTTATTTGTGATAAGCAATAAGCTCAAAAAGATCAAAGAAAGCCTAAAATCATTTTTCAAACCGAGCATCACCTCAAATTTCGCTTCAACTCACATACCGGGCAAGTTCTAGACACAAGTACAATACATGGACTACACAAAAATTCTCACCACACATGGCACATGACTCACTAAGGGACGGTCCCATTCCGACTCTCAAATAATGCAAGTATTCACGGAGCCACGAGATATTAAGTATTAAGCGCAAAATGAGCACAAGTCAAGAAAACGAAAAATAGTCGTCACAAAACATGCTATCCAATATATAAAGGCATCAAGATTAATATCAAAATATAGGGGAGATACTACACATGCCAAAGCATAAATATGCTACTATGAAACAAGTCAAGGGCGCTTAGGTTCATCATTCTTCCTCCTTTTATTTCCTAAATTCCTAATCTACTCGGAAAGAAAAAAAACTACCCGGTTCAAACTACATCCCATGAAAAAGAATTGAGGCACAAAGAAAAATCACAGGGGATTATTACTACCTAAAGAAAGCTAAAAGATATATTTTGGATTTTTGTTTAGACTTTTATCCCTCAAGAAAACTGTCTAGGAGATCAATCGTCGGGAAAAGTCCAATTTTTCTACTTTTTTTGTTTTTTTTTCCACAAAAGTTACTACACTTAAGAATGAGTACTACAACTAAGCTAAAATAGCACAGAAACTCATCTAAACGATCTCCTCACCCCACACTTAAAATTTTGCAACGTCCTCAATGCACACTATAAATAATAAGAGGGTAAACGAGACTCCCTGGTAGGCCAAAGGCCAAAGCAATAGCGGCTCACGAGATACTTAGACTTCCCCCAGGCATCGTCCTTTGTGTGGGCACCCCACACTTAGTCCTCACTATCTAGATCGCTTTTGCACTCTTCTAATGGCTTTGCTTCCTATGCTCATAATCCTACAAAACAAAAATAAATACTACAAAATAATAAAAATAAAATAAAATAAAAAGTAAACAAAAATAAAAGAAAGCAGTAAAGTTGGGTTGCCTCCCAACAAGCGCCTGATTTAACGTAGCGGTACGACGTGAACCACTTTTTGCCTCCACCTCGAACTTATGAATTGAGCCCCTAACATGACATCCAGTTTGCGGCTATGCTCCAGTGGTGGGGCTACAAAGATAACCAGGCCAAGTAATAAATTTTTCACTCTACACTTCTCGGCCTGTAGATGAGGAATGTATTTTTTGCTTTTTGGCATGACAAATTCAAGAATACAAGCACTCTCATCCTCACTCTTTGACTCCCCCATAGGCTCAGATGGCTTGATTACTATCTTACTATCTAAACACAATGTGGAAAAATGATTGGAATGAGGACCAATACGCCCTAACTCTAGAATTGTATTACTCTTTACATCCTCATATTTACATACACAAGAATCTTCAAATATAACATTATCTACTTCCTCACATGGCTCTAGTGTACTTTTCTCAACATGGGCATCATCAACAAAAATATGCTCGAGTGATTGGCTCTCCACTTTTAGCTCCTCAATTTGGCGTATAAGCTCATTTTCAGCTTTACACAACCCATTACTGTTTTGTTGGGCGTTAGACGCATCAACCTTTGTATTCAATTGAGCCTCTAAGTCGTGAATAGTAGTGCCAAATTTATCGATATCTTGTCCCAATTCGGCTCTTCCTTCTATAAAGTATCTCATCTCATTTGTAATTTCCTCACGTTGAGCCTCATATATTTCTAATCTTTCGGATTGTTCCACCAGCGACATATGGCTCAAAATCTCCACTTTTTCAAAATTATCTTCTTGCTGGTACTCGCTCTCTTCATTCAATTCTTCCATATTGGCCTTCATTCTTGTGATTGCTGCCCTCATTCTTTTCATATCTTTTTTGAGTTCATCCTGTTGCTCTGCTACTTGCCTCAGAATATCCCTAATATATGCATCAGGTTCCATATCCTGCACTTCATTGCCACTATCAAACTCAGAAACATCATTAGAAAGATCATAATAAGGGCTCAGAGAAGGATGAACAGGATTAGGACAACCATCCCAATAGCCATCTTGACCACCACACATATTACAAATATTCCACTCAAAGGATTGAGATTGTGCGCACAAATCGGTCCCGGAAATATTCTGACAATTTTTCCACCAGTGGGGTCCTCCACAATATGGACAAGGATCATCAAAATAAGAATAATCATCATTCGAATAATTTTCATTCCAAGATGCCATGTTAAAATAAATAACAAATACTAACTAAACTAAAAAAAAATGAATAGATAAAAAAAATGTCTAATCTAGAAAAATAGCTAATTTCTAAGTCCCCGGCAATGGCGCCAAAAACTTGTTGCGACCAAACACACTCACGCAAGTATACGCGGTCGTCAAGTAATAAAGTGACTAAAAGTCGGATGTCGAACCCACGAGGACTTATGATTAACTATTAACTAAATTAGACTATCCTAATTATCTAAACAAGAATTAAACCTAAAAATATTTTATTCTAAACTAATTAAATAAAAAAATATAAATAATGAACTTTGAACAGAGAAAGAGCAGATTTTTTATGATATCAATGTAATGAAAACGATCTAGGGTTATGGGCTATCTAGCAATCATATTGTATTCTTAAATTGAATTGACCGACTAATTTATTTAGCTTATTGGTTGACAGGGTTAATATTGCTCATAAGAATCTGTCGAGTTCTTACTCGCCTATTCAAGCTAACCTAACGCCTATATGTCTATGGAGTTAGAATCAACAAGAACGCATGTATAATTCCTGTAAATCAACCAAGCAAGGCAATTAGGTATATGTCTATCCTAACCATGAATCCGTTCCCCGATGCCCGAGTTCAAGAACTTGCCCTACTCAATCCTATATGCAATATAGAATTCCCACTTTCGAGTTCAATTCTAGATTCGTAGATCAAGCAATTAAATAATTAAGTGCAAGATTGAATAAATAAACTAATATGATAAATCAAGAAGTCAAAATCAATATCCGAATAACAATAGTCATGAAAGAACCACAACCCTAGAATGTGAAGTTTAGCTCCATATAGACATGGAAGCCAAACAACAAATCATACAAAGAAACATAAAAATTACTAAGTTTGGTGGGAGAAAGATGGAACTTGATGAATTCCGGCCTCCATAGCTTTGTCGTGGCCTTTTCCCCCTTCCCAATATGTTAGATGACCTAAAAGAGGCGTTTTTGGCTTATATATTGCGTACAAAAGTCGTGGGCCAAAGTTCTCCTATTTCTAATCCAAATCAGCTTCAGGGATTGATGCTAGGGTGGATGCGTCGCATCAACCTCGTCCTCCACTTCTCAGCTTCGCATGCTAGGGTGGATGCTTCGCATCCACCTTTTGTTCCTCCATCTCAGCTTCGCCCATGTGCGGATGCTAAGGCGGATGCTATGGGCCGACTTCACTGCTAAGGGTGCACGAAATCTGATTTTTTCTAGATTGGATGCGACGCATCCAACCCCTCTTCCTCTAGCTAGAGCACCTTTTCTTCATATTTTTGCACTCCAAACACCCTAAATCATCACACACAACTCAATTAGTCATAAAACCAATAGTTAAACCATGTTGGGCATTTTAAAGATCAAATAGCATCAAAAAGCGGTTAAAACATGGGTAAAGTAACATCAACACATATCGAAATATGCCCAACATCACAGACTCCTGTTTGTCAGCAGAGACAACAAAACACAATGAATCCCTTGTTCCACACTGGCCCTTCAGCAGCTACTCAGGATTTGCCTACTGAATCATTGGATGGTTCCAATGTAAGAAGTGTCTTGGAGAGACAACAGTTTTCCTTTTCTGGCTTGAATCTGTTTCAGGCACGTATGACATCGTCAGCATTACCACAGCAGATGACTGCACAGGTGATTAGTTTATCAGCTATTTTCACTTTGTCATAAAACTATATTTAAGTTTTCTTTGCTGGTTCTGGTTTCTGAGTTTTTTTACCTTCATGTGTGATTGCTGAAACTTTGCTTGTTGCTATGGTTCGGAAGACCATCACATGTCTCTATAAAATGTGCATGCTTTCACTTTTTAGGAGTTCCTTCACCGCCTGTAAATTAGCTTGTTTTGCTTACTGTCGCAGATTTCTCCTTTTTAGGCTGCTTATAATATATCTCCAACTTCCTATGTCTCTGTATTTGTCATTATTCTGTTCTGTATGTTGTCTATGGCTTCTAACTACCCTTTTCCTGTGTGCTAGCATTCTCTTGCTCCTCTTCAACCATCTCAACAGGTTGTTGGCCATCAAACTCCAAACCTGAGAACACCCTACTCGATGAGCCAGTCTCAAGGCTTGACCCAACAATGTACTTGGGATAGATGGGAAGCACTGAAGAGAAGAAGTTCACCAGTTGGTGTTGCTCAGGCAACAGGTTTTGCTGGCAGACAACAAGCCCGGATTGTCGCTACTTAGGAAACCACACAGGTGGTGAGGCCTGTTCAGACTCCTAGAACTCCATCTCCACTCCCAGGGAATGCTGACGGGTTTTGGACAACATTGGCCAGGGACCACAGGGGAAATATGGGAGGCACAACACCAGTCACAAGGACAGATAGTTCCAGGGATTCCCTACTAGATCCAAACTGGCGCCCTACAGGCCGTATGCGTGGAAGCCTTTCAGGATGAGCTTATTCTGAAGCACTGAATCAGTACATACTTAAGCCCACACAGCAAGCTCCGGCTCTAAGACCATCTATTCCACCTTATATGCCACCCCAACTGGAAGTCCTTTTGGCTAATCGAATCGCCCATACCCAGGCAGTGAATCATCCATCCACAACACCAGCCAATGCATCCGATATCTTGGGCCTTTTACCTGAGCTTTCTTCAGGAATGCAGTAGAACTAGGGCAGGTATGTAGCTGAGGGTGTATATAACATAGCTGATTTTGCTTCCCTAATCACTTTGGTACCAGTGCTATAGTACAGGTTATAGGGAAAACGTTGTGCACTTATTTTGGGAAGTCCTAGCCCAAGTGCCACTCCTAGTTCTTATACTACAGTTTGACTTAATGTTATAATAGGTAAAGTTTATTTGCTTTAATGTGGACAAAAAATAGTTTATGACTTTACTGTTATAGTCTATAAAGTTTAGTGACTATATGTGAATATAACCCTATTTTCGATCTGTAATTCTCCAAGTCTGGCATATCATATACTATCATGAAATCTCAGATTTCTACTGAACCAATAGATTGTCAATTAACCATTGAAGAATATACAAAAAATCCTGCGCGTTGAATTGTTGCAGTGCTTTTTGTTCATACAAACATAACAGCATCGCATTAGTAAAGAGTAAACATACCCTTTCTCTACTATATAGTATCTTTTCATTTCTGTACAAAGTTGTCAATTTGACTTAATTGTTAGTTAAGTACAAAAGAAAGAAAAGAAGACTTTTTAGGTATTAGCACAACGAAATATAAACAAGTGCGTTTCTTTTCGATTTTAGACGTGCAGATAAACTAGCTATTTTGTACACTACACTTTCGTACGAGTTCAAGTTTTGTGCATGGCCAACTTAACGCAATTTTATACCATAATGTTAAGTTAATTGTAACAACTCGTAACCGTATATAAGTAACATGCATCATCTATGAAGTATAATAACTTGGAAAATACTATAATTAACTTGCTATATGACGTTTTGAGGTCATCTTTCGCGACCCAATTTCCCCTCCGTTTGGATATCGTGATGGCACCTAGTCTTAGGGACTAGGTAAGCCTAACACTAATTGAAACAACAACATTATTTAAATAGAAATCTCTTACAATTTCCAACACTGGTAGTACAAGTCATGAGCTCTACAGAGTATTTGCTAGAATGCCTCTAAATACAACTGTCCAGAAATAGGAATAAATAATGCAAAATGAAAACTTGAAGGTGACTCCGAAGCTTGCGAACGCAGCAGCAGGTTTACCTTGAGTCTCCACAGCAACAGTCCACGCAACTAGCTAACGAACAAGTACCTGGATCTGCACAAAAATGTGCAGAAGTGTAGAATGAGCACACCACAGCGGTGCCCAGTAAGTATCAAGACTAACCTCGGTAGAGTAGTGACGAGGAACAATCAAGACACCCACTGGTCTAATAAACTGAACAGGTATAGGTATATGAACAACATAAGTATGATGTCTACATAAAGACTATGCAATATGGCTCACAATACAGTAATGGCAATAAGGAAGGAAACAACAAGTATCAACGGAATATCATGAAAATGACACAGACAAAGTGAATGGAACACAACCTAAATCCGGAATCACAAATACAGCAAGGACAAGTCATAACTCAGCAACTACAACTTCTTTTACATTAGATTTTAGTCAACAACTCCACGAGGTACCGAACCTCGGACAAATCATAACTCACGGGTCTCAATACCTGAACTCTAACACTTGGCATCCTGTGCCCTCATAACACCTCATAACCGCACTGACGACTTACGTGCCAATAGAGCCATTCTCACATAGAAGGCAAGTAAATAAGGGTGAGCATCTATGCTCAACAATATCAAGAACACCTCTTATCCAATAAGAGTGCTTAACTACGTGTATGCTTGTGCAAGTGTCCTACCATAGTCCATATCAGCAAATAAGCATAAGAAAAAAAAACGGACATCACGTAAAATATTTTCTCACAGCTTTCACAAGATAAAGCTCACACAAGTACATATACCACTACACAAATATCAACAACAAGAATTCCCCCAGGACACAAATCATCACAATTCAATCCCTGACACAACCCACCTTGTCTTGCCACGTGTGCAGTAATAAAGTAAGTGCCCGCCTTATCTCGCCACACGTGCATAACAATGTTCCCACCTCGTCTCGCCACATGCGCAACCCGACCCATGTATATATATATATATATATATATATATATACATGTGCAACCCACACATATATATATCCCACCTTGTCAGGCCGCATGTGCAAATATCAATAGTAATAATAGCACGGCAGAAACCTCGTGCAACCCCATAACAATAACCGCACGACAGAAACCTCGTGCATCACAATAATAACAACCGCACGACAGAAACCTCGTGCTTTACCACAACAAGTACAATAACAACAATGACAATAATATAAAGTACGACAAGTAAATCAACTCAAGAACTTTAAATCACAAAGAAACGGTAGAACCAATTCATAAGGAATAACCACAGTAAAGGATGCTAGGCGTAAAGAGAACAGCTTAACAAGGGAAAACTAATATGTAGCAACGATCCCACAATATACATTTCAACAACAGGGAATCTAACACGAGTCAAATAGTTTCAAATAAAATAAGTCGACTAAGATATAGGATATCTAAAACTTCTTTTAAGGTTGAGGAATTACGAAGGATATTCAACAATTCAATTAAGGATAAGCAGCGGAAAAATAATCATAACCTCAATTAAGACTGAACAATTATAGGATGAGATAATAATAATTCCAAATAAAGATAAGCAGTTATGAAAAGATAGCATGACAATAGAGGAGGTAAAATCTTCAGATAAGTCAAATAAGAGTCAAATAGGCAATAAGAGTGAAACCTGAAGCAATTAATTCTCATGTAGAGGTGAAGCTAGTAAATAAGAACTTAATCATATCAAGAACAACTTCATACTCGGTGAATATAAGGACCAAAAATCTTAAAAGGCCAACTTTTCACAAATAAGTCCGAGCACGCGCTCGTCACCTCGCGTACATGGACTACAATCAACATAGAAGACTCAAATCCTAAGGAAAAATCCTCCCCACAAGGTTAGACAAGATACTTACCCCGAACCAATCTCAATCAATCGGTCACAATGCCTTTCCCACAAATATCCGACTCCGAATGGCCCAAATCTAGCCAAAACAATTACATATCATAAATACAACTATAATAGGCTAATCTAATTAATGAAATCAAGATTTTAATAAAAATTCCGAAATACATCCTAAAAAGTCGACCCGAGCCCACGTCTCGGAATCGGGTAAAAATCACAAAATACGAATACCCATTCACTCATGAGTTCATTCGTACCAAAATTATCCAAATCCGATGTCTAAATCCCAATCAAAACTCAGAAATTTGGTTAGGGAACCTTTCCCCCATTTTTTTTTAACTTTTTAACCCAAATCTGAAATTAAATGGAGAAAACAACTATAGATTAATGGAATACAACCAAAAAACGAGTTAGGAATCATTACCCCAAAGCTTCCTCTAAATATCCCTCAAAAAATCGCCAAATTCCGAGCTCTCAAGTCCAAAAACGAAGAATGGAATCATACCCTCGAATTTCTCTTTTCTGCCCAGGCGTAACCACACCTGCGACATAATTAGCCGCATCTGCGCAACCGCAGGTGCGCATGTCCAACCGCACCTGCGCTTCCTCTCGCTTCTGCATCCAAGAATCCGCTTCCGCGGAGCCGCTGATGCGCACAAATTCTCCGCACCTGCGGAGACTACCAAGTCCAGCTCTTCTGGCACCTGCGCCTCCATCTTTGCACCTGCGACCATTGCACCTGCGTCCAAGGTCCGCAGGTGCGATTACACCAGAACGCAGACCTCTTCACAACCACGAAAAACCATCTGAAACTCGTCCGAATCGGTCCCCCTGGACCCCGTCCAAGCATACAACAAAGTTTCATAACCTAATACGAACTCGTTCGAGGTCTCAAATCACATCAAACAACGGCGAAACTACGAATCGAACTTAAGAACTTTCAAATCTTCCAACTTCTACAACTCGCGTCGAAACCTATCAAATCAACCCGGAATGATGTCAAATTTTGCAGGCAAGTCCCAAATAACATAACGGAGCTGTTCCAACTCTCGGAATCAGATTCCGACCCCGACATCAAAAAGTCCACTTCCGGTCCAAATCTCCAAAAATTTGACTTTCGCTATTTCAAGCCTAAATCAGCTACATACCTCAGATTCACAGTTCGGACACGCTCCTAAGTCCAAAATCACCCAACGGAGCTAAGGAACCGACAGAACTCCATTCCGGAGTCATCTTCACATAGTTCTGACTACGGTCAAAATCCTAAGACTTAAGCTTTCGTTTTAGGGACTAAGTGTCCCAAATCACTCGAAATCATCCAGTAACTGAATTCAACCATGCATGCAAGTCAATACACATAATACGAAGCTGCTCAAGGTCTTATGCCGCCGAACGAGGCTTAAATTCTCAAAACGACCGGCCGGGTCGTTACATCCTTCCCCTCTTAAACAAACATTCGTCCTCAAACATGCCAAGAATCGCATCGAAGTCTTCAAATCACTGAAGGCACAAATTCAAGATACACTCGGGGAGGAGACCCCACATCACCCCAATCCACATAAGCCTGACGACACCATCCCAACTGTAATTTATCCTTTCTATCAACTCCGATAAGCCTTAGAGTCAAAATTCTCACCTTCTATTTATCTTCAAAAGACCCGATTCTAAATCCATAACCGGTATCAGTATCAACCAGCTGTAACAACTCATGCCTACACCTACAAGGTACGACCACACAACAGGACATACCACACATAGGCCCATAACAACATTTCTGATCACAATACCTGCCCATAATCAAAACCAGCACCGGCAATTAGCCTCATATCTTTAGAACCCTGTTTCAAACCTCCACAACACTGACAACGATACACAAAACATGAATACCTCTTAACTATACACCCGAATCAACAAGTCACAACTAACACCACCGGGCACACACCCCGCAAGCTAAAACTCAAGAAGCACATAACGAAAACGACTGAATATGTAAAGAGAACACATAAGCAAAATATCAAACAAGCCCGACAGGCACAACTCTCTAACAGTACCATACTACGAATCAATTTAAAAGGAAAAATCAAAGTACATGAACAAATCATAAGGATCTCATCCTGGTATAACTTCCACTGCAGCACGCATCCCGGCTCAAACATATCAAATCACATGGAATCGCGAAGGTCTTACCCTCAACTCTGAATCATAAGCCGAATATATGTCATACCAATTGAAATCATCTACTAACTCAGTTCTGCTAATAAAATCACAACTCTTACTAAATTCTCACCCTGGTAGAGTATCAAATCACAAATCGTAATCAATTACTCAGGAATCACATCAAATCTATAATAATGGACAACATGAATTCACTTCTAGTCTCGTAACTTTCAATAATGAATTAAAACAATGATAGACACGGCTATCACTCAAAGAATCTCCCAACAGGGCGAACACATAAATATAATGCTAAGTCATGAACTCACCCATATGTGGGACAAAAAATAGCGGAACTCGCCCCGATAAGCAGAACCGAATCAAAATACGAATGGTGCCCCTCTGTAACAAATCAAAAGAATACCTGTATAACATCATCTGGCACAATGGCCTCCAGCCTACTATATGAGACACATCAACGGGATGGGCCTTTCCCTCTTGGGTGCCCTCTACTCGCCTGAATACCCCGCTGTGACACATCTGTCCGAAATATAGGACAATTTCTCACCTTTTGGCTGGTATCTCCACACTTGAAGCAACCTCTCTGCCGACGTGGCTGTGAGAACTGTGCGGTACGGGTACTCTGAGACCCATGAGCACCTGAAATACTGTGCGAAGCCTGAAGTGCAAACTGAACTAGCTGACCCACTAAACCTCTACCATGTCGTACCTTGACTCCAAAATAAGGACCAGTAGATCTCTACGGTCTATGAGGCCTCCTCACCTCCCTGTCTTCTCTCTACTGATCTCGCCTGTACTCTCTATCATGGCCCCGCCTATCCTCTCTCTCCTGATCCCACATGCCCTCTACATGGTGAGCAATCCCTACCACCTGCTGAAACAAAACATCTAACTCTAAATCCCGAGCCATGCTGAACCAAATATTATGCATGAGTCCCTCAATGAATCTATGGACACGCTCTCTAACTGTGGCGACCAAATCAGGTGCATGCCTGGACAAATCACTGAATCTCACGGCATACTCTGACACTGACATAGTGCCCTGGCGCAGCTGTTCAAACTCAGCGCGCTATGCATCTCGAAGGGCTTGAGGTACAAACTCTCTCAGGAACATCTCTGAAAACTGAGCCCATGTAAGTGAAGCTGACTCGGCCGGGCTACCCAACTCATACGCCCGCCACCACTGATAAGCTGCTCCCCTGAGCTAGAATGTAGTAAAAGCAACCCCGCTTGTCTCCACAATACCCATAGTACAGAGAATGCAGTGACATTCCTCCAGAAAACCTTGTGCACTCTCTGAAGCCAAACCACTGAATGTAGGAGGGTCATATTTCTTGAACCTTACAAGTCTAAGCTGCTCTTCCTCAGATGCTGCTGCCCTGACCACGAGCTGAACTGGAACCACAGTCTGTGTCGCCATGACACCTGGAACCTGACCAACATAAAATCGCTGCTCTAGGGTGTGGGCAGCGATAGTCTAGGTTCCTCCCCCGGTCTATGAAGTAGCTGGTGCAACCGGAATCAATCCCACCTGAGCCAATGTACCAAACATGCTTAGAAACTATGCTAAGGTCTCCTAAAGTCCGGAGGTAATAGCAGGCGCCTCCGGTACCTGCTCCCCAACTGGAACTACTGGCGGCTCCTCAACTGCTACTCTGGTAGGTGCTATGGCTACGACACTTACTCCTCGTCGGCCTCTGCCTCTGCCTCTAGCGATACCTGCTACGGGAGCAGCATCATCAGTAACTGCAGCTCGTGTCCTCACCATCTGTGAGAGAATGGAATGATAAAAGTTCAAACTTCGAGATCAATGAACTCGCACGATAGGAATGAAGGAAGTGAGATTGTCATAATAGTTTTGTAGCCTCTAGAAGATAAGTACAGATATCTCTGTACCGATCCGCGAGACTCTACTAAACTCGCTTATGACTCGTAGCACCTATGAACCTAGAGCTCTGATATCAACTTGTCACGACCAAATTTCCCCTCCGTTTAGGTATCGTGATGGCACATAGTCTTAGGGACTAGGTAAGCCTAACACTAATTGAAATAACAACATTATTTAAATAGAAATCTCTTAAAATTCCCAAAACCATTAGTACAAGTCATGAGCTCTACAGAGTGTTTGCTAGAAAGCCTCTAAATACAACTATCCAGAAATAGGAATAAGCAGTGCAAAATGAAAACTTGAAGGTGACTCCGAAGCTTGCGCACGCAGCAACAGGTTTACCTTGAGTCTCCACAGCAACAATCCACACAGCTAGCTAACGAACAAGTACCTGGATCTGCATAAAAATGTGCAGAAGTGTAGAATGAGCACACCACAACGGTGCCAGTAAGTATCAAGACTAACCTCGGTGGAGTAGTGATAAGGAACAGTCAAAACACCCACTGGTCTAATAAATTGAATAGGTATAGGTATATGAACAAGAGAAGTTTGATGTCTACATAAAGACTATGCAATATGGCTCACAATACAGTAATGGCAATAAGGAAGGAAACAACAAGTATCAGCAGAATATCGTGAAAATGACACAGACAAAGTGAATGGAACACAACCTAAATCCGGAATCACAAATACAGCAAGGACAAGTAATAACTCAACAACTACAACCGCTTTTACATCAGGTTTTAGTCAACAACTCCACGAGGTACCGAACCTCGGACAAATCACAACTCGCGGGTCTCAATACCTGAACCCTAACACTTAGCATCTTGTGCCCTCATAACACCTCATAACCGCACTGACGACTCACGTGCCAATAGAGCCATTCTCACATAGAAGGCAAGTAAACAAGGGTTAGCATCTATGCTTAACAATATCAAGAATACCTCTTATCCAATAAGAGTGCTTAACTATGTGTATGCTTGTGCAAGTGTCCTACCATAGTCCATATCAGCAAATAAGCAAAGGAAAAAGAACGGACAACACGTAGAATATTTTCTCACAGCTTTCACAAGATAAAGCTCACACAGGTATATATACCACCACACAAATATCAACAACAAGAATGCCCTGAGGCCACAAATCATCATAATTCAATCCCTGACACATCCCACCTTGTCTCGCCACGTGTGCAATAATAAAGTAAGTGCTCGCCTTGTCTCGCCACACGTGCATAATAATGTTTCCACCTTGTCTCGCCACATGCGCATATCTACATATATATATATATATATATATATATATATATATATATATATATATATATATATATATCCCGCCTTGTCACGCCGCATGTGCAAATATCAATAGTAACAATAGCACGACAGAAACCTCATGCAACCCCATAACAACAACCGCACGGCAGAAACCTCGTGCATCACAATAATAACAACCGTACGGTAGAAACCTCGTGCTTTACCACAACAAGTACAACAACAACAATGACATTAATACAAAGTACGACAAGTAAATCAACTCAAGAACTTTAAATCACAAAGAAACGGTAGAACCAATTCACAAGGAATAACCACAGTAAAGGATGCTAGGCGTAAAGAGAATAGCTCAACAAGGGAAAACTAATATATAGCAATGATCCCACAATATACATTTCAACAACAAGGAATCTAACATGAGTCAAATAATTTCAAATAAAACAAGTCGACTAAGATATAGTATATCTAAAATTTCTTTTAAGGTTGAGGAATTACGAAGGATATTCAACAATTCAATTAAGGATAAGCAGCAGAAAAATAATCATAACCTCAATTAAGACTGAACAATTATAGGATAAGATAATAATAATTCCAAATAAAGATAAGCAGTTATGAAAAGATAGCATGACAATAGAGGAGGTAAAATCTTCAGTTAAGTCAAATAAGAGTCAAATAGGCAATAAGAGTAAATCCTGAAGCAATTAATTCTAATTAAAGCATCTAGAGGTGAAACTAGTAAATAGGAACTTAATCATATCAAGAAAACCTTCATACTCGGTAAATATAAGGACCTAAGAATCCTAAAAGGCTAACTTTTCACAAATAAGTTCGAGCACGCACTCGTCACCTCGCGTACATGGACTACAATCAACATAGAAGACTCAAATACTAAGAGGAAATCCCCCCCACAAGGTTAGGCAAGATACTTACCTCGAACCAAGCTCAATCAATCGGTCACAATGCCTTTTCCACGAATATCCGACTCTGAATGGCCCAAATCTAGACAAAATAATTACATATCATAAATACAAATATAATAGGCTAATCTAATTAATAAAATCAAGATTTTAATAAAAATTCTGAAATCCATTCTAAAAAGTCGACCCGGGCCCACAACTCGGAATCAGGTAAAAATCACAAAATACGAACACCCATTCACTCACGAGTTCACTCGTACCAAAATTATCCAAATCCGATGTCTAAATCCCAATCAATAGGGAACCTTTCCCCATTTTCCTAACTTTTCAACCCAAATCCGAAATTAAATGGAGAAAACAACTATAGATTAATGGAATACAAACAAAAAACGAGTTAGGAATCATTACCCCAAAGCTTCCTCTAAAAATCCCTCAAAAAATTGCCAAATTCCGAGCTCTCAAGTCCAAAAACGAAGAATGAAATCAAACCCTCGAATTTCTCTTTTCTGCCCAGGTGTGACCGCACCTGCGACATTATTAGCCGCATCTGCGCAATCGCAGGTGCGCATGTCCAACCGCACCTGCGCTTCCTCTCGCTTCTGCGTCCCAAAATCCGCTTCTGCGGAGCCGCTGATGCGCACAAATTCTTTGCACTTGCGGAGACTACCAAATCCAGCTCTTTTGGCACCTGCGCCTCCATCTTCGCACCTGCAACCATCGCACCTGCGCCCAAGGTCCGCAAGTGCGATTACACTAGAATGCAGACCTCTTCACAACCACGAAAAACCATCCGAAACTCGTCCGAAACACACCTCGGCCCCCCGTCCAAGCATACAACCAAGTTCCATAACCTAATACGGACTCGCTCGAGGTCTCAAATCATATCAAACAATAGCGAAACTACGAATTGAACCAAGAATCGAACTTAAGAACTTTCAAATCTTCCAACTTCTACAACTCGCGCCGAAACCTATCAAATCAACCCCTGAATGATGTTAAATTTTGCAGGCAAGTCCCAAATAACATAACGAAGTTGTTCCAACTCTCGGAATCGCATTCCGACCCCGATATCAAAAAGTCCACTTCCGGTCCAAATCTCCAAAAATTTTACTTTTGTCATTTCAAGCCTAAATCAGCTACAGACCCCAGATTCACAGTACGTACACGCTCCTAAGTCCAAAATCACCCAATGGAGCTAACGAAATCGACAGAACTCCATTCCGGAGTCGTCTTCACACAGTTTCGACTACGGTCAAAATCCTAAGACTTAAGCTTTCGTTTTAGGGACTAAGTGTCCCAAATCACTCTAAATCATTCGGTAACTGAATTCAACCACGCACGCAAGTCAATACATATATTATAAAGCTGCTCAAGGTCTTATGCCGCTGAACGGGGCTTAAATTCTCAAAATGACTGGCCGGGGCGTTACATCATCCATCATAAATTTGTGATTATATGCACTTTTTTGTGTGTATTGTCATGGAAGCTTTCTAGCCATGCCCCATAACCCCTTGGACGCACCCCGTGGCGTCCTAGCAAGCCTCCCGACGCCCAGTGCCATGGTCGGCCCCGTGGTCTCGGCAACTCCAAGTGACAACCACGCATGTGCCTCTTTCGCCCCACCGCTAGCCATCGCCAGCGCCCAGCCACAGGCAGACGCCAACAGCGTCATGCGCGCAGACCCTGATGCTAAAGACAAAGTTGCTGCCAACGGACCTATTTCTACCTTGTAGAAGACTAAGTCCTTTTCATTGTAAATATAGAGTAGTTTTACTGCATTTTCTTTAAGTGTTACAACTTATTTAGGTCAAGTTATGTAACTTTGGTTTTTTTTAAAAAGCATTATTAAGGGGGACAAAGCAATCAAACTTTCTAGCAAGCAAATAATTCTCTGTACTGGTGTCTCTCCCCCCGACACCGTGTTATTTTTCTATAATCGCTTTCATTCAATGCAATCAAGCTTTCTTTCATTCTCAATTCTCTTTTATACTCTCTTTCAATTGCTCATGACATTGGTTTTCCTGTACGACACTGACAATCTAGTCTAGCATACGGAGAGGACCTCAGTTGGCGGACAACAATCGCACTGACATCAATTGCTTAGCCTTATGTTGCCCTTCCAAAGAATCTCAGGAAGGCGCTACGTAACAGTTGGTATCAGAGCCTAGGCTCGACATCGGACGATGGATTACATTGCAATTACCACCATTTCTGACCATGGTGAATCATGGGGATCGCATCGTGATCCTTGAGGAGATGGTTGACGTATTACGACCCATCGTGTAAATGGTGCTTGATCTAAAGACCAGTCTAGTGCAAAGGTTGGATGACCTAGACCGCAAACTGCTCCAAGCAGAAGTTGACATAGAAAACATCAGTCGCGACTCTGAAGGAGATCGGCAAACGGCAGCCACGGAGGCAACCGAAATTTTTGGTAAATTCGAGGTCCTCTAACAGGAGCGTGCCGAGGATTTATCCCACAAGGCACAAGCGGCAGACAGGGTGACTGCCATGCAACAAACTATAAACAAC
Organism: Nicotiana tabacum; assembly: GCF_000715075.1. Classification (NCBI taxonomy): domain Eukaryota; kingdom Viridiplantae; phylum Streptophyta; class Magnoliopsida; order Solanales; family Solanaceae; genus Nicotiana; species Nicotiana tabacum. The sequence goes on from NC_134094.1 coordinate 2,374,086, forward strand.
TTGACAGGCCAGCTCAACATTGTCAATGCTACTTTACAAGGACTGCTTCGAGGAGGCGGAAATCAAATCGGGGGTATTGTGAATCTCGCCCATGTGGCACAAAAACTGAAAATTCTTGATCCAAAGACATACAGTGGAGCTCGGAATGCCAAAGAAGTGGAAAGCTTCATTTTCGACATTGAACAATACTTTGATGCCATGGGTGGCCTAGAAGAAGCTAAGAAGGTAGCAACTACTGCCATGTATCTTCAGGGTGATGCCAAACTCTGGTGGCGGGTGAAATACGAAGCCATCAGGGCCGGTGAATATGCCCTCGAGACATGGGCGGAACTGAAGGCATCCATACGCCTATAGTTCTTCCTCGAAAATGTTGAGTACAATGCAAGGAGAAAGCTACGGGAGCTCTGCCAGACCAAATCAGTGCGGGATTACATGCGGGAATTCTCTGCGCTCATGCTGAACATCCGTGACATGGGGGACAAAGACAAACTCTTCACCTTCCTGGAAGGGTTGAAACCTTATGCCTGCATGGAGCTGCAAAGACAAAGGGTAGACACGTTACCTAAGGCGATCCAAGCAGCAGAGTGCCTTGGGGATTATCAAGTTGAAGCCCGGAAGGATAGGCCTCAACAGCCTGTCCGAGGAGGATACAAAGGGGTCCAGCCGAACACTGGTGGCCCTAGCAGAAGTGAAGGAGACCAGAGTGCAACCAAATCTAAGGCTCCCTCCTCAAGCAGTACTAACACTGCATCTAACAACAACGATTGGGGGAGGGAAGCCCCCCTCAGGATGTCGTTATTACGGCGGACCACATTGGAATAATGAATGTCCACATGCACAGATGAACGCCCATCAAGCTATTGATGATGGGACGGATGACGACGCTGATGATGCGGACCAGACTAAACTAGTAGGCGCATTCAATGCAATAGTTGGCTCTATTTCTGAGTCCTTAGCGGGAATCGGTGCTGGTATCCGTAAGAAGAAGGACCCCTGCCCAATCAACAAGAAAGGGAAAAAGAAGGCAAATGAGAGGAATCCTCTTAAGCAAGAGAGAACCTCAATGTTTGTCGACATGAAGGTAAATGGCAAGCCCACTCGGGCGATGATAGACATGGGTGCTACCCACAACTACTTAGCCTCGACTCAGGTGGAGCGCCTTGGCCTAGTTGTAGGAAAGGGCAGAGGTCGTGTCAAGGCTATCAACTCACCTCCTCAACCAGTAAAGAAGTACCAGTGAAGCTTGGAACTTATGAAGGAAAGTTCAACCTGCACGTGGTGATCATAGATGACTTCGAGTTGATAGTGGGATTGGAATTCCTGAGGCAAACCAACACCATGACCGTACCGTATGCAGACATGCTACTGATGATGGGAACAAATGGGGCCAAGCCCTGCATTATTCGGTGCATGCCCATGAAGATGGCCGCCGAGAACATCTCGGCCTTGCAGTTGAAGAAGGGGGTTAAAAGACATGAACCCACGTTCTTGGCTACCCTTTGCATTGAAGCTATAGAACTCTCCTCGGGTCCCATTCCTGCACCCGTGAAGGAGCTGCTACTGGAATTTGAAGACATCATGCCACAAGACATGCCAAAGCGACTCCTGCCTAGGCGCACTGTGGACCATGATATTGAGTTGGTGCCGGGTGCGAAGCCACCTGCCCGGGCACCGTACAAAATGTCACAACCCAAACTCACCGAGCTTCGGAGACAATTGACAAAAATGCTAGACACAGAGATCATCGTACCCTCCAAGTCCCCACACAGTTCCCCTGTGCTATTCCAAAAGAAACATGATGGCAGTTTACGACTCTGTGTGGATTACCGGGCTCTATACAAAATCACCGTGAAGAACAAGTACCCTATTCCGCTAATGGCAGACTTGTTCGACAGACTGGGTGGTGCGACGATGTTCACCAAAATAGACCCGAGGATAGGTTATTGGCAAGTTCGGATTGCAGAGGGTGATGAACACAAGACGACCTACGTGACAAGATATGGGTCGTACGACTTCCTGGTTATGCCATTCGGCTTGACTAATGCGCCAGCCACATTTTGCACCCTGATGAACCAAGTCTTCCGAGAATACATTGATAAATTCGTGGTGGTATACTTGGATGACATTGTGGTATATAGCCATACATTGGAAGAACACCTCGAGCACTTGCGGAAGGTCCTAGCCCGATTACGGGAGCACGAATTATATGCGAAGCTATCCAAGTACTCCTTTGCTCAGAAACAAATCGACTTCCTTGGACATGTCATCGAGGAAGGGAAGATCAAGATGGACCAACAGAAGATTCATGCCATCACAAATTGGCTGCCACCTAAGGATATACATGCCTTGAGGTCATTCCTTGGCCTATGAAACTTCTATCGGCGATTTGTGAAAAATTACTTCCTTATTGCAGTACCACTGACAGAACTTCTCAAGAAGGTCACACCCTGGGATTGGGGACCCAGGCGAGTAGAGGCCTTCAACGCATTGAAAGCAGCCATGTCTAGTACCCTCGTCTTGGCTCTCCCTGATTTTGCCAAGCCATTCGATGTACAAACGGATGCCTCCGACTATGCCCTTGGTGGAGTCTTGCTACAAGAAAGAATTATTGGTTGTCGTTCATTGCTTACGCCTTTAGAGGCATTATCTACTGGGAACCCTGTTCATGGTCAATATAGACAACACAGTTGTTAGCCACTTCATGACCCAGCTGAAGCTGAATGGTCGACAGGCTAGGTGGCAGGAACTCCTAGCGGAATTTCACTTCAACCCGGAGTACCGAAGTGGGAAGACTAATCATGTTGCTGATGCGCTCAGTCGGAGAGCTGATCTAGCATCAGTGTGCCTACTCGCCACCCTAAAGGGGGGTGAAGTAACCACTGCCATAAAAGACCAGATACAGGATCTACTCATCAAGGATCCTGCTGCTTAGTATTTAGTTGATTTGTTAGGACATGGCAAGACTCTCCAGTTCTACACAGAAGATGGTTTCCTGAAAGTGAAAGGGAACCGACTTTATGTTCCTAAAGGAGGAGATCTGCGAAGGACTCTTTTGGCGAAATGCCACGATACTTTGTGGGCTGGTCATCTCGGTGAAGAATGCACCATGGCATTACTTCGCTGTGCATATTATTGGCCTCAAATGACAGATGACGTCGCTCAGTATATGAAGACTTGTCTAGTATGCCAGAAGGATAAGTCGGATCGCTTGACGCAAGCAGGATTCTTGGAACCACTAGCTATCCCAAAAAGACCTTGGGAAAGCGTTTCTCTGGATTTCATCACCGGATTGCCCAAGGTCGGAGATCTCACAACTATCCTGGTTGTGGTGGATCGGTTTTCCAAGTATGCTACCTTTATAGCAGCCCCACAATATATATTAGTAGAAGAAACAACTCGACTCTTCTTCTCTCATGTCGTCAAATATTGGGGCCTGCCTAAAGACATCGTTAGTGATCGCGACTCACGCTTCACTAGCAACTTTTGGACCCAACTCTTTAAGTGTTTCTCGTCAAAATTTAGTCATAGCTCAAGTTTTCATCCGCAATCTGATGGCCAGACAGAGCGATTCAATGGCATGTTGGAGGAATATCTCCTCCACTTTGTAACCGGATCGTAGAAGAACTGGGTGAAGCTTCTGGATGTTGCTCAACTATGTTTCAATTCACAAAAGAGCTCTAGTACCAACAAAAATGCTTTTGAAATAGTTACCGGACAGCAACCGCTACTCCCACGCACTATGAATGCACCGAACATGTTAAAATCTCCTCGAGCTGCTAGCTTCTCAAAAGAATGCAAGCAACATTTAGAGATAGTGCAGAGCTATCTTGTCAAAGCCCAAAAGCGGATGAAAAGGCATGCTGATCAAAATCGTCGCTTTTTTGAATACCAAGTAGGAGACAAAGTGATGGTCAAAATCCCAAAGCGGTACTTGTTTGCAGGGGTCCATGACCCTCGCCTATTGCAAAAATATATTGGACCCTTGTCCATTGAAAGGCACATTGAGAAAGTTGCATACTGGGTGGATACCCTAGCTTGGTGGAAAATCCATCCCATTTTCCATGTCAGTCTCCTAAAACCTTTTCGGGAAGATATGGAGGATCCTTCATGGAGCCAACTCATAGTACCTGGTATTCGAGGTCCCAATTCAATCGGGAAAAGGCGTGTTAAAGCTATTCTTGATGATCGAGTGATTCGCGCCTCAAGGAAAGATCACCAATAGTTCTTGGTGAAATGGCAGGGATGTGATGCAGAGGAGAATACCTGGGAGAGGGGCACAAACCTCAAAGCCTATAAGAGCCTACTAAATAAGGCGCCGAGGATGTCGCTAACTCAGATGGGGCAGAATGTCATGGGTGGCTTTCCAGCCATGCCCTATGACCCCTTGGATGTGCCCCATGGTGTCCTGGCAAGCCTCCCAATGCCCAGCACCACGGTCAGCCCCGTGATCTCGGCAGCTCCAAGTGACAAGCGCGCATGTGCCTTTGTCGCCCCACCGCTCGCCATCGCCAGCGCCTAGGCACAGGTAGATGCCAACAGCACCACGCGTGCAGACAATGCCGCGATTGCAGACCCTGATGCTAAAGACAAAGTTGCTTCCAACGGACCTGTTTCTACCTTGTAGAAGACTAAGTCCTTTTCATTGTAAATATAGAGTAGTTTTACTGCATTTTCTTTAAGTGTGCTTATACAACTTATTTAGGTCAAGTTATGTAACTTTGGTTTTTTTTAAGCATTATTAAGGGGGACCAAGCAATCAAATTTTCTAGTAAGCAAATAATTCTCTGTACTGGTGTCTCCCCCTCCCTCTCCCCCCCGACACCGTGTTATTTTTCTGTAATAACTTTCATTCAATGCAATCAAGCTTTCTTTCATTCTCAATTCTCTTTTCTGCTCTCTCTCTCTCATGACATTGGTTTTCCCGTACGACACTGACAATCTAGTCTAGCATACAGAGGGGACCTTAGTTGGCGGACAACAGTCGCACTAACATCGATTGCGTAGCCTTACGCCGCCCTTCCAAAGAATCTCAGGAAGGCGCCGCGTAACAGTATATATGCTGATTTTCTAGAATATATTTGACGGACTCCGATTGGCCTGAAATTTCGTAGGTTCATAGGTTACAACCTAGTGACCAATACTCATTGCTTCGCCATGACTTTCAGGTTCATTTTATGACATTTCAGGGTCATGTAATACAAATTTATGATTATATTCACTTTTCATGTGTATTAGTACATGCTAATTTTGTAGAATTTGTTTGATGCACTCCGATTGGCCTGAAATTTCGTAGGTCCATAGGAAACGGCCTAGTGAACAATACTTATTGCTTCACATATTACATTCGAGCTCATTTTATGAAGTTTCGTGGTCATACAATACGGATTTGTGATTATACATTTTTTCGTGTGTACATAGTGATTTTGTAGAATTTTTTGACGGATATTGGCTTGAAATTTTGTAGGTCCATAGGAAATGGCCTAGTGACAAATACTCATCGCTTCACCATGATTTTCGATTTTATTTTTTTGGTATTTTGGGGTCATGCAATCCGAATTTGTGATTATATCTACTTTTTGGTGTGTATTAGTACATGTTAATTTTGTTGAAATTTTTTTGACGGACTCTTATTGGCTTGAAATTTTATAGGTCCATGGGAAACGGCCTAGTGACCAATACTCATCGCTTCGCCATGATTTTTGAGTTCATTTTTTAGTGTTTTAGTGTCATGCAATATGAATATGTAATTATATCTAGGGCCATAAAACAAGAATTCAGCACGATGTCCATGCCATCTTCATGAATTGGGGTGACCGGCCCTGAATCGCCTTAATATTTGTGGGCATATCGGAAACAACCTAATGAATAGTTGTCATTGTTTCTCCATGGCAGTTCCTCGTTTTTTGGCATTTTAGATCCATAAAATAGGAATTCAGTATTTTCTATTTTTGTGTTCTATTGTACATACCATCTTCATGAATTCGGTCGACCGACCCCGAATCACCTAACATTTTGTGGGCCCATCAGAAATAGCTTAATGAACAATAGTCATTACTTCTCCATGAGTGTTCCTAATTATTTTTGGCATTTTAGGGCCATAAAACAGGAATTCAGCACAATTTCTGATTTTTCGTATGCTAATGTCCACGAATCTTCAAGAATTCGGGCGACTGGAACCCACTTACCTAAAATTTTGTGGGCCCAAAAGAAATAACCTAATGAACAATAGTCATTGCTTCTCCATGATCGTTTCTCATTTTTTGGCGTTTTAGGGCCATAAAACATGAATTCAGCATGATTTCTGATTTTTTGTGTGCTAGTCCACGCCATGTTCATGAATTCGGGCGACCGGCCCCAACTCGCCTAAAATTATGTGGTCCCATAAAAATGATTGAATAAACCATAGTAATTTATTCTCCATGATCGTTTTGCTTTTTTGGTGTTTTAGGGCCATTAAATAGGAATTCAACATGATTTTCGATTTTTCTTGTGCTATTGTCCACGCCATCTTCATGAATTCGGGCGACCGACCCTGAATCGCCTAAAATTTTGTGATCCGATAAAAAATGACTGAATAAACCATAGTAATTGATTCTCCATGATCGTTCCCCTTTTTTGGCGTTTTAGGGCCATAAAATAGGAATTCAGCATGATTTCTGATTTTTTCTTTTGCTAATGTCCACGTTATCTTCATGAATTCGGGCGACCGACCCCGAATCATCTAAAATTTTGTGGGCCCATCAGAAATGACCTAATGAAGCATAATAATTGCTTCTCAGTGACAGTTCCTCGTTTCTTGGCGTTTTAGGGCCATAAAACAAGATTTCAGCATGATTTCTTATTTTTCGTGTGCTATTGTCCACACTAGGTTCATGAATTCGGGCGACTGGCCCAAAATTGCCTAAATTTTTGTGGGTCCATAAGAAACGATCTAATGAACAATAGTCATTGCTTCTCCATGATCGTTCCTCATTTTTTGGCGTTTTAGGGCTATAAAATAGGAATTCAACATGATTTTTGATTTTTCATGTGCTAATGTCCACACCATCTTCATGAATTCAGGCTACCGACGCCGAATTCCCTAAATTTTGTGGTCCCATCAGGAACGACCTAATGAAAAATAGTCATTGCTTCTCCATGACCGTTCCTTATTTTTTGGCGTTTTAGGGCCATAAAATAGGAATTCATCACTATTTTCGATCTTTCTTGTGCTAATGTCCACACCATCTTCATGAATTCGGGCGACCAGTTCCGAATCGCCTAGAATTTTATGAGCCCATCAGAAATGACCTAATGAACAATAGTCATTGTTTCTCCATGACTGTTCATTATTTTTTGGTGTTTTGGGTCATAAGACAGGAGTTCAACACGGTTTTTATTTTTTTCGTGAATTTAATGGGCCCATCACAAACGAACTAATGAACAATAGTTATTGCTTCTCCATGAACGTTCCTTATTTTTTGGCGTTTAGGGCCGTAAAATAGGAATTCAACACGATTTTTAATTTTTCGTGTGCTAATATCCACACCATCTTCATGAATTTGGGCGACCGGCCCAGTATCACCTTAAATTTTGTTGGCCCATAAAAATGACCTAATGAACAATAGTCATTTCTTCTCCATGACCGTTTCTCATTTTGTTTTTGTGTTTTAGAGCCTTAAAATTGAAATTCAACATAATTTCCATCATCATGAATTCATGCAACTGGCCCCAAATGGCCTAATATTTTATGGGCCCATCAGAGATGACCTAATGAACATTAGTGAGTGCTTCTCCATTAACTCTCCTTGTTTTTAGTATTTAAGGGCCATAAACAGGAATTTAGCATTATTTTTGATTTTTTGTGTGCCAATGTCCACGCCATCTTCATGACTTCGGGCGACCGGCCCCGACTCACCTAAATTTTTGTGGGCCCATCAGAAATTATATAATGAACAATACTAAGTGCTTCTCTATGACCATTCTCGTTTTTTGCGTTTTAGGCCATAAAACAAGAATTCAATACGATTTCTAATTTTTCGTGTGCTAATGTCCACGCCATCTTCATGAATTTAGGTGACCGGCCCTGAATAGCCTAAAATTTTGTAAGCCCATCAGAAACGACCTAATGAACAATAGTCATTGTTTCTCCATGACTGCTCCTCATTTTTGGCGTTTTAGGGCACTAAAAAGGGAATTCAGCACGATTTCTGATTTTTCATGTGCTAATATCCACGCCATCTTCATGAATTCAAGTGAACGGCCCCGAATCGCCTAAAATTTGGTAGACCATATGAAATAACCTAATGAACGATAATCATTGCTTCCCCATGATTGTTTCTCATTTTTGGAATTTTAGGATCATAAAATAGGATTTCATCATGATTTCTGATTTTTTGTGTGCGTTAGTCCACTATATCTTCATGAATTCGGGCTACCGGCCCAAAATCGCCTAAAATTTTGTGAATCTATCAGAAACAACCTAATAAATAATAGTCATTGCTTCTCCATGACCGTTCCTCATGTATGGAGTTTTAGGGCCATAAAACAGGAATTAAGCACAATTTTTGATTTTTAGTGTGCTAATGTCCATGCCATCTTCATGAATTCGAGAGACCAGCCCCGGATCGCCTAATATTTTATGGGCCCATCATAAACGATCTAATGAACAATAGTCATTACTTCTCAATTACCGTTCCTCATTTTTTGGTGGTTTAGGGCCATAAAGCTGGATTTCAACATGATTTCTGATTTTTCATATGCAAATGTCCACGCCATCTTCATGAATTCAGGCGACCGGCCCCGAATCGCCTTAAATTTTGTGGGAATATCATAAATGCCCTAATGAACAATAGTTATTGCTTTTCTATGACTCTCTCATTTTGTGGTATTTTAGGGCCATAAAACAAGAATTCAGCAAGATTTCTGATTTTTCGTGTGCTAATATCTATGCCATCTTTATGAATTCGACCTACTGGCCCCGTATCGCCTAAACTTTTGTGGGCCCATCAGAAATGACCTAATGAACAATAGTCATTGCTTTTCCATGACCGTTTTTCATTTTTGGCGTTTTAAGGCCATAAAATAGGAATTCTTCACGATTTCCAATTTTTCATGCTCTTATGTCCACGCCATCTTTATGAATTCGGGCGACCGGCCTCGTATCGCCTTAAATTTTGTGGGCCCATAAAATACGACCTAACAAACATTAATAATTTCTTCTCTATGATCGTTCCTCTTTATTGGCGTTTTAGGGCCATAAAATTAAAATTTAGCATGATTTCCGATTTTTTATGTGCTAATATCCATGTCATCTTCATGAATTCGAGAAATCGGCCCCGAATTGCCTTAAATTTTACGGGACCATTAGAGAAGACCTAATGAACATTAGTTAGTGCTTCTCCAATAACGTTCCTCATTTTTTTGTATTTAAAGGCCATAAAATAGGAATTTGGCACGACTTCTGATTTTTCATGTGCATGTCCACGCGATCTTCATGTATTCAGGCGACCTGCCCCGAATCGCCTAAAATTTAGCGAGCTTATCAGAAATAACATAATGAACAATATTCATTGCTTCTCGATGATATTTTCTTATTTTTGGCATTTTAGGGCTATAAAACAGGAATTCTGTACGATTTCTGATTTTTCGTGTGTTAATATTCACGCCAACTTCATGAATTTGGGCAATCGGCCCGAATAACCTAAAATTTTGTGAGCCCATAAAAAATGATCTTATGAACAATAGTCATTGCTTCTCCATGATCGTTTCTCTTTTTTGGCATTTTAGGACTGTAAAATAGGAATTCAGCACAATTTTTGATTTTTCGTGTGCTAACATGCATGCCATCTTCATGAATTCGGGCGACCCCGAATCGCCAAAACTTTTTTGGGCTCATAAAAAACGACCTAACAAAATATAATCATTGCTTCTCCATGATCGTTCTTCGTTCTGTGGCATTTTAGGGCTATAAAATAGGAATTCAGCAAGATTTTTATTTTTTCGTGTGCTAATGTCACGCCATCTTCATGAATTCAGGCAACCGGCCCTGAATTGCCTAAACTTTTGTGAACTCATTAGAAATGACCTAATGAACAATAATCATTACTTCTCCATAACCGTTCTTCACTTTTGGCGCTTTTAGGGCCATAAAATAGGAATTCAGCGCGATTTTTGATTTTTTATGTGCTAATATTCACGCCATTATATGAACTCGGGCGACCTGCCTCGAATCGCCTAAAATTTGTGAGTCCATCAGAAATGACCTAATGAACAATAGTTATTGCTTCTCCAAGACCGTTCCTTGGTTTTTGGCATTTTAGGGCCATAAAACAGGAATTCAGCACGATTTTTAATTTTTCGTGTGCTAATGTCCACCTATCTTCATGAATTCAGGCAGACCGACTCCGAATCACCTAAAATTTTATGGGCCCATAAGAAACGACCTAATGAACAATAGTCATTGCTTCTCTATGACCGGTCCTCATTTTTTGGCATTTTAAGGCCATAAAACAGGAATTCTGTATGATTTCTGATTTTTCGTGTGCTAATGTCAATGCCATTTTCTTGAATTCGGGTGACTGGCCCCGAATCGCCTAAAAGTTTTGGTGCTTTAGAGCTATAAAACAAGAATTCAAAACGATTTCCAATTTTTTGTGTGCTAATGTCCATGTCATCTTCATGAATTTGGGAGACCGACCCCGAATCGCCAAACTTTTTTCGGACTCATCAAAAATGACCTAATGAACAATAGCCATTGATTATCCATGACCCTTACTCATTTTTTGGCGTACTAGGGTCTAAAAGAGGAATTCAGCATGATTTCTGTTTTTTTATGTGCTAATGTCCACGTCATCTTCATAAATTCGACCGACCGATCCTGAATCGCCTAAACTTTTGTGGGCCCATTAGAAACTACCTAATTAACAATAGTCATTGCTTATTTATGACCGTTCCTCGTTTGTTTGCGTTTTAGGGATATAAAACAGGATTTAGCATGATTTATAATTTTTCATGTGGTAATGTCCACGCCATCGTCATGAATTTGGGCGACCGGCCACGAATCATCTAAACTTTTATGGGTCCATCTCAGATGACCTAATGAACAATAGTCATTGCTTCTCCATATCATTCCTCATTTTTTGGGGTTTTAGGGCCATAAAACCGGAATTCATCATTATTTTGATTTTTTGTGTGCTAATATCTACGCCATCTTCATGAATTCGGGCGACTGTCCTCGAATCGCCTAAAAGCTTTTAGGCCCATCAGAAATGATCTAATGAATAATAGTCATTTTTTCTCCATAATTGTTCCTCATTTTTTGGCATTTTAGGGCTATAAAACAGGAATTCAGCATGATTTCCTGTTTTTCGTGTGCTAATATCCACACCATCTTCATGAATTCAAGCGACCAGCCCGGAATAGCCTAAAATTTGATGGGCCCATCAGAAACGACGTAATAAATAATAGTCATTACTTTTCCATGACCGCTCCTCCTTTTTGATGTTTTAGGGCAATAAAACAGGAATTCAGCACGATTTTCGATCTTTCATGTGCCAATTTCCACGCCATCTTCATGAATTCGGATGATCGGCCCCGAATCGCCTAAAATTTTGAGGCCCATCAGAAACAACATTATGAACCATAGTAATTGCTTCTCTATGTTTGTTTTTATTTTATGGCGTTTTAGGGTAATAAAACTGGAATTCAGCATGATTTTCAATTTTTCATGCGCTAATGTCCACGCCACCCTTATGAATCCAGGCGATCGGCCCTGAATCGCCTTAAATTTTCTAGGCCAATCAGAAACGATCTAATGAACCATAGTCATTGCTTCTCCATGACAGTTCCTCGCTTTTTGGCCTTTTAGGTCCATAAAATAGGAATTAAGTACGATTTTTGAATTTTTGTGTGTTAATGTCCACGCCATCTTTATGAATTCGGGCGATCGACCGGCTCTGAATCGCCTTAAATTTTATGAGCCCATCAGTAATAACCGAATGAATAATAACCACTTAAACTTTTATGGGCTCATCATAAATGAACAAATAAATAATAGTCATTGCTTCTCCATAATTGTTCCTCATTTTTAGCGTTTCATACCGATTTCTAAATTTTTGTGTGCTATATAGTCTATGCAGTCTGCATGAATCCGGGCTGCCAGATCCGAATCGCCCAAAATTTTGCGGGGCCATAAAAATGACCTAATGAACAATAGTCATGGCTTCGGTATGACCGTTCCTCATTTTTTGGCGATTTAGGGCCATACAATTTGAATTCCGTATGATTCCCAGATTTTCATGTGATATAGCCTACGCCTTCTGCTAGGGTCCGGGCGACCGGACCCGGATTGCCTAAAATTTTACCAGCCAATCAAAAACGATCTAAGGATCAATAGTGACCGCCTCACCATGACCGTTACTCGTATTTTTGGTGTTTTAGGCCTATAAATCTAGAATTCCGTATGATTCCCAGATTTTCGTGTTCTGTAGCCCACGCCTTCTGCATGGGCCCGAGCGACCGGACCCGGATCGCCTAAAATTTTGCCGGTCCATAAACAATGACCTAAGGAACAATAGTCACCACCTCACCATGATTGTTACTCGTTTTTTGGCGTATTAGGGTCATAAAATTAGAATTCCACCCGATTCTCATATTTCGTGTACCACGCCTTCTGAATGGGCCCAGGTGACCGGACACGGATCACCTAAACTTTTGCTGGCCCATCAAAAATTACGTAAGAAATAATAGTCATTGCCTCGCCAAAACCGTTACTTGTTTTTTGACATTGGCCATAAAACTAAAATTTCGCCTGATTCTCAAATTTTTGTATGCTATAGCCCATGCTTTCTGCATGGGCATAGGCGACCAGACCCGGATCGGCTAAAATTTTGTCGGCCCATAAAAAATGACCTAAGGAACAATAGTCACAGCCTCGCCAAGGCCGTTTCTTGTTTCTTGGTGTTTTAGGGCCATAAAACTGGAATTTCGCCCGATTCTCAAATCTTCGAGAGCTATAGGCCACGCCTTCTACTTGGGCCCGGGCGACCGGACCCGGATCTCCTAAAAAAATTTTGGCCCATAAAAAACGACTTAAGGAATAATAGTCACCGGCGCGACATGACTGTTACTCGTGTTTCAGCGTTTTAGGGCCATAAAACTGAAATTCCGCCCGATTCCCAGATTTTTGTGTACTATAGCCCACGCCTTCTGCATGGGCCCGGGCGACCGGACTCGGATCGCCTAAGATATTTTCGGCCCCCCAAAAATGACCTAAGGAACATTAGTCACCATCTCCCTATGACCGTTACACGTTTTTGGCGTTTTAGGGCCGTAAAACAGGACTTCTGCCCGATTCTCAGATTTTCATGTGCTATAGCCCACGCCTTCATCATGGGCCCAGGAGACCAGACCAGCAGTGTTTAAAATTTTGTCAGCCCATCAAAAATAACCTAAGGAACAATAGTCATTGCGTCACCATGGCCGTTACTCATTTTTTTGCTTTTTAGGGTCATAAAATTGAAATTCCGCCCGATTTCTAGATTTTCGTGTGCTATAACCCACGCCTTCTACATGGGCCCGGGTGATCGGACCCGGTTCGCCTAAAATGTTGTCAACCCATCAAAAATGACCTAAGGAATAATAGTCAACGCTTCACCATGACCATTTGTCATTTTTGGCATTCTAGAGCCATAAAACTGAAATTCTGCACGATTCACAGATTTTCGTGTGCTATAGTCCACCCCTTCTACATGAGCCCGAGAGACACGACCTGGATCGCCTATAATTTTGACGGCCCATCAAAAATGACCTAAGGAACAATTGTCACTGCCTTTCCATAAAACTAGAATTTCGCCTGATTCCCAAATTTTCGTGTGTTATAGCCCACGCCTTCTGCATGGGCCCAGGCGACCAAACTCGGATCGCCTAAAAAACTTTCGGCCCATTAACAACGACCTAAGAAACAATAGTCACCGTCTCGCCATGTCAGTTTCACAGTTTTTGAAGTTTTAGGGCCATAAAATTGGAATTTTCCCCGATTCCCAGATTTCCGTGTGCTAGCTCACACCATCTACATTAGCCCAAGTGACTAGACCCGGATAGCCTAAAATTTTGCCGGGCCATCAAGAATGACCTAAGGAACAATATTCACAGTCTCTCCATGATCGTTACTCATTTTTTGAGATTTTAGATCCATAAAACTGGCATTCCGCCCAATTCTTAGATTCTCGTGTGCTGTATCCCAAGCCTTCTGCATGGGATCGGACGACCGGACCCGGATAGCCTAAAATTTTTTCGGCCCCTCAAAAAGGATCTAAGGAATAATAGCCACCGCCTCGCCATGACCGTTACTCATTTTCTAGCGTTTTAGGGCCATAAAACTGAAATTGCGTCTGATTCCCAGATTTTCGTGTGCTATAGCCCATGCCTTCTACATGGGCGCGGGCGATCGAACCCGAATTACCTAAAATTTTGCCAGCCTATCAAAAACGACCTAAGAAACAATAGTCACCACCTCTCCATGACCATTACTCAATTATTGGCGTTTTAGGGCAATAAAATGGGTATTCTGTCTGACTCCTAGATTTTCGTGCACTAATAGCCCATGCTTTCTGCATGGGCCTGAGCAACTGGACCTTGATCGCCTATAATTTTGCCGTCCCATAAAAAATGACCTAAAAAATAATAGTCACCACCTCGCCATAACCGTTACTCATTTTTTGGCATTTTAAGGCCATAATACTGGAATTTCGCCTAATTTCTAGATTTTTGTGTACTATAGCCCATGCCTTCTATATGAGCCCAGGCGACTGGACCCAGATCACCTAAAATTTTGCCGGTCCACCAAAAAAAATCTAAGGAACAATAGTCACCACCTCGCCATGACCGTTACTCGTTTATTGGCGTTTTAGGGTCATAAAACTAGAATTCCGTTCGATTCCCATATTTTCGTGTGCTATAGCCAACGACTTCTGCATGAACCCGGGCGACCGGACCCGGATCGCCTAAAAAATTTTCCGGCCCATCAAACGACTTATGGAATAATAGTCACCACCTTATCATGACCGTTACTCGCTTTTGGCATCTTAGGGCCATAAAACTAAAATTTCGCCCGATTCCCATATTTTATTATGCTATAGCCTATGCCTTTTGCATGGGATCGGGAGATCGCACCCGGATAGCCTAAAATTTTGCCGGTCTATCAAAAACGACCTAAGGAACATTAGTCACCACCTCGCCCTGCCGTTACTCATTATTCTGCATTTTAAGGCCATAAAACTGGAAATCACACCCCTCGATTCCCAGATTTCCGTATGTTATAGCTCACGCCTTCTGCATGGACCCGAGCGAGCGAAATCGGTTTGGCTAAAATTTTTGTCGGCCGACCAAAAACAACCTAAGGAATAATAGCCCACGCCTTTTGCATGGGCTGGGCGATCGAATCTGGATTGCCTAAAATTTTGTCGGTCAATCTAAAATGACCTAAGGAACAATAGTCACCGCCTCGCCATGACTGTTACTCGTTTTTTTAAGTTTAGGGACATAAAACTGGAATTTTGTCTGATACCCAGATTTTTGCCAGTTATAGCCCACGCCTTGCCCGGGCCCGGATCGCCTAAAATTTTGCCGGACAATAAAAAATGACCTAAGGAATAATAATCAGCACCTTGCCATTACCGTTACTCATTTTTTGGCGTGTTAGGGCCATAAAACTTGAATTCTGCCCGATTACAAGATTTTCGTATACTGTAGCCCACGCCTTCTACATGTGCCCGGGAGACCGGACAAGTGTGCCTAAAATGTTTTTGGCCAATCTAAAATAACCTAAGGAACAATAGTCATCGCTTCGTGATCTCATCCAATTTCACTCCACTCTTTGAAGTTATGAAAACGGTCGATGCTATAGTAATACCCAACAAGAGTCGGGGTCGAATTTCGCAGGGAGCTATATGAATGGATGTTAGTAGTATATATCTTAGCGCGTGAGTTTGTATATCTAAATTTGCACTTCCGCAATATTTAGTTTTGTTTGAAAATCTAAATTAAACTACGATTGCGATTCAAAGAATGAAACTAGTAAATTGTTTTTATTTCTTTTCGAATGATATAAAAGGCCTAGGGCTATGGCCTTCACCTAGGTGTTTGCCTAATGGATTGTAAACTTTAAAGCTCGCTTTATTGGTCGGGGTGTATTATAGCTATCAACACTCAAGTACCACTCAATACCTTTCGGCCAGAGAGTGATTTTACCCAATTTGGCTTTCTCACGTAGAGACGAAGTCAAATAGGCATGAATTAATGTTGGCAACCATTAATTCTTCAAATAAAAACAAGAACAAGGCTAGATAATAAACACCCAACCATAAACAAGAAATAAATCAAACACCCATTAAGTTTACACACTAGGGTTGAGTCACAACCCTAGTAAAAATTTAGCTACTCATGCTTAAACTAGAATAAATAGGAGAAGAAATGATAATTAAACCCATATTGATAATTAAGGTGACAAAATCTATGTTCAAATAATTCAAAATAGCAAAAACTACTAAAAGAGTAAAACAAACCGCCTACTATAGCAGCTGATGTCAAAAGTTAACCTAAAAAGGTAAAACTCTTCTATTTATACAAAGCTAGAATTTTCGGACAAAAATGCTCTTTTGGAGGTTTTGCAGCCGCACAATTCCATGCGCGGTCCGCACTTTTCTTCAGCTTGACGGAAGTGAAAATCTGAAAGTCTCATAATTCTGATCTGCGGCCGCACTGCTTTCTTTCTGCGGTCCGTACAATTCTGAGTGCGGCCACACCTTGCTCTTCTGCGATCCGCATAAATGTGAGTGCGTCCGCGTGGCTCTTATTCAGCGACCGCACAATAATTGTGTGGTCCGCACTTTGAGATGAAGGTTCTATGAACATTTGCTCTAACCAGTTTCTGCGGCCGCATAATTTATGTGCAAACCGCACTTTGCGCATTTCTCTGATGGGGATTTCTTCATAACCTGCGGCCGCAGATGATATTCTGCGGTCCGCACATTTGAGCTTTTGTGTCTGTTTTTGTACTTGAGTTCAGATTACTCCTTCTTAAGTTGGATTTCATCTTGGGAGCTCATCTTCTAATATTCCTGCAATTAAGCACATTTCATCAGCTTTCGGGAACACAATTAACTGTTTTTGGATTTAAACGAAAGCTAAAAAGCGCTAATAAGTAGTCAAAATCCCCACTTACCAACTCCCCCAAACTTAAGCTTTTGCTTGTCCTCAAGAAAATAAAGTAGTTCCCACCTCCATATGTTAAGAGCCATTCCAGCTAATCAAAGGTGAATCAATCACACATCAATTTGGACCAACAATTACCTTCATCACTTATGAATTATTAACAAGGCAACAAGTTAAACTTTTAAGCACAAATAGTTCTAATGCGACACTTGAGCATCAAGAGTTGACTTTATTCATCAAGGAAGCTCGCTCTTTCATGTAGGTTATTGTGGATCCCAAACTCCTCCTCCTCTACTCTCCGTTTGCCTATCTCACTTAAGAGTTTAACACTCAATCCACATATTTGTGAAAGGTTCGCCCATCTCTCTCAAAAGAATGTTGCAAGTATAGCTTTAAGTACCATAGGCTTGCCCCTCATGCAAATCACCACTAATGTAAGCTCGCTCGGCTTGAAATCACATAGGGCTTTTTCGGAATGCAATGAAGGCTTTTGGACTAAGGTTGGATATGCTATGATAAAATGAGTTCATCATTCCTTAAGCACTCCATTTTCTTTTATCGGCTCATGTTTTGCCAACTCTTTGAGGCATTTTCTTTTCCTTAGGGGAACTAGAGAGACTTAACATCACTCTTCCTTGGTCATGATATTCATTTTTTTTCTTCTTTGCTTTCTCCATGCTTTGCATCATTACTTTTCTTTGAATCCCTTCAACTTTTTATTCACTTTCTTTTTGCATTTTCTTTTCTTGCCTTTCCTTCACTTCATTTCTTTTCTCTTTTGTGCCTTGATACCTTTTTTTAAACTCGTTGTCTCTCCCCCAAACTAACATTTTTAGCCAATTATTTTACAAGAGTGTTAAGGAAAGCTCGGGTGCCAAGAGAGGGTCACGACAAAATGGGTAAAGGCTTGTAACATGGTTATCAAATGAGAAAGGTTTTAGGCTCAAATGGGTTGAATAGGGATAACAACATTGGTGGGCAATGAAAAATTTCAAGCAGGTCAAGGATAGCCTATATTACTTCTCAACCCAAGCAAAACTTAAAATTTCGCCTAGAAATACATTCGGGACAAGTTCTAGACCATTCACACGAGTACTTGGACTTACAACAACAACATCTCACCTCTCATGCAGCTGGATTGTTAAAAAGGATAGGGTTGAGGGCCCACAACGACCATATTCAAGATTGAAAATCACTATGGTTCGACTAAACCACTCGATGATTGCCT
This sequence comes from Nicotiana tabacum, assembly GCF_000715075.1. Taxonomy (NCBI): domain Eukaryota; kingdom Viridiplantae; phylum Streptophyta; class Magnoliopsida; order Solanales; family Solanaceae; genus Nicotiana; species Nicotiana tabacum. The sequence continues at coordinate 2,392,507 of NC_134094.1, forward strand.
AAGTCAACACAAGAGTCAAAAGGTCACTAACTAGAGCTATTTCTTTCCAAAAACCTTGTTTTTAACCATAAGCATGTAGTTAAGTGTGTTGGTACCAAGTGAAGCATGTTTGACTCTTCGAGCATGACTCAATTAAGTCTTTTTATTCATTATTACTACTATTCTTACCTAAACACCAAAAACGGACTCAATCCCTTAAGAAGTTTGTCATGCCATCCTTCGTTGGGAAGGGTCATCCGGTTCACACAAAACACCTCTGGAAACAACCATGACATTAAGAAAACCAAAGGCTTACTATCCACTAAATCATAAAAAGAATCTATTAAAGCAAAAAAAGCTACTAATTCAAAAAGCAAATCCAAAAGAAGCTTCTAAGTCAAAAGGAAGACAAACAAAAAGATAAAGAAGCTATAAAACAAAAACAATTGAAAGCTAAATGAATATACATAATGAGGGAATAGAGAGAATATATACATAATGATAAAGAAGAAGAAAATAGTAATAAGTTAATTACAGGCCAAATGTGTCATAGTTATCAAAATACAGAATCAGAATCATCAAAATGTCAAAGAAACTCCACCCCCTGAATAAAAATAAGCATTATCCCCAATTCTTAACAAAATAAGAGTATAAGAAGGGTGAGAGTGAAGAAAACTCCCTATGGCTTTGTGGCCATCTCTGTGTCCCCAGCAGTGGTACCGACCTTAGTCTCCATAAAGCAATTAGCAATTGACCCAACACAGATTAACCCCCACATGGTAGTAAAATTGAAATCTATTGACAAATGGCCTAAAACTATCTAACAAATTATAAATTTAACTAAAAAGTAAAACATTCTATGTGAAATTAAACATACAAGATATGAAGGAGTGCAACTAAGTGATCACAGATGTGTATGGAGTATGGCAGATGATTGAACAGATGATTTCCATGTTTTAGAATTTAGAGTGTTCAGAGAGGGAAAAACTTGTACAGTAAACCAAGGTTACTATTTATACTTAGACGCAAACTTGGGGAATCAAATAAGGAGTGCGGCCGCAGAATTCCTTCTGCGGTTCGCACTCTGTTACCTGAAGGCTCAATAGCCTTGTTGATCTACGATCCACACAATTTATGGTGCGACCGTAGATTTTGGTTGCGGACCGATAATTCGATGTGCGGCCGCAAAATGGCCAGTTCTCTGACAGAACAAACTTCAGAGAGTTTGCAATTTCCCATCTCAATTTGTGTGGTCCGCACAAGAATTGTGTGGCCGCAATTGCCTTCTGTTGTAGCATTCAAAATTGTGCGGTTCGCACTTTCTCCACACTTTACCAATTTTTCTGAGCACAAGTCCTGTAAAGCACACTCATTCCTACTACACACTTCAAATCCAGTTAGCACAAAATAACACCTATCTACAAAAGAAGAAAAGAAAAAGAAAAAGAAAACATGGGCTGCCTCCCAAGAAATGCCAGATTTAACATCGCGGCACGACGTAGATTACCTTCACTTCGAATGAATAACTGCCACCACGTGGTCATCATCAGCTTGTCCTAAATAATTCTTCATCCGGTGACCATTGACTCAGAATACCTCATCATTTTTGTTATTCAAGTCCAATGTATCAAAAGGTGTCACACCCATAATTTCAAAGGGACCACTCCATTTGGTTTTTAGCTTTACGGGAAACATCTTCAATCGTGAGTTGAACAACAAAACAAGATCGCCCACCTTGAAATCCTTGTTTTGGATGTATTTGTCATGAAGGTACTTTATTCTCTCTTTGTACAAGGACGAACTTGCATATGCATGGTACCGAAACTCATCCAATTCATTCAAATGTACAACCCGCAAGTTAGCGGTTGCATCCCAATCAAGATTCAACTTCTTTAAAGCTTACATGGCTTTGTGCTCAAGCTCCACCGGAAGATGACAAGCTTTTCCAAACACAAACCGGTATGGAGACATCCCCATAGGAGTTTTGAAAGCAGTCCGATAAGCCCATAATACATCACCAAGCTTCTTCGACCAATCTGTCTTGTTAACATTCACTGTTTTGGACAAGATACTCTTTATCTCCCGGTTGAAGACTTTCACTTGACCGCTAGCTTGAGGATGATAAGGAGTCATAACTTTATGAGTGACACCATACTTGCTAAGCAAGGTTTCAAAAGCCTTGTTACAAAAATGTACCCCCCATCGCTTATGATAGCCCGCGGCATACCAAATCTTATGAAAATATTCTTCTTAAAAAATGCCACCACACTTCTCGCTTCATTGTTTGGTAGAGCAACGGCCTCAACCCATTTAGATACATAACCAACCGCGACTAAGATGTAGGTGTTTCCACAAGAACTCACAAAAGGACCCATGAAGTCAATACCCCACACGTCAAAGATATCAATCTCCAATATGGTAGTGAGAGGCATTTCATTCTTCTTCAAGATTCCACCGGCCCGTTGGCATTCATCACATCTTTTCACCATATCACTTGCATATTTGTAAAGAGTGGGCCAATAGAAACCACAACTTAACACTTTAGCCGCCGTTCTCGCTCCACCATGTTAACCGCCATAAGGCGAAGAATGGCAAGCCTCAAGAATAATATTTTGCTCTTCATCCGGTACACATCTTCTAATTACCCCATCCGTGCAAATCCGGAAGAGGTAAAGCTCGTCCCGATAATAGTCTTGAAAATCCTGTTTGATATTCTTCCTTTGATTTGAAGAGAACTCATCCGGGATGATTCCACACACAAGGAATTTTGCTAGATCGGCGAACCATAGCACCTCCTTCATTGAAAAAGGTAAGAGTTGCTTATAGGGGAAGGAGTCATTGATTTCAAGGCCATCATACGGCCTCCCCTCCTCCTCCAGATGAGACAAGTGGTCCGCTACTTGATTTTTACTCCTTTTTCGATCTTGGATGTCAATATCAAACTCTTGCAACAACAGCACCCATCTCATCAACCGAGCTTTTGAATCTTTCTTGCTCATAAGATAGCGAAGTGCCGCATGATCCGTATGAACAATAACCTTTGAACACATCAAGTATGGGAGGAACTTCTCAATAGCAAACACAATGGTAAGGAACACTTTTTCGGTAACGGTGTAATTGACTTGGGCATCATTCATGGTCTTACTAGCATAGTAGACCGGATGAAAAGTCTTGTTGATACGTTGCCCCAAAACTTCTCCAACCGCTACATCACTAGCATCACATATGAGCTCAAAAGGAATACTCCAATTAGGAGCGGTGATGATAGGAGTTGTTGTCAACTTGAACTTGAGCAATTCAAAGGCTCTCATGCAAACATCATTGAAGTGAAATTTAGCATCTTTCTCCAAAAGCTTGCACAAGGGGTTCACCACTTTGGAAAAATCTTTTATGAAGCGCCGGTAGAACCCCGCGTAACCCAAGAAACTTCTTACGCCTTTCACGGATGTTGGAGGTGGAAGTTTAGAAATTACCTCTATTTTTTCCTTCTCGACCTCAATGCCCTTCTTTGAAATTTTGTGGCCAAGGACAATGCCCTCCTCGACCATGAAATGGCATTTCTCCCAATTCAAAACCAAGTTCGTTTCTTCACACCTTGCCAATACTTTATCCAAATTTGCCAAGCAATCATCAAAGGAATCCCCGACTATTGAAAACTCATCCATGAAGATTTCAAGGTAGTCCTCTACCATATCCACAAAGATCACCATCATACACCGTTGAAAAGTGGCTGGTCATCCGTTTGAAAGCGAAAGTGCCATAGGGAAAAGTGAAAGTTGTTTTCTCTTGATCTCCCAGGGAAATAAGAATTTGGTTGTAGCCCGAATATCCATCTAGAAATCAATAGTAAGCACGACCGGTCAACCTATCAAGCATTTGGTCAAGAAAGGGGAGCGGAAAATGGTCTTTCCTTATGACTTTGTTTAGCTTCCGATAGTCCATACACACTCTCCACCGGTCACCGTTCTTGTGGGAATCAACTCGTTCTTATTGTTGGTGACCACAGTTATGCCCCCTTCTTCGGGACACATTGCACCGGAGAAGTCCACGAACTGTCCGAAATAGGGTAGACCACCCCGGTATCCAACCATTTGATAATCTCCTTTTTGAGCACGTCTTGCATGGCTTCATTGAGTCTCCTTTGAAGTTCAATGGATGGTTTGGCATCGTCCTCTAAGTTAATCGTGTGCATGCAAAATGCAGGGATTATTCCCCGAATATCCACCAAAGTTCACCCATTAGCTTTTTTCCTCTTGTGGAGCACCGCCAATGTAGAGTCAACCTGCACGTTAGTCAAACAAGAGGAAAGAATAACTGGTAAAGTAGAACAAAGGCCAAGGAATTCATACCTGAGATGTGGAGGAAATGGCTTCAACTCTAAGATATGAGGCTCTTCAATTGAAGGGTTTGTAGGAGGAGTTTTCCTATTCTCAAGATCCAAGGAAAGTTTCCGGGGTGCATAGTTGTACGACCCCATTCCTTGAAAAGAATTAACATATTCCATGAAGTCATCCATCTCGTCATCATCAAAATTTAGCAAGACGTCCTCCAACATGTCACCCATATTAATCGTGGCACTTGTATCATCAATAATCACATCGGTCACCAAGTCCATGAACGAACACACTTCATTGCTATTCGGTTGCCTCTTAGATTTGCACGCGTGAAACACTACCTTTTCATTACCCACCCGGAAAGTGAGTTCACCGACTTTCACATCAACAAGATCCTTCCCTATAGCAAGGAAAGGTCTACCAAGAATAATCGGGACCTTATAGTCCACTTCACAATCAAAAATAACAAAATCCATCGGGAGAATGAACTTGTCAACTCGAACCAATACATCCTCAATCACCCCCAACGGTCTCTTAATTGTACGATTGGCCATATGTAATCTCATAGATGTGGGTCTTGGTTTCCTAATTCCTAATGTCTTGAACACCAAATAGGGCATCAAATTGATACTCTCCCCAAGATCACAAAGAGTTTTTGCAAACTCGGCACTTCCAATGGTATAAGGGATTGTGAAAACACTAGGATCTTCCAACTTAGGAGCCATCGAATGCACAATTGCACTCACTTCATGAATGACTTTGATAGTTTCAAAATTCATCGACCGCTTCTTTGTCACCAAGTCCTTCATAAACTTTGCATATCCGGGCATTTTATCCAAGGCTTCAACTAATAGCACATTTATCGAGAGACTCTTTATCATATCAATGAACTTTTTGAATTGATTCTCGCCATTTTTCTTGACAAGCCTTAGAGGATAGGGAGGAGGTGGCTTAGGCAATGGTGCCTTAGCTTTTTGCACTACCAGTTCCAGTATGTCAATCACATGATCCCTAGACGGGTTCACATCCTCTTGAGTCTCTTCCACCGTGTCATCAATATCAATCCGAACTTCCTCATTTGCGCGCACAACATTGTTTGGGATTTCCTCTTCCTCTACCAGTTTCTCATCATCCACAAGTTGCCTTTGACTTGAGGTAGGTGCATTCTCACCTCTTTCGCTTCTTATAGTAATGTCCATGGCATGCCCCGTATTGTTCCCACCCTTCGGGTTCACCACCATATCACTTGGTAGTGCCTCTTTACGACGAGAATTTAAAGCTTGAGAGATTTGAACCATTTGCACTTCTAAGTTTTGGATTGATGTGTTGTGTGAAGCAAGTTGGGCATCGGAATCGGCATTCTTCTCCATCATTTGCTTGAACGTGTTCTCAATATGACTTATTTCATTGTTGGAGGAACTAGGAGCATGAGAAGGATAAGGAGGTGGGTTGCTCAGTTGTTGATTCATCGGGGGCCTTTGAAAACCCGACCCCCGATTTTCTTGGTTGTTGTTCCACCCGCCTTGGTTATTGCCTCCCCAATTGCCTTGGTTATTATTGTTTTGCCAATTCCCTTGGTTATTGCTTCCACTCCAATTGCCTTGATTGTTGTTATTCCAATTGCCTTAACTGTTTCCACTATTCCAATTACCTTGGTTGTTAGAATTCCAATTGCCTTGATTATTTGAAGGTATACATTATTGTTGACTAGGGCCTTGGAAGTTGTTTCTTTGCCCTTGAAAGTTGTTCACATATTGGACCTCTTCTTCTTGATCATTGTAAGAATCACCTTGATCAAATCCACTATCATCTTGCACAAAATTGTCCACTCTTTGCTGCACTTGTGGACTTCTTGTTCTTCTCTTGTTTACCATCATATTGACTCCCTCCAAAGCATTGACTTGCCTCTGGTTTTGCACTTGTTGAAGTTGAGCCTTTGCCAATTGATTCATGGTGGTTGTCAACTCGGCTATGGCTTGCCCATGGGCATGTAACTCTTTATGAAGAAGAATCACATTTGGATCACCTTGTGAAACATTGGCTCTAGATTTCCACGCCGATGAAGTATTCGCCATCTCATCCAAAATATCACACGCCTCCACATAGGGCGTAGTCATGAAGTTCCAACGGCAAGTTGGTTCACTACACATTGGTTGGTGGTATTGATCCCCCGATAGAAAGTTTATTGAATCATGTTCTCCGTCATATCATTGTTAGGGAACTCTTTCACCATTGTTCTATACCTTTCCCATATCTCGTGCAGTGGTTCATTGGGCTCTTGCTTGAATGCTAGAATTTCATCCCGTAGAATAGCCATGTGCCCTAGAGAGAAGTACTTTGAAATAAATTTCTTCTCTAGTTCATCCCAAGTATGAATGGAATGATTTGGAAAATGTTCCGACCAATCTAAAGCTTTTCCCCGTAGAGAGAAGGGAAAAAGCCTTAGCCTCAAAGTATCCTCGGAGACATTTGTTTGTTTGCTCCCCCAACACGTATCTACGAACCCCTTCAAATGTTATATGCATTTTGACCCGGTGCACCGGTGAAGAACCCTCGTTGCTCGAGCAAAGTGAGCATCACGCTGGTTATTTGGAAGTTGCCCACCCTAATACGGGGAGGGACTATAGCACTTGCATACCCTTCATTTGGTAACATCCATTGTGGAGCCACTAGTGGTGGAGGTAGGGGTGGAGCGGGTACATTGTCTTGAGGCGGTCGGTCTCGTCTATTGGCCTGAGGTTCAAGAGGGACCTCATCAATTTGATCATCCTCAACATCCACATCCCCCACGGCTATATTTTTGAGATCGTTGTTTGCCATGATTGCACCTATAACTCTCACACATTAGTAACAAGGAAGGAAAAGAAGATATCCCAAAAACACACCTAACTATATAGCTAACACCGTTTTTAGCTCCCCGTCAACGGAGCCAAAAATTGATCTCGTCCAATTTCACTCCTCTATTTGAGGTTATGAAAACGGTCGATGCAATAATAATACCCAACAAGAGTCGGGGTCGAATTCCGCAGGGAGCTATATGAATAGGTGTCAGTAGTATATATCTTAGCGCGTGAGTTTGTATATCTAAATTTGCACTTCCGCAATATTTGGTTTTGTTTGAAAATATAAATTAAACTATGATTGTGATTCAAAGAATGAAACTAGGAAATTGTTCTTGTTGCTTTTCGAATGATATAAAAGGTTTAGGGCTATGACCTTCACCTAGGTATTTGCCTAAAGGGCTGTAAACTTTAAAGCTTGTTTTATTGGTCGGGATGTATTATAGATATCAACACTCAAGTACCCACTCAATAATCTCGGTCAGAGAGTGATTTTGCCCAATTTGGCTTTCTCAAGTCCAAATAGGTATTGAACAAAATAGTTGATAAGAAGCTCAAGTCGGGTTTTACTATCTCTAGGTTCAACCCTTTAATTGGGCTTATCAATCTCTCGATTGACCCAATTTTTTGCTAGCTAAGTTTTCCTAGGCTAAATCTCTCTTTCTCAAGTAGAGACCAAGTCAAATAGGCATGAATTAATGTTTGCAACCATTAATTCTTCAAATAAAAACAAGAACAAGACTAGATAATAAACACCCAACCATAAACAAGCAATAAATCAAACACCCATTAAGTTTACACACTAGGGTTGAGTTACAACCCTAGTGAAAATTTAGCTACTCATGCTTAAACTAGAAGAAATAGGAGAAGAAATGATAATTAAACCCATATTGATAATTAATATGACAAAATCTATGTTCAAATAATTCAAAATAGCAAAAACTACTAAAAAGAGTAAAAGAAACCGCCTACTATAGCAGCTGATGTCAAAAGTTGACCTAAAAAAGTAAAACTCTTCTATTTTGTACAAAGCTAGAATTTTTGGACAAAAATGCCCTTTCGGAGGTTCTGCGGTCGCACAATTCCATGCGCGGTCCGCACTTTTCTTCAGCTTGATGGAAGTGAAAATCTACGGTCACATAATTCTTATCTGCGGCCGCACTGCTTTCTTTCTGCGGTTCGTATAATTTTGAGTGTGGCCGCACCTTGCTCTTCTACGATCCGCACAAATGTGAGTGCGGCCGCGTGGCTCTTCTTCTGCGGCCGTACGATAATTATGCGTTCTGCACTTTGAGATGCAGGTTCTATGAACTTTTGCTCTAACCCAGCTTCTGCACCGCATAATTTATGTGCGGACCGCACTTTGCACATTTCTCTGATGGGGATTTCTTCACAACCTACGGCCACAGATGATATTCTGCGGTCCGCACTTCTGAGCTTTTGTACCTGTTTTTGTCCTTGAGTTCAGATTACTCCTTCTTGACTTGGATTTCATCTTGGGAGCTCATCTTCCAATATTCCTACAATTAAGCACATTTTATCAGCTTTCGGGAACACAATTAACCGCTTTTAGACTAAAACGAAAGCTAAAAGACGCTAATAAGTAGTCAAAATCTCCACTTATCAACTCCCCCAACTTAAGCTTTTGCTTGTCCTCAAGAAAATAAAGTAGTTCTCACTTCCACAAGTTAAGAGCCATTCCAGCTAATCAAAGGTGAATCAATCATACATCAATTTGGACCAATAATTATCCACACCACTTATGAATTATTAACAAGGTAACAAGTTAAACATTTAAGCACAAATAGTTCTAATGTGATACTTGAGCATCAAGAGTTGACTTTATTCATCAAGGAAGCTCGCTCTTTCATATAGGTCATTGTGGATCCCAAACTCCTCCTCATCTACTCTCCGTTTGCCTATCTCACTTAAGAGTTTAGCACTCAATCCACAGATTTGTGAAAGGTTCGCTCACCTCTCTCAAAAGAATGTCGCAAGTACGGCTTTAAGTACCATAGACTTGCCCCTCATGTAAATCACCACTAATGTAAGCTCACTCGGCTTGAAATCACGTAGAGCTTTTTCGGAATGCAATGAAGGCTTTTAGACTAAGGTTGGATATGCTATGATAGAATGGGTTCATCTTTCCTTAAGCACTCTATTTTCTTTTATCGGCTCATGTTTTGCCAACTCTTTGAGGCATTTTCTTTTCCTTAAGGGAACTAGAGAGACCAAACATCACTCTTCCTTGGTCATGATATTCATTTTTTTTCTTCTTTGCTTTCTCCATGATTTGCATCATTACTTTTCCTTGAATCCCTTCAACTTTTCAACTTATTCACTTTCTTTTTGCATTATTCTTTTTCTTGCTCTTTCTTTTTCTTTATTTCTTTTCTCTTTTGTGCCTTGATACCTTTTTTAAACTCCTCGTCTCTCCCCCAAACTTACGTTTTTAGCCGATTGTTTTACAAGAGTGTTAAGGAAAACTCGGGTGCTAAGAGAGGGTCACGTCAAAACGGGTAAAGTCTTATAACATGGTTATCAAATGAGAAAGATTTAGGCTCAAATGGGTTGATTGGGGATAACAACATTGGTGGGCAATGAAAAATTTCAAGCGAGTCAAGGAGAACCTACAATCACTTCTCAAGCCAAGCAAAACTTAAAATTTCGCCTAGAAACACATTCGGGGCAAGTTCTAGACCATTCGCAGGGGTACTTGGACTTGCAACAACAACATCTCACCTCTTATGCAGCTTGATTGAAAGTTACTATGGTTCAAGATTCAAGATTGAAAATCACTATGGTTCGACTAAACCACTCGATGATTGCCTAAGTCAACAAAAGAGTCAAAAGGTCACTAATTAGAGCTATTTCTTTCCAAAAACCTTATTTTTAACCATAAGCATGTAGTTAAGTATGTTGGTACTAAGTGAAGCATGTTTGAATCTTCGAGCATGACTCAATTAGGTCTTTTTATTTATTACTACTATTCTTACCTAAACACCAAAAACGGACTCAATCCCTTAAGAAGGTTGTCACGTCATCCATCATTGGGAAGGGTCACCCGGTTCACACAAAACACCTTTGGAAAGAACCGTGACATTAAGAAACCCAAAGGCTTATTATGCACTAAATCATAAAAAGAAGTTATTAAAGCAAAAAAAAGCTACTAATTCAAAAGGCAAATCCAAAAGAAGCTACTAAGTCAAAAGAAAGACAAACAAAAAGATAAAGAAGCTATAAAACAAAAACTATTGAAAGCTAAACGAATATACATAATGAAGGAATATAGAGAATATATACATAATGATAAAGAAGAAGAAAATAGTAATAAGTTAATTACATGCCAAATGTGTCATAGTTATCAAAATACAGAATCAGAATCATTAAAATATCAAAGAAACTCCACCCCCCGAATAAAAATAAGCATTGTCCCTAATGCTTAACAAACTAAGAGTATAAGAAGTATAAGAAGGGTGAGAGTGAAGAAAACTCCCTATAGCTCTGTGGCCATCTCTGTGTCCCCAGCAGTGGCACCGACCGCTAATAAGTAGTCAAAATACCCACTCATCATCTCGCCATGACCGTTACTCATTTTTTGGTGTTTTAGGGCCATAAAACTGGAATTTCGTCCGATTCTCAAATTTTCGTGTGGTGTACCCCCTCCCCCCGCCTTCCGCATGGGCCCGGGCGTCAAGACTTGGATCGCCTAAATTTTTCTGGCCCATCAAAAATGACCTAAGGAACAATAGTTACCGCCTCTCCATGACCGTTACTCATTCTTGGCATTTTAGGGCCATAAAACTAGAATTCCGCCTGATTTCATATTTTGTGTGCTACAGCCCATGCCTTTTGCATGGGCCTAGGAAACCAGACCCAGATCGCCTAAAATTTCCCCGGCCCATCAAAGATGACCTTTGGAACAATAGTCACCACCTTGCCATGACCGTTACTCATATTTTGGCATTTTAGGCCATAAAATTGAAATTCCACATGATTCCCCGATTTTCGTATGTTATAGCCCACGCCTTCTGCGTGGTCCCGTGCGACCGAACCTGGATCGCATAAAATTTTGCCGGCACATCAAAAATGACCTGTGGAGCAATAATCACCGCCTCACCATGATCGTTACTCATTTTTGGCATTTTAGGGACATAAAACTGGAATTCCGGCCGATTTCCAGATTTTTGTGTGCTATAACCCACGCCTTTTGCCTGGGATCGGGCGAACGGACCCAGATAGCCTAAAATTTTTCCTACCCAAAAACAATGACCTAAGAAACAATACTCACCCCTCGCCATGACCATTACTCATTTTTTGGCATTTTAGGGCCATAAAACTGAAATTCCTCCGGATCCCCATATTTTCATGTGCTATAATTCACGCCTTCTGCATGGGATCGGGCGACTGGACCCAGGTAGCCTAAAATTTTTTCGACCCATAAAAAATTACCTAAAGAACAATTGTCACTGCCTCGCCATGACCGTTACTTATTTATTGGCGTTTTAGGGACATAAAACGGGAATTCCGCACGATTCTCATATTTTTGTGTGCTATATCCCTCGCCCTCTACATGGGATCGTGCGACCGAACCGGGTAGCCAAAACTTTTGTCGGCCCATAAAAAATGACCTAAAGAACAATAGTCATCGCCACGCCATGACCGTTACTCGTTTGTTGGAATTTTTGGGTCATATAACTGAAATTCTGCCCGATTCCCAGATTTTTGTGTGTTATAGCCCACGGCATCGAAATGGGAACGAGCAACCGGACCCGGATAGCCTAAAATTTTGCGAGTCCATAAAAAGGACCTAAGGAACAATATTCACCACCACGCATTGACTGTTACTCGTTGTTTGGCATTTTAGGGCCACAAAACTAGAATTCTGCCCGATTCCCAGATTTTCGTGTGTTATAGCCCACGCCTTCTGCATGAATCCAAGTGATCGAAATCGGATTGGCTTAAATTTTGCCGGCCCATCAAAAATGACCTAAGGAACAATAGTCACCGTCTCGCAATGATCGTTACTCATTTTTTGCGTTTTGGGCCAAAAAACTAGAATTTCGCCTGATTCTCAGATTTTTGTATATTATAGCCCACGCCTTGTGCATGGGATTGGGATACCGGATCTGGATAGCCTAAAATTTTGTCGGCCCATCAAAAATGACCTAAGGAACATTAGTCACGGCCTCGCCCTGATCGTTACTCATTTTCTGCGTTTTAGGGTCATAAAACTTGAAATCACCCCCCTCGATGCTATAGCCCACGCCTTCTGCATGGACCCGAGCGAGCGGTACCGGAGTGGCTAAAATTTTTGCCGGCCTATCCAAAACGACCCTAGGAAAACTAGTCACCATCTTGCCATGACCGTTACTTATGTTTTTATATTTTAGGGACATAAAATTAGAATTTCGCCCAATTCTTAGATTTTCGTGTGTCATAGCCCACGCCTTTTGCATGGGCCTGGGCGACCAGATCCGGATTGCCAGAATTTTTTCGGCCCATCTAAAACGGCCTAAGGAATAATAGTCACCGTCTCTCCATGACCGTTACTCATTTTTTGGCGTTTTAGGGACATAAAACTGGAATTTTATCTGATTCCCAGATTTTCGTATGTTATAGTCCACGCCTTCTGAATGGGCCCGGGCGACTGGGCCCGGATCGCCTAAACTTTTCCCGGCCCATCAGAAATTACCTAAGGAACAATAATCAGCACCTCGCCATTACCGTTACTCGACTTTTGGCGTTTTAGGGCCATAAAACTAGAATTCTGCCCAATTCCAAGGTTTTCGTATGTTGTAGCCCACACCTTCTACATAGGCTTGGGCGACAGGACCCGGTTCGCCTAAAAAGTTTTCGTCCCATCAAAAATAACATAAGGAACAATAGTCATCGCCTCTCCATGACATTATTTGATATTTTAGAGCCAAAAAACTTGAATTTCGCTCGATTCTCAGATTTTCGTGTGATACCCCCCCCCACCCACCCACCCACCTTCCGCATGGGCCCGAGCGTCAAGACTTGGATCGCCTAAATTTTGTAGACCCATCAAAAATTACCTAAGAAATAATAGTCACCACCTTGCCATGATCGTTACTCGTTTTTTGGCATTTTAGGGCCATAAAACTGAAATTTTGCCTAATTTTAGATTTTCGTGTGCATAGCCCACGCGTTTTGCATGGGCCCGGGTCACCGGACCCAGACCGCCTAAAATTTTACCGGCCCATCAAAGACGACCTTTCGAACAATAGTCACCGCCTGGCCATGACCGTTACTCATATTTTGGCATTTTAGGCCATAAAATTAGAATTCCGCACGATTCCCAAATTTTTGTGTGCTATAGCCCACGCCTTCTGCGTGGTCCCAGGTGAGCAAACTAGGATCGCATAAAATTTTATCGGCCCATAAAAAATGACCTATGGAATAATATTCACCGCCTCACTATGACCGTTACTCATTTATTGCCGTTTTAGGGACATAAAATTGGAATTCTGGTCGATTCTCAAATTTTCGTGTGTTATAGCCCACGGCTTCTGTATGGGATCGGGCAACCGGACCTGGATAGTCTAAAATTTTGCCGACCCAAAAAAAATGACTAAGAAACAACAGCCACCCCCTGGCCATGATCGTTACTCATTTTTTGGCATTTTAGGCCCATAAAACTGAAATTGCGCCAGATCCCCAAATTTTCGTGTGCTATAGCTCACGCTTTCTGCATGAGATCGACCGACTGGATCCAGCTAGCGTAAAATTTTTTCGGCCCATCAAAAATGACCTAAGGAATAATTGTCACCGCCTCACCATGACCGTTACTCATTTATTGGCGTTTTAGGGACATAAAACTGGAATTCCGCTCGATTCCCATATTTTCGTGTGCTATAGTCCACGCCTTCTGTATGGGATCGGGCGACCGAACCCGGATAGCCAAGAATTTTGCTGGCCCATTACAAATGACATAAGGAACAATAGTCACCGCCACGCCATGACCGTTACTTAGTTTTTGGCATTTTAGGGCCACAAAACTGAAATTTCACCTAATTTTTAGATTTTCGTGTGCTATAGCCCACGACTTCGAAATAGGAATAGGTGACCAGACCTGGATAGCCTAAAATTTTGTGAGCCCATAAAAAATGACCTAAGGAACAATAGTCACCACCACACATTGATCGTTACTTGTTCTTTGGCATTTTTGGATCATAAAACTAGAATTCCGCCCAATTCCCGAATTTTCGTGTGCTAACCCACGCCTTCTACATGAACCCGGGCGACCGGAATGGAATCGGCTTAAATTTTGCCGGCCCATAAAAAATGACCTAAGGAACAATAGTCACCGCCTCGCAAGGACCGTTACTCATTTTTTGTATTTTTGGACCATAAAACTGGAATTTTGTCCGATTCCTAGATTTTCGTATGCTATATCCCATGCCTTTTGCATGGGATCGGGAGACCGGACCCGGATAGCCTAAAATTTTACCGGCCCATCAAAAATGACCTAAGGAATATTAGTCACCGCCTCGCCTTGACCGTTACTCATTTTTTGGCGTTTTAGGACAAAAAAACTAAAATTTTGCCTGATTCCTAGATTTCATGTGCTATAGTCCACGCCTTCTGCATGGGCCGGGGCGACCTAACTCATATCGCCGAAAATTTTACCTTGTCATGACTGTTACTCGTTTTTTGGCATTTTAGGACCATAAAACTTTAATTCCGCCTGATTCTAAAATTTTCGTGTGCTATATTCCCTGCCTTCTGCATGGGCCCGGCGTCCGGATCCGGATCGCCTAAAATTTTGTCGGCCTATCAAAAACGACCTAAGGAATAATTGTCATCGCCTCGCCATGACTGTTACTTAGTTTTGGCATTTTCGGGCTATAAAACTGAAATTTCGCCCGATTCCCAGATTTTCGTGTGCTATAGTCCACGCCTTTTGCATGGGCCCAAGCGACAAAACCCTGATCGCCTAAAACTTTTCCGGCCCATCAAAAATAACCTTTGGAATAATAATCACCGTCTCTCCATGACCGTTACTCATATTTTGGCATTTTTAGGGCCATAAAATTAAAATTCCGCACGATTCCCATATTTTCGTGTGCTATAGCCCACGCCTTCTACATGGCTCGGGAGACCGGACCCGGATCTCCTAAAATTTTGCCGGCTTATCAAAAACGACCTAAGGAACAATAGTCATTGCCTCGCCATGACCGTTACTCATTTTTCTGCTTTTTAGGGCCATAAAACTAGAACCCCCTCCCTCCCGATTCCTAGATTTTCGTATCCTATAGCCCACGCCTTCTGCGTGGGCCCGGGCGAGCAGAACCGGATCGGCTAAAATTTTTGCCGGCCCATTGAAAATGACCCAAGGAATAATATTCACCTCTTCTTCGTGACCGTTACTCATTTGTTGGCATTTTAGGGCCATTAAATTGAAATTCTGCATGATTCCTAGATTTTTTTGTGCTATAGCCCACGCCTTTTGCATGTGCCCATGCGACCGTACCCGGATCGCCTACAATTTTGCCGGCTTATCTAAAACAACCTATGGAATAATAGTCAATGCCTCGCCATGACCGTTACTCATTTTTCTGCGTTTTAGGGCCATAAAATTAGAATTCCCCTCGATTCCGAGATTTTCGTATGCTATAGCCCACACCTTCTGCATGGGCACGGGCGGTCGGACCCGGATCGCCTAAAATTTTATCGGCCCATCAAAAATGACCAAAGGAACAATAGTCACCGCCTCGCCATGACCGTTACTCATTTTTGGCGTTTTAGAGCCATAAAACTAGAATTCCACACGATTCACACATTTTCGTATGCTATAACCTATGCCTTCTGTATGGCCCTGGCGACCAGACCTAGATCGCCTAAAATTTTACTGCCCCATAAAAAACGACCTAGGAACACTAGTCACTGCCTCGCCATGACCATTACTCCTTTTTGGCGTTTCAGGGCTATACAATTGGATTTTCGCTTGATCCCCAGATTTTTGTGTGCTATAACTCACGCCTTCTGCATGGTCCCGGGTGATATGACCCTGATCACCTAAAATTTTGTCGTCCCATCAAAACCGACCTGAGGAACAATAGTCACCGCCTCTCCATGACTGTTACTCGTTTTTTAATATTTTAGTGCCATAAAACTTGAATTACGCCCGATTTTCAGATTTTCGTGTGCTATAATCTACGCTTTCTGTATGGATCCGAGCAATCGGACATAGATCACCTAAAATTTTGCCTGCCCATCAAATTTG
Source organism: Nicotiana tabacum (assembly GCF_000715075.1). Lineage (NCBI taxonomy): Eukaryota > Viridiplantae > Streptophyta > Magnoliopsida > Solanales > Solanaceae > Nicotiana > Nicotiana tabacum. Next base: position 2,408,910 of record NC_134094.1, read on the forward strand.
GTCATTTAACACGTTATTCACGATTGGAGTGCACTGCTGGACCGGGGTCTCTACGAGACACTTATATCAAGTTAAAGTATCAACTTGATCATCGACCAAGTTTTAGTGTCCACGTGACAGTTGAGGTCAAATTTGAATATATCTTTATGTATTTGTCAATTTGAGCTCACGACAAGGGATAATATATAATTATCCCCTACAATTATTCTATTTTACGAGTTGCATCCTTTTATTTTACGGGAGTCCTATGGCCCCCTGATTAATTCGAATTGATGTTATTACCCCTTTCGAGCCCACGTGGCATGGAGAGTGTATATCACTCTCTTTATCACTTTCTTAAAGAAAGTGCAAATATAACAACAACAACAACAACATACCCATAAAAAATTTAACATTTATTTTTTGCAAGATATTTTTTATTAAATGTACTTTTCTTTTCTTTTATATTATTATTTAATTACTTTTTTTTTCTTTTTCTTTTTCTCTACACCCTTCTTCATTAACAGGTTGCCACCTCCCTCCACCACTTCACCGCTTCTATATCCCACTACCCTACCAGAATTCACACAAAAGAAAGTGTACCGAAGCTTCAACCCAAAAAACCCGAGCTATCGATGGCTTTCAGTAAAGCTTCAAAAAGGAAAAAAACGCAATCTTCTCCTTCTTTCTTCTCCCTCAATGGGTCAAAATCAAATAACCGAGTTGAGTTTATGGACAATACTCACTTTCCAATACCATCATACTTTATATTTTAGCCAAATAAAGTATTCAATAAATTTTACAAGCAACAATAAAGAAGAACTGAAAATGCTAACTCAAATGCAATTAATAGAAATCCTTCTGTTATCATCATTCAAAATCATCCCTGGAAGAAATTTCTTTTTCTCCTTGATAAATTGAATCCCTTTTTCTAATTGGAGAATATAATGATGGGAAATTTCTTTTCCATCATGATATGTATTTGTTGAATGAGTTCAAATATTTTCTTTATTCTTCTAATTGAACATTGATACTTTTTTCTCATTCAAAGGGTGAATGATTATTTTTGGGGAGATAAAGAAAAGATGGTTATGGGATTAGGGGATGGGGATAAGAACAAGGGATATGAAAGTTTTTTTGGGAGGGTTGGTATGAAAAAGTAGGTCTTTTTCCTTTTTAATATATTTTTTTTCATTTTGACACGTGTCAAGCAAGAATTGGTGCGTGCAAATCACTTTCTTTGTTGAAACTGGTGTTTGTTAAGAAAGGGGGCAATAACATTGATTCTGTTGTAAAATAAGGACCGTAAATTCAAGTATAGAGAAACTGATATATTATTCAAATTTCAAATTTTTGTATATAATGAATTGAATTCTCATCTATTTATAGAAGAAAGGAAGTTGCTGTGTAAGCTGTTACTGCAAGTTGCTGTGTAAACTATTTGTAAGTTGCTACTGCAAGTTGCTGTGTAAGCTGCTTGTAAGTTGCTACTGCAAGCTGCTGTGCAAGCTGCTACTCTAAGCTGCTTATAAGTTGCTATTCTAAGCTACTGTACTAGATATAGATAATCTTCTACCATGGGTAATATTTATCCGTAACGGAGTACCGAAAGGATAAGCTCATTGTACCAGATATAGATAATCTTCTATCAGGGTAATATTTATCCATAACAGAGTACCGAAAGGATAAACTTCTTCAGGAGGCTTATTTCCAATAAAGTACTAAATAGATAAACATATTTACGGCGGAGTCCCATATGGATAAGCTTCTTCAAGAATTTTCTTTCTAACGGAGTACTAAATAAACATCCATAATATAATATATTCATAACACTCCCTCTTGGATGTTCATTAAAAGATAATGTGCCTCATTAAAATCTTACTAGGAAAAACCCCGTGGAAAAAAAATCTTAGTGAAGGAAAAAGAGTACACATATGCAGTAATATGCATAACTAGTTGTCTCATTAAAAATCTTATAAGGAAAATCCCGTGGGAAAAAACTTAGTAAGGAAAAAGAGTATAGCACATATTTTACTCCTCCTGATAAAAATCTTGTTTCAAATATTTGAGTCTTCGCATTCTAATCTTGTATACCATCTTCTCAAAAGTTGAAGTTGGCAAAGATTTAGTGAATAAATCTGCCGGATTGTCACTTGAACGGATTTGTTGCATATCAATGTCACTATTTTTCTGAAGATCATGTGTATAGAATAATTTTGGTGAAATGTGCTTCGTTCTATCTCCTTTTATAAATCCTCCCTTTAATTGGGTTATACATGCAGCATTGTCTTCGTATAAAATTGTGGATCTTTTATCACATTCCAAACCATATTTTTCTTGAATAAGATGAATCACTGATCTCAACCATACGCATTTCCTGCTTGCTTCATGAATAACTATTATCTCAACATGATTTGAAAAAGTAGCAACAATAGATTGCTTTGTGGAGCGCCATAATATGACAGTACATCCACATGTAAACACGTACCCGGTTTGAGATCGAGCAACCTGCATCTGCATAACCAACAAGATTTACACTACTTTTGTTAGAATAAAATAAACCCATATCAAGTATTCCCTTTAAATATCACAATATATGCTTAATCCCGTTCCAATATTTCCATATAGGAGAAGAGCTATATCTTGCTAGTAAATTAATAGAAAATGCTATGTCAGGCCTTGTAGCATTAGCAAGATACATAAGTGCACCAATTACACTAAGATAAGGTATTCGGGATGAAGGAGTTCCTCATCCTCTTCTGGAGGTCAGAACAAATACTTATTCACTTCAAGTGATCGAACAACCATTGGTGTACTCAATGGGTGCGCTTTGTCCATATAAAAGCATTTTAAAACCCTTTCTGTATAGGCAGATTGATGGATAAAGATCTCGTCTGCTAAATGTTCAATTTGCAGACCAAGATAAAGTTTTGTCTTTCCAAGATCTTTCATCTCAAATTCTTTCTTAAGATATCCTTTTGGAGCTCTTCTGGAGTTCCAACAAGATTTATGTCATCAACATAAACAACAAGTATAACAAATTCTGATGCCATTTTCTTTATAAAAATACATGGACAAATAACATCATTTATATAACCCTCTCAACAAATATTCACTAAGGCGATTATAACATATACGTCCAGATTGTTTTAAACTGTACAAAGATCTTTGTAATCTGATTGAATACATTTTTTGAGATTTTGAATTTGCTTCAGCATTTTAAATCCTTCAGGAATTCTCATATAAATTTCATTATCAAGTGAACCGCACAGATAAGCTGTAACTACATCCATTAGATGTATTTCAAGTTTTTCATGTAGTGCTAAACTGATGAGATATCGAAATGTTATGGCATCCATAACAGGTGAATATGGTTCATCAAAATTGACTCCAGGTCGTTGTGAGAATCCTTGTACGACAAGGTGAGCTTTGTATCTTTCAATTTTATTTTTATCATTCCTTTTTCGCACAAAACTCCATTTATGACCAACTGATTTTATACCAGCATGTGTTTGGACTAATGGTCCAAAGACCTCTCTTTTAGTAAGTGCGTTTAATTCTGATTGAATTGCCTCTTGCCATTTTGGCCAATCAGATCTTTGTCGACATTCTTCGACATATCGGGGTTCAAGATCCTCACTATCTTGCATAATGTTAAGTGCAACATTATATGCAAAAATATTATCCACTGCTATTTCAAATTGATTTAAATTAGTCCCTTAACTAGTAGAACTTATTAAAAGCTTCTCACTCACTTGAGTCTCAGGTTCATTGATTTCTTCAGGAATCTCAGAACTAATAAGATCTTGGGTCTCTTCAGGAGTTCCCTTCTTAGTATCGTTATCATTTGTCGATTTTCTTTTTCGAGAATTTCGATCCTTAGAACCCAAAGGCCTACCACGCTTCAGGTGTGCTTTAGGTTCACTAGCTCTCATGCTAGTAGGTGGTCCTGCTGGGACATCAATTCAGATAGGCATATTCTCTGCAGGGATATGTGACTTAGTTATCCTATTCAAATCAGTAAATGTGTCTGGCATTTGATTTGCTATATTTTGTGAATGGATGATCTTCTGGACCTGCTGATTACATATAGGGGTACGTGGATCAAAATGAGATAACGATGAAACTTTTCACATAATTTTTCTTTTGATTTCCTTTTTCTCTCCCCCTAATTGTGGGAATTTATTTTATAAAACTGACAATCTACAAATCGAGCAGTAAATAAATCTCCCATCAATAAGATAGCGAATAATAGAGGGTGATTTAAACCCAACATATATTCCTAACCTTCTATGTGGGCCCATCTTATTGCGCTGTGGTGGTGCTACTGGCACATATACAACACATCTAAAAATTCGTAGATGGGCAATATCTTGTTCATGACCAAAAACTAATTATGACAGAGAATATTTATTATAATGTGTCGGTCTGAGACAGATAAGTGATGCTGCATGCAAGATAGCATGGCCCCAAACCGTAGTGGGTAATTTTATTTTCATAAGTAGTGGTCTTGCTATCAATTGCAGGCGTTTAATAAATAACTCTGCAATGCCATTTTGAGTATGAACATAAGCTACAGAATGTTCAACTTTTATCCCAACTGATAAGCAATAATCATCAAAATCTTGAGATAAGAATTCTCCAGCATTATCATGACGAATAACCTTTATAGGATAATATGAGAATTGTACCCTTAATCGAATTTTTAGGCTAATAGCTTTGCAAATGCCAGGCTGCGAGATAATAGTAAGCACACATGAGAGCATCTTGAAGATGCATCTATTAGGACCATAAAATATCTAAATAGCCCACTTGGTAGGTGAATAGGTTCACATATATCCCCCATGTACATGTTCTAAAAAGGCAGGGGTTTCAATGCCAACCTTCATTGGTGATGGTCTAGTGATCATTTTGCCTTGATAACAAGCATCACAAGAAAATTCATTATTTGTAAGAATCTTCAGGTTCTTTAATGGATGCTCACTCGAATTTTTAGTAATTCGTCTCATCATTATTGATCCAGGATGGCCCAAACAGCCATGCAAAAGCACAAAAATATTTGAATCAGTAAACTTCTGGTTTACTATAGAGTGTGCTTCAACTGTACTAATATTTGAATAGTATAAGCCAAAAGTTAGAGTTGATAACTTTTTTACAATGCACTTCTGGCCAGAAATATTCTTTGTAATACAAAGATATTCCATATTCATTTCATCTATCGTCTCAACATGATACCCATTCCAGCGGATATCTAAAAAACTCAACAAGTTTCTTCGGGACTTGGAGGAGAATAATGCATTGTCTATTATAAGTATTGTTCCCTTAGTCATAAATATAGTGGCTCTTTCGGAGCCTTCAATCAAACTTATATAACCAGAAATTGTTGAAACATTTGCTTTTTCCTTATACAAATAAGAAAAGTATTCTGATTTTTGAATATGGCATGAGTTGTTCCACTATCAATTACATAAATATCTTCATGATTGGTCTTCGATTCAAACATAATTTGAGGATTATCCATATTCTTCAAAATGACATAAACAAAATAAATATGATAGTAAATATCATTATCAAAATATAACTTTTATTTATGTACAACAATTACATAACCATACTATCTATTACAAACAACAAAAATGAAAATATTTACATTTCTACAGATTCATCACCGATCACATGACTTGTTTCTCCTTTTGGGAGTGCAAAGTAATCAGCTACATCCAAATGCATGAAGTCTAAATTATCTTCAGAAATAAAATTTTCTTCAGCATTTTTCTCTGTTTTCTTCAGGGAGGCTTGATACAGCTCAACCAGGTGCTTTGGCGTACGACAGGTACGTGACAAGTGCCCCTTTCCTCCACATCTATAGCATGCATTTTCTGCTTTTGCTGCTTGCACCGCTTCATGCTTTTGTTCCTTTCTTTTCCACTGCTGGTGGTGAGGAGGGTTTTTTGGTGCATTATTATTACCATGATTAGAGTTCCTTACCCGACCACGGCCATGACCACGACTGGGGCCACGTCCTCTTCCACGCTTATCTTGGTGGAAGTTCGCCTCATTCACTTTAGGGAATGGACAAGAACCAGTAGGTTGGCTTTCATGGTTTTTCATTAATAGCTCATTATGTTGCTCGGCTACAAGAAGATGTGAGATAAGTTCATAATACTTTTTGAATCTCATTTCTCGATATTGCTGCTGCAGGAGCATATTCGAGGCATGAAAAGTGGTGAAAGTTTTCTCCAACATATCATGATCAATAATATTATCACCACATAGTTTCAATTGAGAAATAATTCTGAACATAGCAAAATTATACTCACTGATAGATTTAAAATCTTGTAGCCTTAGATGAGTCCAATCATAACGTGCCTGTGGAAGAACGACCATCTTCAGGTGGTCATATCTATCTTTCAAATTATTCTACAGTATGACTGGATCTTTAATAGTGAGATATTCCATTTTCAGACCCTCATCAAGGTGATGGCGTAGGAATATCATTGCTTTGACACGGTCTTGGTTTGATACTTGATTTTTGTCCATGATGGTGTCTGCCAGACCCATCGTATTAAGATGAATTTCAGCATCAAGCGCCCAAGACATGTAGCTTTTGCCCGATATATCCAGGGCTACAAACTCAAGTTTAGAAAGATTTGACATTATTTAGAAGAAAAAAAAGTTCGTACCTCTGATACTTTCAAAGTATTTGCTCGAGATGGCAGAGTCTCGCGCTGATAACGTGTTATAAAATAAAGACTGTAAAGTAAAGACAAGTATAGAGAGAAACTGATATATTATCCAAACTTCAAACTTATGTACATATTGAACTGAATTCTCCTCTATTTATAAAAGAAAGGAAGCTGCTACTGCAAGCTGATGTATAAGCTGCTACTGCAAGCTGCTGTGTAAGCTTATGTGTAAGGTGCTACTCTAAGCTGCTGTGTAAGCTGCTACTGCACCAGATATAGATAATCTTCTACTAGGGGTAATATTTATCCATAACGGAGTACCGAAATGATAAGTTTCTTCAGGAGGCTTATTTCTAATAAAATACTAAATAGATAAATATATTTACGGCGGAGTCCCATATGGACAAGCTTCTTCAAAAAGTTTCTTTCCAATGGAGTACTAAATGAACATCCATAATATAATATATTCACAAAAGATTCGAAGTTGTTCAAGGACCGCGGCAAAATATAAGGGTACGATAGGTAAAGTGAGACAACTCTACAGTGTTAATTATGTATTATCCCTCGCGACAGCATTAATATTTGTTAGTTAAAAGGCCAAATAAGGAGTATACGTAATTCAAGTGTATGTCATAGTTATACTTTGCCAACATCAATATTTTGTCCAACCCACCATATATTTTGCAGCTTCTATTTACCTCCGGTGTCTAAAACAGTGGCATTATTCTCTCGATTCTTCCCGTTAATAATTCAATGGGGTCAATGCTAGGTGATTGGCCTTCTTTTGACCCTCACAATTTCAGCCAGCTTCGCCCTTTCGATCCCTCCACCCCTTCTGTAAGCACCCTTTTTTTCCTTTTTCAATTTCTTGTAAATAAAAATTCAATCTTGATATTACTAACCCCTCTTTCCACTTCTTTTTTGTGAATTTTCCATTTTTTTAGCTGATTATTACTTGACCAAGTTTTGGTCTATTTGTTTTATGCACAAAAAATGAGTTCTTGGGACAATTTGGAGGTGTTTGTTGATGTGCATTTGAAAAGCTCAATCATGATTTGTACTAACCCCCTTTTTCCTATTCAATTTCTTTGTGAATTACCCATTTTAGCTGATTATTGTTCGACCTGTTTTTGCTCTGTTTGTTTTATGCACACGCAAAAAAGGAGTTCTTGGGACAATTTGGTGTATGTTGAGGTTATCTTATGAAAACATGTGCATTTTGAGAAATTCTTCATTTGTTGCGAACCCCTTGTTAAGAAACTCTAATTTGTCTTAAAAGATCAATTATTTAGTATTTGTAATGAAATGGGTCCTATTTGAGCTGAATGAATATAGAGAATTTGTATAACAGCTAGTGTGAGATTGGGATGTAGTTGATTGATTGTCATTTTTTACGCGCTCATGTGGCGTTCTGTTATTAACAGTTGAAAATAGTAACTATATATCAGATTTTGATCTATTACGGCATTGATTATTAGTATGCACTGCTTCTGTTACTGTATTTCAGTTATTTTTACTTTGAACTCAGACTGACAAATATGTAAGAGGCAGCAAAAATGAAAACCATAACGTTCTAAGACTGTCTAGATAAGCTATACAATTAGTTTTCACTATAGTGTGTTAGTAGGAAATGTTGTGCCATTCACTTGGAGCATTGGAGCATCGGTAAAGTTGTTTTCGTCTGACCTATAGGTCACGGGTTCGAGCCGTGGAAGCAGCTAGTAATGTTTACATTAAGTTAGGTTGTCTACATCACACCCCTTGGGGTGCGGCCCTTCCTCGGACCTTGCGTAAACGCGGGATGCCTTGTGCACCGCGCTGCCCCTTTTTTAGAGCATACTCCAGAACCTGTCCTCTAGAGCCGTATATTTTACAGCACTGGGTTTATGATCTACCTTGTGAGGATTTTAAAGCTTTAGATGCAGAAGATCTTGCATATTATTCGAAGTGTCTATTATCCATAATGGACTTTTTTGCGATTATTGTTGTGTATTGAATCTGGTCTCCATCTTTTACTGCCCTTTGTTTTTCCCCACTCTGGTAGTTATCACAAAATTAGAAAGGTAAACATATGGAATGTTTGATGATAAGGTTACTTGGCTAACTCATAGATTGGAGCTCATTATGTCTCTCCCGAGGAGTTGCGTAAAGTGAACTAAAATTTTATATTCCAAAGGATATAGAACCCTGCGTATGCACTTCAAAATCTCTTTAAAAATTATTATACATCAGCAAACGTGTTCCGTGATGAAGTTACTCGTTGGTTAATCTTTCCAGATTGGTTTTTAGTAGCTGGAATGCATATTCGTTTTTCTTTTTTTCAATTCGGACGATACTATTTATATATCTTATTATCTAATTCTATGTTCTTTCTGTTGCTAGAGAATGACACCCGTGACTTATCGTCCTACTCATGATAGGACTCTTCCGCCACCAAATCAAGGTAAACCAAGAAAAAGAATTTTCTTTGTTTCTTAAACATGTTTCTACTTTATACTTGAAAAAAAAAGGGCAGCCCGATGCACAAAGCATCCCGCGTTCACGTAGGGTCCGGGGAAGGGCCGCACTCCAAGGGGATGTGATGTGGGCAGCCTACCCCGATGCAAGCATTAGTGGATGATTCCACGGCTCGAACCGTGGCCTATATGTATTAGGTGCTCTCATCCTCTACCTTTATCAGGTAACTGCATTTTAGTTATATATAATTGCCTAGAATACTAATTCCCCTCCCTAAGTGAATGGTGAACGGAATAACTGAATCGCATCAGCTGCTATATCTGTTGGTCATGCAGCCTGTCTCCTCCGTAGAGTTAAGCCAGTCGTTTCTTGAGGAATTTGAACTTCAGTTTGTTTTACTATATAAGTTGTTGCAACCTCGGAACGTTTTTTGCCAGAAAGTCTCTGGTTTGTAAGATATCTTTTGATTAGGTATTCTACCTTTTCAAGACTACTGGATGTCTGGATGTTGACAGGTTTATGAACCTGCATCTTGATGTTTGGATCGATTAGGATGCCAATAGGCAATGAGTCGTATATGTGTATGCGGAAGCCCCAACTATGCCTTTGAAGCAAATAGTGCAGCTCTTCGCTTTTTTCAACAACTACAACAACAAACCAGTATAATCCCACAAGTTGGTATAGGGAGGGTATTATGTACGCAGACCTTACCCCTACCTAGAAAGTAGAGAGGTGGTTTCCGATAAACCCTCGGCTCAAAAAAAGATGAAGCTCTTCGCTTTTCTCCTATGGCTATATTTAATTCAAGGCTCCTGTAAATGGGGTTTTTTTTTTTGAAGGCTATAGTGCAAGTGAACTAGCAGCAAATAAGTTTTGGAGTGAAATTGTCTCGACAGCTTTAATAAGAGCTTGTGTGTTTTAGTTGCGTGTGTTTTGCGATATTCAACTGTGGTGAGAAAGCGTGCGAAAATATATTGCAAATATTTTTTGTGAGAATTTAACTAAAAACAATCTAACTATTCTTCTCTTGTTAGATTGGTTGGTGCTACTTTTAGAAATATAACTTGCACAGAGAAGTCCCAGTTTGTCAGATTCATGTCCTTTTCCTTTTAGAAAATCGTAGTTTAACTCTTTAGGGGTCGTTTGGTACGAGGGATAAGGTGTGAGATTAAATATATATATATTTTTTTTTGAAAAGGTAACATAAGGTGTGAGATTAAATTTATATCGTGTGTGGTTGACGCTCTGGGATAAATTTTTACCGTCAACCAAACATGGTATCAATTTAATCCCAGACTTAATCCTGGATATCATACATTATCCTATCAAACTTGGGATTATTTTAATCCTAGGTTGCAATATTTGGTACATATATGATATATCATAGCTGCCAATAACTATCTAATGCATGGTGATATTATAGGTATAAATTATAAGGATGCACATGTGCATCAGCTAATGCCTTATACTGATAATCATCAAAACCTATACGAACGTGCAAGTTTGTTGGCTGTTTAGTTTCTCGTGCTTCATCATCAAGGGAAAGCATACTAGATATGAATTGTATGAGCGTAAAGCATACTAAAATCATCCATTTTTGACTCAACTATCTTGATTCTCACTGAACATATCTTATTTTCTTGCATTTGAATTGCCAGTTATTAGTTCAGAAGCCAAAAATATACTTCTGAGACACTTAGAGCAGCGTGCTGAAGAGAAGGTTAGTATTCATTTCATTTTGACATTCATTCTTGTTTCTGTGATGGATATTGGCAATTTGTGAAAAGAAAAAGATCCAAATTTACCCCTTTACTATATGGAATATCTTAATTTTACCCTCCGATATACCTTTTAGGCCATCCACACCCTTGCCAGTTGCCACTAGCATAGCGTCTCGTACTTGCCCTCGACTTTAACGGAGCTTCAACGTGGATTGGGTGAATACCACATGTTAAAGTACTTCGGAAAAAGGTTTATATTTACTCCTCTACTTTTGACTATGCCTTCAAATTACCCTTATACTTCATGTTAGAGTTCCTTAAGTCAAGGACAAATAGGAGATGATTTGTTAATGGCAAGGGTATGAATGATCTGAAAGTATAACGGAGGATAAACTAAGATATATCATATGGTAGAGGGGTATATTTTTAGCCTCTTCTCTTTGTGAAATGTGTTTTATTCTTTCATGGTTCTGAATGTTCTTGGCATTGCAGTTGAGACCGAAACGTGCTGCGACTGAAAATCTTACACCAGAGCATGGATCTAAGCATCTTAAGGCATCCATCTGAGTTGCTTCTCTTTTTGTGCTACTCCTGGGGCGGGAAGAAGATGAGAAAATGCCAAGTGTGACAGTTTCAAGTCGGATGGTACACAACTTGGTTTTGAGAAATGACTTCTAAATAGGTTTGACGTCTTCGGGTTTTCTTCATATTTCTGTAAATATTGTTTTAATGGCAGAGATGCATGTTGTTGTAAAATTGAGAAGAGCTTGTTTGCTTATTGCATATATCAATGGAGAAATGTACATTATTGAAAGTGTTGTTGGATGAGATTTCTTGCATGAGCGTTGAAGGTAGCATATGGATTTTTGGTAGTCTTAGATGTGGAAGAATTACTTGGCGTTCAGAACTAGTCTTGAAGTGAATAAATAAGAATGAAGGAAATGAGACGATTCTTTCTTGAACTATATCATAAACAGATCTTTTCCTCGCACCAATCACAAGTTTTTCTATTCCTCTTGTATATCGTCGTAATGCCTTTAGTGTTAGGTTTTGGATAGGGCTTTTCATGTCATTCACATTTAGGTCCGATTTTATATGTATTCTCTAAAATCATCCAAAGATATCAAATAGGGATTAATTTGAGCACACACTATACGATTAACATTTTAGATTATGTTCATGTGTAAGTTGCTTGGGGAGTTTAACTTATCTCCAACTTAGGCATAATATATTTAATATATTTAAGATTTGATCAACTTCAAATAAAGACTAAGTCAAAATGCTTGATGATCAGTGACATAATTAACACTTCTCATCTGTTTCCCATTGGCTATTAGCTAATTGCTTATGATATTAGTTAATTAAGCTACCTTTCCCTTTCCATACACACATGCTCTAGCATTTTTCCTAGTCAGAAGTCTTCATTTTTGAATAGCTAAGACTGCTAGCCAAGAGGAAAAAAGTAGCCTTTGGTTTGAACAAAAATGTAAACTCCGCCTTTAATTGATGGAAAAATTACATGGTGTAACTAACTTATATACTGTATTTACCATACATAAATACACTTTAAAATAATTATAATTCGTAGCTACTCTTTGTATTTTGTAGCAAAATCCCAACAGTAAATACAGTGTGTGGAGTCACATATGGTGATACATATGGATCACTTTATTTCAGTGAATTGTACACGTTGATACAACTATTTAGAGAGAATTAGAGTCACATACAGTGATACAGTAACTATATGTATCACTATATTTTAGTATATTGTATGCGTTGATACTATCATTTAGAGCGAAAGAATACAAGTAATACAAGCTGGTAACAATTGAACAGTAGCTATAAATAGTAATCAGTCAAACTATAGCTATGTATGATAATTAGGCTCTAAACTATAGTGATTTATGAAAATTCCTCTTGATTGATCCTAGCGGAGGGTTCTTTTTTTGTTACCATATGCTCTTGTCATTATATTATGTAGATCAGCCCAAATACTTAGAAATCATTTAGGGGTCAATTGGTATTAGGAAAAGTAATCTAAGAATAAATTTATTATACAATATTCACTTAGAAGACTAGAAAAAGTAATCCATGCATAATTACTGCAATATTTGTTTGGTTGGATAATAAGAAATAAATAATCTCAACTAATAAATCATTCAGCGACAATATTATAGAATACTTCTATTAAGTTATGCAGGAATCTATCTATTATTGACGTGGAACAAGAATGTGTATATTAGTAAAGTATTGAAAGTGAAGCCTTAAAGTGGGTAAACCATCCATAACGCAATTACTTGTATCTTGTATTATTACTCGCTACATAATATTCCTTATAATTATTATTCACCATATAACAATTCCTTATTTATTATTCACCGCATAAATAATTTTTTAATTATATGCCTGGCTTCGATGACTAATTTGGGAACCAAATGACTCCTTAATATGCAAGTTTTTGGAGAAGAATTAGGGATGTACAAAGAAAATCGATAAATCGCACCAAATCGATAATCCGAGTCAAACCAGAAAAAAAATCCAATATGGTTTGGTATTGAAAAATAAAACCCGACCATAATTGGGTTGGTTTGGTTTTAACTAAAAAAAGTCAAACCGAAACCAAACCAATCCGATAGTACATTTATATAATTTTTAAAAATATTTTATACATATAAATATTTATTGTAATGTAATTTATAAATATTTCATAAACTTTTTCACAATTTTATCTTTTAACGTATTATTTCAAGTTTAGACTTATTCTTGAATGGTAAATAAATTTTATAGCCCATAAATGTAATAACTCAAACAAAGTTCAAATAAATACTAATGCTAACAAAAGAAATTCAATTCAATATTAGGAATGACGAAAGTGTTGGATAATTATTTTAGTTTTACATTAGTTTATAAGCTCTATAATTTTTTTCGTAATTGAAAATTCGAGGTTGAAATGTATATGTGATATTGCTATAAAGCGCATTTTATTTAATGATAAGGTTATTAATCAACAAAGAAAAATGAAAATTCTTAAAAGATGAGATCAATTCAGAAGCCCGTATTTATTAGTTTTAAATATAGCAGACAGAATTCCATTGGTCTAATTTGGGACCTTAGGATAGATTTAAGGCTGGGAAACTATAAGGTCTCGTAGGAAAAAGATCCAGGGCCCCGGCGTCCAGCTCAGCTGGAGAGTTTTCAAGCTAACTGAATGCCTATCTGCTGCTAGTTCTCTTAGTCGAGGGAAACTCCCCTTTTTGTCTCATCGGAGTTATTTCACAAAGACTTGCCAGGGTAAGGAAGAAGGGGGGATCATTCGAGAACGAATTTAGCGAGACTAATATAATCGCATGATGAGCCCAAGTTACGGCAAAAATGCATAACTTAGTTTATCTTTTTCTTTAGTGCTTATTTATGTAATTAATATTAGTACTTATTAGATATACTTATTTTAGCATGACCTATATAGTATTTTTAGATTATATTAATTTTCATTATGGCTTATTAGTTAGCGATATTTGTTTTATGTAATTTTATTATTTTATCTTTGTTATTGGATATTTTAGTATAATGTTATGACTTATCTTATATTATTGTGTTAGTTTTTTGGAAAACACTTTATATAGTTGTATTTTACTAGGACTTAAGAAATATTTGGAGCACAAGTTATATATTTTAGGCTATGAAGACTTTACCGGGAAAAAACCCGAAAATCCGAAAAAACCCGAAAAAACCGAGAAAAATCGATATTGAAAAACCCGACTTTGTTGGTTTGGTTTGGTTTATAAATATAAAAACCCCACACTATTGATTTGGTTTAATAATTGAAAAATTCGAACCAACCCGACCTAGGTACACCCAAGAAGAATGACAGGAAATGTAGACCCAATTCTTGGAAGCAGTATGTAAATTGTTACATGTCATATAAAGGATTGACCAAGAATGGTTCTGGAAATGGAGACCCAATTCTTGAAAGCAATATGTCATGTGGGGAATTGACTAAGAATAGGCCTAGAATAATTTAAAGACACTGCTAAAAGAAGTCCAACATTGTCCAAAATAGTTAAATTTCTGACTAAGATTTTACAAATGTTGATTGTCTAACTTTCAGCTCAAAGTAGGGCAGCACTCCTAGATCTATATTGACCTTACAAGAAAATTTTATTAAAATCACTCTGGTGCATGAAATATTTTGCGTTTATTAAGGGCGGAAGTAGTATATTATTACCGGGTTCAATTGAACTCATAACTTTTAATACTGAGTAAAAATTTATGTGTAAAATTTATTAAAATTGCAAAAATAATAGATATGAACCCATAACTTTAAAAGTTGAACCCATAAAATTTAAATTCTGGATCCGCCTCTGGCATTTATGTATGGTCCGATAAAGGCATGCACCCTAAGAAGGTGTGATATAGATAGCTTACACTGATACAAGTACTAATGGCTGATTCCACGGCTCGAACCTGTAACCTATGTCACACAGAGAAAACTTTACCGTTGCTCCAAGGTTCCCCTGCTACAAGAAAACTTTATTGGTCCTACTAATTCGAATTTGCGCCGAATACATAATTCCACTAAAGGTAAAATACTTTCTGTCAAGATATTTTTTATTCGTAAGGTTCGAACCTGAAATATTTAATTAAGGACGGAGAAATATTCTAACCATTCCACCACACTTGTTTGCGGTCAAAATTTGTATATCAAAAAAGTGGGAGCCAAGCAATTTAACTTGACTAGAGGAAATTATCATAAAGAAAGCCATCCACATGTTCGACCATTTTCTCCTCTTATAATTATTAATTTGTTTTTTTCTTTTTTTGGGTACAAATTCAATTCATCTTCAATGAACGAACCAAAGGCTTACTTGCTTATTAATCACATGTTTTCCATTTTCCTTCACTTGCGTATGCTGCAAATATTCCTCTTGCTTTTAACGAAAGTAGATTAAACAAATTAAGAGTTTGGTCAATAATCGATTTTTTTCTCATGTTAATTACTTAAGAGAATATTGACCAAACATATTTTTTTCGTAACATAATTTGGACTCTGGTAGTTTTGAGCAACGTTGTATTTATTGACTATTTGATATTTTAGGAAAAACTCACTTAATTAAATCGTGTCCAGACTGTATTCCATGTTCTGCAAAATTCCTGTGGAAGATGATTGTGAACTAGTTGGACTTAGTCAGAGTAATCAAGTATGTAAAATTTTGTACAAATTGGAATACAAGATAATTATAATTTAAATTTGATCGATTCAATTTTCAATATATATATATATATATATATATATATATATAATGTTTCTAATAAAAATATTAAATTTAGTTGAAGGGGTGTAACCCTTCATTATTAGTTTTGGCAAATAAGTAAAATGAAAAACTTCAACGTGTTATGTATTGCTCCAATTAATTCAGTTCCAACTCTATATTTTAAGCAAAAACATATCATTTGTGTTTAAGAAGGCGATTACCATAACATCATGATTATAAAAAAGTATTTTAGCCTATTCCTCCATTAGTATTTTGATATGAGTTTAAATTTTGTACATTGACAATGTAGCTATCAAGTTGTCCTATAACAAGAGATAAATTTGTCATAACAAGTCTAATAAGATAGCTTGAAAAATAAAATAATAATATGTTATAACCAATTAAATTATACGGATAATTTTTTTTAATAATGTTAGTATAACTGAAATCCAATTTCCATTACGTATCTCTTTTGGGTTTTATAGTGACATTACTGGAAACTTTTTGAGAATGTATTTTTTAATACACTTAATACCCCTGTGGACCATTGCACGTACATTGCAAATTTTGAATACATACAAATTAAATGTCTATTCCTTTTTTTATTTTTTTATTTTTTTTTTGTAGATGCAATATTTGGAAATAAGGTACGATTTCCTACTTTTGTCTTTTAATTTATTGAAAAAACCACACAATCCCATAAAGATTGTGACTAAAACCTACAACGTAGTTAATCAAGAAAATACAATCAATTAACGAACCAGAATATTCTTATATTATCCATTTCTGTTGGAATCCAATGCTCATATTTGTTGGGCCGAAAATAAGAAGGCGTCCGAAGCTAATAAAGCAAATCTTGATGACAATCAATCAATTCCAAAAATATTTTCTGACATGATATTAGAAAATTCATGCTCCCAGTTCCAATTCATGTGAATGTCTTCGATTGGGCACATAGTTTAAGAAAGAAAAGAAAACTTTTAAAATATGTGGTCTAAAACAAACTATAGAAATTTGTACGTCTGAAAATCATCTCATGCGTAAAAGAAAAAATTTAAAATTGAATTATTACTAAATATAAAAATATGTTATTCTTTTTGGACCGATAAAAAAGAATGTCACGTAATATAACATATTTTCTTTTGTCCTAGAATTTTGCTTGGTAGCGAGGCAAGTAGGAAGATTAGAAAGGAAATTAATTAATTAAAATGGGATCATTTTCAGTTTATCACTAATGCGCTATTACCATATTGATTACGCACTAATTAAGCAGCCATATACTTCCAAATTAGGAAATTGCTTTTTAAGGTCTATGTCCTCTATTTCATGGAAATTTCTTTACCACAAAAAATAATGGAGTCAAAACAAATACTATTATAAATAGGTCCTCATTTCATGTCCATTCTACCAACTTAACATTTCAAAGTCTCTTTAATTTCTACCAAAAAACCTCAAGCAAATTAGCCCCAAAAAAATAAAAAAATTCCATTTTTTCTTGATATAACCTTTGATTTTTTTTTCTTAAGGATTTAGAAGAAGATGGGTTTCATTTCAGGCAATAAGAAACTCCTTTCAAAGATAGCAACAAGTGATGGACATGGCGAAAACTCAGCATATTTTGATGGTTGGAAAGCTTATGAAAATGATCCTTTTCATCTAACACAAAATCCTAATGGTGTTATTCAGATGGGTTTGGCTGAAAATCAGGTATGACAACACAGACTACTCTCTTTGTTCGGACTCTTCAAAAATACTGTCGGGTGTGGTGTCAGATCCTCCAAAAGCTAAGCATTTTAGAGGATGTAACACGGGCGCAACAATATTTTTGGAAGGTCCGAGTAACATAGCTCTCTTTCCTTTTCTTAATAACGGTGGTCGAGGTCAACTTTTTCTGTGTTCAACTGAATTCAGTATTAAGACACAGAACATAAGTATCTAAAAAACCTATAAAATTTCAATCCAAAGTATGAAAAATATATTTGTTCATGCTAAGATTCTCAAAAGTTGAACTCATTTAAGTTTAAATTTTGAATTCGCCTTTGTTGTCTCTTCGCATTTCTTGCAATTAACAATTTGTGTTTTCATATGATATTTTTGCAGCTTTGTTTTGATTTAATTCAAGAATGGGTAGTCAATAACCCAAACGCCTCCATTTGCACAGCTGAAGGAGCTCAAGATTTCAAGGATATTGCTATTTTTCAAGACTATCATGGCTTGCCAGAGTTTAGAAAGGTATATCACTTACGACAACAATAAATACGTCTCAGTCTCAAACAATTAAGTTGGGTCGACAATATGGATTTTCACTATCCATGTCGTCAAAGTCGGACCTATTTGTACTATTGAGGAATCACCGAACCCACTAAACTTTGATAGAAATCTTGTATATGCATATGTGTATGCCTTGAAAATGGTTAATTTAAATTACTTACACCTTAAATACTAAAAGCCTTTAGGGAGCACTAGTTGAGCAGAATATTGTGCCCCATCTCGTTAAAATCCTGAGTCCTCCTCTACGTGTCGTTACATTTGATTAATCAGTATTGTTCTTACCTTATTAATAATAATTTTGTGAATTTGCAGGCAGTTTCAAGATTTATGGAAAAAGTGAGAGGAGATAGAGTTATATTTGATTCAGATCGCATTGTTATGAGTGGAGGGGCAACTGGAGCTCATGAAACTCTAGCATTTTGTTTGGCTGATCCTGGTGATGCATTTTTAGTTCCTACACCGTATTACCCAGGGTAAGAAGTTGCCTTTTTTTTTTTTACATCATTTTTAAGGGGCTTAACGTTTTTATATACTGTCGGTGTAAAAAATTATACTATCATATCAATAAAACTGTCGTTAATAAGTGAAATTAATAAGCTAAAAATAAGATAGATAGCTTACTATAACCGTTTTCCTTTTAGGAATCATGATAATAAGATCCTCTACCTTTGAGGTCTAATTTTCAGTTATTTTGGTACTTGGACCAAGTAAATTATTGGTGTGGGACATGAATACAACTACTACTTTGCAAGAAATAGAGAATGTAGGTCCTCTAGTAGAACCTCAATAACTTTATGGACCTAAGTGACAAAGACCATAAAACAAAAGACAGTTCATATCATACTCACTTTTTATTTCTACATTTATATAAAGATGTTCGGATTTCGAGTCAAACAAATTACTATTTGACCGTAAACTTCTCTTATGTCTTTTAAATATTTTAAATTATTAATTATTGTGATTTATACTACTTTTTACGTAGTTTTCAAATATATAAATTTTATTTCGAAAAATTAAAAAATTCTATGTCCAAATGCATGTTTAAAACTAAAAATTTTGAATCTCGAAAAGCGAAAAGTATCACATAAATTGGGATAGAAGGAGTACTAATTTGAACCATTATGAATTATCTATTATCTGTCCCAAAAGCAGCCATAACAATCTGCTTAACTATTTTTCTGAGATTTAGTAGACTTGATTACAGAAGTATTTAAAAGTAATTTCTCATATCTATATTGCAGATTTGATAGAGATTTGAGGTGGAGAACTGGGGTACAACTTTTTCCTGTTGTTTGTGAGAGTTCCAACAATTTCAAGGTCACAAAAGAAGCCTTAGAATCTGCATATGAAAAAGCTCAAGAATCAAATATCAGAGTAAAAGGCTTACTTATAAACAATCCATCAAATCCATTAGGCACAGTCCTAGACAGGGAAACATTAAAAGACATACTAAGATTCATCAATGACAAAAACATCCACTTAGTATGCGACGAAATCTACGCTGCAACGGTCTTTAGCCAGCCCGATTTCATCAGTATATCCGAAGTAATGCAGGAAGTTAATGGTTGCAACGAAAATTTGGTACATGTTGTTTATAGCCTGTCGAAAGATTTGGGATTTCCTGGATTCAGAGTCGGGATTATTTACTCATACAACGACGTAGTGGTGAATTGTGCTAGAAAAATGTCAAGTTTTGGACTCGTTTCAACACAAACGCAATTCTTGATTGCTTCCATGTTATCGGATGAGATTTTCGTTGAAAATTTCATCGCGAAGAGCTCAGTGAGATTGTCACAAAGGCATGGTTTGTTCACTAAGGGATTAGCACAAGTTGGAATTAGTACATTGAAGAGTAATGGTGGCTTATTTTTTTGGATGGATTTGAGAAGACTACT
Source organism: Nicotiana tabacum (assembly GCF_000715075.1). NCBI lineage: Eukaryota > Viridiplantae > Streptophyta > Magnoliopsida > Solanales > Solanaceae > Nicotiana > Nicotiana tabacum. The sequence goes on from NC_134094.1 coordinate 2,429,171, forward strand.
TAAAGAGTCAACATTTGAAGCTGAATTGGATCTTTGGCATATAATTATTAATGAAGTTAAACTCAATGTTTCTCCTGGTGTTTCATTTCATTGTTCTGAGCCTGGTTGGTTTAGAGTATGTTTTGCTAATATGGATGATGAAACTATGAGAGTTGCATTGAGAAGAATTAGGCATTTTGTGCTACAAAGAAAGGGACTAATTGAAGTTGCAACCAAGAAACAATGTAGAAGGAGCAAACTTGAAATTAGTTTATCATTTAGAAGATTGGATGATTTCATGAATTCTCCTTTCAAGAACTCTCCTCACTCTCCAATGTCTTCTCCTATGGTCCAAGCGAGGACTTAATGGCGTCCAGATCAGCTTGCGTACATGTCGACTATTTCACTGAGCGTCCAGATCAGCTTATATACACGTTGACTATTTCACTGAGTACCTAATACATCGGTCTAATTAGAGGAGGGTGAGTTCTATAGTTGTAGTATTGATTGGTAGGTCTAATTACAAAACATAGAATGAAAGTTCATAGAGATTCTTTGATTTTTTTTGTTAAGTTTTTGCTTATACTATGATTGCAAGAAGCAATCAAATGGGCTTTATTATGGATTTTTTTAATTTGTTTTTTTTTTCTGTATACCTTCTTGTATAATTATAAAGGTGACTCAAGTTATAACCTGTTTTCAAGAGGCAAATGCAGAGGAAATCCATCAATTTTTTAGTAATAATTTCTCAGATGTCTACTTTTTGTTTTGTTAGTCTGCCATTGCATTTATAATAAAAATAGTTATACACCAGATGATTGTGACACTGTCAAAGTATCTCATTTCTTTATACTATATAGAGGGAGAAAACAGGAATAAAACAAAGCTCATTTTATACCGTTGATCTATCTGTAGAAAATAGAAAAGACCAAAGAGTAAGAAGCTAGGATGAGGAGAGCTTTTTCTGTTTCAATTGTGCTTCCAAAAAAATTTGACTAAGTATTAAGGCATTAGTTAGTGTTAGGTGTTTGTTCTGATTTTCTTACTATTTTTGAGTTTTCTATTTCTTGGAGGATAACAAAGACCCAGTAAAATCCCGCTAGTAGGGTTTGGGGAGTATTCCTTGAAGGAATGAAAACATATTTACCATAATTGATTTTATCTTTTACGAAAAGGAAAATATGATTCTTTCATAAATGGCTAGTTCCTTTTCGGGAAAAGGTTTTGGACTTCTATAAATTGAAGATATTTCCTTCTAATTTAGTAGTAATCACAATGTAGTCATAAGTGTTTTAAAAGTCTTATTTAGTTAGGGGGAGAATTTGTGAGATAAGTATTATGCTATCACTTATGTGTGCCTCTTTGTAAGGTTGTTCTCTCGATGTATTGTAGGTCAATTGACTGAATCACGTTAAATATTTGTGACTCTTTTGGTATATTTTTTTTGTTGTTGTCTGACTTATCGTCATTCAAGATTTGCTTACTAGCTTCCGCATGACACCTAATTATTCTGATCCTAATAGTTAATGATCAAGAGTGAAATCAGCCTTACAACCATGATCCGATCAAGAGAAACAACTGATATTATTATAATAAGAAAATTTACATTAGAACACTTTAAAAACTACTACACACTCAAAATATATAATTATTTTTTAAATTTTCTACGTCATTATTTTTCATATATATTTTTAGCTTACATTGTCTATGATATCGCACTCTTTTTTCCCTCTATCGGTTGGTGTGCTTCAAATTAAAATGGAAGAATTTGGCTCTCGTGTTATACTTTATTAGGAGATATTATTCTCATCCACTCAATTACATTGTTTGTCTCCAAAGTATCCAAGAAACAAAGAGCCAGACCAAGTCTTTTTGTCATATAGGCATATGCCGATAATGCAATAGACCCCCACATAATTTGATCCAAGCCTTTCTATTCTCTTTTTACCCCATATATTCAAGACTTTGATTCCACTTATATATTTGAATACACTTGTGAAATTAGAATCCTAAAATAAAATTAAATAAAAAAAAACTAAACTTTCCCCTAGGCCAACGTGGCAATTCCAACGTGGCCGTGTTGTGTTGGGTTTGGATGGCTAATTATTTTACTTTTAATTTTCTTTCCTTTAATTGGGGAGAAAAGATACTAGAGCTAAGCTTTCTATATAGCCCCACACGACCACATCTTATTCTTGACATTAATAAAAATGAAAGATTTCTATTACCTTTAAAAAAATTAGCTATATTTATTTCACGAAATAATGGGTAAAACAGTGAATTTTAGTACTATAAAGTTTGTAGAGCCGTCAATATGGACTTGACTCGTTGAGCCAGCTTTGCCCGTGATTTAGCAAGGGTGGTTAGAATTTTTGAAGCCCATTTAAAAAGCGAGGCTTTTAAGCCCGGCCCGAGTAAGCCCGTGGCCCATGAGGCTTGACTGAGGCTGGGTTGGGCCGAACCGTGGACCTAATAAAAATACGTATTTAAAATATATAAAAAGTATATGACACAAAAAATAACAAGAAGAGTATCCCAAGCTTAAAGTTTATTAAGCTCATCATATTAAAAGATCAACATCTTAAAACGTTAATTAGTTTTAAAATTTTAATTATTCTTAATATTTAACTAATTAATATTGCATACGAATTGTAAATGTAGATGAAAGTGAAGATGTTAAGACAACCTTCTCACAAGCGGATTCAAATGTGTTTGATAAAGATGATGTGTTGGATATCTCATAAGCGTCATGGACGTTCTCTTGAATAGTTTGTTTTGAATTTTAACTTTTAGTGAATGTAATATAGTTTTGTCTTTTTTACTTTTGGGATTTTTTTATTCCTATACACTATTTGAAACCTTATTACGAAAAATGTTCATATTTTGATATTTACCCGACCTAAACACATTTTAGTTACAAAATATATACAATCCACTTTAAAAGGCTCCCAATCCATTATTTGTGCCTTCAATCAAGGGATTTAGTTATACCATTTTCTTTTTTTCTCTCCTCCCTCCCCCCCCCCCCCCTCTTTCTCTCCAAACAAATGCAATTTAGATTTTTTTTCCCTACGTGTATTCAGTATTTTATTTCCCAATATTTCAGTCGTGATTGAAGTCTAAAATTATGGAAAGGAGCAAAGGGATGGACTTAGCCAGTCAGCCACGTTACCTCACAAATTTGGAAGCTTCCCTTTATCAACCAAACCAAATACTATCAAAAAAATCAAAACTTTAATCATTTCATACTAGGGACTGCTTCAATCGTCTATCACAAACAAAATGGAGATATATGTTAAGCCTCACCTATATAAATTAATTTTCGACCTGAAGAAGATGAGGAAATTATGTTTATTCTCCTATGGAGTCACTGGACAACAAAAGGTTAAACATACTTGCATAGTCAAGCGTGTCACACTCACACATACTAATCCATTTACATACGCTACGGATTTACGTGATCTTACATATTATAATTTCGAACATAACGGCGTCTATACCATATTACATATTCATCACATACAGAAGTTACAAAGTGCACATCCTATAAAACAGTGGCGGACCCAAAATTTTATACAAGCGGGTTCAATCTTAGAAGTATATAAATTTAGTGGTAAAATAATAATTGTCAAATGGGTTCAAATAAAATATTTATGCAAAATTTACACAACTTTAATCCTAATTTATACATATACACAGTATTATTTTTTTATGAAGTGGATTCAGTTGAACCCGCTAGCCACCACTTGGGTCCGCCACTGCTATAAAACATATTAGGTGGCTGGTCTTAGATAGAGAGGTAAATAACGTCTAGCACTTGTGCATCTCATGATGTACTCTGTCTTTTTAGGGAAGTGTCGATCTATAAGTTGTACATAGTAAAAATTAATTTCATACAACTAATTATATATTATACAATTTATTTATAATTTATCTATAATTTTCATATATTATTTCTATCCAGTTATATATAACTACAATATCATACCACATAAATACAATTGTTATACAAATTTTATATAATATGTCTTTTGTATATTTTGTATCTGATTTATACATAATAAAAATAAATTTCATACAACTAATTATATATTATACAACTTATCTATAATTTTCATACATTATTTCTACTCAGTTATATACAACTACAATATCATACAACTTAAATATAATTTTTATACAATATTGTTCAACTTTCATATAATAGTTAAATAAAAAAAAATATATAAACAACATAATACAATTTTTCTACAATTTTATTACAATTTCGTAAGTATAATATATGTCATGTCTTCTTCTTCGAGTTTCAATCTGAAATTCAGCCAAAATCAAGTCTAATCTTCACCAAAACACCCTCAAAATTGAGATATAAACTACAAACCATATTCCCAATTCTTTGCAACAACACCCGATCCAAACAAATAATGATTTTTGAAAATCCAAATTCGAATTCAAAGCTTCAAAACTTTTTAATGGCTGTCAATGGTGAAATTGCTGCTTTCTTTTCCTTTGCTTTACATTACTGGAATTAGGGATTGAGAGATAGAGAGAACTCCCAATTGTTTGCAACAACACCCAATCCAAACAAATAATATTTTTTGAAAACCCAAATTCGAATTCAATGCTTCAAAACTTTTTAATGACTGTCAATGATGAATTTGCTGCTCTCTTTTCCTTTGCTCTACATTATTGGAATTAGGGATTGAGAGATAGAGAAAGACATAGAGAAGAGAGAGAGAGAGAGAGAGAGAGAGAGAGAGAGAGAGAGAGAGAGAGAGCATGAGGGAGAGAGAATAAGGATGATAAATAATTGATTCCTAATATAAAGTGATACTCATTTAATTCCTAACGTGTATATAATTGGTAAATTTGTATATATGATATAATTAAATTGAAACTTGAGTAGGGAGGGTAATAAAGTTTCCAATAGTGTATAGGTATGTAAAAATTCCTTTACTTTTTTAGAGTTTATTGTGATATATTGGAACAGTATAAAAAGTTATTAAGTTTTGTGAAATTTTTTCAATAATATTTTTTTAACTTTTAAATATTTATCTTTTTTTTAGGTTAGAACTTAAAGAAAAAATATAAAATTATATTTTAAAAAATGATTGGTCAGCCCGTGGGAGCCCGCAATTTATATAAAACTGTGCTGGACTGACCATTATAAGACTCATCAAAATGGTGGACTAGCCCAACACGTCAATTGTTAAAGCTCACATGGGCTGGGCTGCGCCGGGCCCGCCATATTGGCCTCCACTTCTCTTATTCCAATTAGAGTCCCAGTTTCTTGCGTGTACCTATGTAAACCGTGTTCCAGTTTCTTGCGTGTACCTATGTAAACCGTGTTCCATTGACATATTCTCACCATTATTGCACTTCCTAAGTTTTTCATTTAATTAGTCTTAGATACGCGTGTTGCGCGTGTTCCTCACATCAATAAGTAAATAATTTTTAAAAACACGTAAATATTATATTAAACAGTATTTTTGAGTTTTAATAAAAATAAAAGATATAACTTTGTAAAAGTATATATGTTGATCCCAAATCCAACCCAATGAAAGTACTTAAATTTTGTAAGAATATCTTATGAAAATTTTTGTTATTTTTATGCCTTAATATCGAACAAACAAGTAAAACAGTTATCACGGCGAGTTGGCCTGTAATTCCTATAAAATTTAATAAGTGAAAATTTAAGTTTTAAAATGACTATTGTTGAGTCAATAATTTACAATAATAAACTAATATATAAAAATACACGGAGTTGTCATTTGTTAGAATATTTGTGAAAAAAAAAGGAAAATAATTAACAATAACTCATTTAGAATATATTTCATCTTTTATTATTTCATCCTTATTATTTCAAGTTTGCATACGTCAATAGAAAAATATTTATTGATTATATATTATTTTACAATTATTTAGTAAATTCTATACATTTATAGATGATGTTTGCAAGTCAAAAATTATTGAGTGTAGCTTTAAATATTATATAAAAATTTTAAAAAATAAAATTTTAATTAATTTTAAAATCCTAAATAATAAAACATGGAATGTATTATAATTATGGTACAAACTTCAAGAAAGTAAATAATTTATTTAAAGTAAAATCTTAATTGATTCAAAATTTAAAATATTAGAATTTTTTATCTAATTCAAATAAAGAGTTATTTAATAACTAAAACTTTAGTTGATTTAAAAATTTTAATATTAAATAAATAATTAAATATCGTGAACAAAATTTGTATCTAAAAATAAAAAATAATTAATAAAGGAGATAAATCAATATTAAACTAATATTGAAATCCTTATCAAATGCTCATTCCTAATGTCTATATACGTTGAATAAAGGGGGGAAATTTGCAAATAAATTGTTTGAATGGTATAAGGTCAACTTAATTAATTAGTCATTTAAGTAAAATATCAAAATAAAAAAGTGACTACTACCTTAAGTCATAATGTTAACTACACACATTTATAAGACAAAAAAGTTTTGGTGGGATTAATCTACATAATTAAAATAAGGAAAAAATAACTAATAAGTCAAATTTTAGTTAATTTTAAAGTCCTAGATATTAGGAAGTTAATTAAATAATTATTCCTAAATAGTAGGGAATTAATTAAATGAATATTCTTAAATATTAAAAAAATAATTGAATGACTATTTTGTCTAGTGTAAACTTTAATTTTGAAGGGTAAAAAAGGCGAACGACATTTCGCTAAGGGCCTTCGTGCTTTTAATATAATATAGAATAAATAATGTCTCTCTTTTTCTTTTTACTTTCTTTTCATTGTAGAGTTAGATATGCATATGATTCGCATATAACATGCAGTAATTTCAACCTCTTTGGTATTTTGGGTTTCGTTTTATTTTTATCCTTGTAATATTAATCAAATTTAGTAATGTTCTTAACCGATCCTTTGTGTTGCAGATGATCCTATTGAAAAAATTTCAATCTTTGTTTGAAGAACAATGATGTCTCTGGTAATTTTTGCACATGGTAATAAAACATGACACAAAAAAGACAGATCTGACAATGCACGCCTATAGAAACTAGTATTATAGAAGCTAGTTGCGAAACGTGATTAATACGAAAATATCTTTAAAATATTGACCGATTTTCATACCTTCAAATTTTGAATAATCTTTTCAACAGTAGTGTCCAAAAAGAGTAAGTTAAATCAAGATGACATGCTTTAAGTGTATGGATATCTCTTTCCAGTTGGTAAAGGAACATATTTAATTTGTAGATTTCATTATTTGCTTGAAAATCAAACTCTCTATTCATTTATCCTATCTTATGTCAATTAAAATATAGCTTCAAAGTTGGTTATTCAAATAAGGAAACACTCCCGAAACTAGTGTTATTCGAGTATATTCTCTGAAACAACTTCTGTACTTAAAAATATTTCTTACAAAATATTTTTAAAAAAATCATATATCTGATTTATGTAATTTTCAAAACTCATTTGATCAGGTTTTTAACTAAAAACCTACATCTTACTTAATTTCGTTTCGTTTTCAACTGGTTCTTAACTCTTTAACAGCTTGTTTGGATGGTTGTTATGTATCGTTTCATAATATATCATATAATATCGTATTGTATTGTACTGTATTATTTTGATGTATAGTACAATGTTTGGGTAGATTGTATTGTTTATCGTCATTTCATGATGTTATGCACCAACAATACGAATAATAAACTTGCAACATTATAAAACTTGCACCAACATCTTTTGAATTCCAGAAAATTAGTCGACATCAAGTGTTGTATTGACATTCATTAACGGATTAACTCAATCCAAGCATGTAAACGAAGATAATTTTCAAAAGAAGAAACTCCCAAACAAGCACATAATTTCAATTCTTACTTAGCAACTTGGAAACAGATAGTGAAAACTTTCAAAAACTGATTTATCCTCTTAAACCAAAGGAGAAAAGCACACAATACATAAAATAACTCAAATACCACAAACGACATAGAACTATAAATTAAAAAATGGGTTTTATTGTGGATTTTTTAAATTTGTTTTTTGTTTTTCTGTATACCTTCTTGTAACTATAAAGGTGACTCAAGAAGGAGGCAAATACAGAGGTTATCCATCATTTTTTTAGTAATAATTTCTCAGAGATATACTTTTTTCCCCCTTAGTCTGCCATCCCATGAATAATTGAAAACAATAGTAATACACCAGAAGTTTGTCACTTGTCATAGTAATTTCATTTCTGCTTAAGTAAAATGTCAATAAATTAAGCATCTTATGTGTGGATGCTAAAAATGTACCGGTTAGATGTTTAGGCATTGACAAGTGACAACGTTTAAATAAAACTAAAGGTAAGGGAAACAAATAGTAAATGATGAATAGAGATAAAGAGAGATAAAGAGCAGATTTAAATTTAATAAACAAAAACAAAAATAAGCGATTGGACAAATTCTGTAGCAAAAGAACAAATTTGTCACTAACCCCTATTTAATGATGGGTAAGCGATGAATTATCAAAGAATACCGTTAATTATAGCTAATTAACAACAAATTAGGGACGAGTTTCTTAGCAACTTTTTTTTTTTTTTTTTTTTTGCGGTAGAGCTAGAGAATTCTTTTTGGATTGAGTCCCCAAACTTGGGGGTCATGATTGATGCTTTGTAACATCAATTACAAGAGTAAGATAACAACAGGGCAAGAGAATTATAATGCGGTAACAAGAATCAGGTCGAACGGATCGCATGAAGGCTCAAAATTATAATGACAGGGTTACTTTATTTACAACTTTTGGAATCCATTTTAAAACTTTTCCCCAGTATATGAAACAAGAGAATTTGAGTTTTTTTTTCCTTCTCTTTTTGAGATGGAATTTCTAAAAACCTACCCCACTCTTGACTTTGTGGGATTATGAAATATTTTATTTGGTGCGACCGAACCGTAATGCTGCCTACGTATCTTGTGGTAACAATAATCAGGTCGAACGCAGTTCAAAGAACTACATGGTATGAGGATCTCTCTCTTTTTCCTTTTCTTTCTTTTTTTTTTTCTTTTCTTTTTCGTTCTACATTTTCTTCTTTTTTTCTTAGATATTAACATTTAAACGAAGACGATTCTAAACCTTGACAGGCACTTGATTCCAAAAGAGGATTGCTACTGAAAGAGAAATATATTAAGGCTCATAGGGCTAACAAGTGATATTAGTGTGTGGATAGCAGAAAATTAGCCTTTCGTCATTTCAATTCTAAAAATGCCAACTCAAGACATGTTTCAAAATAATTTCACCTGGAATATCATGAAGGATTATCGTACATCCGAAGGATAGAACTAAGACGACTTCAGATTCCACTACAAATTTTTTCTCATCCACTGAGTCCTTGAGGTGCTTATCATTAGCTCGAAAACCTGCCTCTTTCTTAATGTGAAGTTCATTGTAATCTTTTCCCTTGAAACTACATTATCTTATGACTCATTGTTAGAAAGATTTTGCTAATGTCCAAATCTTGCCACTGGTCATGACGCATGTCACATTTAGTAGGCTAGAAAATAATGAACTGTATTGAATGGGAATGAGAATGCAAGAACAATGGGGAAGGATAAAAGATTGCATTTGAGAGAGAGAAGTAAAAAAGGACACGGGGGTTGAACAAGACAAGCAAAAGAAGATCCAAAACCCTTGATTGAACCGTAATGACCAAATTAAAACCACAAACAAGTCCCATTGGCACGAGAAAGGATTGAGATCTGCACTATTCTTGAGTCCTTTGGATAAGGTCGTAGGCTATTATTGGCATGTGAGACCAAGGTACATTGGTATCCTCCATTTTGAATCAGCTCAATGAATCTTTTTAATTAATCAAGACCTTGAAGTGTTTAAAAAGGGTCAAGGCATGGAGGGAAGTGGCGGTTTGTATCGAGTGGTACATGGTCTATGCTATCTTTTGATGTGAAGATGGATTGAAAGAATATGTGTATGGTCTTGAAAGCACATGAGTTGTTATTTCTGGCCAACATTGCTTTTGGTTGAATAGAATCGGAATGGTATTTGTTCAACTCCAAACTTGTCACGAGTCAACCTTTATTTTGGAAAACCTTTTTTTTTTCTTTTGATTTATTCGACCGAACCCGATGTAGGTTTCCTACATATCTCACATCTGATGAGAATCAGACCAAGCGTAGTTCTGGAAAAGTGATGGATAGAATAAACTAAAAACAAAATCTTTTTGGATTTTCATTTATAACTTTTTTTTTTATTTTTCAAATACAAAATGGGAAGTACGATGACAGGAAAAACTTGACAAACTCAGCTAGACTTTGACAGACTCTGACATCACCTACAAGACTCAATACTACTGGACAAGACCATAAAGTAAAAGAAAACATGAAAGCAGACTCAAAAATATAAAAAGTCTCCTCAAACAACTTCTGAAGGCAACTGTCCTGAATGGGATGGTCCTAGGGCGTCTGTCATGCTCAACCTCTGGTAAGTGGATCCAAACCTTAATGAGAAGGATAAGACCAAACAGAATTGGTAACTCAGGACACTATGTGACACCACAACTCCTCTTATTGGAGACATGCAATATATTATTGAGCTATTTTTGCAAAAATAGCCTACGTGGTCAAGGGCGGCTAGAAGTGAAAACTCTATTAGGACGACCTCTAAAACATGAAAACACCTCACAAAGGCCCATAAACTCTCAGGAATCGCGGTCCCTAAAATTGCTTTGCAAAAATGACCCCATTTTACAGAAATGCCCTATATGGTCAAAAAAGGGTTAAGCATGCAAGTTCAACAGGAATGGACCTTAAACTGAGAGAATATATTGTTGTGGATTTAGGTCTCTAAGACATGGGTTAACAAATCACTTTGATAAAAATAGCCCTATTTTGCAAAATGACCGATGTGATCAAACGTGGCTAGGCATTTAAGATTTGGCTACGACCACCGAAGCCAAGAACTTAAGACACACTAGGAAGACCGGACCCTATGTGGGTTGCCTACGTATCCCACCTTGAAAGACGAGAATCGGGTATGCGTAGTTTGGGAAAAATAGGAATAAAGGAAATAAACTAATAATATTTTTTTTTAATTTCCGAAAGAAAGATTATAAAGAAGAAAGAAAATATTTTTGGATTTCGACTTTTTTTTTTTTTTTTGAAAGAAGGACTTCTACATAAGAAAAAAAAATATTTTTGGCTTTTGGTTTTGTTTTTGTTTTTATTTTTGAATTTTGGGAGAAAGACTTCCAAAAAAGAGAAAAAAACATAATTTTGAATTTTAGTTGATTTTTTTTTCTTTAAAAGAAAGACTTCTATAAAGGAAGAAATTTGTTTTTTGAACTTCTATATATTTTTTTGTTTTGGGAATTTTAAAAGAAAAACTTCTAAAGAAGAAAGATAATATTTTTTGGACTTTTATTTTGAATTTATGAAAGAAAAAACTTCTAAAGAAAAAAAAAAATATTTTTGAATCTTGAATTTTCTTTTCAATTTTCGAAAGAAAAACTTCTGAATAAGAATGAAAATATTTTTGGATTTTTAGAAGAAATTAAAAGAAAATATTTTTGCATTTTATTTTAAAAAAAAAACAAAATTGGGTTCACAAAGAAAGACTTTTCTAAAGAAGGAAGCAAAGGAAAATATTTTTTATTTTTTAAAAATTGTGGGCTGGAACCGATGAGGTTTGCCTACGTATCTCACATCCGGTGAGAATCAGACCCGTGTAGTTCGGCTAGAAGCTGGGAATATTTAGAATTTTCAGTATATTTTTCAATACCTTTTGAGTAAAGTGAGGCACAGTTCGACTTTTGCACCCAACCCATGTGTTGAGTTCCCAAAGTCAAATGCACGTGATGCAAACAAACGTACCTACTAGGAATCCGGCATGAGGTTATGTTATTCTAGGTTTGAACCCTGGGGTGTATTGTTCTAGACCTGGCTTACCCGAGTGGACAACTCGAGCCGGGGGAGGGGGGAGGGGGGAACGTACCGGAAACCAAAAGGCCATCTGTCTTTGTAACTGATCTGATCCTCGTTCTAAGTTAGGGTATGATATTAACAGAAAAGAAGTCACGCCAGCGTGCACTTCCCAGAAGATTTAGAAGACTCAGAGAGAAGAAGGGTTTCGTAACAGTTTATATACAATTCAAACAATATCAAAGCAGTAAAAAGCGTCATTTAGCATATTAAGCTCAAACACGTAAAAAATCAGATAATAAACAAAATCCAACTATAACAGTTATTCTAAGCTCGAATTCTGAACCCTGGACCAGAAGTTCTGGGTTCTCCTCCTCAGTAGAGTCGCTAGAGCGGTCACACCTCCTTTTTTCCGGTGGAGATAGGGGATATGAAGTTTTTTCAATTAAAGTGACATTGTTCGTAATTGGATTATTTATTTAATTAGAGTTGCCACTTGGAATATTTATGGTGTCCCAAGTCATAGGTTTACTTTAAATCCCAAATCGAGCAAATTGACTCTTATTTATGGTCTGCGAACACAGAAGACCGGGTAAGGAATTCTGTTAATCCGGGAGAAGGTGTGAGGTACTCCCTAGTTCCGTGATTTTAGCACGGTCACTCAACTATTAATAATTGTCCTAATTATCTGATTTAATACATATTTGAAACCTACTGTGCATTTTTTACTTTTAAAACCGCTTTTAATTAATTTAATCGTCTTTTAGTGCTTATGGAATTATTGCTGGAACAAGTTACGATGTCGTAGACTTGTCATTTTGGTACATATTGCAAACCGCGCCACGTGAAACGCACCCACAATTTACAACATGTTCGTTTTTATTATTATTTGAAGTTGTAGTCGAGTTGCATGAAATGCACACTCGAATTGAGGCTTACGTCTCGTGACCATGCCACGAGAACCGTACCCATGGCCACGATAATTTATTAATCGCGCCTAAAGAGAACTACGATATTCAAAATTATTTATTGTCCTAAGATTTGAGGTTGCATAAGGAGGTCTAGAATTATGGAATTACACCTACGGGAGTGAGCTAACTCTTTTAATTTAACAAATTGCTATTGAGAAAGAAGAAAAATAAGAAATTGAAGCAGATATTTTACCACTAATGATTTCAAGTCTGTCCAGTTATAGCTCAATCGAATTAGGGGAAATAGCTGAACGAAGCAAATGAAATATAGATATAGAACGAAACAATTCAGATTGCAATCTACACCTGACTAAACTTGTACACATCGATGCCCACTGCTCAAGTGGTATTTTGATGACGAACTTGATTTCAAATTGCTACATATGTATTTAGGAATAAGACCATAACTTTTGGAAGATGTCATAAACTTAAACCAACAATTGGAGTATCAAATTAGTACACAATTCACTTGATCAAATTGCCTTCAACAATCAGACACCAAATACATATCACGCATTTACTTAGAAGGAAACAGATAGGGACTTTCAGAAGATGTAGGCAATGGAAATGCGACTAAATGCAATATCGTACACTCGGTTCTTTCACAAACACTTGTAATGAACACAAAATGGTATGAAAAATCAGACACTAAATAAATCCAAACTAGAACAAAGAGGTTAATTAGATAGATTCCATATTCATATGTAAAATTTCAAGCAACCCAATACCAATGTTCGAACTTAATTAGGTAGACAAAACTAATTTCATGAAATCGAAAACTATGAATCTGCTGTCTCGAACCTCGACATACACAAAACAAACTTATTAAGTATTTTTCACAAAAGTATGGATCGATCTGTACATCAACAAACATACAATCAACAGGGACTCAAGAGCATTTCTCATATCAAGCTAACAGAAACAATCTCCAGATATTCCAAGAAAATCACAAACAATGACATCGATATTTCACACCTAAAATGACTACAAAGATCAACCAAACTGATTTAAGCACAACGAGACATGCTTCAAAATGTTGGAACGACTAAACTGATTCAACAAGCACCCAAAGAACATCTAGTGAGAGTCTAACAACTTAAAGCTGACAGGAACATGCCGAAACACTTATGAAATTTGCAAGCAAGTCGTCACTGATTTCATGATCCTTCCAATAACTATATGACCATGCCGAACTCGAATCGATCATATCAAACAAAAGCGTTCAAATCTGAAGTGATATATTAAAACACATAAACAAAGTCATGAATGGAACAAAAAAGCACTCAGATCCAATCTTAGTTAATCCCTACATTCAAGATTCAAACACTCCCCAAAATCTGTTAGATCTATGGCCCTGACCATACTGAGATTAACACCACAGTCAAGATAAGGGAAAGAGTAAGATAATGAACCTGAAATTGAGCTTTCGATTAAACTTCGGCCGTGAATATATAATGAGAAACCCGACAACAAAACTGAAATCGAACTGAAAAGGCAATAGCGGACAAAAATCGACACCTCGAGTAGCGACGAACTCAACGACTTCTCAATCGAACTCTATTTTTCAACCAAAATCCATATTGAAAAGAAGAGACAGAATATATATGTTTTCGAATTTTTAGACAGTAATCGAAATAAAATAGAACGAAAGAACACTGAACCTCAATAGAACTCCATTTTTCAACCAAAATCCAGATTGAAAAGAAGAGAAGGAATATATATATTTTAGAATTTTTAGACAGTAATCGAAATAAAATAGAACGAAAGAACACTGAACATATTTCTCTTTTTTTGTATTTTTCTAACATATTTCTCTTTTTTTATATTTTTCTTGTTCTGGAACTAAACCAAAAAATCAAAATGAAGATCAACAATTGAGAAGAAGAAGAACGTTTTTTAGAACCCTAGCTTTCCTTTCCAATTTTTCTCTCCAAAAATCCTCTTCTATTCGTTCCTCTCTACTATCTGTGTGTTTATGTGGCTGCCCGTTCTCTCTTGTGTCTTTCCTCAATTTTCAGAGAAAAAGATGGATCATCTCTAGGGGGAGGCGCTACCGTTTTTAGGGGCGTAGGAATTTAGGAGATTAAAAGATATGTTAAGATTTGGTTATAATTGAGTTTAAATATGAGCATAAGAATTAACACGTGTCATTAGATTGGAGGGGAATCGATGGCTAGGTTTAAATCTTGCATTTAAGTGAAGAGTGAGCTAATGAATTGGGAAGAATGAACATTTGTCTTGTTGTGCCAATAAAATCGGAAAATGAGCTTCTAATTAGCTCAAATTCAATTCTTTCTCATTGAAAAAAAATAAAAAATAAAAATACTACCAAAATATACTAATTAATAGGAGAAGAAGTATTATAAAATTGTTTTTTTTTTTGTATTTTTAAACTTATGTTTTTGAAATTAAAATTAAAAGTTGAATGAAATACTATTAAAATGAAAATAAGTAAATACTACTTTTAAACGTTTAGCGGGTCAAAAATTATGTGGTAACGGTAATATCCATCCAAACACGACTTAAGTTAAGTTAAAGGTGTGTGCCAAAACAAAAAAGAAGAAGAAGGTTATGAAAGAAGGAGACAGGGGAAACCCACAAAAGAGACTTTTCCCAGAAAGCAACTAAGGTATGAAAGTGCAGTGAAGTGACACTTCAAGTCACTTTGAGACATACAAGACTATATTAATACTTCAAGCTTCACACGAACCAGTACAAGATGAACTGCAAAATGAAGATCCAAATTTAAAAATTTAAAAAAAAAATAGACCTTAGTTAAACAGGAATGGAATTTAATCCAAATTTAAAAGTTTTAAAAACAAATGGACCTTAGTTAAACAGGAATGGAATTTAGCGCTCGGCAGACCATGGACAAGACCTTAACCGAAGCTTCGGCAAACTCAATTGACTCGCTGGAAATTCGAGGCTCGTTGGCAAGGCGAACTTCGAATCCCTAAATTTAAAAGCCTCACTCAACTGAGATTTGCGTGTTTTAGTGGGTAAGGACTGTTGCATTTTTAGGAGTAGCTTTGGAGCTGAAACAGGGTAGTTTTGGAGCTGATTTTCGCAGCTGTTTTTCTAATGGTTCAAGGGTTGTTTTAATGGAGTTTACATGATTTTGGGGCTGGTGTAAGATCTAGATTTAGCTGGGATTTTTGTGGTATTTTTTGGAAGAGATGAAGTGAGGAAGATAAAGTATTTTTGTGTGATAAAATGGTGATGAGGAGGAAGAAGAAGGCTGCTGTTCTTTCCTGCTTTTTTCCAGATCCCCTTTTCCTCTGTTATGTGTGTGTGTGAGAATTAGGGGGCAAGAAATGTTAGGTTCTGAAATTGGAAAAATAAGATTCTATGCCAAATTGTATTGTAGCAAAATTGCTAAAATTCTTTTTTGCAGGTGAGGTGGGGAATGGAATCAAATTAGTTACGCATGGTGGTGATTTTTCATTGGTTCTCAATTTTTCTTTTTGATTTTCTTTTAAAGGATAACAAAAATAGAATCTATTCTTACTAAATTAGAAATAGCAAGATACTGCATACTCAATATTTAATTCTTAAAGCCTCTAACTTAAAAATTGTACTAAACTATATTTTTTGGAAACTTTTCTTTCTTTGTAAATGAAAATAAAACTAATACTCTAAAAATATAACTCTTTTTGTAGTTTTGAATTTTCTCAAATAAAACCTATAAAAAGGTAAAACAAAAGCTAAAATATCAACGTTAAACTTAAAAACTATTTAAATACTAAAAATGATAAATTTTTTTATTTTAATATGATTAAAAATTAGGTGCTCACATTTGATAAGTGGTGACAAAGAATTTTTTTCTTGACTTCCAATTCTTATTTCTGAAAGTTCCTACTTACTGTAATTTATAGTTGTGCAAATTATCTTAAATTATTTTTAATGTCGATATTCAGCTTTAACTTGTTTGCTCGTTTCAAATTAATTCCACAATCAATAACATTCATAGAAACTACAGATTACAATAGGAGATCTCATCCCAATTTTCTCTGTTGTTGTTTTTCTCTCCTTAATTATTATACATAATATAATTAGGTTCTTCATCTCCTGATCTTTGTTCACCACGTAATTGAGAGACACGTAGACCTACAAAAAAGAAAAGAAAACAGAATAATATAAAATATTTACTCATTAATATATTCAAAAATCACTGGGATACTAGAATATACGTACTGTAATAATCATATAATAGCTTAGGGAGTTTGGCTACTGACCTTGAATGTTAATGTTGGAAGGATAATGTTGGACCCTTTCCCACAACCTCTTGAATCTTTAGTTGTTGGGCATGAAACAAAGTTGTGCAACATTTTGTCCGAACAGAGATATATCTCGTGGAGAAAAATATTGCGAGCAATATTCAACTTACATGATATATACACATTATTGTTGTTACCCACCAATTTGTAAAGAGCAGTTGTTATCTTCTTTTTTGTGTAAACATTAACATTTGATGGTATAATATCGTCTCATGTACCCTTGTCGCTGCATTAAAGTAATCAGTAGCTTGGATCGTCTCACTTGATTGAAATCCATGAGTTCTCCATTCGTACTTCCATAAATGTTCGTTTGTACCAGCTAGCAGATTAGGCCAAACCTTTTCGAGAGCTTCTTCTAAGTTTGGATCTGCATTCAACTGTGTAAAGCACATAAAAATAAAATAATTTTATAGGCTTTTGAAAGTCTATATAAAAATATACAGATAGTACTCCTCATTATAAAATAAAGTGAAAATACATATTTTTTGTCAAATTTTTATTGGACATTATACAACAACAACAACTACTGAAGAGGGCAGGATGTACACAACCTTACCTTACCGGAAGGCACTGTTTCCGATAAATCTTTGACTAAAGAAAAGATGATAGGTTTTATTGGACATTATACAACAACAACAACAAGCTTCTTCCAAGTGAAGCTAGAGGTCCCTGAGAATAAACAAGCTTCTTCACCTCCCCAACTTCAGAAGAAAAACAAAGAAGCACTCCATCTGGTGCTGTGACCCTCCATAAACTGTATATCATCGCCACGGGAGGTGAAAGCGTGGGTGGATAGATTATATATATAAAAAAAATACAACAACAACAACTCAGTTGATTTTCACAAGTAAGGTTTTTGGGAGTGTAGGATGTACACAGTCTTACCCTTACCTTGAAAGGGAGAAAGACTGTTTCTGGTAGATCCTCGCCTAAAGAAAATATGAGAGGTTTATTGGACATTAATTATATAATCCGGATATAGTCGGGTTTCAATGCAGTACCGGACATCGGGTGGAAAACCCAAAAAAGAAAAAATTAAACTGAAATCCTAGATATCGACCACCACCTATGACACCAGACAACCACCAACTTCCTAAAATAAAAATACATGAGTACGTACCACATTCTTTACAATTCGGTCTTGAACTGAACGTGGAGCACATAATCTACTTGTTAAGCTTACTCCTCGACCATTTGCTGGCCAAAGGCCGTGGATTGAGAACTGTTGTTGAGCGTCGGTTTTGCAGGTATTTCCTAGAATTCTACAAAACGTAGGCGGCCACTGGAGTACATACTTCATAACATGGTAATCGGGCTGACTGATAACTGGGCAGAGAACACTACTACTCAAGAACAATAATACAAACACAAATTGCCCCATTTGCACTGTGTTAAAATTGAGTAGAATCGGTAGTCCATTGATCTATTTATAGTTGGAAGGATTTTGCTCTCTCCAGAAAAGTAAAAAAGAAGATGCTTTATGCAATTCCATCTAAGGAGGAATCTGAGCCCCATTCCACTGTTAATAGATCCAAATATTGCCGAGTCACTCAAGAGAATGGAATAATACATGATGAATTTGGTTATGGAATGGAATAATACAAATTGAATGATTCAACCCTTTTTAGCTTCTGTTCCTTTCCCCCAAAATCCCTTTACCTTTCTTTTTCTTGTTGATGCTCGTGTTGGCTAAAGGGGGTTTTCTGTTTCAATTGCAGGTTCCTTTCCCCCAAAATCCCTTTAGCTTTTGTATATTTGAGGATCACGGTCCAGAAAGAGAGGAGAAATATTCTCCTATTCCAAATGAAAGAAATTGTAAACATTGAATTTGAGAATACAAAAAAGTAGAGAAAAGAAAAACAAGATGTTATGTAAAGCAGGACACTAACGAAAAATTGAAAACTAATTAAAATCACGCATCAAAGTAATAAAAAATATAAGTTGGCAAGTGGTTAAAAAGGACAAAAGCAAAAATAAAGAGAAAGAAGAAGATACCTATGTTCTGTAACGGAGATGAATGTATCGTGAGAAAAGTATTTAGTTTCCTTATCTATATGTAACGATCCCAACGATCGTTTTGAATATTATAACCCCGTTTCTCTATTTACCGCTCAATTTGTACCTTGAAATTAATTTATGACTTATCGGGTTAGTTGGTTCAGGTCCGGAAGGAATTCAGAGTGAAATGAGACACTTAGTCTCATAATTGAAAATTTAATTAAGTTAGAAAAGTGGACCAGATATGGACCTATGTGTAAACGACCTCGAATTCAAATTCTGATAATTTCAATAGCTCCGTATGGTGATTTCGGACTTAAGAGCATGTCCGAAAGAATTTTTAGAGGTCCATAGAGGAATTAGACTTGAAATGCCGAAAGTTGAATTTTTGAGAAGTTTAACCGATGGGTTGACTTTTTGATATCGGAGTCGAAATCCGATTTTGAAAATTTTAATAGGTATGTTATATCATTTATGACTTGTGTGCAAAATTTGAGGTCAATCGGACGTGATTTGATAGGTTTCGGCGTTATTTGTAGAAATTAAAAATTTTAAAGTTCAATAGGCTTGAATTGGGGCGTAATTCATGGTTTTAGCGTTGTTTGAGGTTATTTGAGGATTCGACTAAGTTCGTATGATGTTTTAGGACTTGTTGGTATATTTGGTTGAGGTCCCGAGGGCCTCGGGTGAGTTTCGGATGGTTAACGGATCAAAAATTGAACTACAACAGATGCTGCAATTTTCTTATGTTGGAAATTTCTTCTGCTAGATTCTAGCAGAGAAATCTCTCAGAATCGAGCCCAGGGTTGAGGGCCACAATAGAAGCCATGATCGAGCCCAGGGTCGAGGGCCACGATCGAAGCCATGATCGAGCCCAGGGTCCAGGGTCACGGTCGAAGGCAGGGTCGAAGACATGATCGAAGGTCTAGGATCGAGGCCCAGGATCGAGGACCTCGATCGAAGACCAAGATCGAAGGCCAATATCGAGGCAGAACCGAGGTTGTCTAGGCAGAATTATAAAAACAGGGACTTCGTCCTATTCGCCATTTTTGACAATTTAGAGCTTGAGGAGAGGCGATTTTTGATATATTTTTCAAGAAAACTTGAGGTAAGTCCCTTGTGATCATATCTACTCCATAATATTAAATTATCATCGAATAATTCGACTAGATTACATGATTTTGAAGTATAAATTGGAGACTCGAACTTAGAAATTTGGAAATATGATTTGTAGATTTGAGGGTCGAGTTGAGGTCGGATTTTGGTAAAATTGGTATGGGTAGACTCGTGGTTGAATGGGATTTTGGATTTTGTAACTTTTATCGAGTTCCGAGATGTGGACCCCACGGGCGATTTTTGAGCTAAATTTCAAATTTTTATGAAAAAATAGTATTTTCTTATGAAATTAATTCTAATAAATTTTATTGACTGAAACAAATTATTTGTGACTAGATTCGAGGCATTCAGAGGCCGATTTGCGAGGCAAAGGCATAACAGAGTAAAGAGTTTCACGTTTTGAGGTAAGTAACCGTTTTAAATCTGGTTCTGAGGGTATTAAACCCCAGATTTTGGTATCATGTGATTATTTTGGAGGTGAAGCACAATTTTGGTATCATGTGATTATTTTGGAGGTGAAGCACATGCTAGATGACGGGCGTGTGGGCGTGCACCGAGGGGATTGCGACTTGGTCCGTCTTGGGAAACTGTAAAGTTGAATAATTTGTTGTTAGCTATATGCTCTCTATGTGTTGATAAATATTTGACTGTAAATCATGTTAGAAATCATACTTAGGTTATGTGATAGTACTGTTGGGATCCACAGAGGTTGCGTACTTGTTGAATTACCCGCTAAATGCTATATGTACTCAGTCTCAATTTTTACTTGTACATTTTATCTCAGTCTCTGTTATTATTATTGATACATCATATCATTATTGTTTGGGCTGATTTCATGATTATTGAGAGCCCGAGAGACTGGAGAGATTTATAACTGAGAGAGGCCGAGGGCCTGATTGTGAGATATTGATATCATAGCACGTGAGTTGTCCGTGCAGCACGTGAGTTTGGCCTTGCGGATCCTTATATTATACTATAGCACGTGAGTTGGCCATGCAGATCCATATATTTATATTATGGCACGTGTGTTGTCCGTGCAGATTATAGCGCTTGGTATGTAGGAGCCTCTCCAGAGTCTGTACACCCCCAGTGAGCGCTGGTACCCATTGAGAGTGAGTGATGAGGGCTGGGAGCCCAGGGAGTGATGAGGGATGGGAGCCCAGTGAGTGATTGTTGTCCTAAGAGGTTGTACTTGATTTTCATTTGTTGTTGCACTTAGTTGCTATCTGTCATTGTTGCGAAATCTCTAAAAGATTGTTGATATACGGATTACATGAACAGGAACTGTATAAAAATTGATTTGTCATTAAACAGCCAGATTTGGTAGCATGTCTATTCTTTGCTGGAATTACTGAAAATAAATCATAACTGTGTAGCTAGTTACTATCTTCAGTTCCTTATTTATTATTGTTACTTGCTGAGTTGGTTGTCTGTACTTCGCGTGCATATCCAGGTGTTCCCGGACATAGCATGTGTTGTTCCTTTCGCGCGGTTGATTTTCAGGAGATTTTGAGGTAGCTGCCGTGTTCCGCAGACCTTGTCTCTCCTTCTCTATCTCTTTGTTTACTCTATTTGGTCTCAGACTATTATAGACTATATTTTTCAGATTTGTATTCATATTAGATTCTCATGTACTCAGTGACACCAGGTTTTGGGGAGTGTTTGTATTGTATTTAAATATTATATTTTCAACCTTAAAGAGAAGTTTTGGTTTATTTAGATTATCGGCTTGCCTAGTATCGAGATAGGTGCCATCACGACAGGTTGGGATTTTGGGTCGTGACATATTGGTATCAGAGCCTAGGTTACGTAGGTCTCACGAGTCATGAGCATGTTTAGTAGAGTCTTGCGGATCGGTACAGAGACGTCTGTACTTATCTTCGAGAAGCTGCAGAACACTTAGTAAAATTTCCCTTCTTGTATTCTATCATGCGGAATCGATTCAGCTGGAAACATAACTCTTTGAATTCCTTTCATGCATTTCGTATGCGCACATGAGCGCTCGGTATCAGCTGTGCATCGCCAGGGTGTGATTCTACGAATGATGTTTGAGATGTATATTCCATATTTTAGTGATAGGCTAATCTGGATGACTTGAGGCCAGGTTTAGACCGCAGCTTAGGCTCGATAGCTTCCGTTGTAACCTGTACATTTGGACTCATATGTCCGGTAATGTCCCTATTAGTGGAATTTGTGGCTCGATGAGCGGTGGAATGGCTTTGGAATGGCTTAAGATGTAACTGTGGGATGTGTTAAGATGATTTGAATGTTCTTTTATTCTAGCTCAGTATATGATTTCGAGACTGTGCACGGGTTGCTACGATGGCTATGCGTTGTTATCGCACAATATTGGTGTAATGGTAAGGTGCTCGTTATGTGTTGAGGCGGTGAATGGCTCGAAGAGAGGATTTATCAGTACATGATTAAGGGGTTCAACAATTAATTCAAGCGGAGGAAAGGCAGTCGGACTATAGATATCCAAGTTGGTTGTTAAAGTTATAAGACTTGGTATTTGCGAGCATTGTCGAATTTGCATTGTGATGCTGTATCGCCGTCCTTGTTTGAACGCATTATGGTCCTCTGGTGTTACGGTCTTCTTGGATTTTTCCTTCGAGGCAGGGTGTTATGAAATGGTGCATGCGGGACGGTTGCCAGAGATAGCTATGTGCAGAGGTTCAGAATCGAATGGGTATTTCTAATATTGATTGCTAGATAAATATGATCTTCGTAGAGGCTTAGAGTCGGTAACAATTTATTGGTTTAGGTGCGACAGAGATTCATTTTGATTTGATGCAACAGTTGGGCAGCAAAGTGTGAGGGAAGACATGACGGGAAGTGTTTCACGGTGTTTGAAGTACTAGCAGGTCAAGTAGTAGAAGTAGAGGTTGAGAAGTTGCTTAAAGGAGATGGTTTAACCGAAGTAAGAGTGACAGATTAGCATATGAATTATGTGGTAGGGTAGTCGCGTGCCTTGAGAAAGTGTAGAACGATTTGGAATCGTGATAGAATGTGATTTGGCCTACGGACTTTATTTGGAGTGAGGGTTACTGTACGAAGAAAGATTGAATATGGAAGAAAGGATTTTGTTTGAAATAAAGAGGGATGTGAAGATCTGATTATCGTTTCAGGCGCAATATAACTTGAGTTCGGAAGGTATTATTGAACTTTCAGTTGATGTCAAAAGGGAAAGTGCAGACTTATACAAATGGTGGGAGAGAATTAGCTCAGGAGAATTTGCTGATTACGTAGTTGTTGCACCCAGTGCAGCGTAGTTGGAAGATGTCGGTAAGGAATTCCACATGTGGGTTATCTCCTGTGAGTGGTTAGCGGTGGCGTGATGTTGATGAAACTTCTGTGATGAATATTACTTGCTACCTAGTAAGAGGTCGAGTGTGTGACTGTAGCTGGTGATTCAGTATGTTCATGAAAAGATTAACAAAAGACTTCGAGAAGTTTGGCTGGTTAACGGTGTGATATCTTAGTAATTGAGAAGGAGAAATCCTTGAGGGGTTCTAATTTTGTATAATTGCAGCTTAGGGCTAAGTGGGGGAGCCTGCTATTGATAATTTGATTTCATGGTTATGTGTTTAGATTTTTGTTTTGGTCGGAGGCATACTTGTGGATCAATTATGACTCGCAGAGATGGAGATCGAGGATGACTCGAGTAAGGAAATTCCTGAATATGGGTTATAAGACACTTTATAGGAATATGAAAAGTTTGGAATGACTAAGTTGTTATTTTTAAGGATGTAGTGCATACGAAGTATGAATCTTGTTGGTCGTGTTAAGGCGGGGTTACTTATTTGAGTGTTGACTGTGTTTAAGGAGCACATGTCTTTCGGCCCGTTTAGGACGGAGTAAATTAAATTTGAGCAGAATGGATGACTATCGAGAAGGTTCTAATGAGTTCAAAATGTATATATGGAAATTGAAATTTTTTCGAATTTGTATATCACTAGAATCAGTTACTTACATTGGATGGTATCAGGACGTGCGGTAATTCTGTTTGACTATGGATTCTACATTTTAGTATAAGAAAGGAAAGAGGAACAATTTTTAAATTCACATAAGGTATTTTCAGAGTGGGTGTTTCGATTGTGGTATTTATAGGGGTAATTATGATGTGGTGAGACTCTACAGATATTTTGATGGCAATATTCTTGGGTTTGGTGACCTACGTGGTTTGGTCAAGTTAGAGGAATTTAGTTCTAATAGCTTGGTTATGTGCAAATGGATTTCAAAGTGTTCTTGATTGTTTCTACCATGGTTTGAATCGGATATTTTATACTGGTGTGGGAAACGTGTTGTGTATTGTGATTTCCTCCTAGAAGGAAGTAAGATGAAGGTTTCTAATTAACCAGGTATGTAATTTGCTGGTGACTCAGAGTTGATAATGGGATTCTTGTGCTTGTCACATGATGGCATAATAGATGTGGTGTGTTGTGCGGGATTATGATTTACATGTACAAGGTGACAGTTCACTCTTGAAGAGAAGGTAACGGATGTTGGAAAACATGGTGAGTTTCAAATATTTCGATGAATGTTATAACTGCTCGGTAATTCTTGATAAGAGTGCGCATTTCAGAAGGCACGTTGTGTTTTGACTTATGGATGTTCATCGGTATTGCAGTACTCACCTGGTTGATAGACTGCTGATATTCAACTTATTACTATGTGGCACAGAAGAATTATGAAAGTATTCCTCATGGCTTATCGTGAATGGAAGATGTGTTTGTCATTTTAGTGCTAGAGTTAGGATCAGTTACGTTGATTCATGTGTTCGATGAATTTGGAGACTGGGAGTTCTCAGAAGTATATTGTTTCAGGGTTGCGACCCTATTTGAGGTGACTATTTTATTTAAAACTCGGTGGAGGCACTAGTTGCGTTAATTATTTGTGATAGCTATGCGCTATGGGTGCGCATATATGTGAGGTTTGAGCCCATGTGGGGTCAATAGAGAAAGTATTCATACTCGGAAGAATGCTGAGGCTATTATATGCCTAGAGTTGTCTGTTAAGCGTAAAGTTATAACGTTTCATGTATTCGTACCTTTGTTGAGAACCATCTGGGCTATACTTGAGGTTACAAAGAAGATGATTCCCTAAATAAACGGGATAGTTACTAATTCTGCGTTAAAAAAAGATCCGATTTGAAGTGTGATAGCAGACTTTGCACGTGCTTACACTATGGCGTGCTATTTCTACCAATCCAGGAGTATGAGAATCTTATTTCATTATCATATACAAGTGTACTTGTTTAATTGCTCATGTATGATATGCTGGGACTAGAGGCCTGTGACCATGCCAGGCGATTCATATTATTGGCACGTGAGTTGTTTGTGCTGTGTGTAGGAATTCTATTTCTATAATAATTTATCTGATATATTAATTTTCTTCCTCTATAATTGTGCACATGTACCTACGGTTAGCCTCTTCACAAAATTTAAGGAGTTGGTTGTAATATTGCGGTTGTGGTGGTGCTTATTGAACTTGCAATACGGTTCTCTTTCTTGAGACATCTCACATATTTGGGTACACAGATTGCGCAGTTGTGGCTTGAGTTATATTGATGTGGCATGTCTGTGGGATAGTTGTGTTTAATAATATAAGGTCATTGGACCTAGAATGGGTACTATCGGGCTTGATTATGGTATATTCAAGAGGATAATATTGAAAGTCGGCTTAAGAGAGGATTATGGTTATGGCTGGATACAACTTGTTTAGGCTTATACAGTGATTAGATGTGAGGTTCGGGTCTTGAAAAAAATTCTGGATGTTAGAAATTTGACTCCATGGTTTTTGGACTAAGGTTAAATCAATGATTTTCAGTTATGTTGTGTGGTCAGGCCTATATAGAATAGGGGACGTGAGATCACCCCCGGGTATGTGCGTGGTAAGGTGGAATAAAGATTTGAAGGTTAAGAATAACTATTCGAACGTTCGAGGATGAACGTATGTTTAAATGGGGGAGAATGTAATGACCCGATCGATCGTTTTGAATATTACATCCCGGTTCCCCCATTTGCTGCTCAATTTATGCTTCACAGTCGTTTTAAGACTTACCGGGTTAGTTGGTTCGGGTCCGCAAGGAATTCAGAGTGAAATGAGACACTTAGTCTCATAATTGAAAAAATAATTATGTTAGAAAAGTGGACCGGATATGGACCTATGTGTAAACGACCTCAGATTCGAATTTTGATAATTCCAATAGCTCCGTATGGTGATTTCGGACTTAGGAGCGTGTCCGAAAGAATTCTTGGAGGTCCGTAGAGGAATTAGACTTCAAATGCCGAAAGTTAAATTTTTGGGAAGTTGACCGAGGGGTTGAATTTTTGATATCGGGGTCAAAATCAGATTCTAAAAATTTTAATAGGTATGTTATGTCATTTATGACTCGTGTGCAAAATTTGAGGTCAATTGGACGTGATTTGATAGGTTTCAGTGTTATTTGTAGAAATTAGAAATTTCAAAGTTCAATAGGCTTGAATTGGGGATTAATTCATGATTTTAGCATTGTTTGAGGTGATTTGAGGATCCGACTTAGTTCGTATGATATTTTATGACTTGTTGGTGTATTTCATTGAGGTCACGAGGGCCTCGGGTGAGTTTCGGATGGTTAACGGATCACAAATTGAACTACAACAACTGCTGCAATTTCCTTCTGTTGAAAATTTCTTCTACCAGATTCGAGTCCAGAAATCTCTCAGAATCGAGCCCATATGTGAGCCCAGATCGAGCCCAGGGTCGAGCGCCACAATAGAAGCTATGATCAAGCCCAGGGTTGAGGGCCACGATTGAAGCCATGATCGAGCCCAGGGTCAAGGGCCACAATCGAAGC
Source organism: Nicotiana tabacum (assembly GCF_000715075.1). Lineage (NCBI taxonomy): Eukaryota > Viridiplantae > Streptophyta > Magnoliopsida > Solanales > Solanaceae > Nicotiana > Nicotiana tabacum. Next base: position 2,456,250 of record NC_134094.1, read on the forward strand.
CATGATCGAGCCCAGGGTCAAGGGTCACGGTCGAAGGCAGGGTCGAGCCCAGGGTCGAGGGTCACGATCGAAGGTAGGGTTGAAGACATGATCGAAGGCCTAGGATCGAGGACCTAGATCGAAGGCAGAACCGAGGTTGTCTGGGAAGAATTATAAAAATAGGGACTTCATCCCATTCGCCATTTTTGACAAATTGGAGCTTGAGGAGAGGCGATTTTTGATATATTTTCAAGGAAAACTTGAGGTAAGTCCCTTGTGATCATTTCTACTATATAATATTGAATTATCATCGAATAATCCGACTAGATTACATGATTTTGAGGTGTAAATTGGAGACTCGAACTTAGAAATTTGGAAATACGATTTGTAGATTTGAGGGTCGAGTTGAGGTCGGATTTTGGTAAAATTGGTATGAGTAGACTCGTGGTTGAATGAGATTTTGGATTTTGTAACTTTTGTCGGGTTCCGAGACGTGGGGCCCACGGGCAAATTTTGAACAAAATTTTGGATTTTTATGAAAGATTAGTATTTTCTTATGGAATTAATTCCAATAAATTTTATTGACTGAAACGAATTATTTGTGACTAGATTCGAGGTATTCGGAGGCCTATTTGCGAGGCAAAGGCATAGCAGAGTAAAGAGTTTCACGTTTTGAGGTAAGTAACAGTTTTAAATATGGTCCTGAGGGTATTAAACCCCGAATTTTGGTATCATGTGATTATTTTGGAGGTGACGCACATGCTAGGTGATGGGCGTGTGGGCGTGCACCGAGGGGATTGCGACTTGGTTTGTCCTGGGAACTGTAAAGTTGAATAATTTGTTGTTAGCTATATGCTCTCTATGTGTTGATAAATATTTTACTGTAAATCATGTTTGAAATCATGCTTAGGCTATGTGATAGTACTGTTGGGACCCACAAAGGTCGCGTACTTATTGAATTGCCTGCTAAATGCTATATGTACTCAGTCTCAGTTTTTACTTGGACATTTTATCTCAGTCTCTATTATTATTATTATTATTATTGATACATCATATCATTGTTGTTTGGGCCTGATTTATGACTGAGAGAGGCTGAGGGCCTGATTGTGAGATATTGATATCATAGCACGTGAGTTGTCCGTGCAGTACATGAGTTGTCCGTGCAGCACGTGAGTTGGCCGTGCAACACGTGAGTTGGCCGTGCGGATCCAGATATTTATTCTTATGGCACGTGAGTTGTCCATGCAGATTATAGCACTTAGTTTGTAGAAACCCCTCCGGAGTTTGTAGACCCCACAGTGAGCGCGGGTACTCATTGAGAGTGAGTGATGAGGGCTGGGAGCCCAGTGAGTGATTGTTGTCCTAAGAGGTTGTACTTGATTTTCATTTATTATTGCACTTAGGAGCTCTGGTCAACATGTCTGTTTCACTACCAGGGAATTGGAAGTCCAAAAGAGATGTGTCTTTTGGGCAGTGTTATTGTGCGAGTGAGATTAATAAGCCAAAATATTAGGATTTTTTAATAAGAAAAGATTTAATAATGAATATTTTAATTGATTTCAAAGTCCAAAATATTAGGAAAATAACTTAAATTACTATTTTATTTATTTTTAAAGGTAAAATAAATAAACGACATTTTGCTAAGAGCTTTCGTGCTTTTAATATAGTATATAGAATATAGATAAATAGATGCTTGCATAGCATATTTTAGTAATAGTACAAAGATACCCCAATCTTTGTTTTTAATTTGGAACCAGAGCAAAAACAAACAACTTTTCAATGCTAATCTATAAATTGTAATGTTATCATTTTGATTCTAAACATTTTTTCCTTCATCTAAGAATCTTTAACTATTTTTTCCTCCTTTATTATGTTCGTTTTCTTTTCTACAATTTCTCTCATTTATGCCTTTTAAATTATATCCTTTAATTTACTTTCATTATTTTACTTGGTGCTATTATTTATATTTGTATTAGATGTTGTTAGGTATAATCCATCGTCTGTTTAGCACACGTTGCATAGTTGTAATGACCCAACCTATCGTTTTGACTTTTAGAAATCTGTTCCCCTTAAATAAAACTACCCATATGTGCTTATAATAAATTATGACTTGCGAGGATGTTTGGTTCGGGATTTGGGAGTGTTCGGGTTGAAATAGGAAGACTTGGTTCCTTAAGTTGGCCTAGAATGCTAAGTTTGACTTCGGTCAACATTTTTAGAAAATGACCCCGGAATCGGGATTTGACGATTCCATTAGCTCTGTATGGTGATTTTGGACTTAGGAGCGTGTTCAGAATTTTATTTGGAAGTCCGTAGTTAAAAAAGGCTTGAAAGGGCTAAAACAGGAATTTAAGTTTGGAAATTTGACCGGGGAGTTGACCTTTTGATATCGGGGTCAGAATCTAGTTTCGAAATTTTTTATAGTTCCGTTATGTCATTTATGACTTGTGTGCAAGATTTGAGGTCAATCGGACTTGATTGGATAGGTTTCGACATCGAATGTAGAAGTTGAAAACTTTAAGTTTCATTAAGCTTGAATTGGAGCATAATTCGAGGTTTTAGCATCGTTTTATGTGATTTGAGGTTTCAAATAAGTTCATATAATGTTTTAGGACTTGTTTGTATATTTGGTTGAGGTCATGAGGGCCTCGGGTGAGTTTCGGATGGTTAACGGATCAAAAGTTGGACTTCAAAAGCTGTTGCAAGTTTTCTCTTATGCTGGATATTCTGGGATGTGATCGAGCCCAAGATCGAGCCCATATATCGAGCCCAGGGTCGAAGCCAGGGACGAGGCCCAGGCTCGAGGGCCATGATCGAAATCACTATCGAGGCCCAGCTCGAGGGGCCATGATCAAAGGGAAAGCTCGGGGGGCCATGATCGAAGGAAAATCTCAAGGGCCAGGATTGAGACCCAAGATCGAGGGTCACAAGATCGAGGCTCGATGCCATGATCGTGGCCCAGCTCGAGGGCCATGATCGAGGCCACGTTCGAGGCCCATGCTCGAGGGCCATGATCGAAGCCACGATCGAGGCCACGTTCCAAAGGCTGCCTGGGTAGATTAAAAAGGAGGGAACTTCGTCCCATTTGCCATATTTGGCAGATTTTCAAGGAAAAATATTTGTGTAAGTGATTCTAACTCGGATTTGGCCTTTATACATAAATATATCATTATTTTCACCATTTAATTAGTGTTTTGAGATTGAAATTTGGGAAATTTTTAGAAATCTCATAGAAATGAATTTTTGAGATTTCGGTATCGATTCGGAGTCGGATTTGAGTGAAACTGGTATGGTTGGACTCGTAATTGAATGGATTGTCTAATTTTGTAACTTTCGTCGGATTCCGAGACGTGGGTCCCACGGACGAATTTTTAATTAATTTCGGGATTTTTATTGAAAATGTAGTATTTTCTTATAGAAGTGATTCTTATAAATTTTAGTGATTGTATCGAATTACTTTTGGTTAGATTCGAGCTAATCAAAGTTGGATAATCGAGAAAAATGCCTACTAGTGGATTAAATTAGAGCAAGACGAGGTAAGTCTCTTGTCTAATCTTGTGAGGGGGAAATTACCCCATAGGTAATTAAAGTAATAATTGTTGCTAATTGTTGGGGCTACGTACGCACGAGGTGACGAGAGTCCGTGCGTAGCTACTATTAATGCTAAAGTCCGGGTAGTTTAGGACTCAAAGCATGAATTACTTGTGTAAATTATATTCTTTGTTTAATTAATATTAATTGATATGTATATATGAATATATTGTGAATTGTTAGATAAAAATATTAAAGGATAAAAATCTCATATGTTTGATTTTCTGTTTAAATTAATTAATTGTTAAAAGTAATTATTCTTCCTCCTGAATTTATCTTATAATAAATATAATTTTTAAGAGAAATTAACGAGAGTCCGTGCGTAGCTACTATCTGTTGTGGAAGGTCGTAGGAGCGTATTCCATGGGATAATTGTATGAGTATGACAAGTAGTGACCTGATTGATTAAATATTTAACAACCAAGTATGAAGATTATGGCGATATTGCTAATTCGAGAATTTTTGTCTGGAGGGCGCTCGGTTCATTTGGTTATGGAATGTGGAAGTTTGTTTCGGTTATGATAGTTGTTCTTGTGTGTTATGGGAAAATATGTTATTATGTATCCTTGAAAGGTTATTAGCCTAGTACAGTGCGATCAAAATTGGCTTGAGGTCTGTGGATGGATTTAAATATGAATACAGGCTCTATATCAGGCCGGATGTGTTCATTTCAGCATAAGCGCTCCCTATGGAGGAGTATTCGAATGTTGGATGTCGTTTCGTTGTCGGTTATTTCATGTAATACTATATTGTACCGTGTGAGTTGTGAAACGACTTGATAAATTTCTTATGTGTTGAGGTTCCGCGTAGCGATGGTGTTATGTGAGCAGGATGGCTCTCGAGATTCAGATCATACATCACACCTTAGTTGTGCTTGAGTTTTGTGGCGTATGGTGCTGCCGGTCCTTCCAGGGATGGTATTATGCACTTAGCGTGCTTGTGTCCGATATTCAGATATTTTTGTAGTAATGAGCATTCTAGCTCGGTAAGTATTTCCTTATAGATTCTTTTTGTGTGGATCGGGTGGCACGCCGCCATGGGTATGTTGTTTGGATTGGGTTGCACGCCGCAACAGTGTGATGTTGAGTACAGTCTCCTATATTCTATTTTGTGTGTTTGTGTCCCATTTTCTTGAGGAAGGTTCATGACACCTTTTCAGTTGTCTAATTAGTCTCGTGGGTTGAGAAATCCTTTCCAGAGTTCATTTTCCTTATGTATCGCAATCGAGTCCGTAGCTTATTAGGTTATTGTGGCGTCATATGAGGCTTTTTGCCGTGTCTGAGGTGGCTTATTGCCTGAATAGCTCATGCTGGGGAAGGCAAAATTTATTGGATCCGGGATCAGTGCGATCGTATTATATGGAGTGTAATAAAGAGAAAATACCATTATTTGGTTATAATAAGGCAATTGTTCTTGTCAGAAGGAGAAACTCAATAATTGTTGACTCGGTAGTTGATTATGAATTTCTACACATTTCTTCCATCGTGGAAGCATTTCAAGAGTTGGAACATGACTTATATGTATCATGAGGTATGTTGTGAACATCAGATTCGTGGAATTTTGGCTATTGTTATCGGAGGATGTTATTATAGTCATGTGAATGATGCGGTGCATGGTCTAAATTCAACAAAGATATGCAATCCTGTATTGGTGCATCGTGTAGTGATTGATACGGTATTCATAGGTTGGAAACATGCATGGTGGAGAATTCTGGATGTTAGAATTGGGCTATGAGGCTTATTTGCCTAAATAAAGGGGAGAATCTTCATATTGGCTTGATTTAATGTTCTCAACTGGGTGTGGTAGCACGGGTAGGTGCACGAGGTGTTAAACAGTAATTTTGGATAACTCCGGAATACTTCTTAGCACATTCGAGGACGAACGTATATTTAAGTCGGAGAGAATGTAACGACCCAACCGATCGTTTTGACTTTTAGAACCCCGTTCCTCTTAAATAAAACTCTCTATATGTGCTTATAATAAATTATGACTTGCGAGGATGGTTGGTTCGGGATTTGGGAGTGTTCGGGTTGAAATAGGAACACTTGGTTTATTAAGTTGGCCTTAGAATACTAAGTTTGACTTCGGTCAATATTTTGAGAAAACGACCTCGGAATCGGGATTTGACTATTCCAATAGCTTCGTATGGTGATTTTGGACTTAGAAGCGTGTTCGAAATTTTATTTGGAAGCCCGTAGTTAAAATAGGCTTGAAAGGGCTAAAATAGGAATTTAAGTTTGGAAGTTTGACTAGGGAGTTGACTTTTTGATATCGGGGTCGGAATCCAGTTCTGAAAATTTTCATAGCTCGGTTATATCATTTATGACTTGTGTGCAAGATTTGAGGTCAATGGGACTTGATTTGATAGGTTTTGACATCGAATGTAGAAGTAGGAAACTTTAAGTTTCATTAAGCTTGAATTGGAGCACAATTCGTGGTTTTAGCTTCGTTTTATGTGATTTGAGGTTTCAAATAAGTTCGTATGATATTTTAGGACTTGTTGGTATATTTGGTTGAGGTCCCGAGGGCCTCGGGTGAGTTTCGGATGGTTAACGGATCAAAGGTTGGACTTAAAACGCTGCTGTTATTTTTCTCTTATGCTGGATATTCTGGGCTGTGATCGAGCCCATATATCGAGCCCAGGGTCGATGGCCAGGGTCGAAGCCAAGGACGAGTCCCAGGCTCGAGGGCTATGATCGAGGCTAGGCTCGAGGGCCATGATCGAAACCACTATCGAGGCCCAGCTCGAGGGGCCATGATTGAAGGGAAAGCTCGAGGGGCCATGATAGAAGGAAAATCTCGAGGGCTAGGATTGAGACCCAAGATCGAGGGTCACAAGATCGAGGCTCGATGCCATGACCGAGTCCCAGGCTTGAGGACAATGATCAAGGCCTTGTTCGAGGCCTAGGTTCGAGGGCCATGATCGAAGCCACGATCGAGGCTCAGTTCCAAAGGCTGCCTGGGTAGATTATAAAGGAGGGAAATTCATCCCATTTGCCATTTTTGACGAACTTGAGCTTGAGCAGAAGCGATTTTTGGCTGATTTTCAAGGAAAAATATTTGGGTAAGTGATTCTAACTCGGATTTGGACTTTATACACAAATATATCATTGTTTTCACCATTTAATTAGTGTTTTGAAATTAAAATTTGGGATAATTTTAGAAATCTCATAGAAATAAATTTTTGAGATTTAGGTATCGATTCAGAGTCGGATTTGAGTGAAACTGATATGGTTGGACTCGTAATTTAATGGGTTGTCGGATTTTGTAACTTTCACCGAATTCCGAGACATGGACCCCACAACTGAATTTTTAATTAAATTCGGGATTTTTATTGAAAATGTAGTATTTTCTTATAGAAGTGATTCCTATAAATTTTAGTGATTGTATCGAATTATTTTTGGTTATATTCGAGCCAATCAAAGTTGGATAATCGAGGAAAAGGCCTACTAGTGGATTAAATTGGAGCAAGACGAGGTAAGTCTCTTGTCTAATTTTGTGAGGGGAAAATTACCCCATAAGTAATTAAAGTAATAATTGTTGCTAATTGTTGGGGCTACGTACGCACGAGGTGACGAGATTTCGTGCGTAGCTACTATTAATGCTAAAGTCCGGGTAGTTTAGGAATCAAAGCATGAATTACTTATGTAAATTATATTCTTTGTATTCTTTACTTAATTAAATTATTTGATATAAATATAAATATATATTGTGAATTGTTAGATAAAGATATTAAAGGATGAAAATCTCATATGCTTGATTTTGCTGTTTAAATTAATTAATTGTTAAGAGAAATTGTTCTTCCTCCCGAATTTATCTTATAATAAATATACTCTCTTTCCGTAGGTACATAAGAAAAATGTCCTCCTTTCTTGTAGCGGGCCGAGCGTCTCAGCAGGATATATGCATCTATGGATCATGTCGCACATCCCTCGGCAGTGTACACGACATTCTAGATCAGGCCGTACGACCTCGACAGAAATCGTGCTTAATAATAATAATTACACGATATTTTGATAGTTTATTGCAGCTTGTGGAGCTATTTGATGAATTGAAAATCTTTTGAATGTAATGAATTATTATCTCTGTTTGTTAAGGAATTATTGTTATTCCTGCAAATGAGGCAAATTGATAAATTAAAAATTTATTGAAATTGAAGGAATTTAATTAATATATCGAGAATTTTTGAAATTGAAGGAATTTAATTATTTCTGCTGGTTAAATAAATTATTGTTATATTCTGTGAATCATGCTGATTTAGATATTCTAGTTTTAATTCAATTATTATTATTGACCCATAGTGAGTATCTAAGTCGGACATCTCGTCTCTACCACTTCGAGATTAGGCTTGATACTTACTGGGTACACGTTGTTTCCGTACTCATACTGCACTTGCTGCACCTTTTGTGCAGGACCTGAGGCAAGTACTAGTGGGGGATCTATCATCTTACACCCACGTTATACAGGGGCATAGTGGTGAGCTGCCTTTCTGAGCCGTTCTACAACTACTAGTGTCTCTCCTTGTATTTTTCATTATGTCTATTTTTATTTCAGACAATATTAGGGGTTTGTATAATCTATTAGATGCTCATACACTTGTGACACCAGGTCTTGGCACATACATTGGCTGAATTAAGAGTTGTTTATTTTTCTTGGTTATTTTAAATTTATTAGTTGGCGTGCCTAGCTGTAGTGTTGGGCGCCATCACGACCTATAAGTGAAATTGGGTCATGACAATAGTGAATTGGTATAATGATGGTTAATATATGCTCTGGATAATAAATTTGTAAAATAATTATTATAATATTAGTTTATAATTCTAAAATATCTCACCCAAACAAAATTGATTTGAAAACATACACGTTTGCAACAAAAGAGTAGTGACAGACTTTAGAAAGATATTGTAACGACCCGACCGGTCGTTTTGAGTTCTAGCATGTCGTTTGACGATTTGAAGCCTTAAGTAGTGTCACTTCAAGTATTATGACTTGAGCGTGTGATCAGAATTGAATTTCGGGAAGTTCGGAGTTGGCTTAAAAAGAAAATTTTAAATTCAGAAGTTTTAAGTTGGAAAATTTACTAAGGGTTTGGATTTTTAGTAAACGACCTCAGAATCAGGAATTTAAGGTTCCAATAGGTTCGTGTAATAATTTCGGATATGGGCGTATATTCGGATCGACTATCGGGTGGTCCGGAAGTATTTCAGCGACTATTACGGAAGGTTGACATTACGAAGGTTTAATAATTTCCTAAGTTTGAGTTGAAGTGGATTTTAATGTTATCGATGTCTGTTTGGGATTCCGAACCTGGAAATAGTTTCGTATGGTGATTTTCATCTTGGGAGCATGTCCGGATGGTGATTTGGAGGTCCGTAGGTCATTTCAGTATCAATTGGCGAAAATTGGAAATTTGATGATTTTTGAGAAGTTTGACCGATAGTGGACTTTTGATATCGGGGTCGGATTTTGATTCCGGAAGAGGGAATAGGTCCATAATGTCAATTATGACATGTGTGCAAAATTTGAGGTCAATCAGACATGATTTGATAGGTTTCGACGTCGAGTGTAGAAGATTGAAGTTCTAAAGTTCATTGGGTTTGAATTAGGGTGCAATTCATGGTTTCGCTGTTGTTCGATGTGATTTGAGGCCCCCGAGCAGGTTTGCGTTTATGTATTGGGACTGGTTGGTGTGATTGGACGGGGTCCCGAGGACCTAGGGTGTGTTTCGCGATGGTTTCAGACCAATTTTGGCTGTTTTGGCTGATGGTGTTGCTGGTTCTGGTTTTGTCCTTCGCGAATGCGAAGAAGAATTTTTTGGGCTGCTGATTTTACTCATCGCGAACACGACACAGATCGCGAACGCGGAGAAGGGCCTGGGAACCTACGCGAACGCGAGAGGTCGATCGCCAACGCGTAGAAGGAAATGAAGGAACGCGTAGAACAAGTGACATCTAAGAGCTCTCTTTGACCTATTTCGCATGCCTAATCGATCTTTCCTTATTAATCTCCTTTTGAATTTGAGCTAGAAAAAACTCTTTATTTTACAAGTGTTTGTTTGAATATCTTTCAATTCCTTGCTCGCCAAGTGTTAGTATATCATTGCACCCCATACGGCTATTACTATATATATATATATCTCTTTCTGGAATTATTTCCATCTTCTCCTTTTGATCCAATTAATCATCTGATTAACTTTACTACCTTGTATTTTAATGCCCAGCCACATGTTCAGTTTGTCTCTTAGTTCTGAACTCCACGCGCATTATTAGCAAAGAGATATTACAAATCTCACAAAGTTGTAACTTGGTCTCCTTTAAATTAAAAAGAAAAGAAGAATAAAGAAACTAAAATTGAAGCAGAAAGAAATTAAAGACACTCTTGTTATTTTGTGAAGAGAAAAATATTGTAGTATGTTATACAAAATCCAAATACATACAATTTTATAGTATTCAAAAGTTTAGGGAAAGTTTATCTCATTAGAAAAAATCAATGAAAATGCTAACATCATTATGCAGTTACTTTTATACATGAAACAAATTCCATAAAATATATTTTCTTCTTGGATTGAATGCAGTAGATTTTAAATATAGTTTGTCAGTCAAATATTCTTATTAAATTATTTTGTTCATTATTTGAAACACACGCTGAAACTTATTTATACACCTATATACGTAACATATTTGCCTGGTATAAAAGTGCAATTCTTGTTCAAAATCAGTCCAAATCTCTATTAAATGACTTCAAATTTTGTAAACAACCTCCTTACAATATTTTTAACAAGTCTTAATAACACTCACTCCAAATCTTTTACAAAATCAAATTCGAAATGTAAACTCACTTATTTAAGCTTATTCAACAATGTTGGATTACCTTAAAAATCTAGTTTTCACCACCTACATGATTTTTATTTGTTGAACTAATATTTGAATAATAATTACTGATTCAGAGATCGGGTTAGAAGCTTAAGCTTTTAAAAAAATTGAATAGCAATTTCGAAAACCTATTTGGAGTTAGATGTTGAATTTTGGCCTATTATTTTTGTGCTATAGCTTTTCACAGTGATCCGTACAGGCTCCATAATAAATAATTAGAAAGTTATTTCAAAGGGCTACAACTTTATTGTTTTATGTTTTCTCAAATTTGTCACGACACAATTTAGGATCATGATCGGCGCTTAGGAGCAAGTGCCCCCAAGTAAGCCTCATCGGTATTTTACAGAAAATCGGACAGAGTTTCTCCTATTTTTTGGACTATCCAAAAATTTCTCTATCTCATAAATCAACAATAGAACCAACCTATATCAACCAAAACATATCATAATCTTCATCAACTAATCAAACAGTTATTCACCACTATTGATCATGTAACGACCCGACCGGTCGTTTTGAGCTCTAGCACGTCGTTCGGCGGTTTGAGGCCTTGGGTAGTGTCACGACCCAAAATCTCACATGTCGTGTTGGGGCCTAACTCAATACTAGAAAAGCCAAAATTCCAATGAACCACCATATCTTTTAAATTTGAAAACATAATAATTAAATTCAGCGGAAGAAATCTCACAAATACAAATATAAACACTCCCAAAACCTGGTGTCACTGAGTACATGAACATCTAAATGAATACAAAGTCTGACTGATAAAAAATTACTGTCTGAAATATAGAATAGTACAATAACTAAACATGAAGGGAATCAAGTCTGTGGACGTCAAGCAGCTACCTTGATAGTCTTCAACAAAAATAACTCTGAAATCTAGCAATCGTCGTATTCGGGAGCACATGGATATGCTGTAACGACCCGAATTGTCGTTGTTAGAATTAATATCCCATTCAGTGAATTAAGGTCTTGAGCAGCTTCGCAGTATGTATTATGACCCGTGGGTGTGGTCGAGTTTGAATTACTGAAGATTCAGAATTAAATTAAAAGAACAATCCTTATTTAGAAGCTTAAATGGAAAGAGTTGATCGGAGAGTTGACTTTTGAGAAAATGACTCCGGAATAGAATTTTGATGATGTCAATAGCTCCGTATGATGATTACGGACTTAGGAGCGTGTATGAAAAATTATTTGGAGGTCTGTAGTGGAATTAGGCTTGAAATGACGAAAGATGAATTTTTGGGAAGATTGACCGGGGGATTGACTTTTCGATATCGGGGCCGGAATCCAATTCTGAAAATTGAAATAGCTTCATTATGTCAATTATGAGTTGTGTGAGAAATTTGAAGTCATTCCGGATTGATACGATGTGTTTCGGCATAGAATTTATAACTTCAAAGTTCATAGATTTTGATTTGAGGTGCGATTCGCCATTTTGATGTGATTTGAGAATTTGACTAAGTTTGTATGATGTATTAAGACTTGTTGGTAGGTTTGGTTGAGGTTCCGGGGGTCTCGGGTGAGTTTCGGAAGGTTAACGGATCATTTTGGACTTGGCATGTCGGCTGAAGACTGTTGGTGTGCTTCTTCTGGTTTCCTTCTTCGTGTTTGCGAGTGGGCCCTTGCGTTCGCGAATGAGAATTTGAGACAGGCAAGATTTGACCTTTGCGTTCGCGAGAGAGGTATCGCATTCGCGAAGGCAGCTACGCGTTCATGAAGATGGGCTCGCGTTCGCGAAGACGAGAAGGCAACTGGGGATCCCGTGCATTTGGTCTTCGCGTTCGCGTGGGTTGTGCCACTTTGGCAAAGTAAGAGGACAACAAAGCTTCTCATTCGCGTGGCTTGTGTCACGATCGCGAAGGTTTAATTATGGACAGTCGAGTTTGTGCTTCGCGAACACGAGGCTTCTTTCGCGTTCGCGATGAAGGTATATCTGGGCGAAATTAAAAGTCCCAAAACGGGGGATTTGAGTTCATAACACAAAAATAGAGTTGGGGAGCTCGGTTTGGGCGATTTGCAGAGAAACATTTCACCACAACTTGGGATAAGTGTTCTTGACTCCTTTGTGATTATATTTCATGAATCTATGGTTATATTCATCGTTTAATTCAGATTTAAATGGAGGAAATCAAGATTTTTGCAAAATCTTCCAAAAACAAAAATTTAAGTTTTGGAGGTCAAGTTGTTATTGGAATTCAATAAAATTAGTATGGTTGAACTCGTATCGGAATGGGTGTTCGGATTTCGTAAAAATTATGTCGAGTTCCGAGTGACGGGCCCCGCGATGACTTTTGTTGACTTTTTGGAATAAAGTTTTAAGTAAGACGTATTATTATATGAAATTGTTTGCGATGATATTTAATGAGGTTATACAATTAATTTGGATAGATTTGAGCGGTCTGGAGGTCAATTCAAGCAAGAAGGCGATTTTGAAATATCGAGATAACTTTAAAAAGGTATGTATCTTGCCTAACCTCGAGTGGGGGAATTACCTCTTAGGCATTGAGTCTTATGTGGGAATTGTGTGAGTGAAAGCCATGTACGCGAGGTGATGAGTACGTACTAGAGCTTATATGTGCAAATTTTATTGGTTTAAAGTTTTAGCCATTTTTATGTATTAAATTGGATAATTGTTGGCATTAGTAAATTCTTGAATTATCACGCCTCATTTTTTATTTGTCAAGTTTGTATTTTATATAATAATTTTGTGTTATTGTCACATGGATTTTATGTGAATTCCATTTGTTTGTTGATTTGATATTTTTGTTGGAATTAAATTCATGATGGAATCTTTATCTGCAAATATTTGTTAAATAAGTCTTAATTGAGGAGTTAATATAATTATCAAGAATTTGGATTAATGAAGGTGTTGCCCTATACTGAGTATTTTTCATCTTTGTTGATTGTTTTGAGAATTTATATATGTTGTGTGGAGCCTTGGGATATTGTTGAGAAATTTATTGATTTTGCTACATATTTGAAATTTAGTTGTGGTCAACGGTAAATTGTGATATGACTTGTTGTATTGTATTGTAGTTTAAACACTCTCTTTGATGTTATTTATGCTTTCTACCTTGCTTGTTAATGATATACATGTGCTTGGTAAGGAAGAGTGTAAAGTATGAAGGGTGATACCATACCATTTGGGAGCGTAAAGCACGAAGGGTGATGCCGTGCTATTAAGAGTGTAAAGCACGAAGGGTGATGCCGTACCATTTCAATTATTTTATCAGGTGAGGATGAGAGTAAAAGCACGAAGGGTGATGCCGTGCAATTATTTTTATATTATCGTATATTCATGGAACGAAGGGTGTTTCCGTGCAAGCAAGGACGAGAGACATACATTATATTGTGATATCGTTTTGTTGTGTATACATTCATGCCTTTATCTTGAGATGTTATTGTGCAACTATATTTTCTATGTGACTTATAGTCGTTGTTTCCTGTGTGCCTCCACTTTATTTCTTTTATTGTTATTGACATTTCTTCTACCTAGTTGGTAATGTTATATGTATGCACGGTGAGAAAGATATAAATGCACGAAGGCTGTTACCGTGCCATATATATATATATATATATATATATATATATATATATATATATATATATATATAGATTAGGTGAGAATGAGACAAGTGCACGAAGGTATTGCCGTGCCATTTAGCGTGATATGTTGAATATATTTCTCGTGCCAGGAAAGTTAAATGAGGTGTCACATGGTGACTTTTATTTGAAAGAATTATATTAGAAAGATATTTATTTGAAAGAATTATATTAGAAAGATATTTATTTGAAAGAATTATATTTGAAAGATATTTACTTGAAAGAATTATATTTGAAAGATATTTACTTGAAAGAATTATATTCGAAAGATATTTATTTGAAAGCAATATAATGGAAAGATATTTATTTGAAGGAAGTATATTCGAAATATATTTATTGAAAAGGATTATATTCTAGAGACTTTTATTGAAAACAATACTTATGGATAAAAGCTGTATTTTTTGAAGGACTTGATTAATTGGTTGTACCTGTATTTATTATACGTTTGAGTAATATTTATGGTGTTTTTGTTGCCTTGCTATTTAAATCACTAGTTGATTGGTATTGCTATCACTGCTATTTGTTTTCTATCATTTTTGTATGCTATATTGCACAGATTATTTGACTAGTGAGTGTCTTGACTATACCTCGTCACTACTCCACTGAGGTTAGTCTTGATACTTACTGGGTACCGACCGTAGTGTACTCATACTACACTTTTGCACATTTTTGTGCAGAGCCAGGTATTGAAGATATCGGATTCAGACAGAGGTTAGAGTATGATCGCACGGATACAAGGTAGGATTGCTTGGTCATCGCAGTCCCTTGGAGTCTTTCCATTTTATTGTACTGTTAATTTCTTATTCGATCAATACTGTATATTCGATCATCGAGATAATTTCATGTATTCAGTTAGAGTTCGTGACTCAGTATTACCAGTCTTGGGAGATTTTTAAACTTATTTTCGATGTTCGTTTCGACACGTGTATTAAATTATATCTTTATCAAAAAAGAAAATGGCTTGAATTATGATTATAATCGGCTTACTTAGTCTTAGAGACTATGTGCCATCACGACGCCTGCGGTGGAAATTTTGGATCGTGACAAGTTGGTATCAGAACTCTAGGTTCATAGGTTCTACGAGTCACGAGCGAGTTTAGTAGAGTCTTGCGGATCGGTACGAATACGTTTGTACTTATCTTCGAGAGGCTACTGAGCTAGTAGGAAATTTTTTCACTTCTTTCATTTCTTATCGCGCGGCATCTATTCAGCTGGAAGCATGCATCTTATGTTCTTTTGCATCCACTCGTGTATGAAATTGCACACTCGGTATCAACTATGCGCCAACGGTTCGTGATACTACAGAGGAGTTATAAGGGAGCCGGGGTTGCTCAACCATTATTACAAAGTGTCGTCCAGATCGAGGATACAGAAGTATTGAGAGATAATTCAATTGTGCACATTGGGGTGCAGCATGTTCTGACATCTGGTCGATGAGTATGATATTAAGAAGGTTTAATTAATTGCCTAATCATCACAATTGCGATAGGGTCACGAGGTGGATGTAGATATGATATAGTTGGTGGTATTACAGACTATGTAGTTCGTATGAGATTTCTATTGAGCGAAGGGTACATATGCAACCAAGGCACTGGAGGAAGCGAGTTTAACTGTCATGAGGATGACATGCGCCAAATAAATAGCTTGAGGTGGCTTATGACCGGTGTCCTATGAGTGTTGAAGGTTAGTATCGTGGATCATCGGAATGTGTCCTATGGCTTCACGCCAAGTGAGGGAGTCCACTATCAATGATTAGATTGCGGGGTCATGTGTTATATGAGTTTTGGCCTGAGATATATTTATGTGGTATTGAAGGGTTCTCCGAAACTTGTATATGATTAAGAGCTGAGATTTGTATGGGATGATGCTGGGACACTTGCGGTATTCCCACGTCTTTAATAATTCTATATTTTAGTATCAACAGGGTCATGGAAAAAATTTCAGAATACTCGGGGTGTTCCAGTAAGTTCTTTTAATCCACCACCGATACGGAGTTCCTATAATAGTTATTCTAGTTATCCGGCACAGACCTAGTGTGAGAAGCCGAACCCCCCAGAGGGGTTGTTATGAGTGGTGATACTAGGCACATCAAGAGAAATTATCCTAGACTTGGGAGGGGTGGATTTCATCAAAACACTTAGGCTACAAGCTTATTCCAATTAATACTCCACATGCATAGCCAGTTAGGGGTAGAGGAAAAGCGGGTAGAGGGCGTGTCACGACCTAAAATCTCATCACAGGCGTCGTGATGGCACCTAGTCTCTAAGACTAGGTAAGTCAATTTCAATTACATTTTGAAAGTATTTTTTAAAAAATTAAATAAGTAATCAAAACTAACAACGAAACAAATATGAACATACAACCTCCCAAGACTGGTAGTACTGAGTCACGAACTCTAACTGAATACATGGAATGATCACGAGGACCGAATATGCAATACTGTTGGATTACAAATTAACACTACAATAAAATAAAAAGACTCCAAGGGACTGCGACGACCAAGCAACTCTACCTTGAATCCTTACGATCCCGCTTTAACTCTGCTCAAGTCCGATATCTCCAATACCTGGCTCTGCACAAAAATGTGCAGAAGTGTAGTATGAGTACACCACGGTCAGTATCCAGTAAGTATCAAGACTAACCTCAGTAGAGTAGAGACGAGGTACAGTCAAGACACTCACTAGTCTAATAGCATGTGCAATATAATATATAAAATAATAGGAAACAGATAACAATAAGGGCAGGATAAAACAACTAGTGATATGCACAGCAAGACAACAAGAATACCATAAATATTACTCAACAATTAATAAATACATGTACGCCTAATTAATTCAAGTTTTTCAAATAAGTGTCCTTCACATATAATTCTTCCAAATAATTCTCTTTCAAATATAGTTTTCTCAAATAATTATCTTTCAAATATAATTCTTCCTATATAATACTTTGTAAATAAAAATTCTTCCAAATAAATATTTTGAATATAATTCTTTCAAATTAAAAAGTCACCATGTGACACCTCATTTCATAATCATAAAATATACGGGTCTCAGCCCATTTTTCATATTTTTATGGCACTTCGTGCCCATCATTAAATCATATTATTTTCCCGGCACCTCGTGCCCTTATTTCATATCATAACTGCATGGACAACTCAAGTGACAAATATCATTATCAATTAATCACAGCACCTCGTGCCCACATTTCATATCACAACTGCATGGACAATTCACGTGCCAATATCCTCATTATTTACTCACAGTACCTCGTGCCCATATTTTATTTTATAATTCTCCTGATAATAGCCACAGGCTCCCAATTTCAACATAAATCAGATTATTATCAATCTACCAACAACAAGACATATTGTACAAGGTATAAAAATAAACACAAGAAAATCACATTACATGAAAATCACCAACACCACAACTCTACATAATCACATATCGTCCCTGACAATAGCCACCCTTATCGCTCCTATTGCCACCCTTATTGCTCCTATAACCACCCTTATCACTCCGCCCAGACAATATCAATAGCCACCCTTATCTCTCCTATTGCCACCCTTATCGCTCATATTGCCACCCTTATCGCTCCGCCCAGACAATATTCTAACAAACACAATAACAGTGAAATGCCACCCTTATACCCACATAATATCAACGGTAAAATTCCACTCTTATATCCTCAAAATAATAACTCACACAACACAATAATTTACACGGCAAATTATCACGGCAACATAACAAAATCAATTCACATTACAGTTTGCCCAATGTCCATAACAAATTCCAAGGATATAACAAAATCAATTAATTTCACAACCAATAACCCAAGGCCCACACAGTGTATATATAAAACCTCAAAAATAATCAACAGAGATAGAAAAATAATCATCATAGGTCACACCTTCATTAATTCAGATTTAGATAATTATATTAACACCTCTTCTTAAGTTCATTTAATTAATCATTTGCATACAAAAAATTCATATTGAAATTAATTTCCAAGAAATATTAAACCAACAATTCTCACAAAATTTCATAAATATTTCAAGTAACAATCACATCAAATTGTCATATAAAAACAAATTCAACAATAAGGATTTAGGCATGGCAAACAGATGATTTAATAATTATCCACAATTACCCCAATTTACTACACAATAATGCCTAAGACTTTAATCCAATAAACTTTTCACATATAAGCCTGAGTACGTACATGTCACCTCGCGTACACGACTTTTCACATTTCATAGATGACACATAAGACTAGATGCCTAAGGGGTAATTCCCCCACTCGTGGTTAAGCAAGACACTTACCTTTTTTAAGTTAGGCCAATATTCCAAAATAGCCTTTTTGTTTGAATTGACCTCCGGACATCTCAAATCTATCCAAATTAATTGTATAACTCCATTAAAATTCATCGAAAATAATTCTGGATAATAATACCTCGACTTAAATATTTATTCCAAAAAGTCAACAAAAGTCAACACGAGGCCCACCCCTCGGAACCCGACATAATATTCATGAAATTCGAACACCCATTCCAATATGAGTTCAACAATATCAATTTTATCGAATTCCAATAACAACTCGACCTCCAAATCTTAAATTTTCGTTTTTGAAATATTTTGTAAAAATCTTGATTTCTTCCATTTAAATTCGAATTAAATGATGAATATAATCATGTATTCATGAAGTATAAACACTTTAGGATATAGAACACTTACCCTAACCAATCTTGTGAAGAATCCCTCCAGAATCGCCCAAATCCGAGCTCTAACAATTCCAAAAGGAAATGCCGAAAAATGACCATTTTTGGTCCTTACGATTCTGCCCAGTTTCGCACATGCGGACTGATTTTTTGCACCTGTGTGCTCGCTTTTGCGAGCGCATGCACGCTTCTGCGAGGTCACTGCCCAACCACAAAGCTCACACCTGCGGAGCCATTTCAACTTCTGCGATGATCGCAAGTGCGCAACATTTTCGCTTTTACGCTGCCTCGTTGCTTCTGCGTAGCAAACATCGCACCAGCGATTGCGCATGTGTGGAAGGCTGTACGCATCTGCGACATTCCTACAGCTCTACATAGGTCGCTTCTGCGACGGAATCCTCTCTTCTGCGAGGTTGCGCCTGAGCCCAAATTTCCACAGGTGCGATCCCAACAGGTCTGCCAAGAAACAACAGAAATCCCAGCATTTTCAACAAGTCCAAATTTTATCCGAACCTCGTCCGAAACTCATCCGAGATACTTGGGACCTCGTCCGAATTTACCAATAAGTCTCTTAACACAACACGGACCTACTCGGTGCTTCAAATTACATCACACAATAGCAAAATTACGAATCGCGCGTTGAATTGAATTTTGTGTTTTTAAATCTTCCAATTTCTATATTTTGCGCCGAAACGTGTCAAATCAATCCGGAATGACTTCAAATTTTGCACACAAGTCATAATTGACATAATGGAGATATTCCCATTTCTGAAATTGAAATCCAACCTCGTTTTCAAAAATTCATCCTTCGGTAGGATTTTCCAAAATCTTCTATTTGTTTTTCAACTTTTGCCAAAATGCGTCGAATTGTCCTACGGACTTCCAAATACGAATACGGACATATTTCGAAGTCCAAAATCACCATACGAAGCTATTGACAGCATCAAATTCTATTCTGAGGTCGTTTTCTCAAAAGTCAACTCTCCGATCAACTCTTTCCATTTTAAGCTTCTAAATAAAAATTATTCTTTTAATTAAATTCTGGATCTTCTGAAATCTCAAACTTCACCATACCTGTGGGTCATAATACATATTACGAAGCTGCTCGAGACCTTAAGTCACTGAACGGGGCGTTAATTCTTAAAACGACAAGTTGGGTCGTTATAGGGTGCCTAAGAGGTGGAGGCCCGACCCGTTGATATAATTGCTATGAATTGGATGAGACCGATACACCAGATGGTGTAGTTATATGTATGATTTAATTTATAATAAAAGAAGCACCATTCTTATTTTGATTCGATTCTTATTATCGAGGTGAGAACTCCTTTCATGCTCCTTACATATGGTGGATTAGTGAATTTGTACTCCACTCCCGTGTTTATCCTTGTTGGGAGATTTTATGGTGTTCTCCCGTGTGTATCATTTTTATTTTGTACATTATTTTGGGCTATGAGTCCAAAGGTGACTTTCTATTATTCGCTACAGTGGATTTTATGAGTTTCAATTTTATGAATTTTATACCCTACCGGTATGATGGGTCATTATGTGTTGTGAAAACGTATTTACGGAATACATTGAAAAGAAGAAAGAAAGGAAATTAAAAATTTCAGTTGGCACAATGTGCAAAATACTGGTGATTCAAAGTTGAGGACGAGATCCTCGCATTGTTTGTTTATATAATGTGAGATATTTAAACCAGGATACAAGCCGCAGTGGAAGTTATATAAGGATGAGGTCCTTGTGGTGAAATATTTATGAGTTTAAATTCTCCTATAGTACTAATATAGAGTTATGCCTGATAGGCTTATGTAATAATTCTTTTATGTGTTTTTGTACCATAATTATGCTATAATTATTGAGCTTTAGCCTATGAGGTGAGGCATCAGGTGGCGTTAAATGTGACTCGTTAAGTTGGATAAATAGTTATGAGGTCTTCATGCCTCACATTCTGATGTCAGTGTGGTGAAAATTCAAAACGAGGTGTTGGTTAATATGATATTAATCGATGATGCTGGAGTTAATTATGAACAACTTTTAAGACCAGAGATGTGGTGATGGGCATACATATGATGTGCTTCATGTCCTCATATCTTTATGATAATGCAGTGCTTGTAATGCTGAGATTAGTGTTATTGATATATACCTTGTGGTGTTTTGTTGGGTTGTGGATGTGTTGTTAGGAGTTGTTTTGGTGTTACTCTGGAAGGTGGATAGGCCAAATTACAGGGGAGACTCTGCCGAAATTTCTGAAAAATTTGGGAGTTAGTAAAATTTGAGAGATTGAGATGTGCAAAAGAAGAGATAAGTTATGTTATGTGTTTGAGGGTGAATGATCTTAAGCAGAGGAGAATGTAACACCCCAGAAAATTTTTGAAGTACCTCAACACAATAAAAGCTTTAAAAATATAGGTGGAAGAAATTTAATATTTAAGAAAACTCTTTTTAAAGGCAAAATAAATCCGCAACACAATACAATCTATCCCAAAACTGGGGTGTCACCGAGTACATGAGCATCTATGTCAGAATACAGTCTACTACAATGTCTAAGGAGTAAAAAGTGAAGTACATATAAAGATAATGAAGGAGAGTCGAGGTCTACGAACGCCATGCAGCTACCTCGATAGTCTCCGAGATCCTGTCTCCTCAACCAACAATCGCCGTAACCAGAAGTACCCGAAGTCTGCACACACCCCAGTGAGCACGGTTGATATTATATGGAGATAGATCTTCTCCACAGGGCTGGATTGGCCTTCCTCGGTACTGGGTGACTTATATTCAATGATGTATATGTTTCGGGATGGATCTTACCTGGGCCGTATGGGCCATATACAGTACCGAGTGGTTGATTATTTGAGAGTGTGAACCTGGAGATGGATCTTCTCTATAGGGATGGATTGGCCTTCCTCAGTACTGGGTGACTTATAGTCAGTGATGTATATGTTCCGGGATGGATCTTCCCTGGGCTGTATGGGCTATATATAGTATCGAGTGGTTGAGTATTCGAGTGTGTGAGCACATGAGATTGTTAGCATGGTGCATCACATACAACAGAGGTTGAGGAGTTATATTTTTTTTCATATCATTCAGATTGATCCATTTTACTGTTTTAAGATATCTACCGAACTTGAAAGCATGTCTACATTTCTATACTATTATTTTCTATATTGAACTGTGCCGGTTGAGTTCATCACTACTTTCAGCCCACAGTTTAGGTTTGGTACTTATTGAGTTAGTTGTATTCACGCTACACCCTCTACCTCGTGTGCAGATCTAGGTACTTCTGGTTACAACGACTGCTGATTGAGGAGACAGGATCTCGGAGACTATCAAGGTAGCTGCATGGCGTTCGCAGGCCTCGACTCTCCTTTATTATCTTTATATGTACTTTAGTTTTTACTCCTTAAACATTGTAGTAGACTGTATTCTGACATAGATGCTCATGTACTCGGTGACACCCCGGGTTTGGGATAGATTGTATTGTGTTGCGGGTTTATTTCGGTTTTAAAAAGGGTTTTCTTAAATATTAAATTGCTTTCGCCTATATTTTTAAAGCTTTTACTATGTTCAGATAGTTGAGTAGTGTCTTGCCTAGTTCCACGATAAGTGCCATCACGATAGTTGGTTTTTGGGTCGTGATAGGTCGCTTCACTTCAGGTGCTACGACTTGTACGCGTGGTCGGAATTTAATTTTGGGAAGTTCGGAGTTGATTTGGAAAGAAAATTCTAATTTCGAAAGCTTTAAGTTAGAAGAATTGACTAAGGTTTGACATTTAAGTAAACGAACTCGGAATCAGGATTTGAATATTCCAACATGTTCGTATGATAGTTTTGGTCTTAGGAGAGTGTCTGATTTGATTTGGAGGTCTGTAAGTCATTTCGGCATCAATTGCGAAAGTTGGAAATTGGAAGATTTTTGGGATATTTGACCGGAGTGGACCTCTTGATATCAGGGTCGGATTTTGATTTTCGGAAGTGGTATTAGGTCCGTAATGTCAATTATTACTTGTGTGAAAAATTTGAGGTCAATCGGACTTGATTTGATAAGTTTCAGCGCCGAATGTAGAAGTTAAAAATTCTAAAGTTCATTAAGCTTGAATTAGGGTGTGATTCGTGGTTTTAGCTTTGTTTGATGTGATTTGGAGGCTCGACTAAATTCGTATTGTGTTTTAGGACTTGTTGGTAGGTTTGGTTGAAGTCCCAGTGGCCTCGGGGTGGTTTTAGATGGTTAACAGATCAAGTTGAAGCTTAAAGAATGGCTGAAGTGCACCAATTACAGTACAATCGCACCTGCGCAAGTTTGACCGCAGGTGCATGACCGCAAAAGTGAGGAAATAGTCACAGATGCAGTTTAGGCATATCTGGGCAGTGATTGCAGGTGCGAAGGGTTGTCTGCACCTGCGAGGTCGCAGATGCAGAGAGGTATCGCAGGTGCGAGAATGGGAGAGGAAGCCTGGGGGCGCAGGTGCGGAAGTATATCCGCATATGCGGATGCTCATCTGCGCATGGGAAAATTCAGATGCGGAAGTGGGCTAGAAGTCCTGGATCGCAGAAGCGATAGGAAATCCGCAGAAGCGAGACCACAAATGCGGGCAAGTGATCCGCAAAAAAAAAAACTAGGCAGAACACAAGGGATCGAACTTGGTCATTTTGTCATTTTCATTTGGGAATTTTGAAGCTCGGTTCTTGGGCGATTTTGAGGAGTTTTCATCATGTAACACAAGGTAAGTAACTTCCCACTTGTTGTGAGCAAAATGTAAGGTCTATACGTGGACTTAAGCAGGAAAATTTAGAAAAATTGTGGGATTTTGGTAAAAACTTAGAATTGATAATTTTGGATTTTGACCATGATTTTGGAAATGGAATTAAGAATAAAGTATATATTTGAGTTAGTAATGTTATGAGTAAGGTTTATCTTCGAAAATATTCGGAATCCGGGCACAAGGGCCTAAGGATTGATTTTATCGACTTTTAGAGCGGAATTGGGAATTGTTTAATTATGGGTATTAGAGTATATTTGATTGGTTTGCACATTGTTTGACTAGTTTTAGATCGATGGGCATCGGTTTGAGGTGTTAGAGAGGCTTTGGAGCCGGTTATGGAACTTCAGAGAGGTGTAAGTCTCCTGTCTAACTCTGTGAGGGGAAAACTACCCCTAGGTGATGTATTTGTTATGTGCTACTTGTTGCAGGGGCTACCTACGTACAAGGTGACGAGAGTTCGTACGTAGCTAGATTAATGTTATGTCCGGGTAGACTTAGGTTCCCGCCATACTATAACTATACTATTTGAGTTGTCTCCTGCCTATTAAATTTCTTTATTTTACGTTGCGACTTGTGACTAGACTTGTGTAGAGTGATCTACTCGCTATTGTAGAGATTCGACATGCTTCATGATTAGCCGCGAAATAATTGTACTCTTACAAATATCTCCCGCGCTATGCGTTCTCATAGAAAGGTTTTCCCAAAAATTTATAGCTCACATGTCCATTCGTGAGTGGGGTCAAGGACCCGTCAAAGCTTCTTATTCTAATGGGATCGGGCCGTTCGCCTTTACATGATAGATACATCTATGGTTTGTTGCGTTCGACCCTTAGCAGTGCGCATATTATGATGGATTGGGTTGTACGCCTCGGCAGGATTATGTATCATACTCTCATGGGAGTAGGCCGTTCGTCTCAGCAATATAATAGATGTATCTATGGTTTGGAAATATTATGATGAGTCCAAAGGTGACTTTCTATTATTCACTACAGTGGGTTTTATGTGTTTCAGAATAATTGATTCCAATTTTATGAATTTTATGCCCTACCGGTATGAGGGGTCATTATGTGTTGTGAAAAATTATTTACGGAATTTATTGAAAAGAAAAAAGAAAGGAAATTAAAAATTTTAGTTGGCAGAATCTGTAAAGTACTGGTGATTCGAAGTTGAGGACGAGATCCTCGCATTGGTTTGTGATATAATGTGAGATATTTAAACTAGGATACAAGCCGCAGTGGAAGTTATAGAAGGATGAGGTCCTTGTGGTAAAATATTTATGAGTTTAAATTCTCCCTTTGTGAAGTTTAAATTGTACTATAGTACTAATATAGAGTTATGCCTAATAGGTTTATGTAATAATTCTTTTATGTGTTTTTGTACCATAATTATGATGTAATTATTGAGCTTTAGCCTACGAGGTGAGTGCCTAGGTGGCGTTAAATGTGACTCGTTAAGTCGGATAAATAGTTTTGAGGTATTCATGCCTCACATTCTGATGTCAGTGTGGTAAAAATTCGAAACGAGGTGTTGGTTAATATGAGGTTAATCGATGATGCTGGAATTAATTATGAACAACTTTTAAGACCAAAGATGTGGTGATGGGCATACATATGATGTGCTGCATGTCCTCATATCTTTATGATAATGTAGTGCTTGTAATGCTGAGATTAGTGTCATTGATATATACCTTGTGGTGTTTTGTTGGGTTGTGGATGTGTTGTTAGGAGTTATTTTGGTGTTACTCTGGCAGGTGGATAGGCCCAATTACAGGGGAGACTCTGCCGAAATTTCTGAAAAATTTGGAAGTTAGTAAAATTTGAGGGATTGAGACGTGCAAAAGAAGAGAAAAGTTATGTTATTTGTTTGGGGGCGAATGATCTTAAGAGAAGGAGAATGTAACACCCCAGAAAAACTTTGAAGTACCTCAACACTATCAAGAAAGTTGATGTGTGTGTAAGCACGAGTTTCTATAGCCAGTTGAGACTAATACCGTGAGTTATTGTGAAAATCAGGCCTTTTGAAAATATTTGGAGTGTAAGGAATTGGTCTTAAAGTTTACAAATATGGATAAAAGAAATAATCTCAAATGAGACGGTGTTGTCAGGCTTATCTCAAATGCGGTAACGTGGGATCAACCGTGAGTATATGTGTAAAGTAAAATCATCAATTTGGTAACCTCAGAATAATTCTTAGTACGTTCGAGGACGAACGTTTGTTTAAGAGGTGGAGAATGTAACGACCCGACTTATTGTTTTGAGAATTAACGCCCCGTTAAGTGACTTAAGGTCTCGAGCATCTTTGCAGTATGTATTATGACCCGCGGGTATGGTCGAGTATGAATTACTAAAGATTCGGAATTAAATTAAAAGAACAATCCTTATTTAGAAGCTTAAATGGAAAGAGTTGACCGGAGTGTTGACTTTTGAGAAAATGACTCTGTAATGGAATTTTGATGATGACAATAGCTCTGTATGGTG
Organism: Nicotiana tabacum; assembly: GCF_000715075.1. NCBI lineage: Eukaryota > Viridiplantae > Streptophyta > Magnoliopsida > Solanales > Solanaceae > Nicotiana > Nicotiana tabacum. The sequence goes on from NC_134094.1 coordinate 2,482,249, forward strand.
ATTACTGACTTAAGAGCATGTCCGAAAAATTATTAGGAGGTATGTAGTGGAATTAGGCTTGAAATGACGAAAGATGAATTTTTGGAAAGTTTGACTGGTGGGTTGACTTTTTGATATCGGGGTCAGAATCTGATTCTGGAAATTGGAATAACTTCCTTATGTAAATTATGACTTGTGTGCGAAATTTGAAGTCATTTCGGATTGATTTGATGTCTTTCGGCATAAGATATAGAATTTGAAAGTTCAAAGTTCATAGATTTTGATTTGAGGTGCGATTCGTTGTTTTGATATTGTTAGATGTGATTTGAGAATTCGACTAAGTTGGTATGATGTATTAAGACTTGTTTGTAGGTTTGGTTGAGGTCCCGGGGGTCTTGGGTTAGTTTCGGAAGGTTAACGGATCATTTTGGACTTGGCATGTTGGCTGAAGACTACTGGTGTGCTTCTTCTGGTTTTCTTCTTCGCGTTGGCTAGTGGGCCCTCATGTTCACAAAGGGGAATTTGAGACAGGCAAGATTTTCCCTTCGCGTTCGCAAGGGAGGTCTCGCGTTCGCGAAGAGGAACTGGTGTTACAGCTATGCATTCGCGCAGATGGGCTCGCGTTCGCGAAGAAGAGAAGGCAACTGGGGTCCCGTGCATTTGGCCTTCGCGTTTGCGTGGGTTGTGCCACATTCTCAAAGTAAGAGGACAGCAAAGCTTCGCGTTCGCAAGGCTTGTGTCGCGTTCGTGAAGGGTTAATTCTGGGCAGTCGATTTTGTGCTTCGCGAACGCGAGGCTCCTTCCGCGTTCGCGATGAAGGCATATCTGGGTAGAATTAAAAGTCCCAAAATGGGGGGTTTTGAGTTCATAACACAAAAATAGAGTTGGGGAGCTCGGTTTGGGCGATTTTCAGAGACAAATTTCACCACACAACTTGGGGTAAGTGTTCTTGATTCCCTTGTGATTGTATTTCATGAATCTATGGTTATATTCATCGTTTAATTCAGATTTAAATGGAGAAAATAAAGATTTTTGCAAAATCTTTCAAAAACGAAAATTTAAGATATGGAGGTTGAGTCGTTGAACTCATATTGGAATGGATATTCGGATTTCGTGAAAATTATGTCGGGTTCCGAGAGGCGGGCCCCGCATTGACTTTTGTTGACCTTTTGGAATAAAATTTTAAGTAAGACCTATTATTATATGGAATTATTTTCGATGAATTTTAATGACGTTATACAATTAGTTTGGATAGATTTGAGCGGTCTGGCGGTCAATTCAAGCAAGAAGGCGATTTTGGAATATCGACATAACTTCAAAAAGGTAAGTATCTTGCCTAACCTCGAGTGGGGGAATTACCCCTTACGCATTAAGTCTTATGTGGAGATTGTATGAGTGGAAGCCCTGTACGCAAGGTGACGAGTAAATACTAGGGCTTATATGTGCAAATTTTATTAGTTTAAAGTTTTAGATATTTTTATGTATTAAATTGGATAATTGTTGGCATTAGTAAATTCTTGAATTATCACTCCTCGTTACTTATTTGTCAACTTTGTATTTTATATAATAATTTTGTATTATTGTCACATGAATTTTATGTGAATTCCGTGTATTTGTTGATTTGATATTTTTCTTGGCATTAAATTCATGATGGAATCCTTATCTGCAAATATTTATTATATAAGTTTAAATTAAGGAGTTAATATAATTATCAAAAATTTGGATTAATGAAGGAGTTTCCCTATACTGAGTATTTTTCACCGTTTTTGATTGTTTTGAGGTTTTATATACGTTGTGTGAATCCTTGGCCTTGAGCTATTTGTTGATTCTGCTACATATTAGAAATTTAGTTGTGGTCAGCAGCAAATTGTGATATGACTTGTTGTATTATGTTATGGTTTAAATACTCTCCTTGATGTTATTTATGCTCCCTACCTTCTTTGTTTATGATATACATGTACATGGTAAGGAAGAGTGTAAATCACGAAGAGTGATGCCGCGCCATTTGAGAGTGTAGAGCACGAAGGGTGATGTCGTGCCATTTTATTTATATTATCAAGTGAGGATGAGAGTAAAAGCGCCAAGGGTGACGCCGTGCAATTATTTTTATATTATCGTATATTCATGGCACGAAGGGTGCTTCCGTGCAGGCGAGGACGAGAGACATACTTTATATTGTGATATCGTTTTGTTGTGTATACAATCATGCCTTTATCTTGAGATGTTATTGTGCACCTATATTTTCTATGTGACTTGTAGTCATTGTTGCTTCCTGTGTGCCTCCACTTTATTTCTTTTATTGTTATTGGTATTTCTTCCACCTAGTTGGTACTGTTATATGTATGCATGGTGAGAAAGATATAAATGCACGAAGGTATTGCCGTGCCATTTGACTTGATATGTTGAATATATTTCTCATGCCAGAAAAGTTAAATGATGTATCACATGGTGAATTTTATTTGAAAGAATTATATTATAAAGATATTTATTTGAAAGAATAATATTAGAAAGATGTTTATTTGAAAGAATTATATTTGAAAGATATTTACTTGAAATAAGTATATTTTAAAGATATTTACTTGAAAGAATTATATTTGAAAGATATTTACTCGAAAGAATTATATTCGGAAGATATTTATTTGAAAGAACTATATTCGAAAGATATTTATTTGAAAGAATTATAATGGAAAGATATTTATTTGAAGGAAGTATATTTATTGAAAAGGATTATATTCTAGAGACTTTTATTGAAGAAACAATTTATAGATAAATGATGTATATTTTGAAGGACTTGATTAATTGGTTGTACCTGTGTTTATTATTCGTTTGAGTAATATTTATGGTGTTCCTGTTGCCTTGCTGTTTAAATCAATAATTGATTGGTGTTGCTATCACTACTATTTGTTTTCTATTATTTTTGTATGCTATATTGCACAGATTATTTGACTAGTGAGTGTCTTGACTGTACCTCGTCACTACTCCACTGAGGTTAGTCTTGATACTTATTGGGTACCGACCGTGGTGTACTCATACTACACTACTGCACATGTTTGTGCAGAGCCAGGGTATTGAAGATATCGGATTCAGACAGAGGTTAGAGTATGATCACAAGGATTCAAGGTAGGACTGCTTTGTCATCGCAGTCCCTTGGAGTCTTTCCATTATATTGTATTGTTAATTTCTTATTCGATCAGTACTGTATATTCGATCATCGAGATAATTTCATGTATTCAGTTAGAGTTCGTGACTCAGTATTACCAGTCTTGGGAGGTTTTTAAAATTATTTCCACTGTTGGTTTTGACACGTGTATTAAATTATATCTTTATCAAAAACAAAATGTCTTGAATTATAATTATAATCGGCTTACTTAGTCTTAGAGATTAAGTGCCATCACGACTCCTGCGGTGAGATTTTTGGGTCGTGACATCTGCACACGAGGTGCAGAGTATAGTATGAGTATAACCAACTCAATAAGTAACACGACTAACCTCTGGGCTGAAAGTAGTGACAACCTCCGCAGGTACAGTCCTAGTATAAATAATGGTACAAAAATGTAGGCATGCTTTCAAGTTCAACAGTTAAATTTAGTACAAGTGAAATTGATCAATATTGCATGATATGAGGAATATGATATCTCAGCAGAAAGGCCTCATGTAAATACTGATCACAAATTATTCAGTCACTCAGTACTTTTTATGGCCAATCCAGCCCTGGGATATCCCGTCTCGTATATATATACACATCGACTGACAGTCAGTCACTCAGTACCGTATAAGGCCAATCCAGCCCTGGGGTAATTTATCCCCAATGTTAATGATACAGACAAGATCCATGTCCAAGAAATATTTATCACAACATATAAATAAGGCAAGTACATGCCTTGGGAATTCCATCCCGAATATATATAATCATCTACGCTCACTAGGGTGTGTACAGACTCCGGAGGGGCTCCTTCACCCCAAGCGTGATCTAAAGCCTATATGGCCTATTGCAGGAGGGCAGTCCCGATCCGTATAATAACAAAGCCTATAAGGCCTGCTGCAGGCGGGCAACTCCGATCCATAAAATAGTAAACCCTATAAGGCCTGTTGCAGGCGGGCACCACCGATACATATAATAGTAATAATGTATAAAGCCATTCTGGCTAGCTGCAGGCGGGCAGCCCCGATCCATTTAATGATAACATATATAAGACCAATATGGCCTGCTGCGGTGCGCAGCTCGATCCCATAAATATCCTCATAGTGGACGAATATGACTGAGCGTGAAATGTATATTTTTGAAATAATTAATTCAACAACAAAACGACCCCATGGGTCCCAAAATATTGGCACATAGCCTAAACACGATATTTAATAAGAGCCTCGACTCAATTTCTCTAACACGTGGAACATGTTCAGATAATAACATGATTCATTAATTTTACAACTGCACATGATTTATTCAAGACACAATTTCTATGGTGCATGTCCACATGCTCGTCACCTATCGTGTGTGTCACCTCCAAACAATTTATATCATACCAATTTCGGGGATTCATACCCTCAGAACCAAGTTTAGAAGTGTTACTTGCCTCATGAATTGGTTTCCAAACGCCTGGAATCTAGCCACAAATTATTTGATTCTGTCATTAAAATTTATTAGAATTAATTCTATAAGAAAATACTAATTTTCCAACAAAATTCGAAATTTAGCTCAAAATTCGCCCGTGGAGCCCACGTCTCGGAATCCGACGAAACTCAAAAAATCCGACAACCAATTCAATTACAAGTTCAACCATACTAATTTCACTCAATTCTGACTCCAAATCGATGTTAAAAGCTCAAATATTCATATTATTATGAACTTTAGGCTAACACCCCCAATTTCCTATTTAAAATCATGATTCAATTGCTAAAAATGAAGATAGATTCATGGAATATAATCACAAGGGCGTCAATAACACTTACCCCAAATTGTGTGGAAACATATCTCTCAAAAATCACCCAAACCGAGCTCAAAAATGACCAAAATGAGAAAAATCTCGGAATCATTTTTAACACTGCCCAAGCATTTCCGCACCTACTTTTGCGGAAGGAATTTCACTTCTGCATACCTCACTTACCCAGCGAGCCTCCGCTTCTGCAATGCTTAGGACCACATCCGCGGTAGCTCTTTTGCACAAAAATCGCCGCACCTGCGAAGACCCCAGGACAGCCCCTGTCCCACATCTGCGCCAACCCCGCCGCACCTGCATCATCACACTTGCGGCCAAGACCCTCGCAGGTGTGATCATATCAGAGGCAGCAGTTTCAGCATTTTCCTTAAGTCCGAATTTGATCCGTTAACCATCCAAAACTCACCCGAGGCTCCCCGGACCTCAACCAAATATACCAACAAGTCCTAAAATATCATACGAACTTAGTCGTGTCTTCAAATCACATCCAACAACACTAAAAAAATACGAATCACCCATAGATTCAAGCCTAATGAACTTTGAAACTTCCAATTTCTACAAACGATACCAGAACCTATCAAATCACGTCCGATTGACCTCAAATTTTGTACAAAAGTCATAAATGACATAACGGAGCTATGAAAATTTTCATAACTGGATGCCGACCCTGATAACAAAAAGTGAACTCCCCGGTCAAACTTCTCGAAAATTCAATTTTTGGCATTTCAAGCCTTATTCCACTACGGACCTCCAAATAACTTTCCGGTCACGCTCCAAAGTCCAAAATCACCATATAAACCTATTGGACTCACCGGAATTCAAATCCGCGGTCGTTTATACATAAGTCGACATCTAGTCAATTTTTTCAACTTAAGTTTTCAATTATGAGACTAGGTGTCTCATTTCATTCCGAAATCCTCCCGGACCCGAACCAATTACCATGATAAGTCATACAATAATTATAATGCATAAATTGAGCAGTAGATTGGGGAAACGGGGTGGTACTACTCAAAACGACCGCCTGTGTCGTTACATTCTCCCCCACTTAAATATACATTCGTCCTCGAACGTGCCAAGAGTTGTTTCCAAGCCATCACATCACTATTCCATCTTACCACACACATACCCTGGGATGATCCCACGCCACCCTATTCCATATAAGCCTGACAATACCATGTAATTGAAGATCATTATTTCAACCTTAGCCCATAAACCTTGGACTTCAATTTCGAACATTGAGAATTTCTTTTCAAGACCCGAATCTCCCAACTACACACTATATGAGTCTGAAAAAGCTGTATCAAGCCATAACCATAACCCCAAATATAATCACGTAATATACTACACAACTCACATGCTCGCAGCACCATTTTCGATCACAGTAACTACTCCAAACTAACCCGGTAATAGTATTAAAACCCATATCAAGACAAACCTCGTTCCAAAACCTTCGTACACTGATGATATTTAAAGAAACACACGGAATCTCATAACCACTTATTAGATCAACAAGTCATGGAGCTCTCTCGCCCCAACCAGAATCATAATCACTTTCTAAGACGACTTTCAATATTATCCTTCCAAATATACTGTAATCAAACCTGATAGTACCCATTCTAGGTCCAATGACCTTACATTATTAAACACAATTATCCCAATGGCAAGCCACACCAATACGACTCAAGCCACAACTGCGCAACTTGTACCCCAAAATGGAAGATGTCTCAAAGTAGAGAACTGTATTGCAAGTTCAATAAGCACCACCATAACTTCAATGCTATAAGCTCATTACATATAGTAGAACCAAGACATACAAATTTAATAACAGTAACCAGCTCTTTCTAATGCTCACATTAACATCACTCGCACGGACAACTCACGTGTTATAGTATCAATATGTGGACCCGCACGGACAACTCAAGTGTTAAAGTATCAATATGTGGACCCGCACAACAACTCACGTGCCAATAATATCAGTATATGGATCTGCACGGACAACTCGTGTGCCAGTAATATAATCCGCATGGCATTAACACATGCCCCCAGTCCAAGCATATCATATTGGAAAAATCAAATAAGTACATATGTATATGATAAATGAATTAAGATTCTCATCCTCCTGAACTGCTATAAATAATACGCCATAGGGTAGGCAGGTGCAAAGTGTGCTATCACTACTCAAATCGGCAAGTTAACGCAGAAATAGTAACTACCCAATTTATTCAGGGAATTAGTCTTTTTGTAACCTCAAGTGTAGTCCAGATAGTTCTCGACAAAGATACGAATACGAGAAATGTTATAACTTTATGCTTAAAAGTCAACTCTAGGCATATCATAGCATAAGAATTCTTCTCAATATGAATACTTGCTCTGACGCCCACACATCGGCTCAAACCATACATATATGTGTACTCATATCGCGTAGCTATCACAAATAATTAACGCAACTAGTGCCTCTATTGAGTTTAAATAAAAACACTCACCTTAAACAGGCCGCCACCCTGAAACAATATGCTTTTGAGAACTCCCAGTCTCCAAATTCATAAAACACATGAATCACCGTAACTAATCCCAACTCCAGCACTCGAATGACTAAAACATCTTTCATGCACGATCATCCCACTAGGAATATTTCCATAATTCCTCTATGCCACATATCAATAACTTGTATATCAGTAATCTATTAACTAGGTGAGTATCGCAATACCTATGACATCCGAAGGTCAGAACACAATGCGCCTTTTAAAATGCGTACCCTTCTCGGGGATTACCGAGCAGTTATAACATTCATCTAAATATCTGAATCTGACCACATTTTCTATAATTCATGACCTTCCCTTCAAGAATGAACTGCCACCTTGTACTTGTAAATCTTAATCCCGCACAACACAACACATCTATCATGCTATCATGTGACAAGCGCAAGAATCTCATTATTAACTTTGGTAACTAGCAAATTACATACCCGGTCATTTAGAAACCTTTCTCTTGCTTCCTTCCAGGAGGAAATCACAATATATAACACGTTCCCCACACCAGTAGCAAAATATCCAGTTCAAACCATCGTAGAAACCATCAAGAACACTTTGAAATCCATTTGCACCTAATCATGCTATCAGAACTAAATGCCTCTCACTCGACCAAGCCACGCAGGTCACCAAACTCAAGAATACTGCCACCAAAACATCTGTAGAGCCTCACCACATCATAATTACCCTCAAGTTGGCACTTCTCCTTGTTAGAACACTACGATCATTACCCAAAGCTCACTACAAGATATCCTAACGTAAAACTATACTGCCATAAGGCCCATAAGCCACTGTATTCTTCTTAAGCACCACAAAACTACCATAACCGACACACCCACTCTCAAGGACCTTATGTGAATTTTAAAATTGTTTCTCTTTCCTTTTTATACTGAAATGTAGAATCCATAGTAATAAAGAATTACCGCAAGTCCTGTTACAATCCAATGTAAATAACTGATTCTGGCGATATACAAATTCCGAAAAATTTTCAATTGACGCATATACATTTTGAATCTATTAGAATCCTTTCGAAAGTCACCCACTATGCTCAAATCTAAATTGCACCTCCCAAACGGGCTAAAAGACACATGCCTCATTAGCACAACAACACTCGATGGGATACCCTGCCTTAACACTACCGATCAAATTCATACTCCGTGTGCACTACGTCCTTCAAAATAAGAATTTAATCATTTCATGATTTTTCATAAAGTGCAATATAACCCGCATTCAAGAAATATTCTTACTCAAATCATCCCCGATCTCAACCTCTGCAAGTCATAACTAATCAACAAGTATGCCTCGCACCAAAACCAATTCCGTACATAATCGTGCTACCATATCGTAAATTGTAGACTCCCCTACTTGGCTCAAAGTCATAGAACAAAACACTTAATAAATCACAATACCCATCTTTATTACTGCCACAATAATGCAGTCAGTTCAACAAAAATTCTTCTTAAGCTTATGCAACACCCACCATAAAATACCTCAATCATCTGCTAAGTTTACATTTATTCTCGTGACAGTCAAGTCAATTTTCTCGACCAGATTCTAATTCAAACGTCAACACATACGCCCTGCTGGCAGAAAAGAAACTCTCTACTCAACATTATAAGGAACACACCTACATAGATTACTCTGAAAGGGATAACCCACTTGCTTAGCCTCAAATTGGTATCTTATTATACCCTTTCGCAATCATAATTACTATGCAATAACTTAATCTTTTTAAGACAAAACTCATTAACAAGACATGAGAAATTAATTTGTCATACTTTAACAACGTGAATTATCCTTCTAAACATTCATACTCGAGACTGTACGTCACATCAAAATGAAAATCACGCACCTAATGCCTTTTTTCATTTCAAGGAAACACTCCTCGTCACATTTGAATCGTTTTAATAAATTCCGCAGCCATATCATACTCATCACAAAGCCATTTCCGCCACTCATCGAGTCGAGCCACAAATTCCACTCGTAGGGACATTACCGGACATATGAGTCCAAACGTACACGTTACAACTGAAGCTACCGAGCTTAAGCTGCGGTCTAACCCTAGCCTCAAGTCCTCCATAGTGGCCCATCACCAAAACACAGAATATACATCTCAAACCTCGTTCCTGGAAGCACAAGCCAGCGATACACAACTGATACTGAGTGCTCACATACGCACACGAATGCGTGGAAGGAATTCAAAGAGTTATGTTTCAAGCTGAATCAATTCCGCACGATAGAAAACAAGAAAATGAAATTTTCCTAAGGGTTCAGCATCCTCTCGAATATAAGTACATGCGTCTCTGTACCGATCCTCAAGACTCTACTAAACCTTCTCATGACTCGTGAGACCTATGTAATCTAGGCTCTGATACCAACTTGTCACGACCCAAAAACCAATAGTCGCGATGACGCTTATAGTGGAACTAGGAAAGCAACTACTCAACTATCTCAACACAATAAAAGCTTTAAGAATATAGGCGGAAGAAATTTAATATTTAAGAAAACTCTTTTTAAAACCGAAATAAACCCGAAACACAATACAATCTATCCCAAAACTGTGGTGTCACTGAGTACATGAGCATTTGTGTCAGAATACAGTCTACTACAGTGTATAAGGAGTAAAAAGTGAAGTACATATAAAGATTATAAAGGACAGTCGAGGTCTACGAATGCCACGCAGCTACCTCGATAGTCTCTGAGATCCTGTCTCCTCAATCAGCAATCGCCGTAACCAGAAGTACCCAAAATCTGCACACAACCCAGTGAGCGCGGTTGATATTATATGGAGATGGATCTTCTCCACAGGGCTGGATTGGCCTTCCTCGGTACTGGGTGACTTATAGTCAGTGATGTATATATTTTCTATGTGACTTGTAGTCGTTGTTGCTTCCAGTGTGCCTCCACTTTATTTCTTTTATTGTTATTAGTATTTCTTCCACCTAGTTGGTACTGTTATATGTATGCATGGTGAGAAAGATATAAATGCACGAAGGGTGTTACCGTGCCAATTGATTTGATCTCTCTCTCTCTCTCTCTCTCTCTCTCTATATATATATATATATATATATATATATATATATATATATATATATATATATATTGGGTGAGAATGAGACAAGTGCACGAAGGTATTGCCGTGCCATTTGACGTGATATGTTGAATATATTTCTCATGCCAGGAAAGTTAAATGATGTGTCACATAGTGACTTTTATTTGAAAGAATTATATTAGAAAGATATTTATTTGAAAGAATAATATTAGAAAGATGTTTATTTGAAAGAATTATATTAGAAAGATATTTACTTGAAAGAAGTATATTTTAAAGATATTTACTTGAAAGAATTTTATTTGAAAGATATTTACTCGAAAGAATTATATTCGGAAGATATTTATTTGAAAGAATTATATTCGAAAGATATTTATTTGAAAGAATTATAATGGAAAGATATTTATTTGAAGGAAGTATATTCAAAGTATATATATTGAAAAGGATTATATTCTAGAGACTTTTATTGAAAAAATAATTTTTAGATAAAAGATGTATATTTTGAAGGACTTGATTAATTGGTTGTACCTGTGTTTATTATTCGCTTCAGTAATATTTATGGTGTTCCTGTTGCTTTACTGTTTAAATCACTAGTTGATTGGTGTTGCTATCACTGCTATTTATTTTCTATTATTTTTGTATGCTATATTGCACATATTATTTGACTAGTGAGTGTCTTGACTGTACCTCGTCACTAATCCACTGAGGTTAGTCTTGATACTTACTGGGTACCGACCGTGGTGTACTCATACTACACTACTGCACATGTTTGTACTGAGCCAGGGTATTGAAGATATCGGATTCGGACAGAGGTTAGAGTATGATCGCAAGGATTCAAGGTAGGACTGCTTTGTCATCACAGTCCCTTGGAGTCTTTCCATTATATTGTACTGTTAATTTCTTATTCGATCAGTACTGTATATTCGATCATCGAGATAATTTCATGTATTCAGTTAGAGTTCGTGACTCAGTATTACCAGTCTTGGGAGGTTTTTAAAATTATTTCCGTTGTTGGACATGTATTAAATTATATCTTTATCAAAAACAAAATGGCTTGAATTATAATTATAATCGACTTACTTAGTCTTAGAGACTAAGTGCCATCACGACGCCTGCGGTGAGATTTTTTGGGTCGTGACATCTGCACACGAGGTGCAGAGTATAGTATGAGTATAACCAACTCAATAAGTAACACGACTAACCTCTGGGCTGAAAGTAGTGACAACCTCCGCAGGTACAGTCTAGTATAAATAATGGTACAAAAATGTAGGCATGCTTTCAAGTTCAACAGTTAAATTTAGTACAAGTGAAATTGATCAATATTGCATGATATGAGGAATATGACATCTCAGCAGAAAGGCCTCATGTAAATACTGATCACAAATTATTCAGTCACTCAGTACTTTTTTTGGCCAATTCAGCCCAGGGATATGCCGTCTCGTATATATATACACATAGACTGATAGTCAGTTACTCAGTACCATATAAGGCCAATCCTTCCCTGGGGTAATTTATCCCCAATGTAAATAATACGGACAAGATCCATGTCCAGAAAAAATTCATCACAACATATAAATAAGGCTAGTACATGCCTTGGGAAGTCCATCCCGAATATATATAATCATCTACGCTCACTGGGGTGTGTACAGACTCCGGAGGGTCTCACTCACCCCAAGCATGATCTAAAGTATATATGGCCTACTGCAGGCGGGCAGTCCCGATCCGTATAATAACAAAGCCTATAAGGCCTGCTGCAGGCGGGAACCCCGATCCATAAAATAGTAAAGCCTATAAGGCCTGCTGCAGGCGGGCACCACCGATACATATAATAGTAATAATGTATAAAGCCATTCTGGCTAGCTGCAGGCGGGCAGCCCCGATCCATTTAATGATAACATATATAAGACCAATATGGCCTGCTGCGGTGCGCAGCTCGATCCCATAAATATCCTCATAGTGGACGAATATGACTGAGCGTGAAATGTATATTTTTGAAATAATTAATTCAACAACAAAACGACCCCATGGGTCCCAAAATATTGGCACATAGCCTAAACACGATATTTAATAAGAGCCTCAGCTAAATTTCTCTAGCACGTGGAACATGTTCAGATAATAACATGATTCATTAATTTTACAACTGCACATGATTTATTCAAGACACAATTTCCATGGTTCATGTCCACATGCTCGTCACCTATCGTGTGTGTCACCTCCAAACAATTTATATCATACTAATTTCGGGGATTCATACCCTCAGAACCTAGTTTAGAAGTGTTACTTACCTCAAACCGTGTAATTCTTTACTCCGCTAGGCCCTTGCTTCATGAATTTGTTTCCAAACGCCTCGAATCTATCCACAAATTATTTGATTTTGTCAATAAAATTTATTAGAATTAATTCCATAAGAAAATACTAATTTTTCAACAAAATCAGAAATTTAGCTCAAAATTCGCCTGTGGAGCCCACGGCTTGGAATCCGACGAAACTCAAAAAATCCGACAACCCATCCAATTGCAAGTTCTGCTAAATGTCATATAACAATTAAGGCACATAATTCAAATAGCATGTAATAATTAATGCAGAAATTCAAGAATTAATATTTGACAAAGAATTGGAGAGAAACAATTATTATGACAATTAATTCATAATTAAAAACAATTTATGATTTTTCAAGTAAATACACAAATAATTAATTTGACGACGTATAGACACTCGTCACCTTGCCTATACGTCGTTCACATGCATTTCACATAACAAATAATTTAAGAGTTTTATTCCCTCAAGTCAAGGTTAACCACGACACTTACCTCGCTTTGCAAATTCCAATCAATTACTCGACCACAGCTTTTCCTTTTAAATTTGTCTCCAAAGTAATAGAAATCAGTATGGGCTGGTAAACAAGGTAAGCTAAACATGAATTAGGGACTGAGTAATTTGATAATGGTTGGCACCCAAGAAACCATAGTCACTGCCCCGCCATGACCGTTCGAGCTCTCTCGCCCAACCAGAACCATAATCACTTTCTAAGACGACTTTCAATATTATCCTTCCAAATATACTGTAATCAAACCTGATAGTACCCATTCTAGGTCCAATGACCTTAAATTGTTAAACACAATTATCCCACTGGCAAGCCACACCAATACAAATCAAGCCACAACTGCGTAACTTGTACCCCAAAATGGAATATGTCTCAAAGTAGAGAACTGTATTGCACGTTCAACAAGCACCACCATAACTGCAATGCTATAAGCTCATTATATATAGTAGAACCAAGACCTACAAATTTAATAACAGTAACCAACTCTTTCTAATTCTCACATTAACATCACTCGCATGGACAACTCACATGTTATAGTATCAATATCTGGACCCGCACGGACAACTCACGTGTTATAGTATCAATATCTGGACCTACACGATAACTCACATGCCAATAATATCAGTATATGGATCCGCACGGATAACTCATGTGCCAATAATATAATCCGCATGGCATTTACTCAGGCCCCAGTCCAAGCATATCATATTGGAGAAATTAAATAAGTACACATGTATATGATAAATGAATAACGATTCTCATCCTCCTTAACTGTTATAAATAACACGCCATAGGGTAGGCAGGTGCAAAGTGTGCTATCACCACTCAAATCGGCAAGTTAATGCAGAAATAGTAACTACCCAATTTATTCAGGGAATTAGTCTTTTTGTAACCTCAAGTGTAGTCCAGATAGTTCTCGACAAAGGTACGAATACGAGAAACGTTATAACTTTACACTTAAAAGTCAATTCTAGGCATATCATAGCATAAGAATTCTTCTCAATATGAATACTTGCTCTGACGCCCACACATCGGCTCAAACCATACATATATGTGTACTCATAGCGCGTAGCTATCACAAATAATTAACGCAACTAGTGCCTCTATTTAGTTTAAATAAAAACACTCACCTTATACATGCCGCCACCCCGAAACAATATGCTTCTGAGAACTCCCAGTCTCCAAATTCATAAAACACATGAATCACCGTAACTAATCCCAACTCCAGCACTCGAATGACTAAAACATCTTTCATGCACGATCATCCCACTAAGAATATTTTCATAATTCCTACATGCCACATATCAATAACTTGTATATCAATAATCTATTAACTAGGTGAGTATCGCAATACCTATGACATCCGAAGGTCATAACACAATGCACATTTTGAAATGCGTACCCTTCTCGGGGATTACCGAGCAGTTATAACATTCATCTAAATATCTGAAACTAACCACATTTTCTATAATTCATGACCTTCCCTTCAAGAATGAACTGCCACCTTGTACTTGTAAATCTTAATCCCGCACAACACAACACATCAATCATTCCATCATGTGACAAGTACAAGAATCTCATTATTAACTCTGGTAACTAGAAAATTACATACCCGGTCATTTAGAAACCTTCCTCTTGCTTCCTTCCAGGAGAAAATCACAATACACAACACGTTCCCCACACTGGTAGAAAATATCCAGTTCAAACCATGGTAGAAACCATCAAAAATACTTTGAAATCCATTTGCACCTAATCATGCTATCAGAACTAAATGCCTCTCACTCGACCAAGCCACGCAGGTCATCAAACCCAAGAATATTACCACCAAAACATCTGTAGAGCGTCACCACATCATAATTACCCTCAAGTTGACACTTCTCCTTGTCAGAACACTACGATCATTACCCAAAGCTCACTACAAGACATCCTAACGTAAAACTATACTGCCATAAGTTCCATAAGCCACTGTATTCTTTTTAAGCACCATAAAACTACCATAACTGACACATCCACTCTCAAGGACCTTATGTGAATTTTAAAATTATTTCTCTTTCCTTTTTATACTGAAATGTAGAATCCATAGTAACAAAAAATTACCGCAAGTCCTGATACAATCCAATGTAAATAACCGATTCTGGCGATATACAAATTTCGAAATTTTTTCAATTGACGCATATACATTTTGAATCCATTAGACCCCTTTCGAAAGTCACCCACTATGCTCAAATCTAAATTGCACCGCCCAAACGGGCTAAAAGACACGTTCCTCATTAGCACAACAACACTCGAACGGATAACCCTGCCTTAACACCACCGATCAAATTCATACTCCGTGTGCACTACATCCTTCAAAATAACAATTTAATCATTTCATAATTTTTCATAAAGTGCAATATAACCCGCATTCAAGAAATATTCTTACTCAAGTCATCCCCGATCTCAACCTCTGCAAGTCATAACTAATCAACAAGTATGCCTCGCACCAAAACCAATACCGTACATAATCATGCTACTATATCGTAGATAGAAGACTCCCCTACTTGGCTCAAAGTCATAGAACAAAACACTCGATAAATCACAATACCCATCTTTATTACTGCCACAATACTGCAGTCAGTTCAACAAAAATTCTTCTCAAGCTTATGCAACACCCACCATAAAATACCTCAATCATCTGCTTAGTTCGCATTTATTCTCGTGATATTCAAGTCAACTTTCTCGACCAGATTCAAATTTAAACGTCAACACATACGCCCTACTGGCAGAAAAGAAACTCTCTACTCAACATTATAAGGAACACACCTACATAGATTACTCTGAAAGGGATAACCCACTTGCTTAGCCTCAAATTGGTATCTTGTTATACCCTTTCGCAATCATAATTACTATGCAATAACTTAATCTTTTTAAGACAAAACTCATTAACAAGACATGAGAAATTAATTTGTCATACTTTAACAACGTGAATTATCCTTCTAAACATTCATACTCGAGACTGTACGTCACATCAAAATGAAAATCACGCACCTAATGCCTTTTTTCATTTCAAGGAAACACTCCTCGTCACTTCGAATCGTTTTAACACATTCCGCAGCCATATCATACTCATCACAAAGCCATTTCCACCACTCATCGAGTCGAGTCACAAATTCCACTCGTAGGGACATTACCGGACATATGAGTCCAAACGTACACGTTACAACTGAAGCTACCGAGCTTAAGCTGCGGTCTAACCCTAGCCTCAAGTCCTCCAGAGTGGCCCATCACCAAAACACAGAATATATACCTCAAACCTCGTTCATGGAATCACAAGCCAGCGATACACAACTGATACTGAGCGCTCACATACGCACACGAATGCGTGGAAGGAATTCAAAGAGTTATGTTTTACGCTGAATCAATTCCGCACGATAGAAAACAAGAAAATGAAATTTTCCTAAGGGTTCAGCATCCTCTCAAAGATAAGTATATGTGTCTCCGTAACGATCCTCAATACTCTACTAAACCTTCTCATGACTCGTGAGACCTATGTAACCTAGGCTCTGATACCAATTTGTCACGACCCAAAAATCAATAGTCGTGATGACGCCTATCGTGGAACTAGGAGAGCAACTACTCAACTATCTTAACACAATAAAAGCTTTAAAAATATAGGCGGAAGCAATTTATTATTTAAGAAAACTCTTTTTAAAAGCGAAATAAACCCGCAACACAATACAATCTATCCCAAAACTGGGGTGTCACTGAGTACATGAGCATCTGTGTCAGAATATAGTCTACTACAATGTATAAGGAGTAAAAAGTGAAGTACATATAAAGATAATGAAGGACAGTCGAGGTCTACGAATGCCACGCAGCTACCTCGATAGTCTCTGAGATCCTGTCTCCTCAATCAGCAATCACCGTAACCAGAAGTACCCGGAATCTGCACACACCCCAATGAGTGCGGTTGATATTATATGGAGATGGATCTTCTCCACAGGGCTGGATTGGCCTTCCTCGGTACTGGGTAGCTTATAGTCAGTGATGTATATGTTTTTTATGTGACTTGTAGTCGTTGTTGCTTCCTGTCTGCCTCCACTTTATTTCTTTTATTGTTATTGGTATTTATTCCACCTAGTTGGTTCTGTTATATGTATGCATGATGAGAAAGATATAAATGCACGAAGGGTGTTACCATTCCAGTTGATTTCATACATACATATATATATATATATATATATATATATATATATATATATATATATATATATATATATATATATATGTAGATATATATATTGGGTGAGAATGAGACAAGTGCACGAAGGTATTGTCGTGCCATTTGACGTGATCTGTTGAATATATTTCTCATGCCAGGAAAGTTAAATGATGTGTCACATGGTGACTTTTATTTGAAAGAATTATATTAGAAAGATATTTATTTGAAAGAATAATATTAGAAAGATGTTTATTTGAAAGAATTATATTAGAAAGATATTTACTTGAAAGAAGTATATTTTAAAGATATTTACTTAAAAGAATTATATTTGAAAGATATTTACTCGAAAGAATTATATTCGGAAGATATTTATTTGAAAGAATTATATTCGAAAGATATTTATTTGAAAGAATTATAATGGAAAGATATTTATTTGAAGGAAGTATATTCGAAGTATATTTATTGAAAAGGATTATATTCTAGTGACTTTTATTGAAAAAATAATTTATAGATAAAAGATATATATTTTGAAGGACTTGATTAATTGGTTTTACCTGTGTTTATTATTCGTTTGAGTAATATTTATGGTGTTCCTGTTGCCTTGCTGTTTAAATCACTAGTTGATTGGTGTTGCTATCACTGCTATTTATTTTCTATTATTTTTGTATGCTATATTGCACAGATTATTTGACTAGTGAGTGTCTTGACTGTACCTCGTCACTACTCCACTGAGGTTAGTCTTGATACTTACTGGGTACCGACCATGGTGTACTCATACTACACTACTGCACATGTTTGTGCAGAGCCAGGGTATTAAAGATATCAGATTCGGACAGAGGTTAGAGTATGATTGCAAGGATTCAAGGTAGGACTGCTTTGTCATCACAGTCCCTTGGAGGAATTCAAAGATTTATGTTTCAAGCTGAATCAATTCCGCACGATAGAAAACAAGAAAATGAAATTTTCCTAAGGTTTCAGCATCCTCTCGAATATAAGTACATGCGTCTCTGTACCGATCCTCAAGACTCTACTAAACCTTCTCATGACTCGTGAGACCTATGTAACCTAGGCTCTGATACCAACTTGTCACGACCCAAAAATCAATAGTCGTGATGATGCCTATCGTGGAATTAGGAAAGCAACTACTCAACTATCTCAACACAATAAAAGCTTTAAAAATATAGGCGGAAGCAATTTAATATTTAAGAAAAACTCTTTTTAAAAGCGAAATAAACCCACAACACAATACAATCTATCCCAAAACTAGGGTGTCACTGAGTACATGAGCATCTGTGTCAGAATATAGTCTACTATAATGTACAAGGAGTAAAAAGTGAAGTACATATAAAGATAATGAAGGACAGTCGAGGTATACGAATGCCACGCAGCTACCTCGATAGTCTCTGAGATCCTGTCTCCTCAATCAGCAATCACCGTAACCAGAAGTACCCGAAATCTGCACACACCCCAGTGAGCGCGGTTGATATTATATGGAGATGGATCTTCTCCACAAGGCTGGATTGGCCTTCCTCGGTACTGGGTGACTTATAGTCAGTGATGTATATATTCCGGGATGGATCTTCCCTGGGCCGTATGGGCCATATATAGTACCGAGTGGTTGGTTATTTGAGAGTGTGAACCTGGAGATGGATCTTCTCCATAGAGATGGATTGGCCATCTTCAATACTGGGTGACTTATAGTCAGTGATATATATGTTCTGGGATGGATCTTCCCTGGGCTGTATGGGCCATATACAGTACCAGGTGGTTGAGTATTCGAGAGTGTGAGCACATGAGACTGTCAGCATGGTGCATCACATACAACATTGCATTGGCATGGTAGAGGTTGAGGAGTCATATAATTCAAATTGATCCATTTTACTGTTTTAAGATATCTACCGAACTTGAAAGAAAGTCTACATTTATGTACTGTTATTTTCTGTATTGAACTGTGCCGGTTGAGTTCATCACTACTTTCAGCCCACAGTTTGGGTTTGTTACTTACTGAGTTGGTTGTACTCACGCTATACCCTCTACCTCATATACAGTATAATGGCTGAAGTGCACCAATTATGGTACAATCGCACCTGTGCAAGTTTGACCATAGGTGCATGACCGTGAAAGCGAGGAAATGGTCGTAGGTACGGCTTGGGCGTATTTGGGCAGTGATCGCAGGTGCGAAGGGTTGTCCGCACCTACGAGGTCGCAGATGAAGAGAGGTATCGCAGGTGCGAGAATGAGAGAAGAAGCCTGGAGGCGCAGGTGCAGAAGTATATCCGCATATGCGGATGAGCATCTGCGCATGGGAAACTGCAAATGCAGAAGTGGGCTGGAAGTCCTGGATCGCAGAAGCGAGGGGAAATCCGTAGAAGCAAAAACTGGGCAGAACATAAGGGATCGAACTTGGTCATTTCGTCATTTTCATTTGGGATTTTTGAAGCTCGGTTCTTGGGAGATTTTGAGGAGTTTTCATCATGTAACACAAGGTAAGTAATTTCCCACTTGTTGTGAGCTAAATGTAAGGTTTATATGTGGACTTAAGGAGGAAAATTTAGGAAAATTGTGGGATTTTGGTAAAAACCCTAGAATTGATAATTTAGGATTTTGACCATGATTTTGGAAATGGAATTAAGAATAAAGTATATATTTGAGTTAGTAATTTTATGGGTAAGGTTTATCTTCAAAAATATTCAGAATCCGGGCACATGGGCCTGAGGGTTGACTTTATCGACTTTTCGAGCGAAGTTGGGAATTGTTTAATTATGGGTATTAGAGTATATTTGATTGGTTTGCACATTGTTTGACTAGTTTTAGATCGACGGGCATCGGTTTGAGGTGTTAGAGAGGCTTTGGAGCCGGTTATGGAACTTCAGAGAGGTGTAAGTCTCCTGTCTAACTCTGTGAGGGGAAAACTACCCCTAGGTGATGTATTTGTTATGTGCTACTTGTTGCAGGGGCTACCTACGTACAAGGTGACGAGAGTTCGTACGTAGCTAGATTCATGTTATGTCCGGGTAGACTTAGGTTCCCGCCATTCTATAACTATACTATTTGAGTTGTCTCTTGCCTATTAAATTTCTTTATTTTACGTTGCGTCTTGAGACTAGACTTGTGTAGAGTGATCGGCTAGCTATTGTAGAGATTCGACGGGCTTCATGGTTAGCCGTGAAATAATTGTACTCTTACAAATTTCTCCCGCGCTATGCGTTCTCATCGAAAGGTTTTTCCAAAAATTTATAGCTCATACGTCCATTCGTGAGTGGGGTCAAGGACCCGTCAAAGATTCTTATTCTAATAAGATCGGGCCGTTCGCCTCTGCAAGAAAGATACATCTATGGTTTGTGTCATTCGACCCTTAACAGTGCGCACATTATGATGGATTGGGTCATACGCGTCTGCAGGATTATGTATCATACTCTCATGGGAGCAGGCCGTTCGCCTCAACAATACAATAGATGTATATATGGTGAGGAAATATTATGATGGATCGGGTCGTATGCTTCGGCATTTCTAGAAAATACTCTTATAAAATCGTGCGTAATAATTTATAAGAAGGTAGTATATTTGTGAGTTTTCCTAATTTGAATTGTGGCGACCTATCTGGTGAGGCTCATTATATATACTATGATTGAGGAGGTAACTATTAGCCGAGAGTTTGAGTTATTGCTGAGAGGAGTATTTTACCACGTATTTATACTTGTTATTTCGTTTATTTCCTCTGACTCACATTTGTTTACTTCTACTATATCTGTCTTATTAGACCACTAGTAAGTGTTGATGTCGACCCCTCGTCACTATTTCTCTGGGTTAGGCTAGATACTTACTGGGTACGCGTTGATTTACGTACTCATGCTACACTTGCTGCACTTTTTGTGCAGGTACATATATGTCTGGTGGTCTTTTGGGTACAGAGGCGCGACTATTGCGGGGACTTTATCGTGAGCTGCATTTCATGTTACGATCCACAACCTGCAAAGTCTCCTTTAGAGTTATTTATATTTTCTTGTCTAATTTGTATTCTAGACAAATGTTGTATTTTATTATATTTCTTAATTGATGCTCATGCACTTGTGACATCGTGTTTTGGGGGTTCCTACGGGTTGTTCATTATTGTAGTTCGTGTAAATTCTATTTCATACTATTTAATTAATAACAATTATGATTTTAAGGTACTAGAATGGGTAATTAAATTGATCAATCACTGTTGGCTTGCCTGACGATAGTGCCAAGCATCATCATGACTTATAGTGAATTTTGGATCATGACAGATCAATCACTTGCAATACAATAATCTTAAATTCATCTCCAAAATACTATAAGATAGTCTAATAGTAGTCGTAGTTCTAAAATAATGAACGAATTCTCATGATAATAATAAAATAACTATGGAGCGACTCTAAAAGTTCAAAAGAAGAGAGCATATCAAATAAATAAACTCTTCGTCCACTCGAACAAGTGAGTGGCTCACCGAAAAATGTCAACTCGCCTACTCTAATTAACGAAATCCTCACTTGCATCAACTGTTATCTCTCTAAAAAAGAATAGCGGAGAGTGAGTCTCTAATTCAGTGAGTAATAATATTTAACTACAACCATTTTATTACGGACAAGTCAGAAAATATGCTAGTATATTAATAGAAAATATCATAAGAATTCCATTTCAGAAACAATAAACAATAATCAGTCTCATCATATTTTTTATGTAATATAATTCAATTGACAATTCAGTAATAAGCTCGATAAATACTGTGTAATATCAATATTCATGTTTGGGAGGTTTCCAAAGAAGGATCATGTAATCTGTATCACTGTGTGAACCCCTTCGTGAAAGGAGTCAAATATAACTGTAGGTCCCTATTCGAGGAAAAACTGTAAGTGTATGCTAGTTCTACCTTCCCACTAGCGAGGGCTATAACTGTTATTGGTAATCTGTAAATACAAGGTGCACCAGGTCTAAAGAACCCACCGTTAGCTACGGGATTCTTCAAAGTCTCCTCTCATTTAAACTTTTCTTTGTAAATAGTAAATATTCACATGAAAGCATTTTCAAAATAGCATAGGGCATTTAAATTCTTATCAAATTATGTAATCTAATTTTGGTAACGGTAATCATATCTCAAATAACAGTAAAACATATCTAGTGATAGTGAGAACATTTTAAATAACTATAAACATCTCAAGTAAACTCTTCAGTACTATATCAAGTAAAGGACTTATCCCACATGCAATTTCAAACATTCCGTAACACATTTTATTTTCAAAATAAGATATAAACCATGCAGATTATGAAAAAATAAACTGTAGTAAGATTACTACTCATAGTACTCGTGTCGAAATACCAAACACGTCACCTCGAGCGATCCATATGACTTTCTTCAATCAATCTATAACCACACCAACATCGATCACTTGTTAATTTTCTTGTTTAGGCTAATTCATAGCTAATTTAGAATACCCAACCCTCAAAGTTTTTTAATTATTTTTTGACTCTTAATTCGTCAATTTATACTTACTCTTGCTACTGTTAATTTAAACCAAATACAACCTATTCATATAATATACTCCGTTAATTCCTGAAAAAGTCTCATGGGTTTCTCCCAATTTTCTTAATTTTATCTTTAAACTCATAATCAAATCCCAACATCATCTCTACTCGGTCCTAAAAGAATCATGAATATAAAATAATATTGTCTCAAAAGAAGAAGAATTACATAAAATCACCTAGAGTTTATTGTTGAAGCTCAAAATATTTTGTCGATAATAAGGTGAAACACGGTATTCCGCACTAAGAACACCATAAACTTTTTTTTTTCTTTTTCTTGTTGATGCTAGTTTTCTCCTTTTCAACCCTTTTTAATAGCTTTTGTTTCAATTGCAGCATATATGATGCGTTCCTTTCCCCACCAAATCCCTTAGCTTTTGTATTTTCTTTTTTTTTTTTTGTTTGGTTTCCCCTTTTGTCGTTTCTCTTTCCGGTGGGCTTAACCCATTCTCCTAATGTTTTATTCTTTTTTTAATATTTACCTCATTTTTAATTGTTTTCTTGTTTCTATCTTAATTTATGTATTTGCCAATCATGCATATACCCTTATTTAATGTAAGGTATTACAAAAGCGTCTACAACACGTTCAAATTTTGTGAAAATAATTTAATTTGGAGTAAGGATTGCATTCTATTTGGATAAGATTTTTTCTGTGTTTTTCCCTCTATGTTTTTCGGATTGATATATTTGAGAAGAGTGAAGAGTGGGGGATTGAGAAGAAATGGTCAGTTATACATTAACATCATAAATAAATTTTATACTACTAGCTAATCTTTGTCACGATCCAAAATCTCGCTATAGGCGTCGTGATGACACTTAATCTCTAAGACTAAGTAAGTCGATTATAATTACAATTTAAGCCAATTTTAAAAGAAAATAGATAATTGAAACCAACAACGGACAAACAATCTCCTAAGACTGGTAATACTGAGTCACAAACTCTAACTGAATACACGAAATAATCTCAAGGATTGAATATTCAATACTGTTTGATTAATAATTAACAGTACAATAAAATGAAAAGACTCCAAGGGACTACGACGACCAAACAACTCTACCTTGAATCCTTGCGATCACACTCTAATACTGTCCGCGTCCGATATCTCCAATACCTGACTCTGCACAAAAATGTGCAGTAGTGTAGTATGAGTACACCACGGTCGGTACCCAGTAAGTATCAAGACTAACCTCAGTGGAGTAGTGACGAGGTACAGTCAAGACACTCACTAGTCTAATAACATGTGCAATATAGTATACAAAAATAATAGGAAACAAATAACAATAATAGCAACACTGATCAACCAGTGTTATGCACAGAAGGGCAACAAGAACAACATTAATATTGCTCAACAAATAAAAAATACAAGTACACCCAATTAAATCAAGTCCTTCAAATATAAATCTTTCGCATATATGCTTCTCAAATAATAATCTTCAGGATATAATAATTTCCAATAAATATATTTCGAATATACTCCCTTCAAATAAATATCTTTCAAATATAATTCTTTCAATTAAATCTCTTTCAAATATAATTCTTTCCAATAAATATCTTTCATATATAATTCTTTCCAATAAATCTCTTTCAAGTATAAAAGTCACCATATGACACCTCATTTCAAAATCATAAAATACGGGTCTCAGCACACTTTCATATTTCCACGGCACCTCGTGCCAATTTCTTTATCACAACCGCATGGTTAACTCACGTGCCAATATCATCATCATATTTTTTCCGGCTCCTCGTGCCCATATTTCATATTTGTTGCGGCGTGCAACCCGATCCCATATAACATAATACGCCTAGCAATAACCACATGCTCCCAATTTCAACATAGATCAGACAATTATCAAATTTACCGAAACAACAAGACAAATTGCACATTATACAAAAATAAACACAAGAAAAATCACATCATCACATAAAAATTACCAACGCAATAACTCCTCATCATCACATATCATCCGTGACAATAGCATCCTTATCTCTCCTATAGCCATCCTTATCACTCCTATAATAGCTTCCCTTATCCCTCCGCCATGACAATATCAATAGCTACCCTTATCACTCCTATAGTCACCCTTATCTCTCCTATAGTTACCCGTATCACTCCGCCCAGATAATATTCCAACACCCATTACCGCAGTAAAATGCCACCCTTATACCCACATAATATCAATAATGGAATCCCATCCTTATATCCTCAAAATAATAATAACTCAAATAATACAACAATTTATACGAAATATTATCACGGCAACGTAACAAAATCAATTCATATCATAATTTGCCCAATGGCGACAACCAATTCCAAAGATATAACAAAATTAATTAATTTCACAACAAATAGCCCAAGACTCTACGTAATGTGTATAAAACCTCAAAACAACAACATAGATGGAAAAATAACTCATCATAGGACAACACCTTCTTTAATCCAAAATTTTGGTAAATATACTAACACCTCTTATTAAGCTTATTTAATTAATTATTTGCAGAGGAAAAATCCATAATGAAATTAAATTTCAAGAAATATCAATCATCAAACTCATGGAATCCACATAAATATACAAGTAATAATCACATCAAATTATCATATAAAAACAAATTCAACAAATGCGAATTGAGGCGTGGCAAATAGATGATTTAAATAAATTCCAATAATTATTCAATTTACTAAACAATATACCTAAGACTTTAACCTAATAAATTTTGTACATATAAGCCCGAGTACGTACTCGTCACCTCGCGTACACGGCTTTTTATATTTTCACAAATGACACATAAGAATCGATGCCTAAGGGGTAATTTTCCCACTCAAGGTTAGGCAAGATACTTACCTTTTTGAAGTTATGCCGATATTCCAAAAATCACCTTCTTGCTTGAATTGACCTCCGGACCGCTCAAATCTATCCAAATTAATTCAATTCAGTCAATACAAATTATAAAATTAATTACATATGAAAATATTAATTTTCAACAAAATCCAAAATTTAACTCAAAACTCGCATGTGGGGCCCACATATCGGAATCTGACGAAACTTAAAAAATTCAAAAACCCATTCAATTACGAGTCCACCCATACCAATTTTATCAAATTCCGATAACAGCTCGACCTCCAAATCTAAAATTTTCGTTGTTGAAAAGTTTTGCAAATTTTTCATTTTTCTTCTATTTGATTCACTAATACTTGATGAAAATAACCATGGAATCATGAAGTATAATCACTTTTGGATATAGAACACTTACCCGCATCCATATGATGAAAAGTACCTCAAAAATCGCTTCAATCCGAGCTCCATAGCTCCAAATATGTTGAAATGGCCGAAACCCCAAAATATAGCTTCTGCCAAGGTAGGTCGCATCTTTAAAATGCGACCTACTTCAACCTTCCAACCAGAAATTGCAGTACCAGGTTTTGGTTAGTCGATCATAACTTTCTTACAAATGTCTAAATGATTAATGGTTTAACTTTATGGAAACTAGACACCAAGGGCTACAATTTTCATGTTTTACTCATCTCCCAATTCCTTATAGATTGTGAGATATAAACTCCCAAAGTCAGTGCAGCAGAAATTTCTGGCGATGCACACTGCTGTAGCCAAAATCTGCCGTACCAGCCTTCAGTCAATCGATCGTAACTTTCTATACAAACGTCCAAATAATAAATGGTTTATTATTATGGAAACTAGAATCAATGTTCTACAACTTTTATGTTTTGATAATTTGCAGATTCTCTATAGATTTCGAGATCTAAGCTTCCAAAATCAGCTTTGCGCATCCGAAAATTTGCATATTGCTGTCAAAAATCAGCAGTTAAAAATGATCCGAAACTACTCCGAAACTCACCCGAGCCCCTTGGGACCCCCATCCAAACACACCAAAATATCTCCAAACATATTATGGATTTAGTAGAGGTCTCAGATCACATAAAACAACGTTAAAAATACGAATCACACCGCAATTCAAGCTTAATAAAAACTAATAAATTTTAAATTTTACATTCGATACCGAAACCTATCAAATCAATCCGGAAAGAACCCAAATTTTTTATGCAAGTCATAAATGACATAATGTAGTTGTTTCAATTTTCAGAATTGAATTTCGACCCCGATATCAATAAAGTCAACTCCCAGCCAAACTTTCCAAAATTCTTCTATTTTTCAACTTTCGCCAAAATGCGTCGAATTGTCCTACAGACATCTAAATCTAAATCCGGACATGCTCCTAAGTCCAAAATTATCATATAAAACTATTGGAATCATCAGAACTCCAGTCTGGAGTCGTTTGCTCAAAAGTCACATCTTCGGTCAAACTTTAGAAATTCAAGCTTCATAAAATCAAATATTTTATTTGATTTGTTTTTTTTTCAAAACTTAACGGAAAATATGCCTACACACCTCAGAATAACTTTAAATTTTGTACATAAGTCATAAATATTGTTACAAAGCTGATTGAACTCTCGGAATCCAAATCGGTACCCGGTATCAACAAAAATCTAATTATGGTCAAATTTAGGAATTCTTTAAACCTTAAATTTCTAGTTTCCGTCAAATGGCGATAATTCAAGCTAAGAATTTCTAAAATTGATTCCGGGTATATGCCCAAGTCTCAAATCACGATACGAACCCACCTGTACTGTCAAAATACTGATCCGGATTCGTTTGCTCAAAATATTGACCGAAGTCAACTCAAATGAGTTTTAAAGATAAAATTTTACATTTTCTTTGGTTTTTCACATAAACTTTTTACGGAAATTGATACGGATTGCGCATGCGAATCGAGAAAGGCTGAATGGAGCTATTCGAGGTCTCGGAATACATCAATGAAGGTTAAAATTAAAAATGGCGTATCGGGTCATCACAGTCTTATAGTACGCTCGTTACGCGTGTAACCTGTAGACATGTAATTTTTTATCCTCCCGAAGATTTTTATATCTTTTAGTGCTTAGATGTTTCTTTTAGTTCTAATATTGTTACTTAGGTTATTTTTGATCTTTTTGCTTTAGTTTCTCTTAAAATGAAAACTAGAAAAATATTTTTCTTTATTAAAAAAACACACTCAAAAGAAAAAGGTCACATGAGTTTTAAATTATGGAGTTTTATTATATATGTTAGTTTAATTATGTTAAGTAGTGCTAGTTTTATTCTCCAAAAACAATCAAAAATAGTTTTCTTTTAACTTAGTACAACTTTAGATGTACATAGAATAAGCGGTTTGTGATTTCTTACTCTCCAAGAATTCATCCACATTAGAGAGATAGAGACAGATAAAGGAAGAGGCTCGATCAAAAAGCAAAGGGGGATTTTGAGGATCACATCAGTTTGATTCCATTTAAGTTGGTCAATGACTCTTCCTTCTCATTATATTAAGATAATCTAAAATTATTACTTTCAATTCTAAGAAATAAACCGGTTCAAAGCAAAATAAAAGAAGCAACTTAGGCATCTTCCCAAAGTAAGAAAAATTTGATTCCATTTGGAAGACAACTTATATGCTTTTGGATTTTGGTTCTTATTGCTAATTCTTTGTTCTATGATGCCCAAATATCAAGTCTAGCTCAAATTCATTTCTTAAAAAAAAAACAATCACGAAAAAAGCAGAGCTAATTAAATTTATAAAGACGAACTTCTATCCTATCTCGCATACTTCTATCCTATCTCGCATGGAAGATGGATAACCAAGAAAACCTAGGCGGAATACTACACTAATACATAATTTAAGGTAGATTGCCATTTATTTGCATAATTTTAATGTTTCAATAATCAGTATTTTATTTTTTTTGTATAATTACTGTTATGTTAAGTGATCATATGACTATGTTATTTACATGATAATCTTATGCGTTTAAATTTCTAACTTTTATGAAAGTTTAATTGGTTAAAATTCAATGAACTAATTTGGTAGAATCAAAATGATTGCTGTTTTGGTTTCACCTAATCTTCTACATCTTTTACTATAGAAAGAAAAATGATGCTGATCAAATATAATATTTATTGGAGGTTTTTTGCATTGTCCTAAAAAATATCATATCCCATTCTTTTTATTAGTGACTTTTACTTTGCTATGCGAAGAGAATTACAACAAAAATGAAATAGGTCTTAAATTTGATTTGATTTGGTTTCGGCGTCAATTGGCGAAAGTTGGAAACTTGATGATTTTTGGGAAGTTTGATCGACAATGTACTTTTGATATCGGGGTCGGTCTCCGATTCCGAAAGTGGGAGTAGGTCTGTAATGTCAATTAAGACCTATGTGCAAAATTTGAGGTCAATCGGACATGATTTGATAGGTTTCAGCGTCGAGTATAGAAGTTTGAAGTTCTAAAGTTCATTAGGCGTGAATTGGGGTGCAATTCGTGGTTTCGATGTTGTTTGATGTGATTTGAGGCCCCAAGCAGATTTGCGTTATGTATTGAGATTGGTTGGTATGATTGGACGGGGTGCCGATGGGCCTCGAGTGTGTTTCAGACCAATTTTGGTTGTTTTGGCTGCTGCTGATGCAAGTTCTTGTTTTGTCCTTCGCGAACGCGAAGGGAGTCCCGCGTACGCGAAGAAGGATTTTTTGGGCTGCTGATTTTACTCATCGCGAACGCGACATAGAGGCCGTGAACGCGGAGAATGGCCTGGGGAACGTACGCAAACGCGAGAGGGCAATCACGAATGCGTAAAAGGAAATGGAGGAGCTGGGCCTAGAGCAGTTTGGCCTTCGCGAACGCGGCTTGTGGACCGCGAACGCGAAGGGGCAGAGGTATGAGGCTTCAAATATAAGGAAATAATTCAATTAAAGAAAGATTTGATAACCAAAATTTTAAAATTTTAGTAGTTTTAAAGTCCTAAATATTAAAAATAATAGTTAAATAATTATTTTATCTAGTGTAGTTAAATGACTATTTTGTTCAAGGTAAAACTAATTTTTAAAGGGTAAAAAAGGCGAACAACATTTCGCTAAGGGACTTCGTGTTTTTAATATAGCATAGATAGATAGATATAGATTCCACAATTAATTAACATTCATAGAAACTACTGGACATCAACAACAATAACCCAGTATAACCCCACTAGTAGGGTCTGGGGAGGGTAGTGTGTACGGAGACCTTACCTCTACCTTGGGGTATAGAGGTTGCTTCCGATAGACCCTCGGCTTCTTCCCTCCAAGAACTCCCCACCTTGCTTTTGGGGTGACTCGAACTCACAAGATTACAATAATAGATCTCATCCCAATTTTCTTCTTCATCTAAGAATCTTTTAACTATTTTTTCCTCCTATATTATGTTCGTTTTCTTTTCTACAATTTCTCTCATTTGTGATTTTTAAATTATATCTTTTAATTTACTTTCATTATTTTACCTGGTGCTATTTTTTTATATTTGTATTAGATGTTGTTAGGTATAATTCATCGTTTGTTTAATACAAGTTGCATAGTGAATTGGTATAATGATGGTTAATATATGCTCTGAATGATAAATTTGTAAAATAATTATTATAATATTAGTTTATAATTCGAAAATATCTCACCCAAACAAAATTGATTTGAAAACATACACGTTTGCAACAAAAAAGTAGTGACAAACTTTAGAAAGATATTGTAATGACCCGACTGGTCGTTTTGATCTTTAGCGCGCCGTACAATGGTTTGAGGCCTTGAGTAGTATTACTTAATGTATTATGACTTGAGCATGTGGTCGGAATCAAACTTAGGAAAGTTCAGAGTTGGTTTGGAAAGAAAATTTTAAGTTCGAAAGCTTTAAGTTGCAAAATTTACTAAGGGTTTCGATTTTTAGTAAACGACCTTGAAATTAGGAATTTAAGGTTCCAATAGGTTCGTGCGATGATTTCGGACTTGGGCGTATGTTCGGGTCGAGTATCGGGTGGCCCGAGAGTATTTCGGCGACTATTATGGAATGTCGGTATTATGAAGGTTTAATAATTTTTTATGTTTGGGATGAAGTGGATTTTGATATTATCGATGTTCGTTTGGCATTCCGAACCTTGAAATAGTTCCGTCTGGTGATTTTGGTCTTGGGAGTGTGTCCGGATGTTGATTTGGAGGTCCGTAGAATATTCGTCAATTGGCGAACGTTAGAAATTTGATGATTTTTGGGAAGTTTGACTGATAGTGAACTTTTGATATCGGGGTCAGATTCTGATTCTGGAAGTGAGAGTAGGTCTGTAATGTCAATTAAGACCTGTGTGCAAAATTTGAAGTCAATCGGACATGATTTGATAGGTTTCGACATTGAGTGTAGAAGTTTGAAGTTCTAAAATTCATTAGGCTTGGATTGGCGTGCGATTTGTGGTTTCGATGTTGTTCGATGTGATTTGAGGCCCTGATCAGGTTTGCGATTTGTATTGGGACTGGTTGGTGTGATTGGACGGGGTCCCAAGGGCCTCGGGTGTGTTTTGGGATGATTTCGGACTAATTTTGGTTGTCTTGGTTGCTGTTGTTGGTTCTGGTTTTGTCCTTCGCGAACTCAAAGGGATTCCCGCGTTCGCGAAGAAGGATTTTTTGGGCTGCTAATTTTACTCATCGCAAACGCGACATAGAGGCCACGAACGCGGAGAAGGGCCTGGGGAACCTACGCGAACGCGAGAGGGTGATCACGTACTCGTAGAAGGAAATGGAGGAGCTGGGCCTGGAGCAGTTTGGCCTTCGCGAACGCGACTCGTGGACCACGAACGCGAAGGGGCAGGGGTCTGAGGCTTCAAATATAAAAAAATTATTCAAATAAAGTAAGATTTGATAACCAAAATTTTATATTTTTAGTGTTTTTAAAGTCCTAAATATAAAAAATATTCTTACGGTTATGTTAAGTGATCATATGACTATGTTATTTACATGATAATCTTATGCGTTTAAATTTTTAACTTTTATGAAAGTTTAATTGGTTAAAATTCAATGAACTAATTTGGTAGAATCAAAATGATTGCTGTTTTGGTTTCACCTAATCTTCTACATCTTTTACTGTAGAAAGAAAAATGATGCTGATCAAATATAATATTTATTGGAGGTTTTTTGCATTGTCCTAAAAAATATCATATCCCATTGTTTTTATTAGTGACTTTTACTTTGCTATGCGAAGAGCATTACAAGAAAAATAAAATACTATATTTTCAGGAACTGATTTTTAAACTTCGCATATATTTAGATACAATTAGTTTTAGAATATTATGCAACTGAAAATTTATTACTACTTTTTGAACGTGCTTGGTAATAGTAGATTGAAAATATTCGTGCATCGTACGATCGTAGAGACTAGTCTATATATATATATATATATATATATATATATATATATATATATCTTCTATATCTATCTATATCTATCTATCTATCTATATTATTATAAAAACACGAATAATTTAGCTAAATGTTGAACGACTAAAATATTCCTGAAATATTGTTCGACTTTTATAACCTTAAATATTTATATAATTTAAAAATATAATTGTAAATTGCTTAAGATTGTGATTCTTTTCCGATTTAAACTACACGAAAAAAGGAAAAAGTGTGAAGGTGGAATACTCCAATCCAGATTAACTTTGGATTTATCCTTCCCCACCAACTCGTTGCTACCCTCTTCTTCGTATAGATGCTTACTTATCTTTTAATTTTTTCAACAAAATAGAGAATGAGCTGATAATAACTGAAATAGTAAGATAATCAATAAAGGATTCAATATCATTAGAAATTACAGTGAAATTAGAATTGTTCCTAACTAACAACTTTACTTCTTTTAGGAAACAATCAAACATAATTAAAACCTATTTAATAGTTTAATTGTAGATGTTTGTCGCTCTAAAAGGCCTGGCATGTCTCGCTAGATCTGTTATGCCTCCAACTTTCAGAAGGTAAATATAAGTAGGTAAATCTAATTTTGGTGATTATTAGACCCCCCCCCCCCCCCCTTTATTTTGGAACATCAGTAGGGATTGATACAAACACAAACAGAGGGAGGGAGTTGCACCATATTAAATATAGTTTAAACTTGAATCAAATTTTATTCCCACTTTCTCTAAATTTGACGAAGTACCTTCTCCTACTGAATAATACTTACAGGTTTAGTATATTTTTACTTGATAGGAGCAGTTGGAATTCTTTCATTTTTTGGTCTTGATATCGATAAGGATTATGTTCTTGGACAACTGATTTGAGCCGCGCTTATATCATTGATATAAACTTTGTGATATCTATATGTAGTTCGCTTCTACTTCTTCCACCATCGTGTGGAGATCTTAAAGCATCTATAAAGGTAAAATGTTGTCCAACATTTATAGTAATTTTGCACTCCAAGTGCTCCAAGTTTTTGGTTTAAATTAATTTTTGGTGTACCTACTTATTATATAACAAAAACAGTGACTTCACTAAAATGGAGATTGTGGGCGTATGATCTTCAGGTTTGTTCTTGAAGTAAAGATAGTAAATGCAAAATTTTGGTGTATCCTTATGTGTACGGTCAAAACCGATTCTCAGTCGTAAAGACCGGTCAAAACAATGACGTTTCAATCGAAGGGTATCCACATGACAAGTTCGGACGAATTCCGAAGTAGGGACGTCGAGCTTCGAGCTATAAACGGCAAAACTCGATATTATTATCGAGCCCGTGTCCGAATCGGACTACGGGGCAACACTGATCGATACAGGCCCCGAATATCGATGCCCCAAGGCAGAACCGAGCTCGAACCAAGACTGGGGGTTCGATCTAACACCGAGCTCGAGCCAGTGCCAAGCTCGCAGACAAGAGCCGTTACAACCGCACCGAGGGAGAGAATCTTGGCGAAAATCAAGGAAGAGATAAACCATCATGAGTCCTCCACTATATGTATTATTTTATTATGTTGTTATAGATAAAGCAGTGATTCTCTACTATAAAAAGGGGAATAGACTGCAATAGAGGCAAGTCCTCCAAGATACATTAAGATTTCATTGCGCTTGTTTTTCTAACTCATTTCAGTTTTCTCGTCCATCATTCCTTTTTTATAGCAAAATTACCTGTATTGTCATTTTGTGTCAAAGGAATTCGCATACCCTTAAAACCATATCTAAATTTAACGTTATCCGATTTTTCGGGTAAACACCTTATAACAGTTAAAGCATTTTTATTAAAATCCAAGATAATCTTTTCTTTCAAAATATGGTTAGAAGGGGCATGTTGTTAATTTGTTATTACTTCAGTTCTTGAGTATTTGGATGAACGTTGGTGTCCATGCCTCTTTCAAATTGTGTTTTATTACTTAATTTGTACATGTAATTTTATTTTATTTTTTTATTTTTATTTTTGCATAGAGAAGTGAATTTTTCAATAATTAGGAAAGGTTATGTTTCATTATCTAATCCATAAAATAATTAATATAAGTACATAGAGATGGAAATGAAGTTAAACGAAGAACTTGGAAGAAGTAGGAGAGACCAAGATAAATCTCACTAAAATACAATAAGTTGAAAATGTATCTAAGCAACACAAATATAATTATTATCAAAAACTAAACTTGCACTCTTTGTTGCCTTGATTTGTTACATATACAAATTAAAAGATGATTTAAATTATTTATTGTGCAAAAATAGTCTATTATCTTAAGTTATAATTTTAAAAATAGTTGTAAGGATTACACGTGCGAGGCACTTTATTATAAAAACACGAATGCTTCATATTAAATGTTGAACGACTAAAATATCCTCGAAATGTTAATTAACCTTTATATTAAATATTTATATTATTTTTTGCAAGAACTCATGACGAAAGGATACAACTGGAAATAACACGCATTAGGATAAAGAGTTGTACTAGAATAAAGTATAATGGAAGAAGGCTAGAGACAAAGGATCGGGATTTATTCCAAAACCAAATCGAAGACTATATTAGGCAGAAACGTGTGAGACTACTATATTAGGCAGAAACGTGCGAGACTATATTCCGAAACCTTCTTTTGTACAAATATAATTACCACGGGGATACGTAACATTTTAAAACATTATGTTGTTAGACATGCAAAGTATGAGGTCACTTAATTATGTTTACTACATTATCTATAAAATCTTTGTTATTTCCTTGAGAATCAAGCAGGTGGATTTAGTGATATCATGTTATAGATAGTAAAGGTTAAATACAGCCTCTATTTCTTCTACTTTTTGTTCAAGGCTTTATAGTTCAATGTACTATAATTTTGAGTAAGTTATTTATGCATATGTAGGTTACGAAAGAGCACATCTTAATAAGTAATAGCTCTCTGATTATTCTCTTTTTCGGTTTTGGTGCATTAACTTAACAATTTTTATATTCTTTTTCTGCGTATGAGGAATGAAAGCTCTTGATCATTTGTACTACTAAAAATGTTTATTTATTATGATATAGAATTGGCCAACATTAAAGTTGTAAATCTACCTTGTAATTGTTAGAGTGCAAATTCACGTTAGTCTGGACCTTAATACGAATAGAAAACAAACAAATAGAAAATTGGGGCCTCCAAAATTTTGGAGCCTAAAGCTATTGCTTTAGTTGCTTGACCTTCTGGCCGCCCATGCGTGTTGATTATTCGTAAAAATAATTGTATATATTGTGAAAGTATGAGAAAATTAGAGTTAGGTATTGTGTACTGCATAGAATTAGAAGATTTGTCTTTCTTTCACTTCAAAAATATGATAACCAAATTAAAATTCTATAAATTTAGGACTTTGCCTAATATTTAGCTTTGAAGTCTACTAAAAGTTTGTCTTTAGGGTAACTTGGATACCATCTAACTACTTAAAATCCTTTCATCTAAGGATTCATATCTCCTTCACTTTTAACAAGTTGAACTTGCAATAGAAATTGAATCTTCCTCACAAGATTAAAAATCCTTTTCTAGACCAACCAAACATGCTATTTTGCCTAAGAGATGTTTATTACCTTGATGGCTCTATAGCGAAGTCCAGTTATAAACCAAAGTTTTCAAAACAATAGGACACCGCTTAATGGTCCACTTTCTCAGTCTTTCTTTTACAAAACAATATCATAAGTGATGTGGAGTCTAAGGAGAGACCTAAGTCTAAGTCAAGTTAGAAAATTACATGACAGACTAAAGTTCCAAATGAGTACGCACAAAACTAAACTTTGGACGGGCATATCTACATATATGTAATGCATTATGTGATGAACAACATATCAAAAAAAAGATATTCGAGTCTAGTTTCTAACGCTTCAAACCGTTTGTCATTTGGATACTCCTACAAGAAGTTATGACCACATTACCAAATGCTGGCAGAATGTGATACTACCGCAACACTTCAAAATTTAATTTCTAGGCACATTTTTCACTACCGCGCTCCGCGGCACCCTATGTGGCGTGGCAGTGCAATTTCTGAGTTTTTTTTATAACCCGACCCCCATTTCATTTAGCTCTATTGAGGTTCGTTTTTTGTTTTTGGAATTTCTGGTGTTTTAGAGAGAGGGGAGAGCAGTTCTAGAAAGAGGAAGAAGCTCAAGTTCTTTGTTCATCAAAATCTTGTCCAAGCCTTGAAATCCAACAAGAAACCCCTCAAGTACTTCATCAAAGAGGTAAGGTTCCATACCCTAGTTTTTAATTTCATTTTTGGGCGATTTTGAGCGAGAATTCACGGGAAAACTTGAGATATGTTACTTATGACCATTGTTAGTCAATAATATGGGATTTTTATCGAATATTCCGACTAGATTACTTGTTTTTGGGGTGAAATTCGAAGGTTTGGGCATAGGGATTTGAAAATTTGATTTGAGGATTTGGAGGTCGAGTTGATGTCGGAATTTGATAAATTTGGTATGGTTGGACTCATGGTTGGATGGGCATTCATATTCCGTAACTTTTGTCGGGTTCCGAGAAGTAGGCCCCACAGGCTATATTTGAGTTAATTTCGCATTTTTGTTGGAAAATTAGTATTTTTATATGGAATAAATTTCTATAATTTGAATTTACCGAATCGAATTAATTGTGGCTAGATTCGAGGTGTTCGGAGGCCGATTCGCTAGGCAAAGGCATAGCGGAGTAAATGATTACACGGGTTGAGGTAAGTAACATTTCTAAATGTTGTGTTATATCAATTGTTCGAGGTGACACACATGCTAGATGACGAGCGTCTGGGCGTGCTCCATAGAAATTGTGACTTAGATAAATTCTGTGGAGTTGTAAATTAAAGAATCATGTTATTATCCGCATATCCTCCACGTGTTAGAGAAATTGAGTCGAGACTCGTGTTAAAGATCATGTTTAGGATGCACGCCGATATATATTTTGGGACCCACATGGGTCGTATTGATGTTGAATCATTTGTTTAAATTTATAATTTTGTACTCAGTCACATATATCACTTGCATATCATATCTCAGTCTCTGTTGTCATTCATTGATACTTCATATCATCATGTCGGGTTGATTTTTCTTGTCATTGAGAGCCCGAGAGACTGGAGATTTTAAGTGATAGTTACGTTTATTTATTTATGTCTGGATCTGGCTTTTATAGCGCTTGGGCTGAAAGAGCCCCTCTGGAGTCTGCACACCCTCACTTGTGTAGTTAATATATATATATATATATATATATATATATATATATATATGGGATGGATCTTCCCTGGGCATGGATCTTGCCATAGATATATATTGAGGGATGAATCTTCCCTGGTGCATGGATCTTGCCTGAATCATTTATATTGAGGGATGGATTTTCCATGGACATGTATCTTGTCCAAATCTTTGATATTCGAGGATGGATCTTCCCCTGGGGGCTGGATTGGCCTTATACAGTACTGAGTGACTGACTGTCAGTTGATGGATATATATATATATATATATTTGGGATGGATCTTCCCGATGGATCTTCCCTGGGCTAGATTGGCCATATACAGTACTAAGTGATTGAGTATTTTAGATTGTGAGTACACAAAGTTTTCACTATGGTGCATCACATACAGTATGTGCATTGGCATATAGATACAGAGATGTCATATTCCTCATATCATGCAGTATTGATCTATCTTACTTGTACTGAGTTTAACGGTTGAACTTGAAATCATGCCTATATTTATATATTGTTATTTTTATACTGGACTATACCTGCAGAGCTCGTTACTACTTTCAGCCTAGAGGTTAGTCTTGTTACTTATTGAGTTGGTTGTACTCATACTACACTCTGCACCTCGTGTGCAGATCCAGGTGCTTTTGGACACGGCGACTGTTAGATCTCAGAGTGCTATTAGTTGGAGACTATCAAGGTTGCTGCCTGAAGTCCGCTGACCTTGACTCTCTTTCTTTCAGTTATTTTATTGTTATATACTTTCAGACAGTGTTTTATTAGTCAAACTTTGTATTCATATTAGATGCTCATGTACTGAGTGACACCGGGTTTTGGGAGTATTTATATTTGTATTTGCAAGATTTCTTCCGCTGAATTCAAATGTTATATTTTCAAACGTAAAAGATATGGTGGATTATTGAGATTGTCGGCTTGCCTAGTATTAAGATAGGCGCCATCACGACAGGTGAGATTTTAGATCGTGACAAGTTGGTATCAGATCCTAGGTTACATAGGTCTCACGAGTCATGAGCAAGTGTCTAGTAGAGTCTTGCGAATCGGTATGATGACGTCCATACTTATCTTCGAGAGGCTACATGGCATTTTAGGATAAACTTCCCATCTTTCTCTCTTTATCATGCAAAATTGATTCAGCTTGAAGTATATTTCTTTGAATTCCTTTCACACACGTGTGCACATGTGAGCGCTCAGTATCAATTGTGCATCGCCGACTTGTGATTCCATGAACGAGGTTCGAGATGAGTATTCTGTGTTTCGGTGATGGGCCAGTCTGGAGGACTTGAGGCTATAGTTAGACTGCAGCTTAAGCTTGGTAGCTTCAGTTGTAACTTGTACATTTGGACTCATATGTCCGGTAATGTTCCTACGAGTGGAATTTGTGGCTCGATGAGCGATAGAATGGCTTTGTGATGAGTATGATGTAACTACGGATGTGTTAAGACGATTTGAATGTGACAAAAAGTTTTTTCTTGAAATGTAAAAAGGGCCATTCGGTGCTTGATTTTAGTTTTGATGTGACGTACAGTCCCGAATATGAATGTTTTGAAGGATCTTTCAATTTGTTAAATTTTGGGACAAATTAAATTATCATGTGTTGTTAATGAGTTTGGACTCAGAAAGATTAAGTGATTGCATAGTAATTGTGACTGCGAAAGGGTATAACAAGATGTCAATTTGAGGCTAAGCAGGTGGGTTATCTCCTGTAGAGTAATCTACAGAGGTGTGCTTCTTATAATGTTGAGTGGAGCATTTCTTTTCCCACCAAAGAGGTATATGTGTTGAGATTTAAATTTGAATCTAGTTGAGAAAGTTGACTTGACTTTCACGAGAATGAAGGCAAGCTTAGCAGATGAATTGAGGTATTTTATGATTTGTGTTACCTGAGCTTGTGAAGAATTTTTGTTTAATTGACTGCGGGATTATGACAATAGTAGAGTATGGGCATGGAAAGCTATTAGATGTTTTGTTTTATGGCTTTGAGCCAAGTGGGGGAGTTTGCTATGTACGATTTAATTGCACGATTATGCGTTGTAGTGGTTTCGGTCTGAGGCATACTAGTGGATCAGTTATGACTTACAGAGGTTGAGATCGAGGATGACACGAGTAAGGAAATTGTTTGAATACGGGTTACATTGCACTTTATGAAATTCATGGAATGATTAAGTTGTTATTTTGAATAATGTAGTGCGCACAGAGTATGAATTTGATTGGTGGTGTTAAGGTAGAGTTACTTCTTTGGGTGTTGTTGTGCTAATGGGGCATGTGTCTTTCGGCCCGTTTGGGCGGTACAATTTGGATTTGATCAAAGTGGGTGACTCTCGAGAAAGTTATAATGGGTTCGAGATTTATATATAGCAATTGAGAAATTCTCTGAACTTGTGTATGGAAAAAATCTGAGATTTCCATTTGATGGTGCCAGGACATGCGGTAATTCTGTATGACTATGGATTTTACATTCTAGTATAAGAAAGGTAATAAGGACAATTTTAAATTCACATAAGGTACTTTCAGAGTGGGCATTTCGGTTGTCGTACTTATTGGGTATGTAAGAAGAATACAATGGCTTATGGGCCTTAGGGCGGTGTCGTTTTATATTAGGATGTCTTGTAGTGAGCTTTGGGTAAGGATCATAGTATTCTGACAAGGTGAAGTGTCAACTTGAAAGTAATTCAGAAGAAACTCAGAGAAAATAGGACAACTGGGTAGTAGGCTAGATCAATATGGTAATGGTATGCTCGGTTCTTTTGGTTAATTATGATGTGGTGAGGCCCTACAGATGTTTTGGCAGCAATATTCTTGGGTTTGGTAACCTATGTGACTTGGTCGAGTTAGAGGAATTCACTTTTTATAGCTTGGTTATGTGTAAATAGATTTCAAAGTGTTCTTGATGGTTTCTACCATGGTTTGAGCCGGATATTTTCTACAGGTGTGAGGAATGTGTTGTGTATTATGATTTCCTCCTGGAAGGGAGCATATGGAAGATTTCTAACTAATCGGGTATGTATTCTACTGGTTACTCAGAGTTGATATGAAATTCTCGTACTTTTCGTATGGTGGTCTAATAGAGGTGGTGTGTCCTGTGGGATTGAGAATTGCATGTACAAAGTAGCAGTTCAGTTTTGAAGGGAAGGTCATGAATTATGGACAACATGGTCAGTTTCAGACATTTAGATGAATGTTATAACTGCTCGGTAATTCCTGAGAATGGTGCGCATTTCTGAAGGCGCATTGTGTTCTGACTTACGGATGTTCATTGGTGTTATTGTACTCAACTGGTTGATAGGCTGCTGATATTCAAATTATTGTTATGTGGCATGGAAGAATTATGGAAGTATTCCTATTGGAATGATCATGCATGAAGGATGTTTTAGTCATTCGAATGCTGGAGTTGTGATCAGTTACGGTGGTTCATGTGTTCTATGAATTTAGGGACTGGGAGTTTTCAGAAGAAAATTGTTTCGAGGTCGCGGACTATGAAGGTGTGGCAAAGTTAACTGGATAATAGTACGTGTTATGGTTAAGTCATTGAGGACCTTTTAGAGGGCTATTTATCCATGCTCGGATTGCGTTTGGGCCTTAATAAGCTTGGAATCAGCCGTTGAGCTTTAAGCTATGATGTTTCTCATATCTGTAACATTACGTGAGCTATTTGAGTTGTGATTGAGGCTACATAGGAGTTAAAATCCCCGAATGAACTTGATAAATGCTACAGTGATGAAAGATTTTCGATTTGAGCTATGATCGCACACTTTGTGCATGCCTATACTTTAGCATGTCATTTATACCAGTCCAGGAATGTTAGAATCTTATCTCACTCATCATATACATGTATACCTATTTAAATGCTCCCATATTATATGTTTGGACTGGAGGCCTTGGACTATACCAGGCAGATTATGTTATTAGCACGTGAGTTGTTCGTGCAGATCCATATATTGATATTATTGGCATGTGAGTTGTCCATGCGGGTACTATTGTTAGCACGTGAGCAGTTCGTGCAGCGTGCGGAATTTGCGATTCCTCGATCGTTTATCATATTAATTGTTTCCTTTCTCTGCATGCTATGATATTGCCTGATTAGGGAAATTTGAGAAAATGGTGTACATGCACACACAGATGGTCTTCTCACGGAATTTGATGAGTTGGTTTTAAATAATGTTCTATGCTGGAAGGGCAAGATTATACTGGAATAGCTAAAATAGTTGTTTTTGGTGATATAAGGTCATTGGACCTAGAATGGGTACTATCGAATTTGATTACGGTATATTTGGGAGAACAATATACGAAGGTTTTGGAACGAGGTTTTATGGAAAGTGGGGTTTAATACTAGTACTTGGTTGGTTTTGAGTAGTTACTCTTATCGGGAATGGTGATGCGAGTATGTGAGTTGTGTAGTATGTTGTGTGATTATATCTGGGGTCATGGTTAAAGCTTAATACAACTTGGTCAAA
Source organism: Nicotiana tabacum (assembly GCF_000715075.1). NCBI lineage: Eukaryota > Viridiplantae > Streptophyta > Magnoliopsida > Solanales > Solanaceae > Nicotiana > Nicotiana tabacum. The sequence goes on from NC_134094.1 coordinate 2,524,299, forward strand.
TTTATACAGTGTGTAGATGTGAAATTCAGGCCTTGAAAAGAAATATTTGGATCTTGAAAATTGGATTCCAAGGTTTATGGGCTAAGGCTAAGTTAGTATTTTTCAATTATGTAGTGTCGTCAGGCCTATATAGAATAGGGTGACGTGGGATCACCCTCGGGTATGCATTCGTGATAAGGTGAAATAGCAATTTGAAGGTTCAAACATGTCAAAGAAAATGCATCACTCCGTGATCAAATATATGGGATAGGAAATTTTTTGGTCATATTCATGCTAGAACATCTTAGAGCAATTGTTGGAGGTCGCCAAAGGCTTAGTTGGGTGTTCTGCGTAGAGATTTAGAGTTGAAGAAAGTGAACTAATTGTTCTCAATATTTTATCTATGAGGATGTTATGTGAATTGCTAATAAGGGTAAAGTATGTGTATTCATATTAGGCCTTATGAAATCTTGAAGGAAATAGGCTGAACTATGAGTATGATGTTTCCCCATCGTTGTTCTCCATGTACCCGGTATTTCGTGTGGCTATGTATAAGAAGACTATTGGAAATCCTTTGTCCATCGTTCTAGTGTAAACTATCAAATATGAAATTAGTGGGTAAATGGTTGATGAGAGGTACCTAATTGTAATCCTTGATTAAACAAGTCTAAAAAGTGACAAATAAAGAAATTGCCTCCGTGAAAGTGCTATGGCGAAATCAACAGGTTGAAGAGGCTACTTGGGAGGCCGAGGTAGAGGTGAAGAATAAGTATCCTTATTTGTTTGAATAGCTATGTAATCTTTCAATAAAATTGTCGCATGTGAAATCACTATACAGTTGATATTAAAGGTGTCCCTTTCTAGTTATATGTTATTTATAAGGCCATGATTAGTGTTGTTTTGGAGTTATGTTACCTCATTGAATTATGTATATGTTGTTAGGATGTGTTTCTGGGATTCTCTGACAGGTGGATAGGCCCTGTTACAAGGAAAACTCTGGCGAAATTTTTGAAAATTTAGGGAGTCAGTCAAAAATTTGGGACTGCTGGTGTATGGTATGGTAGTGGAGTCGCATCGGATGCTAATAGTGAAATTTGGCCCTCATTCAAGGATGAATGATCCTAAGCGGGGGAGAATGTCAGGCCCTGGAAAATTTCGAAGTACTTAAGTGCTATTAAGAAAGTGGATATGTGCTAATTATATTATTTTATGTGCAGTCGAGGACTATTAATATGATGGATATCAATTGAATATGATAATAAGTATACGAGGGATATTATAAGTGATGTGGGTTCTAAGGAGAGGCCTAAGTCTAAGTCATGTCGGAAAATTACATGATAGACTAAAGTTCCAAATGAGTACGCACAAGACCAAATTTTATACGGGCATATCTACATATATATAAGGCATTATGTGAAGAACAACCTATCAAATAAAAGATCTTTGAGTCTAGTTTCTAACTCTTCAAACCGTTCGTCATTTGGAGACTCCTATAAGAAGTTATGACCAAATTATCAAAAGCTGACAGAATGTGATACTACCGCGGTGCCCCGTGCGGCGCGCCTGTGGGGATTTCCAGAACACTTCAAAATTTCATTTCTAGGCACATTCTGGGTTTTTTTTATAACCCGACCCCCATTTCAGTAAGCTCATTTAACTCGTTTAGGGTTTATTTTTTTGGGAGTTTTCAGTGTTTTAGAGAAGAGACAACAATTCTAGAGAGAGGAAGAACCTCAATTGCTTTGTTCATCAAAATCTTGTCCAAGCATTGAAATCCAACAAGAAATCCCTCAAGTTCTTCATCAAAGAGGTAAGTTTCCATACCCTAGTTTTTAATTTTGGATTTGGACGATTTTGAGCGTGAATTCACGGAAAAACTTGAGATAAGTCACTTGTGACCATTGTTAGTAAATAATATGGCATTATCCTCGAATATTCCGACTAGATTACTTGTTTTGGGGTGAAATCCGAAGGTTTGGGCATAGGGATTTGAAAATTTGATTTGAGGATTTGGAGGTCGAGTTGATGTTGGAATTTGATAAATTTGGTATGGTTGGAATCGTGGTTGGATGTGCGTTCATATTCCGTAACGTTTGTCGGGTTCCGAGACATGGGACTCACAGGCGATATTTGAGTTAATTTTGCATTTTTGTTGGAAAATTAGTATTTTCATATGGAATAAAATTTTATAATTTGAATTTAGCGAATCAAATTAATTGTAGTTAGATTCGAGGCATTCAGAGGCTGATTCGCGAGGCAAAGGCATAGCGGAGTAAAGGATTACACGGGTTGAGGTAAGTAACATTTCTAAACTTGGTTCTGAAGGTATGAATCCATGAATGTTTTGTTATATCAATTGTTGGAGGGGACGCACATGCTAGGTGACGATCGTGTGGGCGTGCTCCGTAGAAATTGCGACTTAGATAAATTCTGTGGAGTTGTAAATTGAAGAATCATGTTATTATCCACATATCCTCCACGTGTTAGAGAAATTGAGCTGAGATTCATGTAAAATATCATGTTTAGGCTGCATGCCGATATATATAATTGTAATGACTCAACCGGTCATTTTAAATTTTAGAAACCCGTTCCCAAAAATAAAACTCCCCGAACATGCTTTTATTAATTTATGACTCGCGGGGATGATTGGTTCGGGATTTGGAAGTGTGTGGGTGGAAATCTGAACACTTGGTTCCTAAAGTTAGCTTTAAATGGACAAGTTTGACTTTGGTTAACATGTTGAGAAAACGACCCCGGAATCGGGATTTGATGGTTCTAATAGGTTCGTATGATGATTTTGGACTTGGGCGTATGTCCGAATCAGGTTTTGGATAACCCGGGAGCGTTTTGACGCTTAATAGTAAAAATCAACTATTTGAAGGTTTAAAATTCTTTAAATTTGGTTTGGAGTAGGATTTTGAGTAATTGAAGTTCGTTTGGAATTCTGAGTTTGGGAATAGTTCCATATAGTGATTTAAGACTTGCACGCAAATTTTTGTGCCATTCCGAGTAGTTTAAGTATATTTCGGCGCATTGGAAGTAATTTGAAGAACTTCAAATTCTTAAGTTTGAATCAATTTAGTTTAGGGTATGATTCTTAGATTTGATGTTGTTTTACGCATTTTGGGAGTTCAAGCGAGTCCGTTTTATGATTTCAAACTTGTTGGTATGTTCGGACAGGGTCCAGGGGGCCCCGAGTGTCAATTGGACGAGGCTCAGACCAAGTTGGAAGTTGGGAGCCAATACTGAAGCTCCCAGCTACTGTCAGAATCGCACCTGCGCTTGGCCAGCCGCAGGTGCGACATTCACAGGTGCGGCAGTATCTCGCAGGAGCGAACCTCGCAGATGCGAGCTTTTGTGCGCAGAAGCGGAAAAGCGAAGGGGCAATTGACCGCAGATGCAGATGATTTGCGCACCTACGAACGCGCAGGTGCGAGAAAAATAGCGCAGATGCGGAAACTGGGCAGTCAAGCTAAGCTCGCACCTGCGAGGAATTTCCGCAGGTGCGAAAGCCGCATGTGCGGTACTCCTTCCGCAGGTGCGAAAAACATGTCTGGGCAGAACATTAAAACGGACGAAAACTCAGTCCATTTCTTTCTATTTTTCATCCATTGTTGGGCGATTTCACAGTTCTTTGTGAGGAGTTTTCAACTATCAACTTGGAGGTAAGTTAATTCCACATCCCTTGAGTTAAAATACATAGATTATAGGTAGATTATAACTAGTAAATCTTAGAAATCAAGGATTTAGATGAAAAACCTAGATTTTTATAAAAGTGAGATTTTAACCACAAAAATAGTTATGGAATTGGGTAGAAATTATATATTTAAGTTTTTGAGATTATGGGTAACGATTTCATCCAAATATTTCCAGAATCCGAGCACATGGGCCCGGGGTAAATTTTAAGAATTTTACCATTTTGGATAGGGTAATTTATTTAATGGATGAATTTTGAATTATTGAGCATATATTAATTATTTTATATAACTTTTGGATAGTTTTGGATTTTTCGGCATCGAATCGAGAATTTTACGCGATGCGATAATCGGAAAGTGGACTTTGAGACGAGGTAAGTCTCTTGTCTAATCTTGTGAGTTGAAAATTACCCTATAGGGATTAAATTAAATAATTATTGCTAATTGCGGGGGCTACGTATGCACGAGGTGACGAGAGCCCGTGCGTAGCTACTATTAATGCTAAAGTCCGGGTAATTTAGGACTCAAAGCATGAATTACTCATAACATGAATTACTTGTGTAAATTATATTCCTTGATTAATTAATATTAATTGATATATATGAATATATTGTGAATTGTTAGATAAAGATATTAAAGGATGAAAATCTCATATGCTTGATTTTTTGTTTAAATTAATTAATTATTAAAAGAAATCATTCTTCCTCCCGAATTTATCTTATAATAAATATACTCTCCTTCCGGAGGTACATAAGAAAATGTCCTCCTTTTTTGTGGAGCGGGCCGAAACGCCTCGGCAAGATAGATGCATCTATGGATCGCGCCGCACATCCCTCGGCAGTATACACGACACTCTGGATTGGGCCGTACGTCCTCGGTAGAAATCATGCTTAATAATAATAATTACACAATACTTTAATAGCTTATTTTAGCTTGCGAAGCTAATTAATAAATTGGAAAATCCTTGGAATTTAATGAATTATTATTCTTGCTTGTTAAAGAATTAATTGTTATTCCTGTAAATGATATTTAATTGATAAATTGGAAATTATTTGAATTGAAGGAATTTGATTATTTCCGCTGATTAAATAAATTATTTTAAATTCTGTAAATCATGTTGATTTAAATATCCTAGATGTATTTCAATTATTATTATTGACCCATAGTGAGTGTCAAACTCGGCCATCTCGTCTCTACCACTTCGAGATGAGGCTTGATACTTACTGGGTACACGTTGTTTACGTACTCATACTACACTTGCTGCACTTTTTGTGCAGGACCCGAGGCAAGTACTAGTGGGGGACCTATCGTCTTACACCCACGTTATCCAGGGGCATAGTGGTGAGCTGCACTTTCTGAGCCATTCTGCAGCTACAAGTGTCTCTCCTTGTATTTTTCATTCTGTCTATTTTTATTTCAGACAATATTTGAGGTTTTGTATAATCTACTAGATGCTCATACACCTGTGACACCAGGTCTTGGCACACACATTGGTAGAATTTGGTGTTTTTATTATTTTCTTGGTTTTAAATTTTGTCAATATATGCTTAATTTATTAAGTTGGCTTGCCTAGCTGTACTGTTGGGCGCCATCACTACCTATAGGTGAAATTGGGTCGTGACAACATGGTATCAGAGCAATAGGTTTACGTAGGTCTCACAAGTTATGAGCAGGCCTAATAGAATCTTGCGGATCGGTACGGAGACGTCTATACCTATCTTCGAGAGGCTATAGGGTGTTAGGAAACTACCTTTCTTCATATTCCATCGTACAAAATAATGTAGTACTAAATATCCTTCTCTTATTCTCTCACAGATTGTGAGAACACGCTCTAATGAGGTTCCAGGCCAGGAAGAGGCTACTCCCCCAGTAGCTAGAGGCCGAGGCAGAGGTCGAGGGAGGGCTCTAGCCCGTGGTAGAGGGCGAGGACGTCCCAGGACTGTTCCAGTTATGCCTCCAGTGGGTCCAGCAGAGAACCCCATTATTGAGGAACAGGATGAGGTGCCTGTGGCAGAGACAGCTCCGGTGGATTTCACATCTGCATCGGGATTTCAGGATGCCATGGGTCGTATGCTGCGGTTCATAGACAATATGACTCAGGCCGATTTATTTCCGACAGACCCAGCCACATCTCAGGCGGGCGGGGGAGCACATACCCCTACTGCACAGGCTCATGGACAGGCAGCTGCTGTATATCAGACCCAGGGTGCACTACCCGTGGGTGGAGCCCAGCCAGTGGCAGCAGCTACACCTGATCCTAGGCCAGCTGTAGCCGCCAATCCTCAGAAACTATTGGACCGATGGACTAGACTACATCCTCCTGTCTTTGGGGGTGAGCGACATGAGGATCCACAAGACTTCATTGATTGATACAGGGACATACTGCACAACATGAGGATATTGGAGTCTCATGGGGCAGACTTTGCTACTTTTCAGCTAGAGGGTAGAGCCCGTAGTAGGTGGCAGTCTTATGTTCTTGGCAGACCAACATATTCTCCTCCCATGATTTGGGACAGGTTCACCCGTATCTTCCTGGACAGGTATATTCCACCCTCCCAGGGGGAAGAGTTGCGGTTTCAGTTTGAGCAGCTCCAGCAGGGTCAGATGTCAGTGACCGATTATGAGGCGAGGTTTTCTGAATTATCTCTCCATGCACTTATGATACTCCCTACTGAGGCGGAGAGAGTGCAAAGGTTTGTAGCTGGTTTACATACTGGTATTCAGGCCACTATGGCTCGAGAGGTTAAGATGGGTACTTATTATGAGCTAGTTGTGGAGATAGCCCGGAGGATTGAGGGTGTGCCGCAGTTGAGCCAAGAGAAGATTATGAGAGATAAGAGGTTTAGGTACTCTGGAGAGTTCATAGGTGCTCCGTCTGGGGGCAGAGGTCAGTTTGTGAGGGGGCAGTCTAGCAGACCCCCATTTCTAACACCACCACCTCCTCGGGGTACTCCAGTTCGACCTTATCTCAGTGCTATACCAGAGAGTTCTTACCACCCACCAGCTATTCAGGGTCTTCCCAGTGGGTATTCAGGTCCCCAGGGCCAGACTCTTAGTCAGCAGCCCATCGCACCGAATAGTTGTTACGAGTGCGGGGATCCTAGTCATATGCGGAAGTTTTGCCCCAGGCTTCAGGGTAGACCAGTACAGCAGGGTCCGCAGCCTATGCTTACCGAACCAGTTGCTCCACCAGTAGTCCGACCACCAAGAGGTGGAGGACATATGAGGCCACCAGCCAGTTGGCGCTCCAGCTCGGTTCTATGCTTTTCCTGCTAGACCAGATGCAGAGGCCTCATATGCTGTGATTACAGGTATTATTACTGTTTGCGGCAAAGATGCCTCAGTATTATTTGATCCAGGATCCACGTATTCATATGTGTCATCTCTATTTGCTCCATTCCTGGGTGTTTCTCGTGAGTCCTTGAGTACTCCTTTTTATGTGTCCACTCCTGTAGGCGATTCTGTTATTGTGAACTGGATCTACCGGTCTTGTATTATTACATTCTGTGGTTATGAAACTAGAGCAAATCTCTTATTGCTCGGGATGACTGATTTCAAAATTATTCTGCGTATGGACTGGTTATCTCCATATCATGCTATTCTAGATTGTCATGCCAAAACTGTTACTTGGCTATTCCATCTTTGCCTAGGCTGGAGTGGAAAGGTTCGTCGGTTAGTTCATTTAATTGGGTTGCTTCTTTTATAAAGCCTCAACACATGGTTGATAAGGGTTGTTTGGCTTATCTAGCCTATGTTTGGGATACTACTGCAAAGACTCCGGCTATTGATTCAGTGCCAGTAGTTCAGGAGTTCTCCGATGTATTTCCTTCAGATCTTCCAGGTATGCCACCTGATCGTGATATTGATTTTTGTATTGACTTGGCTCCAGATACTCAGCCTAAATCTATCCCACCATATCGTATGGCTCCGTAAAAATTGAAAGAATTGAAAGAACAACTTGAAGAGTTACTAGCCAAAGGGTTTGTCAGACCGAGTGTATCGCCTTGGGGTGCACCAGTATTATTTGTGAAAAAGAAGGATGGAACAATGCAGATGTGTATTGATTATCGCCAATTGAACAAAGTCACTATTAAGAACAAGTACCCGTTGCCGCGTATTGATGATCTATTTGACCAGTTGCAGGGTGCTAGGGTATTCTCTAAGATCGACTTGAGGTCGGGGTACCATCAGTTGAAGATTCGGGATTCGGATGTTCCGAAGACTGCTTTCCGTACTAGATATGGTCATTATGAGTTTCTGGTAATGTCTTTTGGTTTAACTAATGCCCCGGCAGCGTTTATGGATCTGATGAACAGGGTATTCAGGCCATATATTGACTCATTTGTCATTGTCTTCATTGATGACATTTTGATCTACTCGCGCAGTAAGGAGGAACATGAGCAGCATATGAGAGTAGTGCTTCAGACATTGAGAGAACGAAAGCTATATGCTAATTTCTCTAAATATGAGTTTTGGCTAGAGTCTGTAGCATTTTTGGGACATATTGTATCGGGCGAAGGTATTAAAGTTGATCCCAAAAAGATTGAGGCAGTTCAGAATTGGCATCGTCCCACTTCAGCGACTGAGATCAGGAGTTTTCTGGGTTTAGCAGGTTATTATCGTTGGTTTGTGGTAGGTTTTTCATCTATTGCAGCACCTTTGACCAAATTAACCCAGAAGAGTGTTCAGTTCCGATGGTCGGATGATTGTGAGTCAAGCTTTCAGAAGCTCAAGACAGCATTGACTACATCACTAGTGTTAGTGTTGCCTTCCAGTTTGGGAATATATACAGTGTATTGTGACGCTTCACGCGTTGGCTTGGATTGTGTATTGATGCAGGAAGGGCGAGTTATTGCATATGCTTCACGTCAGTTGAAGCCCCACGAGCAGAATTATCCGGTACATAATTTGGAGTTAGCTGGGATTGTTCACGCCCTTAAATTGGAGGCATTATCTTTATGGGGTGTCTTGTGAAGTTTATACTGATCATCGCAGTTTGCAGCATTTGTTCAAGTAGAGGGACCTAAATTTGAGGCAGCGCAGATGGCTGGAATTACTAAAAGATTATGATATTACTATCCTATACCATCAAGGTAAAGCAAATGTAGTTGCAGATGCCTTGAGTAGAAAGGCGGAGAGTATGGGTAGTTTGGCTTTCATTTCAGCAGAGGAGAGGCCATTAGCTTTGGATATTTAGTCGTTGGCCAACAGACTTGTGTGGCTGGACATTTTAGAGCCCAGCCGAGTTCTTGCATGTGTTGTAGCTCAGTCTTCACTATTTGAACAGATCAAGGCTCGCCAGTATGATGGCCCACACTTAATGGTTCTTCGAGAAATGGTACTACGAGGTGGATGAACTGAGGAAAAGGATCTTGGAGGAGGCACACAGTTCTCGGTATTCTATTCATCCAGGTGCTACGAAGATGTATCGTGACTTGAGTCAGCATTATTGGTGGTGACGAATGAAAAAGGACATAGTTGAGTATGTAGCTAAGTGTCTAAATTGCCAGCAAGTTAAATATGAGCACCAGAGGCCACGTGGCCTACTTCAGCAGATGACCATACCAGAGTGGAAATGGGAACGAATTACTATGGACTTTGTAGTTGGGTTGCCGCGGACCTTGAGGAAGTTTGATACAGTTTTGGTGATTGTTGACAGGTTGACCAAGTCAGCACATTTTATTCCTGTTGTGACTACGTATACTTCAGAGAGGTTGGCCGAGATTTATATTCAGGAGATAGTTCGGTTGCACGGTGTGCTAATTTCCATCATATCAGATAGAGGCCCTCAGTTTACTTCACATTTCTGGAGAGCAGTACAGAGTGAATTAGGGACCCGCGTAGAGCTCAGCACACCCTTTCACCCGCAGACCGATAGGCAGTCAGAGCAGATAGTTCAGATTTTGGAGGATATGCTTAGGGCATGTGTGATTGACTTTGGAGGTCAGTGAGATCGTTTCCTGCCTTTGGCCGAGTTTGCTTATAATAACAATTACCAATCCAGCATCAAGATGGCTCCATTTGAGGCTTTATATGATCGTCGATGCTGTTCACCTATCGGATGGTTTGAGCCCGGTGAGGCTAAGTTATATGGTACTGATTTAGTAAAGGATGCCTTGGAAAAGGTAAAGTTGATTCAGGAGCGACTTCGTACAGCACAGTCCATACATAAGAGTTACGCGGAGCAGAAAGCGCGTGATTTATCATTTATGGTAGGTAAAAAAGTTCTCTTGAAGGTTTCGCCGATGAAGGGAATTATGAGATTCAAGAAGAAGGGAAAGTTGAGCCCAAGGTTTATAGGCCCATTTGAGGTGTTGAGACGAGTTGGGGAGGTCGCTTATGAGCTTGCATTGCCTCCTAGTCTATCGGGAGTTCATCCGGTTTTCCATGTATCTATGCTCCGGAAGTATCATGCTGACCTATCACACATGTTGGACTTCAGCACAGTTCAGCTATATAAGAATTTGGGTTATGAAGAAGAGCCATTTGCCATTGTTGATAAACAAGTTCCCCAGTTGAGGTCCAAGAGGATTTCTGCAGTAAAGGTCCAGTGGAGGGGCCTACCAGTCGAGGAAGCGACTTGGGAGGCCGAGGAGGACATGCGGAGCAAATATCCACACTTATTTAGCACTCCAGGTATTATTCTAATCCCGTTCGAGGACGAACGTTTATTTAAGAGGTGAAGAATGTAATGACCCAAACGGTTATTTTAACTTTTAGAAACCCGTTCCGTAAAATAAAACTCCCTAAACTTGCTTTTATTAATTTATGACTCGCGGGGATGGTTGGTTCGGGATTTGGAAGTGTGTGGGTTGCAATCGGAACACTTGGTTCCTTAAGTTAGCTTTAAATGAACAAGTTTGACTTCGGTCAACATTTTGAGAAAAAGACCCCGGAATCGGGATTTGACGGTTCCAATAGGTTCGTATGATGATTTTGGACTTCAGCGTATTTTCGAATCAAGTTTTGGATAACCCGGGACCATTTTGACGCTTAATAGTAAAAATCAACTATTTGAACGTTTAAAATTCTTTAAATTTGGTTTGGAGTAGGATTTTGAGTAATTGAAGTCCGTTTGGAATTTCGAGTTTGGGAATAGTTCCGTATACTGATTTAAGACTTGCACGCAAATTTTCGTGTCATTCCGAGTAGTTTAAGTATATTTCGGCGCATTGGAAGTAATTTGAAGAACTTGAAATTCTTAAGTTTGAATCAATTTGGTTTAGGGTATGATTCTTAAATTTGATGTTGTTTTACGCATTCCGAGAGTTGGAGCGAGTCCATTTTATGATTTCAAACATGTTGGTATGTTCGGACGGGGTCCCAGGGGCCCCGAGTGTTAATCGGACGAGGCTCGGACCAAGTTGGAAGTTGGGAGCCAAATCTGAAGCTCCTAGATACTGTCAGAATCGCACCGGCGCTTGGCCAGCCGCATGTGCGACATTCGCAAGTGCGGCAGTATCTCGCAGGAGCGAACCTCGCAGATGCGAGCTTTTGGGCGCAGAAGCGGAAAAGGGAAGGGGGCAATCGACCGCAGATGCGGATGATTTGCGCACCTGCGAAAGCGCAGGTGAGCGCAGGTGCGAGAAAAATAGCGCAGATACAGAAATTGGGCAGTCAAGCTAAGCTCGCACCTGCGAGGAATTTCCGCAGGTGTGAAATCCACATGTGCGGTACTCCTTCCGCAGGTGCGAAAAACCTGTCTGGGCTGAACATTAAAACGGACGAAAACTTAGTCCATTTCTTTCTATTTTTCATCCATTGTTGGGCGATTTCAGAGTTCTTTGTGAGGAGTTTTCAACTATCAACTTGGAGGTAAGTTAATTCCACACCCCTTGAGTTAAATACATAGATTATAGGTAGATTATAACTAGTAAATCTTAGAAATCAAGGATTTAGATGAAAAACCTAGATTTTTATAAAAGTGAGATTTTAACCACAAAAATAGTTATGGAATTGGGTAGAAATTATATATTTAAGTTCTAGAGATTATGGGTAACATTTTCATCCAAAAGTTTCCAGAATTCGAGCACGTGGGCTTGGGGTGAATTTTAGGAATTTTATCATTTTGGATAGGGTAATTTATTTAATAGATGAATTTCGAATTATTGAGCATATATTAATTATTTTATATAACTTTTGGATAGTTTCGGATTTTTCGGCATCGAATCGAGAATTTTACGCGACGCGATAATCGAAAAATGGACTTTGAGATGAGGTAAGTCTCTTGTCTAATCTTGCGAGGGGAAAATTACCCCAAGGGATTAAATTGAATAATTGTTGCTAATTGCGGGGGCTACGTACGAATGAGGTGATGAGAGTCCGTGCATAGCTATTATTAATGCTAAAGTCCGGGTAGTTTAGAACTCAAAGCATGAATTACTTGTGTAAATTGTATTCTTTGTTTAATTAATATTAATTGATATATATATATATATATATATATATATATATATATATATATATATATATATATATATATATATATATATATTGTGAATTGTTAGATAAAGATATGAAAGGATGAAAATCTCATATGCTTGTTCTTCTGTTTAAATTAATTAATTGTTAAAAGAAATTGTTCTTCCTCCCGAATTTATCTTATAATAAAACATACTCTCCTTCCGGAGGTACATAAGAAAATGTCCTCCTTTCTTGTGGAGTGGGCCAAACGCCTCGGTAGGATAGATGCATCTATGGATCGTGCCGCATGTCCCTCGACAGTGTAGACGACACTCTGGATCGGGCCGTACGTCCTCGGCAGAAATCGTGCTTAATAATAATAATTACACAATACTTTAATAGTTTATTTCAGCTTGCGAACCTAATTGATAAATTGGAAAATTCTTGGAATTTAATGAATTATTATTCTTGCTTGTTAAAGAATTTATTATTATTCCTGTAAATGATATTTAATTGATAAATTGGAAGTTATTTGAATTGAAGACATTTGATTATTTCCGATAATTAAATAAATTATTTTAAATTCTATAAATCATGCTGATTTAACTATCCTAGCTGTATTTCAATTATTATTATTGACCCGTAGTGAGTGTCAAAGTCGGCCATCTCGTCTCTACCACTTCGAGATTAGGCTCGGTACTTACTAGGTATACGTTGTTTACGTACTCATACTGTAACGACCAGGCCGGTCGTTTCGAGAGTTATAACCCTGTTTTCCCCATTCCTACTTCTTTTTGTGTTATTCAACTATATTATGTTATATCAGGTTAGTTGGTTCGAGTCCGAAAGGAACTCGAAGTGAAATGAGACACTTAGTCTCATAATTGAAAATTTTAAGTTAGAAAAGTGGACTAGATATGGATCTATATGTAAATGACCTTGGATTTGAATTTTGATGATTCTAATAGCTCCGTATAGTGATTTTGAGCTTAGGAGCATGTCCGGAATATTATTTGGGAGTCCGTAGAGGAATTAGGCTTGAAATGCCGAAAGTTTTATTTTTGAGAAGTTTGACCGGGGGGTTGACTTTTTGATATCGGGGTCAAAATCCGATTCTGAAAATTGAAATACCTCTGTTATGTCATTTAGGACTTGTGTGCAAAATTTGAGGTCAATCGGACGTGATTTGATAGGTTCCGGAGTTGTTTGTAGAAATTAGAAATTCCAACATTCATTAGGCTTGAATTGGGGTGTAATTCATGATTTTAGCATTGTTTGAGGTGATTTGAGGATTAAACTAAGTTCGTATGATGTTTTAGGACTTGTTGGTATATTTGGTTGAGGTCCCGAGGGCCTCGGGTGAGTTTTGGATGGTTAACTGATCAAAAATTGAACTAGAACAGCTGCTGCAATTTCCTTATGTTGGAAATTGCTTCTACCCAGAAATCGAGCCCAGATCTAGCTCAGGGTCGAGGGCTACGATCGAAGCCCATATCGATCTCAGGGTCGAGGGCCACGATCGAATACCAGATCGAGCTCAGGGCCGAGGGCCACGATCGAAGCCATGATCGAGCCCAGAGTCGAGGGACACAATCGAAGGCATGATCGAGCCCAAGGTCGAAGGTCACGGTCGAAGGCCGCGTCGAAGTCATAATAGAAGGCAGGACTAAGGACCAGGATCGAGGACCTCAATCGAAGGCCAAGATCGAGGCAGAACCGAGGATGTTTGGGCAGAATTATAAAAACAGGGACTTCGTCCCATTTGCCATTTTTGACAAATTGGAGCTTGGGGAGAGGTGATTTTTGATATATTTTCAAGGAAAACTTGAGGTAAGTCCCTTGTGATCATTTCTACTCCATAATATTGAATTATGATCGAGCAATCCGACTAGATTTCATGATTTTGAGGTGTAAATCAGAGATTGAAACTTAGAAATTTGGAAATAAGATTTGTAGATTTGAGGGTCGAGTTGAGGTCGAATTTTGGTAAAATTAGCATGGGTAGACTCTTGGTTGGATGGGCTTTCGTATTTTGTAACTTTTGTCGGGTTCCAAGACGTAGGCCCCACAGGCGATTTTTGAGTCAATTTCGAGTTTTGGTCTAATTTTGAAGCTTTTCTTATGGAATTCATTCCATTAGCATATATTGATGGTATTATACTGATTGTGAATAGATTTGGAGCATTTGGAGGCAGAGTCCAGAGGCAAGAGCATTGCGGGGTAGAGATTTGACCGGTTTGAGGTAAGTAACGATTGTAAATCTTGTCCTGAGGGTATGAAACCCCGGATTTCGTATCATTCTATTATTTTGAAGTGACGCACATGCTAGGTGACGGGCGTGTGGGCGTGCACTGTTGGGGATTTGTGACTTGGTCCGTCCCGTAGCAACTGTAAAGTTGCATACTTTGTTGAAACCATTTGATACTTACATGTTTTGGAAAGAATTTCAGTAAATTGGGCTGAATGCCATGTTTGGGCCTTGCGCCAATGCTGTTTGGACCCTTAGGGGCTGTTTCTTATCATCCTCTCACCATTTTCGATTGAAAATCTATACTCAGTCATGTTTATATTTGTTTACCGCATAACTCATTTTTATGACTCTATTTTGATCCATATAACTATTTTGGGTCGAATGCCCTGTTTTACTGGAATGTCCGAGGGCTTGAATTGTGAGGATGAGTGTGGATCGGGGCTGCCCGCCTGTAGCATACTTGTGACTGAGTGAGGCCGAGGGCCTGATTGGTGAGGATAAGTGTGGATCGGGGCTGTCCGCCTGCAGCATACTTTATTATTATCGCACGTGAGTTGTCCGTGCAGATTATAGTGCTTGGGCTGAAGGAGCCCCTCCGGAGTCTGTACACACCCCCAGTGAGTGCATGTACCTACTGAGTGTGAGTGCCGAGTGCCGAGTGCTGTGTGACTGGGAGGCAAGAGTGATTGTGAGGCATGCCCGAGTGGCAAGAGTGATTGTGAGGCATGCCCGAGTGGCAAGAGTGATTGTGAAGTATGCCCGAGTGGCAAGAGTGATTGTGAGGTATACCCGAGTGGCACGAGTGACTGTGAGGTTTGCCCGAGTGGTTGTTTATGATTTCATCATTTTTGCTCACCTTTGCATTGAGCCTTTGTTTGAAAAACTATTGGAAAAATGTCTTTAAAATTATTTTTATTGGAACTGGGTTTAAACGAGATATTTGATTCAAATCCTGATTTTTAAGAGCATGTGGTATTTTACTGAGATTTCCTGATATGAATGTTATATGCTTTATTGCTCGTCACTACTGCTCAGTCTTTATTTATTGTTGTTACTTACTGAGTTGGCGTACTCACGTTACTCCCTGCACCTTGTGTGTAGATCCAGGTGTGGCTGGACACGATAGCGGTTATTGAGTGTTCTGGTTGCAGATTTTCTTGGAGATAGCAAGGTAGCTGTTTGGCGATCGCAGCCCCTACTCTTCTCCCTCTTATCTTCCTCTAGTAGTATTTAGCTATTTTTTCAGGCTGAGTTAGCCTTGATATTGTTAGACAGATTATTGTAGATGCTCATGACTAGTGACACCCCGATGTCGGGCTTTTCTTTTTCCGCACTTCTGTTTTTCTTTGATTTGAACTCTTTAAATGGAGGTTGTTATGTTAAATAACCTTGAAATTATCTTTGAAATGAAAATATCGTTTTCTTTTGGAAATGAGTCGGCTTGCCTAGTTCCACGATAGACGCCATCATGACAGAGGGTTAGTTTTGGGTCGTGACACATACTACACCTGCTGCACTTTTTGTGCAGGACCTGAGGTAAGTACTAGTGGGGGACCTATCGTCTTACACCCACGTTATTCAGGGGCATAGTGGTGAGCTGCACTTTTTGAGCCGTTCTGCAGCTACTAGTGTCTCTCCTTGTATTTTTCATTCTGTCTATTTTTATTTCAGACAATATTTGAGATTTTGTATAATCTACTAGATGCTCATTCACTTGTGACACCAAGTCTTGGCACACACATTGGTAGAATTTGGTGTTTTATTATTTTTTTGGTTTTAAATTTTGTCAATATATGCTTAATTTATTAAGTTGGCTTGCCTAGCTGTAGTGTTGGGCGCCATCACGACCTATAGATGAAATTGAGTCGTGACAACATTGGACCCACATGGGTCGTATTTATGTTGAATCATTTGTTTAAATTTATAATTTTGTACTCAGTCACATATATCATTTGCATATCATATCTTAGTCTCTGTTGTCATTCATTGATGCTTTATATCATCATGTCGGGTTGATTTTTCATGTCATGGAGAGCCCGAGAGACTCGAGATTTTGTGTGATAGTTACATTTATTTATTTATGCCTGGATCTGGCTTTTATAGCACTTGGGCTGAAGGAGCCCCTCCGAAGTCTGCACCCCCATAGTGAGCGTAGGTAGTTGATATATATATATATCTGGGATGGTTCTTGCCATAGATATATATATTGAGGGATGGATCTTCCCTGGGCATGGATCTTACCCGAAGAATTTATATTGAGGGATGAATTTTTTCTGGACATGGATCTAGTCCAAATCTTTGATATTCGGGGATGGATCTTCCCCTGGGCTGGATTGGCCTTATACAGTACTGAGTGACTGACTATCAGTTGATAGATATACATACATATATACATATATTTATATATATTTTGGATGGATCTTCCCTGGGATGGATTGGCCATATACAATACTAAGTGATTGAGTATTTTAGATTGCGAGTACACGAAGTTTTCACTATGGTGCATCACATACAGTATGTAGTGCATTAGCCTATAGATACAAAGATGTCTATATATATATCATGCAGTATTGATCTATCTTACTTTTACTGAGTTTAACTGTTGAACTTGAAATCATGCCTACATTTCTATATTGTTGTTTTTATACTGGACTATACCTGCGGAGCTCGTCACTACTTTCAGCCTAGAGGTTAGTCTTGTATACATATATTTATATATATTTTGGATGGATCTTCCCTGGGATGGATTGGCCATATACAATACTAAGTGATTGAGTATTTTAGATTGCGAGTACACGAAGTTTTCACTATGGTGCATCACATACAGTATGTGCATTGGTCTGGGGTACAGATCTCTCTCTCTCTCTCTCTGTATGTACTGTATTGGCCTATAGATACAAAGATGTCTATATATATATCATGCAGTATTGATCTATCTTACTTTTACTGAGTTTAACTGTTGAACTTGAAATCATGCCTACATTTCTATATTGTTGTTTTTATACTGGACTATACCTGCGGAGCTCGTCACTACTTTCAGCCTAGAGGTTATGTACAGTACTGAGTGACTGTATGTCAGTTATTATGTATATATATTTGGGATGGATCTTCCATGGGATGGATTGGCCATATACAGTACTGAGTGATTGAGTACTTTAAGAGTGTGAGTACGTGAGATTTTCACTATGGTGCATCACATACAGTATGTACTGTATTGGCCTATAGATACAAAGATGTCTATATATATATCATGCAGTATTGATCTATCTTACTTTTACTGAGTTTAACTGTTGAACTTGAAATCATGCCTACATTTCTATATTGTTGTTTTTATACTGGACTATACCTGCGGAGCTCGTCACTACTTTCAGCCTAGAGGTTAGTCTTGTTACTTATTGAGTTGGTTGTACTCATACTACATTCTGCACCTCGTGTGGAGATCCAAGTGCTTTCGGACACGGCGACTGTTAGATCTCAGAGTGCTATCAGTTGGAGACTATCAAGGTAGCTGCCTGGAGTCCGCTGACCTTGACTCTCTTTCTTTCAGTTATTATACTGTTCTATACTTTCAGACAATATTTTATCAGCCAGACTTTGTATTCATATTAGATACTCATGTACTCAGTGACACCGAATTTTGGAAGTGTAAATATCTGTATTTGCGAGATTTCTTCCGCAGAATTCAAATATTATATTTTCAAATGTAAAAGATATGGTGGATTATTAAGATTGTCGGCTTGCCTAGTATTGAGATAGGCGCCATCACGACATGTGAGATTTTGGGTCGTGACATTCGGTTTGGTTCGATCTATTTTGAATTAATTTTGTTCGATTTACAAGATTTTTGGTACATAAATAAATGTATGATCATCAAACCGAATAAATTTTATCCAATTCGATCTAATTCTCTGGCTCTATGGAATGATGTGATTAGATGCAAAAAATTCAAATAAAATTTTAAATTATCAAATGCACTCCTTATATGTTTATTGATGCCATCATTATAAAAGATTTTTTAAATCATGGAAACAATAAAATTATATGGATAAAAAGAGAAAATATTAAAATCACATTCCAATAAAATATTGAAGATCTATGCAAAGAAAAAGAAGCAAATATATTATTGAATAAATAACAAAGTGGTTGTACTAAGAAAGGAAATCAAAAGATGAAGAAATACAAGAAACTAAGAAAAGGAGCAGAAAGTAAAGAAAAAAAAAAGGAATAACAAGGATTTGATCATGAATGTGGAATTTGGAATGTTGGTTTTCAACCATGGCACCTAGAGCCAACATACAAGTTCGGGTGCCATCCATATAATATATATAACGACCTATTTGTAAAATACCAAAATATATATATACACGCTCAAAATTTAACCGAACGTTCGGGTGGCGTACCACCCCCAAACCTTCTACATAGATCTGCCCTGGTATTACTCCATAACAAAATTCTGCATCAAAAGGTATTATTTCTTTCCCTTCGCTTATATTTAGGACTTTTTCACTTGGCTTAACTTTTATATTGTTTAACCGTTACTCCTAATTCGCATCCTTTATAGCTCCTTTGGATCTTTTCCAAGATGAACGTTATGCACGTGTTTTTTGTTTTTTCCTAAAATAGTTAATACTTCCTATTTATAACTAGCATTGCCAGCACAAGTTGCCACCACTCATTAAGAAGGTTTTTCCTTTTTAATTAAGTGAATCAATCATAATAAATAATTAAATTATTTTATCTTTAGAGAAGATATATATTGTTTTACAGCTTTTTCTTAGTTATTACAGGTGTTTAATTTTGAGAATGGCGGTGGAATCAGATTTGGCAAAAGAATTTGTACCTATAAATAATCTAAGAAAGTCGTGATAAAGGTATTAGTAATTGGAAAATGACGAATAATAAAATATAAAAACGAAAGAGGTGAGGGTTCACAGCTGCAGTTGATATTTGTGGAGGAAGAAGTATTCTTTTGTATATTTGTATTATATTTCTTACTTATTTATATTATTTTCCTATTAACATCAAATTATGTTTGAATAAATTTATAGGGGACAAAGATTCAAACAGTGCTTTTCAATGAACATGTTGATAAGTGGAAAATTGTATTGGAACAAAACAAAAGCTATTACTTCATAAATGTCCGTGTGAAGGATCCTAACTCTAACTATTTATCTGTGAACAAGGAGTTAGAAATATCTTTTACCCCTTATACTATAGTTAATGAATGCAACAGCCATTTTTTAACATCAAAATTTTCGAATAATGTTCTCTCTTTGGAAGATGCCACAAAATGCACTGACGGATCATTATTTGGTACGTACGTCCTTCCCTTTTCACCAACTTAGAAACTTACATGTAATTTTCCTTTTTCCATTAATGTACTTAATAATTGGAGTACTTTGTAACTTACATGTAGTTTGTGTTCAATTTTTTTTTTTAAACAGACGTGGTTTGCATTCTGACCAATGTAAAGGCACAAGTAGTGACCGGAAAAAATAAAAGGAGGGAAATAATAGTTACGGATGAGAGGTAACATATAATTACTTAAGCTATTTAATTATCTTACGTAACTAACAGTAGATAGAATGTTAATTTAATGCAACATAACTAATACATATTCTAATTGTCAAATAGGATTGATAGTAAAACTGTGGCTTTGTGGGGTGATCTAGCTCAAAACATGGTGAAATACTACGAGAATTGATAAATGAACATCTTGTCGTAGCATTTTGTGATGTGAAAAGGTCAACTTTTCAAGATAGTATATCAAGATTGTTTTATATAGACAATTAATTTTTTCCAATTAAATTTGCACTAAGATTTATTTTGTCTTTTCTAAACAGGGGAGTTTGTAATATCTACTACTCCTATTAGTAGTGTGTTGATCAACCCGACATTTCAAAAAGCATTAATAGAGCTGCAAAATTGGTATTATTTTTTTCCCTCTCAAAATATTACTACTTATATTATAGTTATGAATCATCTGATAATCCTATAAATTCTATGCTAAAATACAGGCATGATAGTATGAAAGCTGAAAATAAAGATATTACGCTAATGCCAAGTAAGTTGATTAGAGAAGCGAGAAGTGTCACGACCCAAAAATCACACCTGTCGTGATGGCGCCTCTCTTAATACTAGGCAAGCCGACAACATCAATAACTCACAATGTGATGACCCAAAATGTCATCTTTAAATTTAATAATTAATTCTGTATTCTAAGACCTCGAAAAGCTCTATTTATCATTTCTTAACTTGCGTGCGCAGTCCGTAAAATTTTCTGGAAAGTTTTTATATGAAAAATGGATTAAAATGTGAATTTGAGCTTTAAAACTCAACTGAACTCTTTGTCAACATTTTTAAAAAACAGACTCGGATTAATATTTTGACAGTTTCGGTAAGTCCGTATCGTGATTTGGGAATTGGGCGTATGCCCGGAATCAAATTCCGAGATCCCTAGCCCGAGATATGGAATTTTGATGAAAAATTAAAATTTTAAGTTCAAATAGTGACCGGATGTCGAATTATGTGCAAATGACCCCGACATAAAATTTTGATGATTCCAACAGCTCCGTATGGTGATTTTGGACTTAGGAGCATGATCGAAATTTTAAATGGAAGTCCGTAGTGAAATTAGGCTTGACATGACTAAAAATAGGAATTTAAGCTTGGAAGTTTGACCGGAGAGATGACTTTTTGATATCGGGATCAGAATCCATTTTAAATTTTTTTTATAGCTCCGTTATATCATTTATGAGTTGCGTACAAAATTTGAGGTCAATCAGACTTGATTTGATAGGTTCCGGTGTTGTTTGTAGAAATTGAAAGTTTCAAAGTTCATTAGGCTTGAATCTATGAGTGATTCATGTTTTTATTGTTGTTGGATGTGATTTGAAGACTCGACTAAGTCCGTATGGTATTTTAGGACTTGTTGGTATATTTGGTTGAGGTCCCGAGGGGCTCGGGTGTGTTTCAGATGATATTCAGAGTATTTTCCTTCATTTTGGCACTGCTGGTAGCTGTTGATTTCTGGTATTTTAAACCTTCTTCGCGATCGCGAAGATTAGGACGCGATCGCGTAGGCTTAGTTGTGGCAGTGTTAATTTTGTTTTTCGCGATCGCGTGAGGTCAACCGCGATCGCATAGCTTTGAGACCTTGTGACCCGCGAATGCGTGAAGAGGACTGCGATCGCGTAGAGCTGGGAATTCTGTGCTCTGCGACTGCGTGAGTATATACGCGATCGCGTAGAGTTAATTTGGGCAGTGCTAATTTCTGCTTCGCGATCACGTGTGGATGTTCGCGATCGCGGTGAGTAAAAGCCTGGGCAGAATGTTTAAGTTATGAAAATATGGGACTTCGTCCCATTTTTTATTTTTAACAAATTGGAGCTTGGATTGAGGCGATTTTTGAGAGGTTTTCAGAGAAAACGTTGGGGTAAGTGTTCTTAACTCAATCTTTGTTAGATTACCCGAATCTATCACTGTTTTTAACATTTAATTGATGATTTAAGTTGGAAAAATTTGAAAACCCTCTTGGATAGATTTGAGGATTTGAGGGTCGAACTTTTATTGGAATTTAGTCATTTTGGTATGGTTAGACTTGTGGTTGAATGGACATTCATATTTCGTAACTTTCGCCAGATTCCCAGACGTGGGCCCCACAGGCCATTTTTGAGTTAATTTTGGATTTTTATTGAAAAATAAAGTATTTTCTTATAGAATTAATTCTATAATTTTTGTTGACTGTATCGAATTAATTATGACTAGATACGAGTCGACCAGAATCAGAAAATCGAGGAAAAAGAATACTACTTGGTTAAATTGGAGCAAGTCGAGGTAAGTGACTTGTCTAACCTTGTGTGGGAAAAAATTGCCTTAGGATTGGTATTAATTGTAATGTGATGAAAGTCGTGTACGTGAGGTGACGAGTGTGTACACGGACTAAATGTGAAGGATTATGTTTTTAAATTATGAAGATCACTGTTGCATATTGATTAATTTATTAAATCTTGTTATATTCTCCATCATTGATTTGATTTGTATACTTTAAATTTGCTTGACCTTTTTCTGCTAATTGTTTTACCTGTTTAGTTGAAACTTGGTTCCTTTTATTCTGTGCATTATTTGAAATTGATTTTTCTTAAATTTAAATATTATTAATATGAAATATTTGACATTTTAAATTAGGTATTAAGCAACGTATTAAAGATTTTGAAATATTATTTTGCTGAATATTTGTGTAAGATTTTTGTACTCATTCTGATGGAGCCGTGAGCTCTTTATTGTGGAAATATATTATTGATGACTTATTTTGGCATGAGCCGTGAGCTCTTTATTTTGGAAAACATTATTGTTGAATTATGTTGGCACGTTAAATTATTTGAGCACTCGAGGTGGCAATTATGATATATTGTGATATTGATACGTATGCGGTGGTATAAGGTTGGGGTATTGAAACGCATGCGGTGAGATAAGGGTGGCTTGATACGCGTGGCTAGTAGTGGGACCGCTAAAAATACTGTTTGAAAATATAGAACAACACTAAGACTGAAAGGAAAGAGAGTCAAGGTCTGCGGACGCCAAGTAGCTACCTCGTTAATATCCAACAGATAAAACTCCAAGAACTAGCAACCTCTGTGTCCGAAAGTACCTGGATCTGCGCACGAGGTGCAGGGTGTAGTATGAGTATAGCCAACTCAGCAAGTAATAATACTAAATAGAGAACTGAAAGTAGTGACGAGCTTCACTGCTAAGTCCAATTACGGTAATTCCCAACATAAAAAAGTAGGACGCTTTCAAGTTCGACAATTAAGACCAACACAGTAATTTCATATCAAGTTCAACTAGAACAGAAGATAATATCTCTCAGAAATTTCCAAACCAATGATATATGACAATTGTAGTACAACAATAATGAAATCAATGCATCCTCTCAGAGCAACAATCACTCAGTCCTCCCACTCGCTCATTACTCAGCACTCGCACTCAGTAGGTACCTGCGCTCACTGGGGGTGTGTACAGACTCCGGAGGGGCTCCTTCAGCCTAAGCGCTATAATCCGCACGAACAACTCAGTTGCTATAGTATCAATATCTAGATCCGCACGGACAACTCACGTGCTATAGTATAATATCTGGATCCGCACGGACAACTCACGTGCTATAGTATAATATCTGGATCCGCACGGACAACGCACGGACAACTCACGTGCTATAGTATAATATCTGACAATCAGGCCCTCAGCCTCACTCAGTCATAAATCTCTCCAGTCTCTCGGGCTCTCAATAATCATGAAATCAACCCAAACAACAATGATACGATACATCAATAATGAACAATAGAGACTGAGATAAAATAAATAAATAAACTATGACTGAGTATAAAATAATAATTTAGCAGATAATTCAACAGGTACACGACCTATGTGGGTCCCTACAGTGCCAACACATAATCTAAACATGATTTGTGGTTCAATTTCTCTACTACATGGAGAATGTACAGATAACACCAGATTATTCAACTACACAGTTCCATGGAATTTGACCAAGTCACAATTCCTATGGTGCACGCCCACACGCCTGTCACGTAGAATGTACGTCACCTCAAAATCGATCACATAACACAAAATTCGGGATTGCATACCCTCAGAACCACATTTAGAACTGTTACCTCGAACCATGAAATTCTTTATTCTGCTATGCCTTTGCCTCGCGAATCGGTCTCCAAACGCCTCGAATCTAGTCACAATTAATTCGCTTCGGTCAATATAAATTATTGGAATTAATTTCATATGAAAATATTAATTTTCCAACAAAATCCGAAATTGTACCCAAAAATCGCCCGTCGGACCCACGTCTAGGAACCCGACAAAAGTTATAAAATATGAATGCCTTTCAACCACGAGTCCAACCATACTAATTTTATCAAATTCCGACATCAACTTGACCTCCAAATCTTAAATTCTTATTTTGAAATCCCTAAGCCCAAATCCTCTAATTTAACCTAAAAAACACTTAGTGGGCGTTTGGACATAAGAGTTATAAAATTCCAAAAAAAAGGTGAAATAAATTTTGAAGTAAAAATGGTATTTGAAAATTAGAGTTGTGTTTGGACATGAATATAATTTTGGGTTGTTTTTGATGTTTTGTGAGTAATGTGAGTGAGAATTTTGAAAAACAGTCTTTTGGAGTTTTTCAAAATTTCGAAAAATTTTAAAATGCATTTTCAAGTTAAAATTGAAAATTTTATGAACAAACGCTGATTTTGGAAAAAAGTAAAAATTGTTTGAAAATTTTATGAATAAACGCTGATTTTGCAGGTGCGGTTACACCAGAAGGCCAAAATTTCCAGCAGCTCTTTAAGTCCAAATTTTAATCTGTTAACCATCCGAAATTCACCCCAGGCCCCCGGGACCTCAACCAAATACACCAGCAAGTCCTAAAATATTATACGGACTTAGTCGAAGCCTCAAATCATATCAAACAAAGCTAAAAAATACGAATCATACCCCAATTCAAGCTTAATGAAACTAAAAAATTCCAACTTCTACATTCAATGCCGAAACCTATCAATTCAAGTCCGATTGACCTCAAATTTGCACACAAGTCATAAATGACATAACAGACCTATTCTAATTTCCAGAATCAGATTCCGACCCCAATATCAAAACGTCAACTCCCTAGTCAAACTTCCAAACTTAAATTTCTATTTTAGCCATTTCAAGCCTAATTTAACTATATGCTTCCAAATAATTGTTCGGACATGCTCCTAAGTCGAAAATCACCATACGAAACTATTGGAATCATGAAAACTCTATTCCGGAGTCGTGTAAACATAAGTCGACATCCGATCACTATTTTAACTTAATCTTTAAACCTTGGAACTAAGTGTTCCAATTCATTCCAAAACCTCATCGGACCCAAACCAATCACCCCGACTAGTCACATAAAAACTGTAAAGCATAAGTTGAGAAGCAAATGGGGGAATGAGGTTGTAATACTCAAAACGACCGGCCGGGTCGTTACATTCTCGCCTTCTTAAACAAACGTTCATCCTCGAACGGGTTTAGAATTATACTTGGAGTCTCAAATAGGTGTGGATATTTGCTCTGCATCTCCCGCTAAGTCTCCCGAGTAGCTTCTCTGACTGGCTGGCCTCTCTACTGCAATTTCACTGAAGATATATTCTTTGATCTCAACTTTCAAACCTGGTGGTCTAAAATGGCCACCGGCTCCACATCATAAGTCAAATTACCATCCAACTGCTCTGTGGTGAAATACAAAACATGAGAAGGATCCCCGATATAATTCCGAAGCATAGATACATGAAACACTGAATGAACACTCGATAGACTAGGTGGCAAGGCAGGTTCATAATCCACCTCTCCAATCTTCTTAAGCACCTCGAACGACCCAATATACCGAGGGCTCAACTTAACCTTCTTCCCGAACCTCAACATACCCTTAGTGGGTGAAACCTTGACCAGAACCTTCTCCCCAACCATGTAAGCTACATCATGGACCTTCCTGTCGGCATAACTCTTCTGTCTAGACTGCGTCGTACGAAGCCGCTCCTGAATCAATTTAACCTTCTCCAAAGCATCCTGAACCAAATCAGTACCCAATAGCCTAGACTCACCCGGCTCAAACCAACCCATTAAAGACCGACACCGTCTCCCATATAAAGCCTCATACAGAGCCATCTAAATGCTCGATTGGTAGTTGGGTACACAGGTTCAGCTGAGTCCCAATTAAAGGGTTGAACCTAGAGATAGTAAAACCCGACTTGAGCAATTTGTCAACTGTTTAGTTCAATGCCCATTTGGACTTGAGAAAGCCAAATTGGGAAAAACCACTCTCTTACCGAGAGATATTGAGTGGGTATTTGAGTGTTGATTGCTATAATGCTCCCCGACCAATGAAACTCACTCTAAAGCCCACAACCCGTTAGGCAAACACCTAGGTGGAAGTCACATCCCTAGACCTTTTACATATTTGAAAAACAACAACAAAAACATTCTTCTCTAGTTTCATATTTTTTCAATTGCAATCCTTCGTATAATTTTAGAAGTAAAATCAAAACCAAATACATACCAATAATCCCATCTATGCTCCCTGTGGATTCGATCCCAACTCCCAGTTGGGTATTATTATTGCAATCGACCGCTTCACAACCCCAATTTGAGGTATGATTTGGGCGAGACCACCTCCACCAATAGTGTTGCCTCAAATCCTGATATATCTTTACGGCACCTATATGAATGGAGTACCGCGAATTATGAGCCTCCTGGAGAATCAACTCACGCAAACCATCTACATTAGGCACACATAGCTTACCCTGCATCCGTAATACACCATCATTCTCAATAGTGACTTCCTTGGCATCACTGTGCTGAACTGTGTCCTCAAGGACAGGCAGATGAGGGTCATCATACTGACGTTCTCTGACAATATCATAAAGAGAAGACTGAGAAACCACACAAGCCAAAACTTGGCTCGGCTCAGAAATATCCAATCTGACAAACTGGTTAGCCAAGGCCTGAACATCCAAGGCTAAAGTCTTCTCTGCTACCGGTAAGTATGCTAAGCTCCCCAAACTCCCTGCCTTACGACCCAAGGCATCGGCTACCATATTGGCCGTTCCGGGATGATAGAGAATGGTGATATCATAATCCTTAAGAAACTCCAACCACCTCCGCTACCGCAAATTAAGATACTTCTATTTAAACAGATGCTGTAGACTTCGGTGATCGGTATAAACCTCACAATGGACACCGTACAAATAATGTCGCCAAATCTTCAAGGCGTGAACAATAGCTGCTAACTCAAGGTCGTGGACCGGATAATTCTTCTCATGTACCTTAAACTGTCTAGATGCATAGGCAATCACCCTACCGTCTTGCATCAGCACTGCGCTGAGACCAATACGCGACGCATCACAATACACAGTATAAGACCCTGAACCTGTAGGCAACACCAATACTGGGGTTGTAGTCAAAGCTGTCTTGAGCTTCTGAAAGCTCTCTTCACACTCATCCGACCACCTGAACGGAGCACTTTTCTGGGTCAATTTGGTCATAGGCGCCGCAATAGATAAGAAACCCTCCACGAAGCAATGATAATAACCGGCCAAGCCGAGAAAACTCTGAATCTCAGTAGTTGAAGATGGCCTGGGCCAACTCTGAACTGCCTCTATATTCTTCGGATCCACCTTAATTCCTTCACTGGACAATATGTGTCCCAAGAATGCCTAAGCCAGAACTCACACTTAGAGAATTTGGCATACAATCTCTCATCTCTCAGCCTCTGTAATACAATACACAAGTGTTGTGCATGCTCCTCCTGGCTGCGTGAGTACACCAGGATATCATCAATAAATACTATGACGAATAAATCAAGATATGGTTGGAATACACTATTCATCAAGTTCATAAATGTTGTTGGGGCATTGGTCAGCCCAAATGACATCACGAGAAATTCATAGTGACCATAACGAGTCCTGAATGCCGTCTTTAGAATATCGAAATCTTGAATTTTTAACTGGTGATACCCGGATATCAAATAAATTGGAGAATACCCTCGCTCCCTGGAGCTGGTCAAATAAATCATCAATATGCGGCAAAGGATACTTATTCTTGATTGTAACTTTGTTCAGTTGCCTGTAATCGATGCACATCCGCATAGTACCATCTTTCTTTTTCACAAACAGAACCGTTGCACCCCAAGGCGACACACTAGGCCTAATAAACCCCTTATAAAGAAGTTTCTGAAGTTGCTCTTTTAATTCTTTCAACTCAGCTGGTGCCATATGATGCGGAGGAATAGAAATGGGTTTTGTGCCTAGTACCAAGTCAATACTGAAATCAATATCCCTGTCGGGCGGCATACCCAGTAGGTCTGCAAGAAATACATCTGAAAAGTCTTGCACTACTGGTACTGAATCAATAGTAGGAGTACATGCATCAACATCTCTCACAAAGGCCAAATATGACAAACACCCCTTCCCAACCATACGTTAGGCCTTCAAATAAGAAATTAACCTGCTGGGAACATAATCTAGAGAACATTTCCATTCGACCTTCAGCAACCCCGGCATCACCAACATCATAGTTTTTGCGTGACAGGTCTAGAATAGCATTATATGGAGACAACCAATCCATACCCAGAATTACATCAAAATCAACCATACTGAGCAATAAAAGATCAACTCTAGTCTCCAGTCCCCCAATAGTTACCACACACGATCGATACACACGGTCCATAGTAATAGTATCGCCCACCGGCGTAGATACACAAACAGGTGAAACTAAGGACTCACGGGGCATATTCAGGTAACGAGTAAAGTACGATGATACATACGAATAGGTAAAACTAGGGTCAAATAATATAGAAGATTCCTTGTGGCACACTGAGACAATACATGTGATAACTGCATCTGAAGCAACAGTATCTGGCCTGGAAGGAAAAGCATAGAATCGGGCGTGACCGCCACCTGATCAGGCTCCCCCTCTTGGGCGACCCCTAACTGGCTGAGCCCCAACCCGAGCTGGCTGGGCAGGTGGTGTAACTGCTGGTGATGGTGCCGTTGGCTGAGAACTCTGCTGCGGAGCCCCACTCAATAGCCTAGGACAATCTCTCTTGAAATTACCAAATTCTCCACACTCGAAACAACCCCTCCTCTGACAGAACTGTTGCTCCTGATAACCCGAGGAATAACCTATAGAAGCCTGAGCGGACGACGCATGATGAGAAATTTGCGCTGGTAGTGCACTGAATGAAGACTGGCCTGAGTGAGTACTAAAAGAACCGTGGTTAGCTGATACACCACGATGAGCTGGATGAGTCATCTGAGCGGGCCTATACGGGCTACCCCTACTGTGGTAGGACTACCCCCAGATGGTACCCCACCTTAATCGCCCGAACCTCGAGGCCTCTTGACCTCCCTCTCACCATGCTCCTGGATACGGACCACCACTATCTGCCGAGCAATGTCAATCACCTCGTCAAAAGTGGCACCAGATACCCTCTTCCTAGTCATAAGCAACCGCAGCTGATACGTGAGGCCATCAATGAACCTCCTAATCCTCTCCCTATCCGTGGAAACCAACCAAACTGCATTACGAGCAAACTCAGAAAACCTCATCTCGTACTGGGTCACAAACATGCAATCCTGTCGAAGCTGCTCAAAGTGTCTGCGCAACTCCTCCCTACGAGACTGCGGCACGAACTTCTCCTAAAAGAGAACAGAGAACTCCTGCCATGTAAGTGGTACTGCGCCGATCGGCCTGCGCCTCTCATAAGCCTCCCACCACCTGAAGGCAGCCCTAGAAAACTGAAAAGTAGTGAACGAGACCCCACTGGTCTCCAGAATACCTGTTGTCCGAAGCATCCACTGGCACTTATCCAGAAAACCCTGAGCATCCTTTGACTTAGCACCGCTAATTGATGGAGGTTGAAGCCTCCAAAATCTCTCAAGTCTCCTCTGCTCATGATCAGCCATAACAGGGACTACCGGGGCCTGAGTAGTTACAACCGGCTGGGCTGGTAGTGCCCCCGGTATCTGAAGTCCCTGCACTACCTGCTCTGGAGTACGAGCAACAGGGGTAGGAGTAGATCCCCTGGCCTGAGAAGTGGTCGGTGCGGCATGAGCCGAAATCACCTGAGCAAGGCTAGTGCAAACTGTCAATATCTATGCTAGAGCCTCCTGAAGGCCTGGAACCACTATGGGCACAGGTGGTGCTCCAACTGTTGTACGAGCTACACCAAGACCTCTACCTCGGCCCCTGACTCTACCACGGCCCCAGCCTCTCGCGGCCATTACTGTTGGCACTGGTGGCTGACCGTCCGATCCAGTAGTACGTGTCCTCACCATCTGTGAGAGAATAGAATAACAGAATTTTAGTTTCCGGAATCAACAAATTCGCATGATAGAATACAAGAAAGTGAAATTTTCCTAAGGGTTCGGCAGCCTCTGGAAGATAAGTACAGACATCTCTGTATCAATCCGTAAGACTCTACTAAACCTGCTCATGACTCGTGATACCTATGCAACCTAAGCTCTGATACCAACTTGTCATGACCCAAAAATCACACCTATCGTGATGGTGCCTATCTCAATACTAGGCAAGCCGACAACATCAATAACTCATAATTTCTTTTAAATACTGAAAACATAATAATTAAGTTTAAGAGAAAATCCCACAAATACTGGATATAAATACACTCCCAAAACCCGATGTCACTGAGTACATGAACATCTAAATGATAACAAAGTGTGACTGCTAAAAACACTGTATGAAAATATAGAACAGTACTAAGACTTAAAGGAAAGAGAGTCAAGGTCTGCAGACGCCAAGAAACTACCTCGATAATCTCCAACAGATAAAACTCTGAGAACTAGCAACCGCCATGTCCGGAAGTACCTGGATCTGCACATGAGGTGCAGGGTGTAGTATGAGTATAACCAACTCAGCAAGTAACAATACTAAATAAAGAACTGAAAGTAGTGACGAGCTTCATAGCTAAGTCCAATTACAGTAATTCCCAACATAAGAAAGTAGGCATGCTTTCAAGTTCGACAATTAAGGCCAACACAGTAATTTCATGTCAAGTTCAACTGAAACAAAAGATAATATCTCTCAGAAATTTTCAAAACAATGATATATGACAACTGTAGTACAACAATAATGAAATCAATACATCCTCTCAGAGCAACAGTCACTCAGTCCTCCCACTCGCTCTGCACTCGGCACTCGCACTCAGTAGGTACCTGCTATCACTGGGGGTGTATACAAACTCCGGAGGGGCTCCTTCAGCCCAAGCACTATAATTCGTACGGACAACTCACATGCTATAGTATCAATATCTGGATCCGCACGGACAACTCACGTGCTGCACGGACAACTCACGTGCTGCACGTACAACTCACGTGCTATAATATAATATCTGGATCCGCACGGACAACTCATGTATTGCGCGAAAAACTCACGTGCTATAGTATAATATCTCACAATCAGGCCCTCAGCCTCACTAAGTTATATATCTCTCCAGTCTATCGGGCTCTCAATAATCATGAAAATTAGCCCAAATAACAATGATATGATGCATCAATAATGAACAACAGAGACTGAGATAAAATAAATAAGTAAACTGTGACTGAGTACAAAACAACAATTTAGCAGATAATTCAACATGTACATGACCTCTGTGTGTCCCTACAGTGCCAACACATAATCTAAACATGATTTGTGGTTCAATTTCTCTACTACATGGAGAATGTATAGATAACACCAGATTATTCAACTACAGAGTTCCATGGAATTTGACCAAGTCACAATTCCTACGGTGCACACGCGTCACGTAGCATATGCGTCGCCTCAAAACCGATCACATAACATAAAATTCGGAGTTTCATACCCTCAGAACCAGATTTAAAATTGTTACCTCGTACCGTAAAATTCTTTATTCTGCTATGCCTTTGCCTCGCGAATCTGTCTCCAAACGCCTCAAATCTAGTCACAATTAATTCGATTCAGTCAATATAAATTATTGAAATTAATTCCATATTAAAATATTAATTTTTCAACAAAATCCAAAATTGCACCCAAAAATCGCCCGTGGGGCCCACGTCTTGGAACCCGGCAAAAGTTACAAAATATGAACGCTCTTTCAACGACGAGTCCAACCATATCAATTTTACCAAATTCCGACATCAATTCGACCTCCAAATGTCAAATTCTTATTTTGAAATCCAAGCCCAAATCCTCTAATTGCACCTCAAAAACACGTAATCTACTCGAAATACTCAATGATAATCCAATATTATTGACGAAAAATGATCACAAGTGACTTACCTCAAGTTTTCCCGTGAATTCTCTCTGAACAATGTCGGAACCCCTCAGTTTTGTAATCTGTCCAGGGGTTCCGCTTCGGCGGAAAAACTAACCGCATATGCGGTCCCGCTTTCGCCGACATGCTGCCGCTCCTGCGCCTGATTCACTCCTGTGGACAGGAGTCCGCTTCTCCGGATTCACTTCTGCGAAAAAGCTGTCTGCTTTTGCGGTCTTGCCCAGCTCCCCTTGCCTCCACTTCTGCGTAACCAAGCTCGCTTCTGCGAGCTAGCACATGCGAGCTAAATTCTGCAGGTGCTGTTACACCAGAAGGCCAAAATTTCCAGCAGCTATTTAAGTCCAAATTTTAATCCGTTAACCATCCGAAACTCACCCGAGGCCCCCGGGACCTCAACCAAATACACTAACAAGTCTTAAAATATTATGTGAACTTAGTCGAAGTCTCAAATCATATAAAACCAAGCTAAAAAAACACGAATCATACCCCAATTCAAGCTTACTGAAACTAAAAAATTTCAACTTCTACATTCAATGCCGAAACCTATCAATTCAAGTCTGATTGACCTCAAATTTTGCACAGAAGTCATAAATGATATAACAGACCTTCTCCAATTTCCCGAATCAGATTCTGACCCCGATATCAAAAAGGCAACTCCCCGGTCAAACTTTTAAACTTAATTTCTGTTTTAGTCATTTCAAGCCTAATTTAACTGCGTGCTTCTAAATAATTTTTCGGACACGCTCCTAAGTCCAAAATCACCATACAGAGCTATTGGAATTATCAAAACTATAGTCCGGGGTCGTTTACACATAAGTCGATATCTGATTACTATTTTAACTTAAGCTTTAAACCTTGGAACTAAGTGTTCCAATTCATTCCAATACCTCACCGGACCCGAACCAATCACCCCGGCGAGTCACATAACAACTGTAAAGCATAGGTTGAGCAGTAAATGAGGGAAGGAGGTTGTAATACTCAAAACGACCGGCCAGATCGTTACAAGAAGTGAAGATTGATGATGTCATAAATTACTATACAACTATGAAGGTAATTATTTGTAAAATATTTCAAACTAATTATACTCCTTTTTTTATGGTATAAACCTAATAATTGATATTTGTTTATATGCAGGATTTATATTGTAGATTCAATGCACATATAACAAGCTTTATAAATAGAGACAATCCGTGGTATTTCACTCAATAAATCTTTTATATCTTTCTGGAAATTTTATCTGTTTTCCTTTTATCTTGAACAATGCAGCTTGATGAAAGAAAGGTACTACTTGAGATTGTTGCTGAATCATGTGAGGGGACCCTTTTCGTTTGAAGACTAACTCATGGTTAATGAAAGAGAGTGTCAAACATTCAAGGAAGCTACAAAAGAAAGAGGGTTACTAGAATCAGATAACAGTATTTCTGAATGCTTACGTGAGGCAACTCTCTTCAAAATGCCAGCGGCTCTTAGAAATTTGTTTGCAACTATATTGGTACATTGTAATCCAACGGACGTTGGAAAACTGTAGGACACATATTACGAGGATATGTCAGAGGACTTTAGAAGAATACATGAAAATTCATCTGATACTCAACTGCAATGCACGTTGAAGAGCATTAATTCCTACAAAGCATGGGAAAGAGTGCTGAAAAATATGATTTACCTAAACTTAATCAGTGTCGAGATGAAAATATTCCCACTGAATTCATAATGCAAAGAGATTATTGAAGAAAAGGCTATACAAGTGTCTAAAGAAGATTTTAATGAACAATCAAAGCTAAATCCTGAACAAGAGAAACCTTTCAAGATTATATTGCAAAGAGTCGATTCTGGTAGAGCAAGTTTGTTCTTTGTGGATGTCCCAGGAGGAACCGGAAAAATATTCCTTTATCGTGCATTACTTGCAAATGTTAGATCAAGAGGGATGATAGCATTAGCAACAACAACAAGTGGTGTAGCAGCAATAATTTTACCAAGAGGTCGTACCGCTCACTCTAGATTCGACATACCTCTTCAAACAAGTGAAACAACTATCACAAATATGTCGACGCAGAGTGGTGGATCTAAATTGATACAAAGAGCAAATTTAATACTATGGGATGAAGCGCCTATGGCAAGGCGTCAAACTATCGAAACAGTTAACAGGAGCTTCTGAGATATAATGGATGTAGATGAACCGTTTGGTGGAAAAGTAATAGTTTTTGGAGGTGATTTTCATCAAGTACTACCAGTAGTTCCAAAATCAATAAGAGTTGAGACTGTAAATGTTATCTTGATTAGATCCTACTTATGGCCTAAAATAGAAAAGATTCAACTAACACGAAATATGAGAGCAGGGTAAGCATATAAAGAAAGGCATATAAGTATTGGAGTATCTTTCTTCATTCATGTAAACTCTTTAATGAATATTAGTTTTAAAGTGTGGTGCTACAGAAAGAAGTTAACAAAACTTAGTAAGTTCTCAAAGTTATTTGTATTTTTTAAAAACAATTGAAGTGAGATCTGAAAATATGTTCTTTTTACTCTTTCTTTATCATCTTTTTGTTTATGAAGATATCTTTATTAATTTAAAATTGATCTCCTATTGTATACAGGTTTGATTTTGAAGAAAAATGCACCCATCATGTTACTGAGAAACTTAGATCCATCAAATGGCTTATGCAATGGTACAAGGATGGTATGTAGAGGTTTTGACAACAACGTCATACATGCAGAAATCATGATGGGTCAATGTATTTTCAAACATGTGTTCATCCCCAGAATTTGACTTTCAACTCCAGAAAATGAAGGATATCTTTTTAAATTTATCCGAATGCAATTTCCAGTACGCTTGTATTTTGCAATGACAATAAATAAAGTACAAGGGCAAACAGTTTCAAATGTTGGACTGTATCTGCCGCAACATGTTTTCTCGCACGGATAACTATATGTTGCACTTTCAAGAGAAATATCATTATCTACATCAAAAGTTTTGGTCATGACGGAACAACCAAAGCGTCAGAAGGAACATACACAAAGAACATCGTCTACCAAGAAGTCTTAGGTAATAAAAAATCATCACAATACATATTTTTATACTGTAAATATATAATTATATTGCCTAGCTAACATGACTGAATTGAACGTTTGTGCGGGTTTAGATGATGATATCCAATCAGTTTGAATTCATAACTTATGCTAATGTAATGATATTTTCCGCCATTGAATGATTGTTGGATTCTATATAATTCTCTCATTAATTAAATTGCATGCTCCTTTATATACATAATTGCTTAAATCATTACGTGCTATTATCAACGTGCAACGCACGTTCATAGAAACTAGTTATTATAAAAGCACGAATATTGAAATGCTAAATGTTGAACCAAAAAAATATCCTTAAAATGTCAATCGACTTTTATACCCTTAAAATTTTAATTCTTTTTGGGAAAACCCAATATCATAGTGGGTAAAATTATAAAATTTAGAATTTTGCTTTAATAGAACTCTAAAATCAACCAAGATCTTAGAAAATCACCGCCACTACATAAAGGAAAACATACCTTATTTGTAATGGATTCTAATTCAGTTACGCCTTACCCATGTCCTTTATATAAGGAAATCTATTTGTTTATTATCAGTCGAGGCATAAACGAGTTATTAAGGAATTATTTCTAAGATACGTGCATAAATTTTTATTTAAACTTTGAGAATTGTCATCAATTGTTCAATATATTATACTTGTGATTGCAGGCCGAAGGTGGTTATGTTGCTTTGCGATACAATAATTGAGTTCTTGCCTGTCACGACCCAAAATCCACTGTAAGTCGTGATGGTGCCTAATGCCGCCGTCGGATAAGCCAACGTTAATTTATCAATTTATTTACTCCTTTTATTACTTTCGAGATCATATTCTTCATTACTTAAATAGTATAAAATAGAATTTACAGGGTAAAAGGATATTAACCACGTGAACTACAATAACGAACAACCATTAGGAACCCCCAAAACCCGGTGTCACAAGTGCATGAGCATTTTCTAAGGAGTACAATAATAAAATAACACCTGTCCTGAATGTAGTAAGACAGAATAAAATAAACAGTACAATGGAGACTCTGTGGACTGCGATGTGTAGCCTAGAATGCAGCTCACATAAAGTCTACTCAACAGGTGCGCCTACGCGCCAAGGTGATCACCAAATGAACCTGTCAGATTCTGCACATTTAGTGCAGAAGTGCAGCATGAGTACGTAAATCAACGCGTATCCAATAAGTATCTAGCCTAACCTCGGAGAAGTAGTGACGAGGGGTCAACATCGACACTTACTAAAGGTCCAGTATAACAATGTAATAAAACATAAGCATATATGAGGCATACGGCAATGATGAGGTAAATCTGTAAGTTACATAATCTTCAAATTTCTTCTTTCAAAGTATGAATTTCTAAATCGTATATTCTACCTTAACGGCTCAGAAAAATATCAAGTGTCATTATCAAATAAATAAAAAATATTATATAAAATGCCGAGCATCAGTGGAGAGATTAGCTCGTGAATATTCGGACTACTCGCGATATAACGCACAATTCTGTCGAGGTCGTTTGGCCCGATCCAGAATAATGTGTACACTGCCGAGGGTCGAGCGGCACGAACTATATATGCATCTATATACTGCCGAGGCATTCGGTCCGCTCCACAAAAAGGAAGAAAGTTACCGAATTACAAGACACATGTTTACAATACTGTACATGGGTACAAAATGAATATAATCTTTGTCGTTTCTCAAATAACTCGCCCACAACTCCAAATGTTAAGGCTTGGCCTGGTATACATATATTTATCTCTAAATTAATTTCATTTATGACTTCATTTAACTAAGCCAGCAAAACGAGTTCAAATAATTTAAATATTACATGATAAGATATTAAGTCTACCCGGACATAAACATGCTTTAGCTATGTAAGGACTCTCGTCACCTCGTGCGTACGTAGCACCCACAACTAGTTGCACATAACAATAATTATCACCTAAGGGGTAGTTTTCCCCTCACAAGGTTAGACAGGAGACTTACCTCACTCTGACATCCCATAACCGGCTCCAAAACCTCTCTAACACCTCGAACCAATGCCCGTCGATCCAAAACTATTCAAACAATGTGCAAACCAATCAAAATATATTCTAATACCCATAATTAATCAATTTAAACAATTTTCAACTCCACTCGAAAAGTTGATAAAATCAACCCTCGGGCCCACGTACCCGGATTTTAAAATTCTTTGAAGATAAACTTTACCCATAATACCACGAGTTCAAATATATAATTTATTCTAAATTCCATATCCAATTTCGTGGTCAAATTCCAAAATGCCAATTTTCTAGGTTTTCTAGCAAAATCCCGTTTTCTACAAATTTTCATGATTAAATCAATATATAAATCATGTATTTAACTTACAATGTGAAGAAATCACATACCCCATAATAGTTGATGAAGATGGGACTCCAAATATGCTCCAGAATCAGCTCCCATGGACGAAATGAAGTGGGATTGAGCCAAACCCTCGTTTTAAAGAAACACACTGCCTAACCCGACCTTCGCACTTGCGGTCCAATAGCCGCTTTTGCGGCTCAACACCTGCAAAAAATCTATCGCAGGGGCGGCTCCAGCTCAACCCAACAGACCTTGCATCTGCGCCCTATGTAGCGCATCTGCGCTTCCGCTTCTGCGGCCCTCAAGCGCTTCTGCACTCGCGCACCTACGTGTTTTTGTCCGCTTCTGCGGCCCAGACCTTTTGGCCAACCTCCGCTTTTGCGCTGCCCCATTCCACAGGTGTGGTTCCGCTTTTGCGACAAAGAGACCGCATCTGCTCTTGCCTGGCCTCTTTTGCGGAGTCGCACCTGCGGCTCATTTTTCGCAGGTGTGATTGCACCAGAACACAGGCCCCCGGGACCTTAAAGCTCCGAATTGATCTGCGACTCATCCATAACACACCTGAGGCCTCCGGGACCTTAACTAAATATACCAACACGTCCCAAAATACAATACAAACTTAGTCGAAACCTTAACCACGTCAAATAACATCAAAATCATGAATCGCGCCTCGAATCAAAGTTATAAATTTTCAAATTTTAAATTCTATATCTTGTGTCGAAACGTATCAAATCAATCCGGAATGACTTCAAATTTCGCACACGAGTCATAAATGACATAACAAATCTATTCCAAGACTTGGAACCCCAAACGGACATCGATAACATCAAAATCCACTTCAAACCAAACTTGTAAAATTCTTAAACCTTTAAAAATGCTAACCTTCCATAATAATTGTCGAAATATTTCTGGGCGACCCGATACTCAACTTGAATATAAGCTCAAGTCCGAAATTATCATACGAACCCATTGGTACCTTTAAATTTCGATTCCGAGGTCGTTTACTCAAAAGTCAAATCTTAGCTAAGTCTTCCAACTTAAAGTTTCCGAAATTAGAATTTCTTTCCAAATCAATTATGAACTTTCCGAAGTTCAATTCCAACCACATGTACAAGTCATAATACCTGAAGAGAAGCTACTCAATGTCTCAAACTGATGAACAACGCGCTATAGCGCAAAACAACTGGTCGGTTCGTTACATTGCCCATTTGGTAAATTTCTTCTATGTGCTTTATGTTTGAATATCTTGACATATTAGATAATATATGATGAGAATTAAGGTTTGTAATAATTGTATTCTTCTTTTAATTTATTATTCAGATAGGTAGATAAATTTTTACTTTAGTTTTTCACCGTAGATGAAGTTTTTTGCTTTTTTTTTATTACGCAGAATGCACCTGCTAATTTAGAAGTCGTATCTATATCACATGCATAGTTTCTTCTTTATGTAACAAGGTAACCGTGATCATTTATTTAGGTATGAATGCAAACATGTTAATAGGAATATATATTTGAATTTGAACTCAAATTCATATTCATGGAACATCACATATGAAAATAAGAAAGGTAAGAAAATTGCTCTCGCTTATAAAAATTACTACATATTTTCAGTTCTCTTGGTAAGTAATTAAGTATACAAAATTAGTCTAAAATATATAGTAAACTAAGACATGAAATATAACAAAGCTAAAGTGAGATAGAATTCTAATGGAACTTAATCACACAATGATTTGACTACAACTGTGTGTGTGAAAGAATTCTAATACCAATCAAGTGATCAACAGCCTTTCCAATTCAAGTTTGAATGTCGTCTTCCAGTTAAAAAAATTGAGTTTCTTGTTTAAAAATTAGAATTAACCAATTCAGTTTAGACTTGGCTAGCTACGGTTAGAGAATCCTAAAACCAAGGCCTTCTCAATTTCAAGTATGAATTGTGACAATGTCGTACGTGCACAGGCAATAAAATTTTTTACATGATAGGTCACAATTAATTTTCTAATATTTGGACATTTTAGAATTAATAATCTATTAAAAAAACTACTTACGTTTTATATAAATATAATTTCACATACCTCCCTCCAAATTTGGCTTATAACACTAATCTTCCATGCAATTCATAATACAAAGTTTGCCTCCTTTGTTTTGATTTCTTAACTTAATAATTGTTTTAAACTATTTATCATTACTACAACATAATATACCACCATTAAATTGAAGTCTACATGATTTGGCTAAAATGCCATTGCTCCCACTGCTCTCTTGAAGCAGTTGTTTCAGTTCATCTATCTTGTAATGGATTCATTCTCTCTCTCTCTCTCTCTCTCTCTCTCTCTCTCTCTCTCTCTCTCTCTATATATATATATATATATATATATATATATATATATATATATATATATATATATATATATATATATATATATATATATATATAAAAATAGGCAACTACTCAATATATAATAGAGATAAAATTTACTAACATTCGTATGTACATTGGCTCTAAATATCTGTCACGACCCAAAATCCATTAAGGTCGTGATGGCTCCGGACACCGCCGTCAGGCAAGCCAAAAATAAATACTCGATTTGGTTCTCATTTTTCATATTTTTTAAATCATATTTTCCTTTGATTAAATAGTAAAAGATGGAATTCACAGTGTAAATAATAATATTCTTAACAATTTCAATACAGAACAAAGCATAATCACCCCAAAACCCGGTGTCACAAGTGCATGAGTATCAACTAAGAAGTAAAAAAATAAAGTACAACATCTGTCCGGAATACAACTTAGACAGGAAGAATACAAATAACTCTGAAAGAGACTCTGCTGGCTGCGGATCGTAATATGGAATGCAGCTCACGTAAGTCCACGCATGCATACGTGCCTCTGCTCTCACAAGGCCACTAGTCACATATGTACTTGCACAAAAATGTGCAGCAAGTATAGTATGAGTACGTAAATCCACGTGTACCCAGTAAGTATCTAGCCTAACCCCAGAGAAGTAGTGACGAGGGGTCGACATCGACACTCACTAGTGGTCCAATAATATCAAGTACAGTAAGGAGGTGAGCAAATACGAGGCAAAGTAAATAAATAAAATAAACAAGTATAAATACGTGGTACAATTATCCTCCTTACAATAAACTCAAGCTCTTAACTAGCAAATTCCTCCTCAACCGGAGCATATATATATATATGTGCGTGTGTGTGTGTGTGCGTGTGTGTGTGTGTATAATGGACCTTACCAAATAGGTTGTTATAGTTCGAATCAGGGAAAAAATTTACAGATACCCCGGCTTCTTGCCAAATATTATACACGATTTCCATGAGGATATGCTATAGGAAATGCCGAGGCATACGGCCCAATCCAATATAAATATTTAAATTGTGCATTGTCGAGAGTCGAACGACGCGAATCATAGATACATCTATTAAACTGCCGAGGCGAACGACCCGCTCCCATGAGAGTGTGGTACATAAATCCTGCCGAGGAGAACGACCCGATCCCATAAGAGTGAAATACAAATTCCTACCGAGGTGAATGGCCCGATCCCATAAGAGTAAGAAGCTTTGACGGGTCTTTGACCCCACTCATGAATAAACGTGTGAGTTGTAATTTCTTTAACAAAAATCTTTCAATGAAATATATACATATATCACGGAAACATGCCGTAGGAGGAGTAAAGTTATTCGGTGACTAATCGTGAAATCGTGAAGTCTCTACAATAGCAAGTCTAGTCTCAAGTAGAAATATAAAATAAAGAATTAAACACGCAAGGATAATCCCTATAGTACAAATACAGCATGGTGTGAACCTAAGTCTACCTAGACAATAATATGAATCGAACTACGTACGGACTCTCGTCACCTCGTGCGTACGTAGTCCCCGCAATAAGTTGTACACATCAAATATACCACCTAGGGGTAGTTTCCCCCTCACAGAGTTAGACATGAGACTTACCTCACTCCGACGTTCGAAAACCGGCTCCAACACTGCCCAAATACCTCAAATCGGTGACCGTCGATCCAAAACTAGTCAAATAAGATGCAACCCAATCAAAATATACTCTAATACTCATAATTAATCAATTTATAACAATTTTCAACTCCGCTCAAAAAATCGATAAAGCAACCCTCGGGCCCACGTGTCCGGATTCCAAAAGTTTTCGAAGACAAACACTGCCCATAGCACTACGAACTCAAATATATAATTTATTCTCAATTTCATGCCCAAATTCGTGATCAAAATTCAAGAATACCAATTTCTTGATTTTTCTTCAAAATCTCAAATTTCTACTAATTTTCATGTTTAAATCCATATACAAACCATATATTTAACCCATAATGAGAAGAAGTCACTTACCCCATAATAGAGGATGAAGATGGCACTCCAAACCTGCTCCAAAATTGGTTCCTATAAATAAAATGAAGTGAAATTGAACCGAACTCTCATTTTAAAGAAACTACTACCCAGGCACGATCTTCGCACCTGCGGTCCAATAGCCGCTCTGCGGCTCCGCACATGCGGAAATTCCATCGCAGGTGCTGTTCAAGCTCACCCCAACATTTCCCGCATCTGCAGCCCGACAGGGTTTCTACAGCTCCACTTCTGCGGCTCTTCGTGCGCAGTTGTGGTCCCGCTTCTGCGGAACTTGACCACATTTGCGGTTCCAGCCTTCCCCAGCTAGAACCGTTTCTATGACCCTCTTGGCCGCTTCTGCGGCCAAAACCTCGCAGGTGCGGTTACACCAGATACCAGCTTCCTTGGCATTTTCCTTAGTCCAAAAATTGATCCGTTAAGCATCTGAAACTCACCCGAGGCCCCCGGGACCCCAACAGAACATTCCAACAAGTTCTAAAACATCATGCAAACTTAGTGGAGCCTTTAGGTCACATCAAACAATGCTAAAAATACGAATCACCCTCTAATTAAAACTTAATGAACTTTAGAACTTCAAACTTCTATGTTTGATGCCGAAACCTATCAAATCACGTCCGATTGACCTCAAATTTTACACACAAGTCACATTCGACATTACGGACCTACTCCAACTTCCGGAATCGTAATCCGATCTCGATATCAAAAAGTCCACTCCCGGTCAAACTTCTCAAAAACCTTCAAATTTCTAACTTTCGCCAAATGACCCCAAAATGACCTACGGACCTCCAAATCCACATCCAGACGCGCTCCCAACACCAGAATCGCCTTACGGAGCTATTTCCAGACTTGGAATCCCAAACGGACATCAATAACATTGAAATGCACTTCAACTCAAATTTAGGAAATTCTTCCAAAAATGCCAACTTCCATAATAGGCGCTGAAACGCTCCCGGGTCATCCAAAACCCGATCCGGACATACGCCCAAGTCCAAAATCATCATACGCACCTGTTGGAACCTTCCAATCCCGATTCCGAGGTCGTTTACTCAAAAATCAAACCTTAGTCAATTCTTCCAACTTAAAGCTTCCGAAATTAAAATTTTCTTCCCAAACTAACTCCAAAAAACTCTGAACTTCCCGAAATTCAATTCCGACCATACGTACAAGTCATAATACCTGAAGTGAAGTTGCTTAGGGTCTCAAACCGCTGAATGATGCGCTAGAGCTCAAAACGACCGGTCGGGTCGTTACATTCTCTCCTACTTAAACATACGTTCGTCCTCGAACGTGCTAAGAACTGCTCTGGAGTTTTCCGAAATCATTGTTTAATACCTCGTGCGCCTACCCGTGCTACCACAACCCAGTTGAGCACAACCCAAAATCCATTAAGGTCGTGATGGCACTGGACAGCGCCGTCAGGCAAGCCAAAAATAAATACTTGATTTGGTTCTCATTTTTAATATTTTTGAAATCATATTTTCCTTCGATTAAATAGTAAAAGAGGAATTCACAGTGTAAATAATAATATTCTTAACAATTTCAATACAAAACAACCATATTCAACCCCAAAACCTGGTGTCACAAGTGCATGGGCATCAACTAAGAAGTAAAAATAAAATAAAGTACAACATCTGTCCGGAATACAACTTAGACAGGAAGAATACAAATAACTCTAAAGGAGACTCTGCTAGCTGCGGGTCGTAATATGTAATGCAGCTCACGTAAGTCCCCGCATGCATACGCGCCTCTGCTCTCACAAGGCCACTAGTCACATATGTACTTGCACAAAAATGTGCAGCAAGTGTAGTATGAGTACGTAATCAACGTGTACCCAATAAGTATCTAGCCTAACCCCGGAGAAGTAGTGATGAGGGGTCGACATCAACACTCACTAGTGGTCCAGCAATATCAAGTACAGTAAGGAGGTGAGCAAATACGAGGCAAAGTAAATAAATGAAATAAACAAGTGTAAATATGTGGTACAATTATCCTCCTTACAATAAACTCAAGCTCTTAACTAGCAAATTCCTCCTCAACCTGAGCATATATATATATATATATATATATATATATATATATATATATATATATATATATATATATATATATATATGTATACTGGATCTCACCAAGCAGGTTGTTATAATTTGAATCAGGGGGAAAATTTACAGATACCCCGGCTTCTTTCCAAATATTACGCACGATTTCCATGAGGATATGATATAGGAAATGCCGAGGCGTACGACCCGATCCAACATAAATATTTAAACTGTGCACTGCCGAGGGTCGAACGGCCCGAACCATAGACACATCTATTAAACTGCCGAGGCGAACGGCCTGCTCCCATGAGAGTGTGGTACATAAATCCCGCCGAGGAGAACGACCCGATCCCATAAGAGTGAAATACAAATTCCTGCCAAGGTGAACGGCCCAATCCCATAAGAGTAAGAAGCTTTGACGGGTCCTTGAACACACTCACAAATAAACGTGTGAGTTGTAATTTCTTTAACAAAAACCATTCAATGAAGTATATACATATATCACGAAAATATGCCGTAGGAGGAGTAAAGTTATTCGGCGACTAATCGTGAAATCGTGAAGTATCCTCCTGCGTCTACCCGGACAATAACATGAATCTAACTACGTACAGACTCTCGGCACCTCATGCGTACGTAGTCCCGGCAACAAGTTGTACACAT
This sequence comes from Nicotiana tabacum, assembly GCF_000715075.1. Lineage (NCBI taxonomy): Eukaryota > Viridiplantae > Streptophyta > Magnoliopsida > Solanales > Solanaceae > Nicotiana > Nicotiana tabacum. Next base: position 2,568,958 of record NC_134094.1, read on the forward strand.
CAAATATACAACCTAGGGGTAGTTTCCTCCTCACAGAGTTAGACAGGAGACTTACCTTACTCCGGCGTTCTAAAAACCGGCTCCAAAACTGCCCAAACACCTCAAATCGGTGACCGTCGATCCAAAACTAGTCAAATAAGATGCAACCCAATCAAAATATACTCTAATACTCATAATTAATCAATTTATAACAATTTCCAACTCCGCTTGAAAAAACGATAAACCAACCCTCGGGCCCACCTGTTCGGATTCCAAAATATTTTGAAGACAATCACTACCCATAGCACTACAAACTCAAATATATAATTTATTTTCAATTTCATGCCCAAATTCGCGATCAAAATCCAAGAATACCAATTACTAGGTTTTTATTCAAAATCCCAAATTTCTACTAATTTTCATGTTTAAATCCATATACAAACCATGTATTTAACCCAAAATGAGAAGAAGTCACTTACCTCGTAATAGAGGATGAAGATGGCACTCCAAACCTGCTCCAAAATCGGCTCCTATGGACAAAATGAAGTGAAATTGAACCCAACTCTCATTTTAAAGAAAACATTGCCCAGCCACGATCTTCAAACCTGCGGTCCTATAGACGCTTTTGCGGCTCCGCACCTGCGAAAATTCCATCGCAGGTGCAGTTTAAGCTCAACCCAACATTTCCCGCATCTGCGGCCCGACAACGCTTCTGCGCCTCTGCTTCTGCGGCTCTTCGTGCGCAGGTGCGGTCCCGCTTCTGTGGAACTTGACCGCATCTGCGGTCCCAGCCTTCCCCAGCCAAAACCGCTTCTGCGACCATCTTGGCCGCTTGTGCAGCTCCGCACCTGCAGCCAAAACCTCGCATGTGTGGTTACACCAGATACCAGCTGCCTTAGCATTTTTCTTAGTCCAAAAATCGATCCGTTAAACATCCAAAACTCACCTGAGGCCCCTTGGACCCCAACCAAACATTCTAACAAGTCCTAAAATATCATGCGAACTTAGTCGAGCCTTTAGCTCACATAACACAACGCTAAAAACACGAATCACCCTTCAATTCAAACTTAATGAACTTTAGAACTTCAAACTTCTATATTCGATGCCAAAACCTATCAAATCACGTCCGATTGACCTTAAATTTTGCACACAAGTCACATTCAACATTACGGACCTACTCCAACTTTTGGAATCGAAATTCGACCCTGATATCAAAAAGTCCACTCCCGATCAAACTTCTCAAAAACCTTCAAATTTCTAACTTTCCCCAAATGACCCCAAAATGACCTATGGACCTCCAAATCCACATCCGAACGCACTCCCAATACCATAATCACCTTACGGAGCTATTCCCAGACTCGGAATCCCAAACAGACATCAATAACATTGAAATTCACTTCAACCCAAAATTAGGAAATTCTTCCAAAAATGCCGACTTTCATAATAGGCCCAGAAACGCTCCCGAGTCATCCAAAACCCGATCCGGACATACGTCCAAGTCCAAAACTATCATACGAACCTGTTGGAACCTTCCAATCCTGATTCTGAGGTCGTTTACTCAAAAATCAAACCTTAGTCAATTCTTCCAACTTAAATCTTCCAAAATTAGAATTTTCTTCCCAAACTAACTCCGAACTTCCCAAAATTCAATTCCGACCATACGTACAAGTCATAATACCTGAAGTGAAGCTGCTCAGGGTCTCAAACCGCTGAATGACACGCTAGAGCTTAAAACGACCGGCCAGGTCGTTATAATATCTATGTACAAAGATGAGAAAAGAAAACATGCAACTACTCAATATATACATTTGCCAACGTACACATATATTTTATGAAAGACAAAAAAAATATGATGAAACAAAAAAAAATAACTTAATAATCGAATTTAAAAGGTAAAGTTACATTGTCTTTCTAAAATGGTTGCTTAATTGACATATTTTGGGACGTGTCATACTAATTGTTTATTTGTTTAAAGCTGGATGGATTTCTTTTTAATAGAAAGTTGGAGGAAGAAGTACTTTTCACCTTACCTTTTAATAGTTAACGAGATATATACGTGCAACGCACGTACATAGAAGCTAGTATTATTAAAAGGAGGGGAAAAAGTCATCTCCTTAAGCCAAGTGTCGTCCTAGAAAAAAGCCACATGAGTAGTTAATAATTAGTTATTAATTATTATTTTTGAATTTAAATATGTATAAATAATAAAATAAAATATTTTATAATATGGAACTAAAAAACAAAAATCCATTAAACTTGGAGAGCAGTTTCAAGTTGGAGTTTTAAAATTATTTTAAAATAAAAACTAAAATTAGAAAAAATAAAAACTGCCAATTCAAAATTTGTTTGTTTTTCTAAAAAAAATTGTTTTTCTTTTTAAAAATAAAAAGTTTATTTATTCAGAAAATATTATTGATAGTAATCTATATTTATATATAATAAAAGGAGAGGCAAAAGCACCATATTAAGACAAGTGCCATAATAACAAAAAGTCAAGTGGCATTGTTAAGACAAACTAAACTACCTTTCTAACTAAACAACCTTTTAAATTTGAAATTTTGAATTAATTGGTTACTCTATTTGAATTAATAAATTAATAAATATGGATAAAGTCATTCAAATTTAAAATCTAACCTTAAAGCTATTAATTTTGAAGAATATTAATTTTGAGTTCAAACTATTAAGTAATGGATAATACAATTCATATTACAATTTAATAATACTAAGTAATTGATAATACAATTAGGTAAGCAGTAAAAAGGAATAAAATATAAATTTTATATATATATATATATATATATATATATATATATATATATATATATATATATATATATATATATATATATATATACACACACACACACACACACACACACACACACACACACACATTGTCACGACTCGAAATTCTCATCTTCGGGACCATGATGGCCTCTATGATTTCACTTGCTAGGCAAGCCAACGTTAGAATAATATTAGCCATTTTAAAAAAAAATTAAAATTAATTAATAACAAAGAAACAAATACGGAAATAAAGTCTGAAATAAAGTGAATAATCCATAATAATAGCGATGTTTGAATACCATCCCGGAACTGGTATCACAAGTGTACAAGCTTCTAGAATAATACAAACAAAGGTTTGAATAAAATAAAGATGTCTGAAAGAAAGCACACAACTAACATAAAGTAGAAGGGGACTTCAGAGCTGCGAACGTCGTGCAGTTATACCTCAAGTCTCCACTGGTAGCTGAATCCGAGCAAATCTACAGTACACCGCTGGGACCCGAAATCTGCACAAAAAGTGCAGAGTGTAGTATGAGTACAACCGACCCCATGTACTCTGTAAGTGCCGAGCCTAACCTCGACGAAGTAGTGACGAGGCTAAGGCAGGTCGCTTACATTAACCTGTACGCAATCATAGTAATAACAACAATAATAGAAATAAAACAGGTAACTCATTTCAACAGTTGAAACCAACTCGACAGTCATAACCAATTATTATTTCAATCAATTTCCGTTGCGGCGTGCAACCCGCTTCAACAATATAATTCTTCAATAAATTTTTCTTGTGGCGTGCAACCCGCTTCAACAATATAAACTTAAAAATATAATTTGTTGCGGCGTGCAACCCGATCCCCCAATATATTCCTTTTCATTTCCATTGCGGCGTGCAACCCGCTCCAACAATATAATTTAACAACTCTTAAATATAATAAAAATACTCTCATAAATACCACATTCAGTAAGAAATTATTTGGCAACAAAGCACATGATATTTATAAATTATTTAGGAAATAAGTAATGACAAGTAGCAATTATTTGTGGAAATCACGGAGAAAATAGGCAATTTCATATTTAATATGCTAAATGTCAAGTAGCAATTAAGACACATAAATCAAATAAGCATGTAACAATTATTGCACGAATTCAAGAACTAATATTTGACAAGGAATATGAGAGAAATAATTATTATAATAATTAATTCGTGTCTTAAAATAATTTATGATATTTAAATAATTATGCAAACAATTAATTTGATGACGTATAGACAATTGTCACCTCGCCTATACGTCGTTCACATAAATTTCATATAACAAATCATTCAAGGATTCTATTCCCTCAAGTCAAGGTTAACCACGACACTTACCTCAATTTGTAACCAACTCAAGATTCCAATACACCCTTGCCTCGTGAATGAGTGTCCGAAAGCTTCAAACCTAGTCACAAACAATTCAATATACTCAACATGAATTGTAGGAATTAATTCCATATGCATTTACTAATTTTTCAGATTAAAATTCGAAATTCATTTTTAAACAAATTGACTATGGGACCCACGTCTTGAATCCCGAAAACACACACGAAATCCAAACACCCGTTCCGATACGAGTTCAACCACACAAAAATTATCGACTTCCGACATCAGATTGACCTTCAAATATTAATTTTTCGTTTTTGGAAGATTTTATAAAAATCTGATTTTTCTTCCATAAATTCACGGATTTATGATGTAAATGAGTATGAAATCATGAAATATAACTAATTTCGGATAAAGAATACTTACCCAACTCAAACTCGTGAAAACTGCCTCTGAAATCGCCAAAAACCGAGGTCTAAAACTCTAAACATTAACAAAAATGTCGAACTCCCAACATATATATTCTGTCCAAACTTTTCAAGCCAAAAATTGTGGTACCAGCCTTCAGTTAATCGATCATAACTTTCTATACAAATGTCCGAATGATCAATAGTTTATCTTTATGGAAATTAGAATCAAAGGGCTACAACTTTCATGTTTTAAAAATTTACCGATACCTTATATATTGTGAGATATAAGCTTTCAAAGTCAGCCCTGTGCATATGAAATTTCTTGTCACGACCCAAACTAACCCCTGTCGTGATGGCGCCTATCGTGGAACTAGGCAAACCGACTCATTTCCAAAACAAAATTATATTTTCATTTCGAAGATAATTTCAATGTTATTTAACATAAAAACCTTCGTAAAGGAGTTCAAATCAAAATAAAAGTGCGAAATGAAAAACCCGATATCGGGGTGTCACTAGTCATGAGCATCTACTAACTGTCTAAGAATATCAAGGCTAACTTAGCCTGGAAAATAACTAAATACAACTAGAGGAAGATAAGGGGGAGAAACACAGGGGCTGCGATCGCTAAACAGCTACCTTGCTATCTCCAAGAAAATAATCTGCAACCAGAACACTCAATAACCGCTACCGTGTCCAGCTACACCTGAATCTGTACACAAGGTGTAGGGAGTAACCTGAGTACGCCAACTCAGTAAGTAACAACAATAAATAAAGGCTGAGCAGTAGTGACGAGCAGTAAAGCATATAACATCCATATCGGGAAATCTCAGCAAAATACCACATGCTTTTAAAAATCAGGATTTGAATCAAAACAACTCGTTTAACCCAGTTCCAGTAAAAATCATTTAATGATATTTTTCAAAAGTTTTCAGACAGAGGAAAAATGCAAAGGCGAGCAAAAATGATGAAATCATAAACAGCCCCTCGGGCAAACCTCACAGTCACTCGTGCCACTCGGGCATACCTCACAATCACTCATGCCTCCCAGTTACTCAGCACTCGGCACTCGCACTCAGTAGGTACCTGCGCTCGCTGGGGGTGTGTACAGACTCCGGAGGGGCTCCTTCAGCCTAAGCGCTATAATCTGCACGGAAAACTCACGTGCTGCACGGACAACTCACGTGCTATAATAATAAAGTATATTGCAGGCGGGCATCCCCGGCCTCACTTAGTCATAAACCTCTCAAGCCACTCAGGCATTTCAGTAAAGCAGGGCATTCGACCCAAAATATTTATATGCATCAAAATAGAGTCATAAAACTGAGTTATGCGGTAAACAAGTATAAACATAACTGAATATAGATTTTCAATCGAAAACAATGAGAGGATGGTAAGAAACAACCCCTAAGGGTCCAAACAACATTGACGCAAGGCCCAAACATGGAATTCAACCCAATTTACAGAAATTCTTTCTAAAACATATAAGTATCACATGATTTCAACAAAGTATGCAACTTTACAGTTGCTACGGGACGGACCAAGTCACAAATCCCCAACAGTGCATGCCCACACGCCCGTCACCTAGCATGTGCATCACTAAAAATAGTAGAATGATACAAAAATCCGGGGTTTCATACCCTGAGGACTAGATTTACAATCGTTACTTACCTCATACCTATCAAATCTCTACCCGCAATGCTCTTGCCTCTGTAGTCGGCCTCCAAAATCTCTGAATCTATTCACAATCAGTACAATACCATCAATACGCGCTAATGGAATGAATTCCACAAGAAAAGCTAGAAAATTAGACCAAAACCTGAAATTGGCTCAAACCCGGGCCCCGGACCCATGTCTCAAAATTAGACAGAATTCACAAAACTATAAAGCTCATTCACTCACGAGTCTAACCATATCAAATTCATTAAAATCCGACATCGTTTGGTCCTTCAAATCCTTAAATTATTTTCCAAATATTCCAAGCCCTAACCCCTCATTTCCACTAATTATCATGATTAAACAACGGAAAATCACCATATATACAAGTATTAGGGCTCAAGTAACTTACCTCAACGAAACCCCCTTGATTCCCTCTTCAAAGCTTCCCAAAAGCTCCAAAAACTGAATAGCAATGGTGAAGAATGCACCAAAATCGCGAAGGGTTCTATTTATGGTTTCTGCCCAGGTTTTTCGCACCTGCGGCCATTTTCTCGTACCCGCGCGACCGCACCTGCGGTCTAAGAAGCCGCACCTGTGCAACTCACTTACGCGCCCAGACTCCGCATCTGCGGCAAACCCGTCGCATCTGTGAAGGTGCATCTGCGCGTTTCCTCCGCTTCTGCGAAGCCTGCCCAGCATTGCCCTTTCCGCATCAGCGCCCCAGGTTTTGCACCTGCGGGCTCGCAGATGCGACCTTCAACTTGCACATGCGCATCTTTCCTAGCCCAGTGTCGCCCGCACCTGCGCACTCCACACGCGCACTAGCGGCCTCGCACCTGCGAGGCTTTCTTCCGCAGGTGAGAAAATAACAGTAACATCCGGTTGACTTTTCCAACTTAAGTTTCTACTTAAGAGACTATGTGTCTCAATTAACTCTGAAACCACTTCGGTCCCGAACCATCTAACCCGATATAACATAATATAACTGAATAACACAAAAATAAGTAGAAATGGGGAAACCGGGGCTATAACTCTCGAAACGACCGGCCGGGTCCTTACATCCTCCCTCTCTTAAACATTCGTTCGTCCTCGAACAGGTCTAGAAACATACCTGGAGTCTCGAATAGGCGTGGATATCTGCTCTGCATCTCCCACTCGGTCTCCCAGGTGGCCTCCTCCACAGGCTGACCTCTCCATTGCACCTTCACTGAAGTTATATCCTTTGACCTCAACCTTCGAACCTGCCGATCCAAAATAGCCACCGGCTCCACATCATAAGTCATATCACCCTCCAACTGAAATGTGCTGAAATCCAAAACATGGGACAGATCTCCAATATACTTCCGGAGCATGGAAACATGAAACACTGGATGCACACTCGACAAGCTGGGTGGCAAGGAAAGCTTATAAGCCACCTCCCCAATCCTCTAAAGCACATCAAAAGGCCCAATGAACCGGGGGCTCAACTTGCCCCTCTTCCCAAACCTCATAACACCCTTCATGGGTGATACCTTCAACAAAACCTTCTCCCCAACCATAAAAGACACATCACGGACCTTCCTATCCGCGTAGCTCTTCTGCCTAGACTACGCCGTACGAAGCCGCTCCTGAATCAATTTCACCTTATCTAATGCATCCTGAACCAAGTTTGTACCTAAGAGCCTAGCCTCACCCGGCTCAAACCATCCAACCGGAGATCTATATGCAAATTCCGCGAGTGGCAGAAACGGGTCCCATGAACCCCCAAAGTCAATGACACAAGCACACAACATGTCCTCTAATATTTAAATAGTGCGCTCGGACTGCCCGTCCGTCTAAGGGTGAAAAGTTGTGCTCAACTCAACTTGAGTACCCAACTCTCGCTGCACGGCCCTCCAAAACTGCGATGTGAACTGAGTACCCCTATCTGAAATGATGGAAACTGGGGCACTATGCAGGCGAACGATCTCTCGGATGTAAATCTCAGCCAACCGATCTGAAGGGTAAGTAGTACCAACTGGAATGAAGTGCGCGGGCTTGGTCAGCCGATCCACAATAACCCAAATAGCATAGAAATTCCTCAAAGTCCGTGGGAGCCCAATTACAAAGTCCATGGTGATCCGCTCCCACTTCCATTTTCGGATCTCTAATCTCTGAAGCAAGCCACCCGGTCTCTGATGCTCATACTTAACCTGCTGACAGTTGAGGCACCGAGCCACAAACCAAACTATATCCTTCTTCATCTGCCTCCACCAATAGTGCTGCCTCAAATCCTGGTACATCTTTGCGGCACCCGGATGGATAGAATACCGCGAGCTGTGGGCCTCCTCAAGAATCAACTCTCGAAGCCCATCTACATTAGGCACACATATCCGGCCTTGCATTCTCAGCACGTCGTCATAACCAATAGTCACATCCCTAGCATCACCTCTCCGAACCTTGTCCTGAAGAATGAGCAAGTGGGGGTCATCATACTGATTCTCCCTGATACGGTCATAAAGAGAAAACCTTGAGACCACACAAGCCAATACCCGACTAGGCTCCGAAATATATAATCTGACAAGCTGGCATGCTAAGGCTTGAACGTCTAATGCCAAAGGCCTCTCTGCTGCTGGAAGATAAGCTAAACTCCCCAAACTCTCTGCCCGGCGACTCAATGCATCGGCCACCACATTGGCCTTCCCCGGATGGTACAAAATAGTGATGTCATAGTTTTTAAGAAGCTCTAACCATCTCTGCTGATGCAAATTAAGAGCCTTATGCTTTAACAGATACTGCAGACTCTGGTGATCAGTATAGATCTCACAATGAACCCCATACAAATAATGACGCCAAATCTTCTAGGCGTGAACAATGGCTGCTAACTCAAGATCATGGACATGATAGTTCTTCTCATGGGTCTTCAACTGGCGTGAGGCATAGGCAATCACTCTACCCTCCTGCATCAAAACACAACCAATGCCTATCCTCGAGGCAGCACAATACACGGTGTTAGAACCTGAAGCTCATGGCAGAACTAACACTAGAGCTGTGGTCAAAGAAGTCTTGAGCTTCTGAAAGCTCTCCTCACACTCATCTGACCACCTGAATGGAGCACCCTTTTGGGTCAATTTGGTCAAGGGCGATGTAATAGATGAAAATCCCTCCACAAAGCGACGGTAATAACCCGCCAAACCAAGAAAGCTCCTAATCTCTGTGGCTGAGGACGGTCTGGGCCAACTCTGCACCGCCTCTATCTTCTTCGAATCCACCTGAATACCCTCACTGGACACCACGTGCCCCAAGAATGCTACTGAACTGAGCCAAAACTCACATTTGGAGAACTTTGCATAAAGCTTCTCCTCCCTCAATCTCTGTAATACAATCTTCAAATGCTGAGCGTGCTCCTCCTGGCTACGAGAGTACACCAGGATGTCATCAATGAATACAACAACGAATGAGTCCAAATAGGGCTGGAATACACTGTTCATCAAATGCATGAACGCTGCTGGGGCATTGGTCAGCCCAAAAGACATCACCAGGAACTCATAATGGCCATATCGGGTCCTGAAAGCTGTCTTAAGAATATCTGAATCCCGAATCTTCAGCTGGTGATAACCGGACCTCAAATCAATCTTGGACAATATCCTCGCTCCCTGAAGCTGGTCGAATAAATCATCAATACGAGGCAAAGGATACTTGTTCTTGACTGTGACCTTGTTCAACTACCTGTAATCAATACACATTCTCATGGAACCATCCTTCTTTTTCACAAAATAGAACCGGTGCACCCCAAGGTGATACACTAGGCTGAATAAACCCCTTATCAAGGAGTTCCTGATGTTGTTCTTTTAATTCCTTCAACTCCGCCGGTGCCATACGATACGGTGGAATAGAAATGGGCTTAGTGTCCGGCACCAAATCAATACCAAAGTCAATATCCCTGTCAGGCGGCATGCCCAGCAGGTCTGCAGGAAACATATCCGGAAAATCACGTACCACCAGAACATAATCAATGACAGGAGCCTCTGCACTAACATCCCTCACAAAAGCCAAATAAGATAGGCAACCCTTCTCAACCATGTGCTGAGCCTTCAAATATGAAATCACCCTACTTGGTACATAATCTACAGAACCGCTCCACTCAACCCTCGGAATTCCTGGCATAGTCAACGTCACCGTCTTAGTGTGACAATCTAGAACAGCATGATATGGAGATAACCAATTCATACCCAATATCACATCAAAGTCAACCATACTGAGAAATAATAGATCCACTCGGGTCTCTAGACCCCCAATAGTAACCACACATGACCGATATACGCGGTCCACAATAATAGTATTGCCCACAGGAGTAGATACATGAACAGAAGAAACTAGAGACTCACGGGGCATATCTAGAAATTGGGCAAAATACGAGAAAACATATGAATACATGGAACCAGAGTCAAATAATACTGAGGCATCTCTGTGACAAACTGAGACAATACCTGTAATCACAGCATCTAAAGCAATAGCATCTGTTTTGGCAAGGAGGGCATAGAAATGGGCCTGGCCACCCCCTGATCTGCCTCCCCCTCTAGGGCGACCCCTAGCTGACTGACCTCCACCCCAAGCTGACTGGGCGGGTGGTGAGGTAACTGGTGCTGTAGTCGGAGGCTGACTCCTCTACTGAGATAGACCTCTATGACGACGAGGAAACTTCCTCCACATATGCCCAAGCTTCCCATACTCAAAACAACTCCCTAGTGCTGGCGGCGGACCCCTAGCACCGGGATAATTGGTAGAAGAACCTGGCATGGAAAAGCCCTGAACATGTGGAGCACGGGACGGACTCTGAGCTGGAAGGGCACTAAGTGATGAGTGAACCTGATGAGAATTGTGAGAACCATGGCCAAATGATGCACCATGGTGAAATGGCCGAGCTGACTGAGCCTGTCTGAAATGACGACCTCTACCGTGCTGTAACTGACCCCCAAAAGGAATACCGCTGAATTCACCCTGACCACGAGGCCTCTTGGTCTCCCTCTCAACCTTCTCCTGACTGCGAACCATCTCAATCTGCTGAGCAATGTCGACAACCTCATCAAAGGTAGCACCCGAAACCCGCTTCCTGGTCATGAGCAGCTGTAGCTGATAAGTGAGGCCATCAATAAACCTCATGATCCTCTCTCTGTCTGTGGGAACCAACCAGATAGCATGACGGGCCAACTCAGAGAATTGCATCTCATACTTTGTCACAGACATATCACCCTGGCGAAGCCGCTCAAACTGTCTGCGCAGCTTCTCTCTGCGGGATCGAGGCACGAACTTCTCCAAAATGACCACGGAGAACTTTTGCCAAGTAAGGGGTGCTGCGCCAACAAGCCTACGCCTCTCATAAGTCTATCACCATCTGAGTGCATCCCCAAAAACTGAAAGGTAGTGAATGAGACCCCACAAGTCTCCAAAATACTGGCAGTACGGAGTATCCTGTGCATCCTCTCTCTCTGTGCCACTGAAAGGTGGTGGCTGAAGTCTCCCAAACCTCTTCAACCAATGCTGATCATCCTCAGGCATAGCAGGAACCATATAATCTTAAGCAACTACAACCGGTTGGGCTGGTAGTGCCTCCGACGTCTGAAGTCCCTGAACAACCTGCTCGGGTGTGCGAGCGACGGGAGTCTGTGTGCCTCCCCTGGCTTGAGAAGTGGCTGGGGCCGTCGAAATAGAGACCACCTGAGCAAGGCCAGTACACGCTGTCAGAATCTGAGCTAGGGCCTCCTGAAGGCCTGGAATCACAATAGTCACAGGTGGTGCCTGAGCTGGTGCATCAACAACTGGAACCTGGTCTTGATCTGGGACAACCGGTGGATCTGCAGGTACTGCCCCAAATGTTGTACGGGCTGCACCTCTGCCCCTACCACGGCCTCTACTATGACCTCAGCCTCTCGCGGCCCTGGCTGGTGGTACTGGTGGCTGGCCCTCCTGACCGGTAGTATGAGTCCTCACCATTTATGAGTTAATGAAACAACAGATGTTTAGTTACTAGAATCAACAGATTCGCACGACAAGAATTCAAGAATGTGGAGTTTCCTAAAGGTTCTGCAGCCTCTCGAAGATAAGTACAGACGTCTCCGTACCGATCCGCAAGACTCTACTAAACCCGCTCATGACTCGTGAGACCTATGTAACCTAGGCTCTGATACCAAGCTGTCACGACCCAAACTAACCCCTGTCGTGATGGCACCTATCGTGAAACTAGGCAAGCTAATTCATTTCCAAAACAAAATAATATTTTCATTTCAAAGATAATTTCAATGTTATTTAACATAAAAACCTTCGTAAAGAAGTTCAAATCAAAATAAAAGTGCGGAATGAAAAGCCCGACATCGGGGTGTCACTAGTCATAAACATCTACTACAAACTGTCTATCAATATCAAGGCTAACTCAGCCTAGAAAATAACTAAATACAACTAGAGGAAGATAAGAGGGAGAAAAGCAGGGGTTGCGATCGCCAAACAGCTACCTTGCTATTTCCAAGAAAAGAATCTTCAACCAGAACACTCAAAAACCGCTACTGTGCCCAGCTACACCTGAATCTACACACAAGGTGTAGGGAGTAATGTGAGTACGCCAACTCAGTAAGTAACAACATTAAATAAAGACTCAGCAGTAGTAACGAGCAATAAATCATATAACATTCATATCAAGAAATCTCAGTAAAATACCACATGCTTTTAAAAATTAGGATTTGTATCAAAACATCTCGTTTAACCCAGTTCCAGTAAAAAATATTTAAAGATATTTTTCAACATTTTTCAGACAGAGGAAAAATGCAAAGGTGAGAAAAAATGATGAAATCATAAACAGCCCCTCGGGTAAAACATCACTCATAAACAGCCCCTCGAGCAAACCTCACAGTCACTCGTGCCACTCGGGAATACCTCACAATCACTCATGCCTCCCAGTCACTCAGCAGTCGCACTCAGTAGGTACCTGCACTAACTAGGGGTGTGTACACACTCCGGATAGGCTCCTTCAGCCCAAGCGCTATAATCTGCACGGAAAACTCACGTGCTGCACGGACAACTCACGTGCTATAATAATAAAGTATGTTGCAGGCGGGCATCCCCGGCCTTACTTAGTCATAAACCTCTCAAGCCACTCAGGCATTTCAGTAAAGTAGGGCATTCGACCCAAAATATTTATATGCATCAAAATAGAGTCATAAAACTGAGTTATGCGGTAAACAAGTATAAACATGACTGAGTATATATTTTCAATCGAAAACAATGAGAGGATGGTAAGAAACAGCCCCTAATGGTCCAAACAACATTGACGCAAGGCCCAAACATGGTATTCAACCCAATTTACAGAAATTCTTTCTAAAACATATAAGTATCACATGGTTTCAACAAAGTATGCAACTTTACAGTTGCTACGGGACGGACCAAGTCACAAATCCCCAACAGTGCACGCCCACACGCCCGTCACCTAGCATATGCGTCACTATAAATAGTAGAATGATACAAAAATTCGGGGTTTCGTACCCTTAGGACTAGGTTTACAATCGTTACTTACCTCAAACCGATCAAATCTCTACCAGGCAATGCTCTTGCCTCTGTACTCGGCCTCCAAATGCTACGAATCTATTCACAATCAGTACAATACCATCAATACGCGCTAATGGAATGAATTCCATAAGAAAAGCTACAAAATTAGAACAAAACCCGAAATTGGCTCAAACCCAGGCCCTGAGCCCACGTCTCGAAATCCGACAAAATTCACAAAACTAGAAAGCTAATTCACTCACGAGTCTAACTATATAAATTCATCAAAATCCGACATCATTTGGTCCTTCAAATCCTTAAATTACTCTCCAAATATTCCAAGCCCTAACCCCTCATTTCCACTAATTACCATGATTAAATAATGGAAAATCACCATATATACAAGTATTAGGGCTCACGTAACTTACCTCAACGAAACCCCCTTGATTCCCTCTTCAAATCCCTCTAAAAAGATCCAAAAACCAAATAGAAATGGTGAAGAATGCACCAAAATCGCGAAGGGTTCTATTTATGGTTTCTGCCCAGTTTTTCGCACCTGCGGCCATTTTCTCGCACCCGCGCGACCGCACCTGCGGTCCAAGGAGCCGCACCTGCGCAACTCACTTACGCGCCCAAACTCCGCATCTGCGGCAAACCCGTCGCACCTGCGAAGGCGCATCTGCACGTTTCCTCCGCTTCTGCGAAGCCTGCCCAGCATTGCCCTTTCCGCATCTGCGCCCCAGGTTTCGCACCTGCGGGCTTGCAGATGCGACCTCCAACTCGCACATGCGCATTTTGCCTATCCCAGCATCACCCGCACCTATGCACTCTACACGCGCACCAGCGAGGATTTCTTCCGCAGGTGCGAAAATAGCAGTTGCAGCAGCTTTAGGTGCATTTTCCAACTTTGACAAATCCGTTAACCACCTGAAGTCACCCCGAGACCCTCGGGACCTCAACCAAAAATACCAACAAGTTATATATCAACATACAAACTTAGTCGAACCTTCGAATCACTCAAACCAACATTCAAACACCAAATTACCCTCGAATTGAAGACTACGAACTTCTAAAATTCCAAATTCGGCAACCGATGCCGAAACCAACCAAACCACGTCTGAATGACCTCAAATTTTGCACGGACATCACAAAATGACACTACGAACCTACTCCAACTTCCGGAATTCCATTCTGACCCCGATATCAAATTTTCCACTGTCGACCGAAATCGCCAAAATTTCCAATTTCGCCAATTCAAGCCTAATTCTACCACAGACCTCCAAATCAAATTCCGGACGCACTCCTAAGTCCAAAATCACCTAACGGGGCTAACAGAACCATCAAAATTCAAATCCGAGATCGTTTACACATAGGTCAACATCCGGTTGACTTTTCCAACTTAAGTTTCTACTTAAGAGACTAAGTATCTCAATTAACTCTGAAACCACTCCGGTCCCGAACCAACTAACCCGATATAACATAATATAACTGAATAACACAAAAAGAAGTAGAAATGGGGAAAACGGGGCTATAACTCTCAAAACGACCAGCCGGGTCGTTACATTTCTGGCGATGCACACTGGGCAAACAAAAACTGCATTACCAGCCTTCAGTCAATCGATCATAACTTTCTGTCTAAATGTCCAAATAATGAATGGTTTATCTTTCAGGAAACTAGAATCAAAGGGATAGAAATTTCATGTTTTGATAATTTTAAATTCCTTATAGATTGCGAGATATAAGTTTCCAAAATTAGCTCTCCGCATAAAAAATTTCACACACTGCTGTCAAAACCGAGCAGTTAAAAATGACTTAAAAATGGTCTGATATCACGCCGAAACTCACCCGAGCCCCTCGAGACCCCGTCCGAACACACCAATAAGTACAAAAATATATTATGGACCTACTCGAGGTCTCAAATCACACATATCAATGGCGAAACTACAAATTGCGCGTCGATTTGGACTTGTGAGTTTATGAAATTTTTAATTCTATAACTCGCGCCGAAATATGCCAAATCAATTCGGAATGAACTCAAATTTTGCATGCAAGTCATAAATGACATAATCGAGTTGTTTCAATTTCCAGAATCGAATTCCGACCCCGATATCAATAAAGTCAACACCCGGTCAAACTTTCTAAAAATCTTCTATTTTTCAACTTTTGCCAAAATGCGCCGAATTGTTCTACGAATTTCCAAATCCAAATCCGAACATGCGCCTAAGTCCAAAATCACCATACCAAACTATTGGAATCATCAAAATTCCATTCCGGGGTCGTTTGCTCAAAAATCAAATCTCCGGTCAAACTTCAGAAATTCAAGCTTTATAAAATCAAACCTTTTATTTATTTATTTTAAAAAGCTAACTACAAATGCGCCTACGTACCTTGGAATAACTTCAATTTTGTACATAAGTCATAAATATATTTATGAAGCTGATCGAACTCTCGGAATTTAAATCAGGACCCGGTATTAACAAAAACCTAATTATGACCAAATTTAGGAATTCTTAAACCTTTAAATTTTTAGTTTCCGTTAAATGGCCATAACTTGAGCTAGGGACCTCCAAATTAAATTCCGGGCATACGCCCAAGTCCCAAATCATGATACGGACCTATCGGAACTATCAAAATACTGATCCGGGTCCATTTTCTCAAATTGTTGACCAAAGTCAACTTAATTGAGTTTTAAAGCTCTATTTCACAGTTTAATCAATTTTTCATATAAAAAATTTTTGG
Organism: Nicotiana tabacum; assembly: GCF_000715075.1. Taxonomy (NCBI): domain Eukaryota; kingdom Viridiplantae; phylum Streptophyta; class Magnoliopsida; order Solanales; family Solanaceae; genus Nicotiana; species Nicotiana tabacum. The sequence continues at coordinate 2,585,374 of NC_134094.1, forward strand.
AAAATTATACGGACTGCGCACGCAAGTCGAGGAATGATGAATAGTGCTATTTGAGATCTCAAAACATATAAATAATTACTTAATTTAAAGATGACCTTTTGGGTCACCACATTCTCCATCTCTAAAACAAACGTCCGTCCTCGAACGGTATTAGAAAAGTACCTGAGCTGGTGAAAAGGTGTGGATGTTTACTCTGCATGTCCGACTCAGACTCCCAGGTAGTTGTCTCAATTAACTGAGCTCTCCATTGCACCCGAACTGAAGGATAACTCTTAGACCTCATCTGTCGGACCTGCCGGGCTAGAATAGCTATCGGCTCCTCTTCGTAAGTCAAATCCTTGTCCAATTGGACTGAGCTGAAATCTAACACATGGGATGGATCACCATGATACTTTCGGAGCGTAGACACATGGAACACCGGATGAACCGCTGATAAACTAGGTGGTAATGCAAGCCTGTAGGCTACTTCGCCCACCCTTTCAAGAATTTCGAAGGGTCCTATATACCTAGGGCTCAACTTGGCCTTTTTTACGAACCTCATTACACCTTTCATAGGTGAAACCCGGGGCAATACTCTTTCTCCAACCATGAAGGAAACATCATGAACTTTATGGTCGACATATCACTTTTGTCTAGACTGAGCTGTGCGAAGTCGATCCTGAATAATTTTGACCTTATCCAAGGCATCCTGTACCAAATCGATACCAACAATCGAGCCTCTCCCGGTTCAAACCAGCTAACTGGCGAACAACATCGCCTTCCGTATAATGCCTCATATCGAGCCATCTGAATGCTCGACTAGTAGTTATTATGATAGACAAACTCTGCAAGTGGAAAGAAGTGATCCCAAGAACTTCCAAAGTCTATAACACAAGCACGAAGCATATCTTCCAATATCTGAATAGTGCGCTCTAACTGTCCGTTTGTCTGTGGATGAAATATTATACTCAACTCAACCCGCGTGCCTAACTCACGCTGTACAGCCCTCCAAAAGTGTGAGGTAAACTGTGTACCTCGATCAGAAATAATAGACACGGGCACCCTGTGAAGGCGGACAATCTCATGAATGTAAATTTCAGCTAACCGCTCTGAAAAATAGGTAATTGCCACTGGAATGAAATGTGCTGACTTGGTCAACCTGTCCATAATGACCCAAACTGCGTCGAATTTTCTCTGAGTCCGTGGGAGCCCAACAACAAAATCCATAGTGATACGCTCCCACTTCCACTCAGGAATTTCTAACTTCTGAAGCAAACCACCAGGTTTCTGATGCTCGTACTTGACTTGTTGACAATTTAGACACTGAGCTATATATCCCACTATATCCTTTTTCATTCTCCTCCACCAATAATGTGGCGGCAAATCTTGATACATTTTGGCGACACCTAGATGAATAGAATATCGAGAACTGTGTGCCTTTTCAAGAATTAATTCACGAAGCCCATCCACATTGGGCACACAAATACGACCCTGCATTCGCAAAACTACATCTTCCCCCACAGCAACCTGTTTGGTATCACCGTGTCGCACCGTGTCCTTAAGGACAAGCAAATGAGGATCATCATACTGTCGCTCTCTGATACGCTCATATAAAGAAGACTGAGCGACTGTGCAAGATAGAACCCGACTGGGTTCTGAAACATCTAACCTCATGAACTGATTAGCCAAAGTCTAAACATCTGCCGCTAACGGTCTCTCACCAACCGGAATATACGCAAGACTTCCCATCCTCACAACCTTTCTACTCAAAGCATCGGCCACCACATTGGCCTTTCCGGGGTGATACAAAATAGTGATATCATAGTCCTTCAACAGCTCCAACCATATTCTCTACCTAAAATTGAGATCTTTTTGTTTGAACAGATATTGAAGGCTACGATGATCAGTAAATACCTCACATGAGACACCGTAAATGTAATGCCTCCAAATCTTCAGTGCGTGAACAATGGCTGCCAATTCTAAGTTATGAACAAGATAATTCTTCTCGTGAACTTTCAACTGTCGCGACGCATATGCAATCACCATATTGTCTTGCATTAATACAGCACCAAGCCCAATGCGAGATGCATCACAATACACCATATAAGATCCTAAACCTGTGGGTAATACCAACACTGGCGTCGTAGTCAAAGCATTCTTGAGATGAAAACCCCTCACCAATCGGCGATAATAACCTGCCAAACCCAGGAAACTCCGAATCTCGGTAGCTGAAGTAGGTCTAGGCCAATTCTGAACTGCCTCGATTTTCTTAGGATCCACTTTTATGCCTTCAACAGATACTACATGCCCCAAAAAGGCAACTGAGCCTAACCAAAATTCATATTTTGAAAATTTAGCATATAACTGATTATTCTTCAAAGTCAGAAGCACAATCCGAAGATGCTGCTCATGCTCCTCTCGACTATTGGAGTAAATCAAGATATCATCAATGAACACAACCACAAAGAGTACAAATAAGGCTTGAACACCCGATTCATCAAACCCATAAATGCTGCTGGGGCATTTGTCATCCGAAATAACATCACTAGGAATTCGTAATGCCCATACCGAGTCCGAAAAGCTGTCTTAGGGACATCAGATTCCCTAATCTTTAACTGATGGTAACCAGACCTCAAGATGACAGCCAATCCATACCCAAGATGACATCAAAATCTACCATGTCAATAAGTAGAAGATCCACGCAAGTCTTAAGACTCCTAATAGTAACCACACACGAACGATAAACATGATCTACCACAACAAAATCTCCCACTGGTGTAGATACACACATAGAAGCACTCAGAGAATCACGAGGTACAACCAGATATGTAGCAAAATGGGAAGACATATAAGAATAAGTAGATCCTGGATCAAATAGAACTGAAGCATCTCCATGGCAAACTGGAACAATACCTGTGATCACATCATCAGATGACTCAGCCTCAGGCCTAGATGGAAAAGCATAAAATCGGGGCTCGGCCCCACCACTCTGAACCGCATCCCTGGGACGGCCTCTAATTGGCTGGCCTCCAGCTCTAACAGCCCGACCTCCACCTCTAATGGCCTGACCTCCACCTCTAGCTGTATGACCCCTACCTCTAGCTGGTTAAGCAGCCAGTGAAGCAAGCAGTGCCGGTATGATGGCACGAGAATCCTGCCGAGATCTGTTGCTTGACAACCTAGGGCAATACCTCCGGATGTGACCAATGTTCCCACACTCATAACACCCATCCTGCTGTCATGGATGCTGAAGCTGAAGCTGACCCGAATAGGTCGGATAACCGTTGTAGTGACTCTGTAGTAGTGGTGCACTGATAGGAGTTGAATGTGCGCTTGCTGCCCAGAGTAAGGCATAATAGGACCGTGACTCCCTGAAGCACCGTGAGATGCCTGAAGTGCTGAATGAAATGGTCTGGGAGGATGAACCCTACCAAAATTACCTCTGCCTCCAGACGAGGCACCACTGAACCCACCAAACTGACGAGGCCTCTTATCAGACCCCTGCCCTCTCTCCTGTGCAAGAACCATCTCAATCCTCCTAGCAACATTAGCAACCGCCTGAAAGGAAATCTCACTTTCGGTCTCCTTGGCCATCTGAAGCCCGATAGGGTGAGTAAGTCCATCAATAAACCTCCTCACTCTCTCTCCCTCAGTAGGTAGTAAAAGGAGAGCATGACGGGCTAAATCCACAAAATGGGTCTCGTACTGAGTAACAGTCATACTGCCCTATTGTAGATGCTCAAATTACTTGTGGTAATCCTCTCTCAATGTGATAGGGAGAAACTTCTCTAGAAATAGCTGTGAGAACTGCTCCCAAGTCAATGCAGGTGACCTAGCTGGTCTGGTCAACATATAATCTCTCCACCATCTCTTGGCGGAACCCGTTATCTGAAATACAACAAAATTGACCCCATTGGTCTCAACTATACCCATGTTCTGCAAAACCTCATGGCAGCGGTCAAGATAATCCTGTGGGTCCTCAGAAGGTGTACCACTAAAGTGAATTGGAAAGAGTTTAGTAAACTTGTTCAGTTTCAATAAGGCCTCAAAAGACATGGTGGGCCTATCACCGGCCTGTGCTGCAACCACTGGCTGAACTACCCCAACTGGCGGGGCTGCTGGAGCCTGATACTGGGGAGCCATCTGCTCCGGAGTGGGAGTAGTGGGTGTCTGTGCTTCTCCCCCAGCCTGTGAGATGGCTTGTGCCACTGGAAATGTACCATTCTGGGCCAAGCCCTCCATAAGTCTCACCAAATGGACTAGAGCGTCCTGAAGCACTTGAGTAGCTATGAATCCTTCCGAGACCTGAACTGGTCCGACGGGTACAGTCTGAACTGGAACCTCTTCCTAAAGATCCACCTGAGGTTCTACAACAGGTGCTGATGCGCAAGCTCTAGACTGAGCTCTACCTCTGCCTCTACCTCGGACTCTAGCGCGACCTCGACCTAGATGTATTACGTGTTCTCACCATCTGCGAGAGAATAAGAATAGAATGATTCAATCATAGATGATAGAATAAGAAAGAATTGATATTGTTCCTAAACTTCATAGCCTCTGAAAGATAAGTACAGACGTCTCTGTACCGATCCTTCAGACTCTACTAAGCTTGCTCGTGACTCGTGAGACCAAAGTAACCTAGTGCTCTGATGCCAACTGTCACGACCCGAAAATCCCACCTTCGGGACCGTGATGGCGCCTAATATTTCACTTGCTAGGAAAGCCAACGTTAGAATAATATTAGCCATTTTAAAATAATTTTTAAAATTAATTAATAACAAAGAAACAAATGCGGAAATAAAGTTTGAAATAAAGTGAAAAATCCATATTAATAGCGATGTCTGAATAGCATCCCAGAACTGGTGTCACAAGTGTACGAGCTTCTAGAATAATACAAACAAGGGTCTGAATAAAATAAAGATGTCTGAAAGAAAGCACACAACTAAAATAAAGTAGAAGGGGACTTCAGAGCTGCGAACGCCGTGCAACTATACCTCAAGTCTCCATTGGTAGCTGAATCCGAGAAAATCTACAGTACGCTGTTGGGACCAACTCTGAAATCTGCACAAGAAGTGCAGAGTGTAGTATCAGTACAACCGACCCCATGTACTCTGTAAGTGCCGAGCCTAACCTCGACAAAATAGTGATGAGGCTAAGGCAGGTCGCTTATATTAACATGTACGCAATCATAGTAATAAAAACAATAATGAAAATAAAATAGGTAACTTATTTCAACAGTTAAAACCAACTCGGCAGTCATAACAAATTATTGTTCCAATACACCATTGTCTCGCGAATTAGTGTCTGAAAGCTTCAAATCTAGTCACAAACAATTCAATATACTCAACACGAATTGTAGGAATTAATTCCATATGAATTTACTAATTTTCTGAATTAAAATCCGAAATTCATTTTTAAAAAATTGACTGTGGGACCCATGTCTCAAATCTTAAAAAAAAAAATACGAAATCCGACAAAAATTATCGAATTCCGATATCGGATTGACCTTCGAATCTTTATTTTTTGTTTTTGAAAGATTTTATAAAAATCTGATTTTTCTTCCATAAATTCATGGATTCATGATGTAAATGAGTATGGAATCATGAAATATAACTAATTTCGGATAAAGAATACTTACCTGACTCAAACTCGCGAAAAATGCCTCTGAAATCGCCCAAAACCGAGGTCTAAAACTCTAAAAATGAACAAAAATGTCAGACTCCCAACATATATATTCTGTCCAAAATTTTCAAGCCAAAAATTGCAGTAACAGCCTTCAGTCAATCGATCATAACTTTCTGTACAAATGTTCAAATAATTAACAGTTTATTTTTCTGAAAACTAAAATCAAAGAACTACAACTTTTATATTTTGAACATTTTCAGATTCCTTATATATTGCGAGATATAAGCTTTCGAAGTCAGCCATGTGCATAAGAAATTTCTGGCGATGCACACTAGGCAAACAAAAATTGTGTTACCAGCCTTCAGTCAATTAATCATAACTTTCTATCCAAATATCCAAATGATGAATGGTTTATTTTTCTGAAAACAAAAATCAAAGGGCTACAACTTTCATGTTTTGATAATTTCCAGATTCCTTATATATTGTGAGATATAAGCTTCCAAAGTTTGCTATGCGCATAAGAAATTTCGCATACTGCTATCAAAAACAAGCAGTTAAAAATGACTTAACAATTGTCCGAAACCACTCCGAAACTCACCCGAGCCCCTCGGGACCCCGTCTGAACACACCAATATATTTTAAAACATATTATGGACCTACTCGAGGTCTCAAATTACACATAACAACGGCAAAACTATAAATCTCGCGTCGATTCAGACTTATGAGTTTATGAAATTATTAATTCTATAACTCGCGCCGAAATATGCCAAATCAATTCGAATGAACTCAAAATTTGCATGCAAGTCATAAATGACATAATGTAGTTGTTCTAATTTTCAGAATCAAATTCCGACCCTGATATCAATAAAGTCAACTGCCGGTCAAATTTTCTAAAAATCTTCTATTTTCCAACTTTCGCCAAAATGCGCTGAATTGTCCTACGGATTTCCAAATCCAAATCCGAACATGCGCCTAAATCCAAAATCATCATACGAAGCTATTGGAATCATCAAAATTCTATTTCTGAGGTCGTTTGCTCAAAAGTCAAATCTCCGGTCAAACTTTAGAATTTCAAGCTTTATAAAATCAAACCTTTTATTTATTTATTTTCAAAAACTAACAGAAAACGTGCCTACGTACCTCAGAACAACTTCAAATTTTGTATATAAGTCATAAATATTGTTACGAAGCTGATAGAACTCTCGAAATCTAAATCGGGACCCGGTATTAACAAAAACCTAATTATGACCTAATTTAGGAATTCTTAAACCTTTAAATTTCTAGTTTCCGTCAAATGGTCATAACTTGAGCTAGGGACCTCTAAATTAAATTTCGGGCATACGTCCAAGTCTCAAATCACGATACGGACCTACCGAAACTATCAAAATACTGATCCGGGTCTGTTTGCTCAAATTGTTGACCAAAGTCAACTTAATTGAGATTTAAAGCTCTATTTCATATTTTAATCAATTTTTCATATAAAAACTCTTTGGAAAATTATATGGACTGTGCACGTAAGTCGAGAAATGATGAATAGTGATATTCAAGGTCTTAGAACACAGAAATAACTGTTATCCATTAGAAAGGGGAATGGCAAAAAAAGAATGAAAGGATGGTATCAATTATGAAAGAAAAAATATATCTACTTAGAATAGGAGAAGCAAATCAATGTGATGATGTCAAGTGGCACAATAAAAATTCAGTAAGTGTCAAATTTTAGGACAAAATTAGTTAGGTTAGTTAATAATTAGTTACTTTTTTTGGAATTTGAATTTAAAATAATTAAATATCTATATATTCTAAAGAATACTATTATAAAAATAGGAAAAAATATGGAGTATAAATATATAACTTCAATGTAGAGTTATATATAATAATAAGACTAACTTATTTTTTTAGATGAGAAATTATCTGAATAATAATTCATATGGTCATGCTATATGCTATATGGATAAGATAAAACAAAAGACAAAAACATAAAAATTAATTTTAAAAAATAAATAAAATATATAAAGATATATTTAACTTCTTAGGAATTAATCTTAATAAGACAAAATTAAATTTTCATATTAAGTACAAACGGGACGTAGAATTCAGTTTTATTTCCTATTTAAAATAAGGAAAAAATAATAATTATTAGTAGATTTATGACAGATATTAAAATAACTTATCTGTTTAACCTTTGAACTAATTCAACACCATCAATTTAGAAAATTTATAATAATTATATACGTATTATAGATTGTAACGACCCAGCCGGTCGTTTTGAGAGTAATAGACCCGATCCCCTATTAACTGCTTTCCCCAAATCTTTTTCTGCTATTGTGACTTGACGGGATAATTGGTTTTGAGTTTCGGAGTGTTTTGGGAAACTTAGTCCCTAAATAAGAGCTTAAGCCTTAGGATTTGGACCGGTCAGAACTATGTGAAGACAACTCCAGAATGGAATTCCGTTGGTTCAGTTAGCTCCGTTAGGTGATTTTGGGTTAAGGAACGTGTCCGGATTGTGTTTTGGAGGTTCGTAGCTCATTTAGGCTTGAAATGGCGAAAGTCGAATTTTTGGAGTTTTGGGCCGGTAGTGGAATTTTTGATATCCGGGTCGTTTTCCGATTCCGGAAGTTGTAGTAGGTCCATAATGTTGATTATGACTTGTGCGCAAAATTTGAGGTCAATCGGACGTGATTTGATAGGTTTCGACATCAGTTGTAGAATTTTGAAGTTTCAAGTTCTTTAAGTTTGAATTGGAGGGTGATTCGTAATTTTAGCATTGTTTGATGGGATTTGAGAGCTCGACTAAGTTCGTATGGTGTTTTAGGATTGGTTGGTATGTTTGGTCGAGGTCTCGGGGGCCTCAGGTGTGTTTCGGATGCTCAACGAGTCATCTTTGGACTTAGAGAAGTGGTAGATTTCTGGTGTTTTATTGCAGAAAAATCCTTCATCGCGTTCGCGAGAGGTGCTTCGCGATTGCCTATTGCATCTGGGAAAGGCAGCGAAGTTGTTCTTCGTGTTCGCGATGTTGTTCCCGCATTTGTGAAGGTGTGGGACCTTAAGCCTACGCGTTCGCGATATGGTCATCGCGTTTGCGTAGAGGAACGGGGCAGAGGAAACGTTGGGCATTAAGCCTAAGCGTTCGCGAAGAGGTTCTCGCGTTCGCGAAGGAGGAATTTTGGGCCAGTGAAAGATTGTTCATCGCATTCGCGATCGTGATGTCGCGTTCGCGAAGAAGAACGCACCTGGGCAGAATTTAAGGTTCAAAAACGAGGGTTGAGTTCATAACACAAAATATTTGATTGAGAGCTCGGTAGAAGGCAAAATTTGGAGAGATATTCGGAGGAAGTTTTTGGGTAATGATTCCTAACTCCTTTATGGTTATATTCCACTAATCTATGGTTGATTTCATCATTTAATTTCGGATTTGGGGTGAAACATTTAGAATGATTCTTAGGCCGAATTTTGGGGTTTTGATCAAGATTTTGGTATTGGATTCGAGAAATTTTGGTACGAGTAAACTCGTGAGTGAATGGGTGTTCGTATTTTTGTGACTTTTACCCTTTCCGAGATGTGGGCCCGGGGTGATGTTTTGGGCGTTTTTCCTAATTTTACGCTTTAGCTTCGAATTAATTAGCTAAATTAGTTACTCGTAGTTATATTTACATTATGCAATTTATTTGAATAGATTCGGGCCATTTGGAGTCGGATACTCGTGGGAAGAACGTGTTATCGGGGTGATTTGAGTAGTTCGAGGTAAGTGGCTTACCTAACTTTGTGTTGGGGACTTCCCCGTTAGGATATCTTGATATTATTTGGTGTGTGGGCGCCATGTACGTGAGGTGACTAGTACGTACACGGGCTATTATTGCAAAAATCCTGTTTAACCTTTTTTAATCATAAATTTTTTCTCTTATTAAGTCGTACTAATATGTTTAATTGTGCAGTTTAGACTAGAAAAGTATGTTTACGTGTTTTAACTGCCTAATTGACATTCTGTACGTCATGTTTAGCGAAGTCCTCATTTGCCTTATCTAGGTCCAGTATAAACTGTATAACTCGATGTCATACCTGTCATTTCATCTTGCGATGCATATTTACTTTAGGACTACGAACGTATTCTGGGAGACCCCCCAGCACTACATATTTACTTTGGGACTACGGACGTATTCCGGGAGATCCCCCTGTACTGCATATTTACTTTGGAACTACGGATGTATTCCGGGAGATCCCCCAGCACTACATGTTTACTTTGGGACTACGGACGTATTCCGGGAGATCCCCCTGTACTACATATTTTCTTTGGGACTACGGACATATTCCGGGAGATCCCCCTGTACTGCATATTCATTTTCGAGAATTTCTTTAACTATGTTACCGTAAATTTCACTTATATCTTTTACTGTTTAATTTATTATATTTGCTCCGGTAGGGCCTTGACCTGACCTCGTCACTACTCGACCGAGGTTAGGCTTGGCACTTACTGGGTACCATTGTGGTGTACTCATGCCCTTCCCTGCACATGTTTTCGTGTGCAGATCCAGGTGCAAGCTATCAGCCTCAGGGTTAGTACGTGTTGCTGATTCTAGGAGACTTCAAGGTACTTCTACTTGCATCCGCAGATCTTCGGAGTCCCCTTCTACTCCCTCGCCTAGATACTTTCTTTATTATCCCAGACTTTTGTATAGAGTTACATAGATTATAGCAGCTTGTGACTTAGTGATATTCTGGGTCTTGGGAAATTATTTTGCATATGCCGAGTGGTACTACTCCTGGCTATTTATAATACGTTGTTTATCTTTAAAATGTTGTGTTTCTTTATATTTTTTTTGCAATAGTAGGCTTACCTAGTCGTAAAGATTAGGTGCCATCACGACACCTTACGGAGGGATAATTTGGGGTCGTGACAAGTTGGTATCAGAGCACTAGGTTCATAGGAGTCGCGAGTCACAAGCCGGTTAATTAGAGTCTCGCGGATTGATGCAGAGATGTCCGTACTTATCTTCAGGAGGATATGTTACTGTTAAGGACAATCATATTTCTTGATTTCCTTGTCGTGCGAGTTATTGACACCAAAAATTCTAAGATTCTATTCTATTCTTTCTCACAGATTGTGAGGACCCGTACTGGGAGGACCGACAATCAGGCACCCGAGCTCCCTGCCAGAGCTGCCAGAGGCTAGGGTCGGTGTAGAGGACGACCAAGCGGTGCAGCCCGAGCACCTGCGAGAGCTGCGTCAGAGGAGCCCCCAGCAGCTCCAGCTGGAGGGCCAGCACCTGAGATCCCTATTGCTACTCCAGCCCTCGAGAAAACTTTAGCTTAGTTCTTGAGCATGTTCAGCACTCTGGCTCAGGCTGGACTATTTTCGATAGCTCCCGCTACATCTCATGCCGGGGGAGGGGCACAGACTCCCTCAGCCCGCACTCCTGAGTAGAGGATCCAGGTTGATCAGGCCCCATAGTATATTCCTATGCCCCCAGTGGCTCCGGTTCAGCATGAGATCAGGGTAGCTTCTTCTGAGACAGAGCAGCTCAGACTTGAGAGGTACAAGAAGTACCACCCACCTACTTTCAGTGGACTAGCTTCAGATGATGCTCTGGGTTTTCTTGAGGAGTGTCATCGTATTCTCCGCACTATGGGCATTGTGGAGATGAGTGCGGTTTCTTTCACCGCTTTCCAGCTGAGGGGAGCAGCATATCAGTGGTGGCGTGCCTATGAGCTGAGTAGTCCGGACGAGGCAACCTCACTCACTGGGACTCAGTGTTTAGAGATGTTCTTGCATGAGTATGTTCCTCAGAGCCGCAGGGATGCTTGGCGCACAGAGTTTGAGCAGTTGTGTTAGGGTGCTATGACTGTGTCGGAGTATGCAGTTCGTTTCAGTGAGTTAGCTCACCATGCACCGGCTCTGGTTACTACAGTCAGAGAGAGGGTTCATTGCTTCATTGAGGGACTCCACCCCAATATTCGGACCAGTATGGCCAGGGAGTTGGAGATGGACATCACTTATCAGCAGGCAGTGAGCATTGCCAGGAGGGTGGAGGGCATGTTTGCCCAGGATAGAGAGGAGAGAGAGGACAAGAGGTCTTGAGAGACTGATCATTATTTAGGAGCTCGTGCAGCAGCAACACGTTATGGTAGGGGTTTTGTGTGTCGCCCTTTTCATTCAGCTCTTCCAGTAGCCAGCGGTGTTCCAGCTCCTCCTAGACCTCAGGAGCCTTATTATGCACCGCCAGTATCCAGTATGCCTCCTACTCGAGGTGCTATTACCGGCCAGTCCAGCAGACAGGTTCGAGTCGGTCTCAGCCTCCGCGTCCTCCGAGAGGTTGTTTTGAGTGTGGTGACACTCGTCACCTGGTTAGAGATTGCCCCAGAGCCAGGAGGGGTGCACCTCCACAGACTTATGGCCATTCTTTCAGAACCACCTGCTACCCCACCTCCTCAGCCAGCTCGAGGTGGAGGTCGGGGAGGTCGAGTTCGCCCTAGAGGGGGAGGCCAGGCCAGGTACTATGCCCTTCCAGCCCGTTCAGAGGTTGTTGCTTCAGATTCAGTCATCACAGGTATCGTCCCTGTCTGTCATAGGGATGCATCAGTATTATTTGACCCAGGCTCTACGTATTCATATGTGTCTTCTTATTTTGCTCCACATTTGGGGAGATCTCGGGATTCTTTGAGTTCCCATGTTTATGTATCTACTCCTGTGGGAGATTCTCTTGTTGTGGACCACGTATATCGGTCGTGTTTGATTGCTCTTAGTGGTTTTGAGACCAGAGCCGATTTGTTATTACTCAGTATGGTAGATTTTGATGTTATCTTGGGCATGGACTGGTTGTCGCCTCATTATGCTATTCTTTATTGTCACGCTAAGACCATGACATTGGCTATGCCAGGTTTGCCGAGATTAGAGTGGAGAGGTACCTTAGAGTATACTTCCCGCAGGGTCATTTCATTTCTTAAGGCTCATCGAATGGTTGAGAAGGGGTGTGATGTGTATTTGGCGTATATGAGAGACGTCAGTATTGATACCCCTACAGTCGAGTCGGCTGCAGTAGTGAGGGACTTCCCAGATGTGTTTCCAGCTGATCTTCTGGGCATGCCGCCTGATAGATATATTGATTTTGGCATTGATTTGTTGCCGGGCACTCAGTCCATCTCTATTCCTCCATACCGTATGGCTCCTCCTGAGTTGAAGAAGTTGCTTGATAAGGGTTTTATCAGGTCCAGTGTATCACCTTGGGGTGCTCCGGTCTTATTTGTGAAGTAAAAGGATGGTTCTATGCGTATGTGTATTGATTATCGGCAGCTGAACAAGGTTACAGTGAAGAACAGGTATCCTTTGAATCGCATTGATGATTTATTTGATCAGTTACAGGGTGACAGGGTGTTTTCCAAGATTGACTTGCGTTCTGGCTATCATCAGTTGAAGATTCGGGAGCCGGATATCCCGAAGTCTGCTTTCAGGACCAGATATGGTCACTATGAGTTTCTTGTCATGTCATTTGGGCTGACCAATGCCCCAGCATCCTTTATGAATTTGATGCACGGTGTATTCCGACCTTATATTTATTTCTTTGTCATTGTGTTTATTGACGACATCCTAGTATATTCCCGGTCTCGGGAAGATCATGAGCAGCACTTGAGGACCGTGCTTCAGACTTTGAGGGAGAAGATGTTGTATCAAAATTTTCTAAGTGTGAATTCTGGCTTGATTCAGTGGCATTCTTGGGCCACATAGTTTCTTGTGATGGGATCAAGGTAGATCCGAAGAAGGTGGAGGCAGTGCAGAGTTGGACTAGACTGTCATCAGCTATGGAGATCCGTAGATACCTTGGTTTGGCGGGGTATTATCGTCGCTTTGTGGAGAGATTTTCATCCATTGTAGCACCTATGACTAGGCTGACCTAGAAGGGTGCTCCGTTCAGGTAGACCGAGGAGTGTGAGCAGAGCTTTCAGAAGCTCAAGGCAGCTTTGACTACAACCACAGTATTAGTATTGCCTACAGGTTCAGGGTCTTACATTGTCTATTGTGATGCCTCGAGGATTGGCCTTGGAGCGGTATTGATGCACGACGGTAGGGTGATTGCCTACGCATCTAGACAGTTAAAGGTGCATGAGAAGAATTATCCAGTTCATGATCTCGAGTTAGCAGCTATTGTTCACGCCCTGAAGATCTGGCGTCATTATTTGTATGGTGTTCCATGTGAGATTTACACTGACCACCGGAGTTTACAATACTCGTCCAGGCAGAAGGACCTTAATTTGCATCAGCAAAGGTGGTTGGAGCTACTTAAAGACTATGATATCACTATATTGTACCACCCGGGGAAGGCCAACGTAGTGGCCGACGCCTTGAGTCACCGGGCAGAGAGTTTGAGGATTTTGGCATATCTTCTGGTAGCTGAGAGGCCCTTGGCCTTAGATGTTCAGGCCTTAGCCAACCAGTTCTTGAGATTGGATATTTCAGAGCCTAGGCGGGTATTAGCTTGTGTGGTTGCTCGGTCTTCTCTTTATGACTGTATCGGGGAGCGCCAGTATGATGATCCTCATCTTCTAGTTCTTCAGGATAGGGTTCGGCGAGGTGATGCCAGAGATGTGACTATTGGTGATGACGGTGTGATGAGGATGCAGGGCCGGATCTGTGTGCCCAATGTAGATGGGCTTCGGGAGTTGATTCTTGAGGAGGCCCATAGCTCGCGCTACTCCATTCATCCGGGTGCCGCGAAGATGTACCAGGACTTAAGGCAGCACTATTGGTGGAGAAGAATGAAAAAATATATAGTTGGGTTTGTGGCCAAGTGTCTCAACTGTCAGCAGGTTAAATATGAGCACCAGAGGCTAGTGGATTACTTCAGAGGTTAGAGATCCTCGAGTGGAAGTGGGAGCAGATCACCATGGACTTTGTAGTTGGACTTCCACGGACTTTGAGAAGGTTCGATGCTATCTGGGTGATCGTGGATCGGCTGACCAAGTCAGCTCATTTTATTCCAGTGTTGACCACTTATTCTTCTGAGAGGTTGGCTGAGATTTATATCAGAGAGATTGTCCGCCTTCATGGTATTCCAGTATCCATCATTTCAGACAGAGGTACACAGTTCACATCACGGTTTTGGAGAGCCGTACAGCAAGAGTTGGGTACTAGGGTGGAGTTGAGCACAGCCTTTCACCCTCAGACAGACGGGCAGTCCGAGCGCACGATTCAGATTCTTGAGGATATGCTCCGTGCCTGTGTGATGGAGTTTGGAGGGTCATGGGACCGATACTTGCCACTTGCAGAGTTTGCTTACAACAACAGTTACCAGTCCAGTATTCAGATGGCACCGTATGAGGCTTTATATGGTAGGCGGTGCCGGTCCCTAGTGGGATGGTTTGAGCCGGGCGAGGCCCGATTGTTGGGTACAGATTTGGTCCAGGATTCCCTGGATAAGGTAAAGGTGATTCAGGAGAGACTTCGCACAGCCCAGTCCAGGCAGAAGATTTATGCAAACCGTAAGGTTCGTGATTTGGCATTTATGGTTGGTGAGCGGGTCTTGCTTCGGGTATAGCCTATGAAGGATGCCATGAGGTTCGGGAAGAAGGGCAAGCTGAGCCCGAGGTTCATTGGTCCTTTTGAGATATTGCAGCGAGTTGGGGAGGTTGCTTATGAGCTTGCCTTGCCTCCCAGCCTAGCAGGAGTTCACCCGGTATTCCACGTATCCATGCTCCGGAAGTATCACGGTGATCCGACTCATGTATTGGATTTCAGCTCAATCCTGTTGGACAAAGATCTATCTTATGTTGAGGAGCCAGTAGCTATTTTGGACAGGTAAGACAAAAAGCTCAGGTCAAAGAATATTGCTTCAGTAAAGGTCCAGTGGAGGGGTCAGCCGGTCGAGCAGGCGACTTGGGAGACCGAGCAGGATATGCAAAGCCAGTACCCTCATCTTTTCACAGTTTCAGGTATATCTTTATACTCGCTCGAGGACGAACGATTGTTTTAAGAGGCGGAGGATGTAAGATCCCCTATTAACTGCTTTCCCCAAATCTTTTTCTGCTATTGTGACTTGTCGGGATGATTGGTTTTGCGTTACAGAGTGTTTAGGGACACTTAGTCCCTAAATGAGAGCTTAAGTCTTAGGATTTGGACCGTAGTCGGAACTATATGAATACGACTCCAGAATGGAATTCTGTCGGTTCCTTTAGCTCCGTTAGGTGATTTTAGGTTTAGAAGCGTGTCCGGAATGTGTTTTGGAGGTTCGTAGCTCATTTATTCTTGAAATGGTAAAAGTCGAATTTTTGGAGTTTTGGGCCGGTAGTGGAATTTTTTATATCAGGGTCGTTTTTCGATTATAGAAGTTGGAGTAGGTCCGTAATGTTGATTATGACTTGTGCGCAAAATTTGAGGTCAATCGGACGTGATTTGATAGGTTTCGGCATCGGTTGTAGAATTTTGATGTTTCAAGTACTTTAAGTTTAAATTGGAGGGTGATTCGTGATTTTAGCGTTGTTTGATGGGATTTGAGAGCTCGACTAAGTTCGTATGGTATTTTAGGATTGGTTGGTATGTTTGGTCGAGGTCCCGGGGGCCTCGGGTGTGTTTCGGATGCTCAACGAGTCATCTTTGGACTTAGAGAAGTGGCAGATTTCTGGTGTTTTATTGCATAAAATTCCTTCATCGCGTTCGCGAGAGGTGCTTCGCGATTGCGTAGTGCATCTGGGGAAGGCAGCGAAGTTGTTCTTCATGTTCGCGATGTTGTTCCCGCTTTTGCGAAGGTGTGGGACCTTAAGCCTAAACGTTCGCGATATGGTCCTCGTGTTCGCGTAGAGGAACGGGGCAGAGGAAACATTGGGCATTAAGCCTACGCGTTCGCGAAGAGGTTCTCGCGTTCGCGAAGGAGGAATTTTGGGCCAGTGGAAGATTGTTCATCACGTTCGCGATCGTGATGTCGCGTTCGCGAAGAAGAACGCACCTGGGCAGAATTTAAGGTTCAAAAACGAGGGTTAAGTTCATAACACAAAAAGTTTGACTGAGAGCTCGGTAGAAGGCGAAATTTGGAGAGATTTTCGGAGGAAGTTTTTGGGTAATGATTCCTAACTCCTTTATGGTTAAATTCCACTAATCTATGGTTGATTTCATCATTTAATTTCGGATTTGGGGTGAAATATTGAGAAAGATTCTTAGGCCGAATTTTGGGGTTTTGATCGAGATTTTGGTATTGGATTCGAGAAATTTTGGTACGAGTAAACTCGTGAGTGAATGGGTGTTCGTACTTTTGTGACTTTTACCCGATTCCGAGACGTGGGCCCGTGGTGACTTTTTGGGCGTTTTTCCTAATTTCACGCTTTAGCTTCGAATTAATTAGCTAAATTAGTTACTCGTAGTTATATTTACATTATGCAATTTATTTGAATAGATTTGGGCCATTTGGAGTCGGATACTCGTGGCAAGAACGTGTTATCGGTGTGATTTGAGCAGTTCGAGGTAAGTGGCTTGCCTAACCTTATGTTGGGGACTTCCCCCTTAGCATATCTTGATATTATTTGGTGTGTGGGCGCCGTGTACGTGAGGTGACGAGTACGTACATGGTCTATTATTGCAAAAATTCCGTTTAACCTTTTTTAATCATAAATTATTTCTCTTATTAAGTCATACTAATATGTTTAATTGTGTAGTTTAGACTAAAAAAGCATGTTTACGTGTTTTAACTGCCTAATTGGCATTCTGTGCGTCATGTTTAGATAAGTCCTCATTTGCCTTATTTGGGTCCAGTATAAACTGTATTACTCGATGTCATACCTGTCATTTCATCTTGCGTTGCATATTTACTTTGGGACTACGGACGTATTCCGGGAGATCCCCCAGCACTGCATATTTACTTTGGGACTACGGACGTATTTCGGGAGATCCCCCTGTACTGCATATTTATTTTGGGACTACGGACGTATTCCGGGAGATCCCCCGGCACTACATATTTACTTTGGGACTATGGACGTATTCCGAGAGATCCCCATGTACTGCATATTTATTTTGGGACTACGGACGTATTCCTGGAGATCCCCCTGTACTGCATATTTACTTTGGGACTACGGACGTATTCCGGGAGATCCCTCTGTACTGCATATTCATTTGAAACTACGGGACGGTATCCCGAGAGATTTTCCCACTGTGTTTACCTTGTTTTGAGCCGAGGGCTCCCTTAACTGTTAAATTTTTGAGAATTTCTTTATTTATGTTACCGTAATATTTCACTCATATCTTTTACTGTTTAATTTATTATATTTACTCCGGTAGGGCCTTGACCTGACCTCGTCACTACTCGACCGAGGTTAGGCTTGGCACTTACTGGGTACTATTGTGGTGTACTCATGCCCTTCCCTGTACATGTTTTCATGTGCAGATCCAGGTGCGAGCTATCAGCCTCGGGGTTAGTACGTGCTGCTAATTATAGGAGACTTCAAGGTACTTCTGCTTGCGTCCGCAGATCTTCGGAGTCCCTTTCTACTCCCTCACCTAGATACTTTCTTTATTATCCTCAGACTTTTTGTAACGACCCGACCAGTCGTGCCGAGAGTTATAGACTTGTTTCCCCATTTCTGCTTCTTTATGTGTTGTCCAGCTGTGTTGAGTTGTATCGAGTTGGTAGGTTTGGGTCCGTAGTAGTTTTGGAGTAAAAAGAACACTTAGTCTCTTAGTTAGAAAGTTAAGTTAGAAAAGTCAACTAGATGTTGACCTATGTGTAAACGATCTCGGATTTGAATTCTGATGGTTCTGTTAGCTCCGTTAGGTGATTTTGGACTTAGGAGTACATCTGAAATGTGATTTGGAGATCCGTGGTAGAATTAGGCTTGTATTAGCGAAATTAGAAATTTGGCGATTTTAGTCGGCAGTGAAAAATTTGATATCGGGGTCGGAATGGAATTCCGGAAGTTGGAGTAGGTTCGTAGTGTCATTGGTTATGTGTGTTCAAAATTTGAGGTCATTCAGACGTGGTTTGGTTGGTTTCAGCATTAGTTGCCGAGTTTAGAAATTTAGAAGTTCTTAGGCTTGAATCCGAGGCCAATTTGATGATTTGATGTTGTTTTGAGTGATTCGAAGGTTTGACTAAGTTGGTATGTTGATATATGACTTGTTGGTATTTTTGGTTGAGGTCCCGAGGGACTCGAGATAATTTCGGATGGGTATCAGGGAGTTTGGAAGTTGAAAAATGCAGCTGGAAGCTGCTGGTGTAAGGCTACTGGTGTGGCCGCACCTGCGGATTTTGAGCCGCAGGTACGATGGTCGCAGGTGCGGATGGCATGTCGCAGATACGGAAAATGGAGGTCTGGCATTAAGCGCAGGTGCGGAAGAGAGGATTGCACCTGCGAGCCCGCAGGTGCCAAGGGGCGGCCGCAGGTGCGAAGCTTGGCGTCTAAGTGACTTTCGCATATGCGCACCTGGGACCGCAGATGCGAGTCCGCAGGTGCGAGAAAGGGTCCGCAGGTGCGGAATCTCTGGGGCAGATCCTATATATCACACTTCGCGAATTTTGGTGCGTTCTTCTCCATATCTATTCGGTTTTTGGAGCTATTGGGAGAGTTTTGAAGAGGGAATCAAGGGGGTTTCGTTGAGGTAAGTTATTTGAGCCCTAATACTTGTATATATGGTGATTTTCCATTGTTTAATCGTTGTAATTAGTGAAAATAAGGGGTTAGGACTTGGAATTTTGGAGAAGTAATTTAAGGATTTGAAGGACCAAATGATGTCGGATTTTGATGAATTTTATATGGTTAGACTCGGGAGAGGACAAGGTTTATTATTCTGCCATTTTTGACTTGTTTTGAGACGTGGGCCCGGGGGCCGGGTTTTGACCGATTTTGGATTTTTGGCCTATTTATGTAGTTTTTCCATTGGAATTCGATTCTTTAGCCTATGTTGATAGTATTATTATGATTATGGATAGATTCAGAGCTTTTGGAGACAGTGTCCAGAGACGAGGGTATCCCGGAGTAGGATTTTTATGCTGTTAAGGTAAGTAACTAACTCTGGCTTTGAGGGTATAAACTCGTAGATTTGATATCACGTGATTGTTTGGAAGTGATACCCACGCTAGGTGACGAGCGTGTGGGTGTGCACTACGAGGGATTGAGACTTGGTCCGTCCCGTGAGGCTGTGAGGCCTAATGGTTATTATCTGTGGTTATGTGTTTATTTGTTGTTGAACTTGTTTGCCTTCATGTTAGAGATCATGCTTAGGCTTTATTCATGCTCACATTATTTGTACTCAGTCATAGAAATTATTGTACATGTTTACTTCAGTCTATATTATTTGCTAATAAGCAGTGATACTTGATGTGGGCTGTGTTCCCTTATTTGTTGGTGATGATGAGGCTAGTGAAGTACATGATTAAGTGAGGTCGAGGGCCTAGTTGTGAGGATATTAATACCATAGCGCGTGAGTTGACCGTGCGGGTTCAGGTATTGATACCATAGCGCGTGAGTTGTCCGCGTAGCACGTGAGTTGACCGTGCGGATCTAGGTATTGATATGATGGCACGTGAGTTGTCCGTGCTTAGCGCTTGGGCTTTGGGTGCCCCTCCGGAGTCTGTACACACCCCTAGTGAGCGCAAAGTGTTGAGTGTTTTGAGTATTGAGTGCCGAGTGTCGAGTGATGAGTGATGGAGTGACACTGCTGTGAGGTTGTATTTATTTGTGTTGTTTCTGCATTTATCTGTTAAACTTCTTTGTTGCATTTACCGAGTTATGGAATTTACCTGTTTATTTATGTTTATTTTTTAAATTGTGAAAATAAATAATTGGACTGTTTTACTTAGCTCGTCACTATTGCTCAGTTCCTTAGTTATTTCTGTTACTTGCTGAGGTGGTAGCACTCATGCTACACCCTGCACTTTATGTGCAGATTCAGGTAAGTTAGAGCGCGGTGATCGTTGAGTTCAGGCCGGCTATCATTGGAGATTGCAAGGTAGTTGCTAGCGTCCGCAGGACCTTGTTACTCCTTTTATCATTTCTTCTTTTGGATTGTATTGACAGTTAGACAGTTTCTTTTCTTAGTTCATAGATTTAGATGCTCATGACTGAGTGACACCCCGATGTTTGGGGCTCGTTTCCGTATTTCTAAAATTATATTTAGAGTTGATTTAGTTTATGATAAATTAAATGATAAAATATTTTATTAAATTCTTATAATCGGTTTAGTAGAAATATTTTGGGAAGTAAGCTTGCCTTGTAACACAATAGGCGCCATCACGACCATGGTAAGATTTTGGGTCGTGACACTTTTGTATAGAGTTACATAGATTATAGCAGTTTGTGACTTAGTGATATTCCGGGTCTTGAGAAATTATTTTGCATATGCCGAGTGGTACTACTCTTGGCTATTTATAATATGTTGTTTATCTTTAAAATGTTGTGTTTCTTTATATTTTGTTTTGCAATATTACGCTTACCTAGTCGTAAAGACTAGGTGCCATCACGATACCTTACGGAGGGATAATTTGGGGTCGTGACATAGATAAACACTAAATGAAAAAAAATTGAAATATTGTAGAACAAAAACTAATGTATAAAGAGGAGAATATATATAATGTGATTTCATCCATACTTTAAATTTATTTGATAAAATTAACTAAATAAATAATACTTGAAAATATTATTGATAAATTTAAATAACAAAATAACTATGAGAAAGTTATATAGGATAAAGTCAAGTTAAATTTAAAGAATAATACAAAATTATATTCATTGTATTATATTAAACTGGTAATTTATTAAAATTTCACATGACAGTTTAATAATATTAAGTAATGGATAATATAATTAGATAAGTAAGGAACAAAAAAGAAATAAAATATAAATTTGTGACAAAATATAAAAATATAAGACTTATAATTAGAATTATGATGAGAAAAGTCGTATATATACAGTTAACTAAAATCAAAATAAACAAATAGTTATAAAGGAAGAATACTATTAAAAAAAAAAAGAATTTCAGGCGATAGCATAAAAAAGTATATACTAATTAAATTTCTCATGTATAAAATTTTAACTAATAAATAAAACTCATAATTTCATAATGATAAACACAAAAAATAAAGATACTATTAGGATATTATATATAAGATAAGCATATTATATATATAACACAAATTAATAATTATTAAAAATATTGCTAGTTTTTTTTATAAAAATAATAAAAGGCTTATCTCTTTATACTTTTGATTCAAAATTATAATTTAGTAAAAGATATTACATTATTTAACTTTTCAGTAGACTACAAATGAGAAAACTAATAAAATATTACAGTAGAAAAAGAACATACAAAAAGAGGAAGATAAAGATAATTTTATGATATCTATATTTTGAATTAATTAAGAAATAAAATATAAATAAATAACACTCAAAAAAATTATTGAAAATTTAGACCATTGAAGAATTTTGAACGGTATGACGTAAGTTTTAAAAAAAAATTAGAGTAAGAAAAAATATATATTTATGTTATATTAAAAGAGAAGTATTATCAAAAGGGATTTTTATCTTCCTATACTACATATGAAACCTTATTACCCTCCCTAATCAAGTTTTAACTTAATTACATGGTCATATACAATTTATCAATTATATACAATTAATTTTTAAATGAGTATCCCTTTATATTAGGAATTGAATAAGGAATATCAGTTATTGTCACGACCTAAAATCCAAAAAGGCCGTGATGGCGCCGGACACCACCGTCACGCAAGCCAGCCACAATCAATTAACTTAATTACCTATTTTAGTATTTTTGAAATAAAAATTTCTTCAATGAAATTGTAAAGATAAAACTCATAGAGTAAATGATAAATATTTTTAGCAACTAAATTTCTAAACAATTCACAACCATTCCCAAAACCCGGTGTCACAAGTGCATGAGCATTTTATAGGGAATTGAAAATAAAATACAACATCTGTCCAGAATACAAATTAGACAGGAAAATATAATACCTCTGAAGGAGACTCTGTTAGCTGCGGATCGTAATATAGAATGTAACTCACCTATGTCCCCACAATTATTAACCACACCTCTGCGCCCACAAGGCCGCTATACATATATGTACCTTCACAATAAAATGTGCAGCAAGTGCATGTAACGACCCGACTTGTCGTTTTAGGTATTAACACCCCGTTCAACGACTTAAGGTCCCGGGCAACTTCATAATATGTATTATGACCCGCGGATGTGGTCGAGTTTGATTTTCGGAAGATTTAGAATTTAATTGAAAGAGAAATTCTCATTTTGAAGCTTAAATGGAAAGAGTTGAGTAAAGAGTTGACTTTTGAGCAAACGGCCTCGGAATAGAATTTTGATGATGTCAATAGCTTCGTATGGTGATTTTGGACTTAGGCGCGTGTTTGGATTTGGAAGTCCGTAGGACAATTCGACGCATTTTGGCGAAAGTTGGAAAATAGATGATTTTTGGAAAGTTTGATCGAAGGTTGAATTTTTGATAACGAGGTCGGAATCCAATTCTGAAAATTTGAATAGGTCCGTTATGTCACTTACGACTTATGTGCAGAATTTGAGATCAATCGGACTTGATTCGATAGGTTTCGGCATCGAATGTTGAAGTTGGAAATTTTATAATAGACTAAGTTTCAAGTGAGTTTGTTCAAGACCTAACTTCCAACGACTTTACCTCTCTTTTTATGAAGAGTTATATAGAGTATTACCTATCAAACGAAAGGTCTATGTGTCTAGTTTCCGACGCTTCAAACCGTTCGTCATTCGGACATTCCTACAAGAAGTTATGACCAAATTACCAAAGGCTAGAAATATGCAATTCTACGACCAATTATGCGATCGCAAAACAGTTATGCGATCGCAAAACTGCTTCTGCGACCGCAAACTGGTCGCAGAATGGACCAGAAGAGCCCAGTTCTGGGCACCGATTTTCGATCAGTTTTGCGGCCCGCATACCCATTCTGCGGTCCATTATGCGACTGCAAACCTGCTTCCGGAGGGTTAATTTTTTTTATTTTCATAACCCGACCCCATTTTGATAAATAGGCTTTGGGGCTTATTTTGGGGTGTTTTTCTGAGGGTTTTAGAGAGAGGTAAGAGCATTTTAGAGAGAGAAGGAGGTAACCTAACATTCTAATCATCCAATCTTCAAGAATCAAGGAAGCTAATCACAAGATTTTCATCAAAGAGGTAAGATTCAACCCCTAGTCTTCAATTTCGAGTTTGGGGTAAAAGATTGGTGATTGGGAGTATGATTCTTGGGTGTAAGAGTATTATGTATATTTGCTTGTACTAATAAGGTTTTTGGAAAGATTTTTGAGATCAAATAAGTAAAGATTGGGTTTTGGAATGAAGGAAATCTTGTAAAAGAACCTTGTAACAAAATTTGCACATCTAGTGTTAGATAAAATGCTCATATGAGCTGAAACCGTGAAAATCTTCCTACTTATGCTTCACTTTTGTTATGCTTCTAAATAGATTGATGTTTCTAGAATTTTCGAAACCTCGTAGTAATGTAAGGAAGGCTCAAGAAAGATTGGACGGAGGTCAATTCAAGCAAGAAGGCGATTTTGGAATATCGGCCTAACTTTAAAAAGGTAAGTGTCTTGCTTAACCTCGAGTGGAGAAATTACCCCTTAGGCATTGAGTCTTATATGCAAATTGTGTAATTGAAAACTATGTACGCGAGGTGACGAGTACGTACTTGATTTATATGTGCGAATATCATTGATTAAAAATCCTTATATGCCCTTATGTATTAAATTCAAAATTATTGGCACTTATTAAATCCTCTATTTGTCATGCCTAGGTCCTTATTTGTTGAAATTGTTTCTATATGATGATTTGGTGTGATTGCCACCTTGAATTTATATGAAATATATTTTGTTAAGATTTTGTACACATTATGGTCGAGCCATGGGCTCCTTATTGTGAAAAATGATATATTGTTGATTTCTGTGGCAAGTTGTGATATGTGAGCACTTGATGTGCAGTTGTTGAAATCATATTTACTTTGGGACTACGAAACGGTATTTCGGGAGATCCCCCTGCCCTGCACATTTACTTTGGGACTACGGAACGGTATTCAGGGAGATTCCCCTGCATATTTACTTTGGGACTATGGAACGGTATTCCGGGAGATTCCCCTGCACATTTACTTTGGGACTACGGAACGGTATTGTGATGACCCAAAATATTATCTTTAAATTTAATGATTAATTATATGATCTAAGCACTATTTACTATTACTCGACTTGCGTGCGCAGTCCGTAAAATTTTCCGGAAAGTTTTCAGGTGAAAAATGGATTAAAATGTGAATTAGATGTTTAAAATATAACTGAGTTGAATTTGGTCAACATTTTGAGCAAACAGACTCGGATCAGTATTTTGACAGTTCCGGTAGGTCCGTATCGTGAATTGGGACTTGGGCGTATGCCCGGAATCAAATTCCGAGGTCCCTAGCCCGAGATATGGAATTTTGATGAAAAATTTAAAGTTTAGATTCAATTAGTGACCGGATGTCGAATTATATGCAAATGACCCCGAAATAGAATTTTGATGATTCCAACAGCTCTGTATGGTGATTTTGGAATTAGGAGCGTGATCGAAATTTTATTTGGAAGTCCGTAGTGGAATTAGGCTTGAAATGCCGAAAGTTGAATTTTTGGAAAGTTTGACCGAGGGGTTGAGTTTTTGATATCAGGGTCAAAATCCTATTCTGAAAATTTTTATAGCTCTGTTATGTCATTTATGACTTGCGTGCAAAATTTGAGGTTAATTGGACTGGATTTGATAGGTTCCGGTGTTGTTTGTAGAAATTGGAAGTTCAAAGTTCATAGATTTTGATTTGAGGTGCGATTAGTCATTTTGATGTTATTTGATGTGGTTTGAAGCCTCGACTAAGTTCGTATTATATTTTGGGACATGTTGGAATAATTAGTTAAGGTCCCGAAGGTCTCGGGTGGAATTCGGAAGGTAAACGGAATTGATTTCGGACAAAGAAGGTTGATGGAAATTTGCAGAAATTTCGCCAGAATTTTATGGTGTGTGGAGCCAACTTTGGAAGCTTATATCTCGTAATTCGTAAGGAATCAGAAAATTGTCAAAACATGAAAGTTGTAGTCGTTTGTTTCTAACTTCCAGAAAGTTAAACCATTCATTATTTGGACATTTATATAGAAAGTTATGATGGATTGAATGAAGGCTGGTAGAGCCATTTCGCCAAAGATTCTGATGCGTGGAGCCAACTTTGGAAGCTTATATCTCGCAATTCATAAGGAATCAGAAAAGTTGCAAAACATGAAAGTTGTAGTCGGTGGATGCTAGTTTCCATAAAGTTAAACTATTTATTATTTGGACATTTGTACATAAATTTATTATCAATTTAATGAAGGCTGGTAGAGCAGTTTCTGGTGGACTTTTAGTGACGAATTGGCAGAAACTTAAGGACCAAAAAAGGTCATTTCATTCATTTCGTTTTTTATTTTTGGAGCACGGTTCTTGGGCGATTTTCACAGGAAAACACTGGGGTAAGTGTTCCTTATCCTATATTGATTATATTTCATGATTCCATACTCATTTACATCATGAATCCGTGAATTTATGGAAGAAAAATCAATATTTTTGCAAAATCTTCCAAAAAACGAAAATTTAATATTTGGAGGTCGAGTTGTTATCGGATTTTGGTAAAATTGATATGGGTGGACTCGTAATTAAATGTGTTGTCGGATTTTGTAAGTTTCGCCGGATTCCGAGATGTGGGCCCCACGGGCAAATTTTGAGCTAATTTCTGATTTCAATGAAAATGTAATATTTTCTTATGAAATTGATTACTATAATTTTTGTTGACTGTATCGAATTAATTATGACTAGATACAAGTCTATCGGAGTCGGAAAATCGAGGAAAAAGCATAATACTTGGTTAAATTGGAGCAAGTCGAACTAAGTGACTTGTCTAACCTTGTGGGGGGGAAATTTCCCCTAGAATTGATATTAATGTGATTATTGAAATGTGTTGAAAGTCATGTACACGAGGTGACGAGTGTGTATACGGGCTAAATGTGAAAGATTATATTTTTAAATTGTGTAGATAATTGTTGCGCATTTATTAAATTATTTTATCTTGTTATATTCTTCATCATTGATCTGTGATATATATTTTAAATTTGTTTGCCTTTTTCCTGCTAATTGTTTTACCTGTTTAATTGAAACTTGGTTTCTTTCATATTGTGCATTATTTGAAGGTTGATTTTCTTTAAATTAAATATTATTAATATAAAGTATTTGACATTTTTAATTTTGATATTGAAGCAACGTATTAAAAATTTGGAATATTATTTTCCTGAATTATTTATTCTTGAATATTTTCGTGAGATTTTTTTCGTGGAAAATTAAAATATTGGGCACTTGAGGTGCAAATTGTGATATATTGTGATATTGATACGCATGCGGTGGTATAAGGTCTGGGTGTTGAAACGCATTCGGTGAGATAAGGGTGGCTTGATACGCGTGGCTAGTAGGGGTGACTACTAAAAGTCATGCGGTGTGATAAGGGTGGCTAAAACGCGGGATGCTATTTCGGGGAAAAAAATATTTTCTTTAAATAAATTGTGAAGGCTCCCGCGGTGATATAAGGAAATGAGATATTGTGAATTTGTTTATGATTTGGGACTACGAGGCGGTACCTTGGGAGTGCCCTTGTTGATATTGATTTATGGCCGCAGTTGCCTTTGATTATTGTTGTGATTTTCTTCAAGTTGGAAATAATTCTGTTTTGTTTCCACGAGGTAGTTATTTTCCATTATTTGATGTAAGTTAATGTGACATACTACTTGATTCATTTTCATTGTCATTTTATCTTATAATATTATTTAAACATTTTACCATGCCATTATTTATTCTCCAGTAGGGCCTGACCTGACCTCGTCACTACTCTACCGAGGTTAGGCTTGGCACTTACTGGGTACCGCTGTGGTGTACTCATACTATGCTTCTGCACATCTTTTTGTGCAGATCTAGGTGCATCTTATTAGACCACGCATCAGTAAACTAGCTGTACGAGGAGATTTCGAGTTATGTCTGCCAGCGTCCGCAGACTCCGGAGTTCCCTTCTATCTTACTATATTGTCTTCCTTATTTTTTTTAGACTCTAATGTATAGAGACATAGAGAATAAATTCTTAGAAGCTTGTGACTTATTTCTACCGGGTTTGGGAGTTGAAATTGTTTGAATTGTAGTTTATTTATTTCAGATATTTATTATTATTCCGCATTGATAGGCTTACCTAGTCTTAGAGACTAGGTGCCATCACGACATCCTACGGAGGGAATTTGGGGTCGTGACAAGTTGGTATCAGAGCACTAGGTTCATAGGTGTTATGAGTCACAAGCAAGTTTAGTAGAGTCTTACGGATCGGTACGGAGACGTCTGTACTTATCTTCGAGAGGCTATGGAACTGTTAGGAAATATTCACTTATTTGACTCCTTATCGTGCGACATTGATTTAGCTTGAAACGTATATCTTATATTCCTTTGTATCCAGTCGTATATGACATTGCGCACTCGGTATCAGTTATGCGTCGACGGTTCGTGATGTCGTAGATGGACTATGAGGGAGCCAGAGATGCTCAAACATTGCCTCAACGTGTGGTTTCGACTAAAGATGCGGGCGTATTGAGAGATCACCTAGTGAATCATGCGGGGGTGCAACAGACGTTGGCGTCTGGTTGATTTATACAAGCTGTGAAGGTTATTATTGTGGATCATCGGACGTTGTGACCTATGACTTCGCGCCGAGTGGGGGAGTCCACTATCAATGGATGGATTGCGGGGTCATGTGTTATGTCAGTTTTGCCTTGAAATGTATATATGTGGTACTGAAAGGTTCCCTAAAAATTTACACATGTTTGAGGCCTGAGATTTTGTAGAGGATAAAGTTGGGACTTGCGGTATGTTCGACTCCTTAATAATCCTATACTTCAATACCAAAGGAGTTATAGAAACAACTCTAAATTTGTAGAAGGTCTACTCAGCATGGACGTCACTGTTGCGGATTTTGTGGTGCTTCGGAGGAAGTACACTTGTTGACGAGAGTCTAGACTATGTGGTTCGTGATAAGATTTGTCTGTATGGAGCTCTACTTTTGTGATCGTTGTGTATAAATAGGGGTAAGGGTTACCCCAAAGAAGAATCGAAGAGTATGTTAAGAAATTGGTCAGCTCAACAGTGTTGAGTCAGCATAACAAAAAAAGAAATTTGCCTTGGGAGAGATAATTCTCCACCAGTGTTCGTGGCAAGCCTATGAAGAGGGCAGATCAGCCAATGCAACACCGCCCACTAGGCTCAGTTCTCAGAAACGCTTTTGAAGGAGTTTGTTTCCCGGAATCTCCGTAATGCGTGGCGCATAGGGTTTGAACAGTTGCATCAGGTCACCATTGACGGTGTCATAATATGCCATCAAGTTCAATAAGTTAGCCTGTCATACTCCTACTTTGCTTCCTACAGCCAGATGGCGAGTTCACACACACGTTAAAGAACTCAATTATGATCATAAATTTTTGTACGACTCGGGAGCTACAAGATGATACTTCATTGCTGCTAGTTGTACAAATTACCAAGATATTAGAATGTGTTCGGGGTGAGGAAAAAGGAAACTAAGGAGACCAAGACGTCTCGAGGTTCCGGGGATTCAGTGGATTCTACTCTGCAAGTATAAATCATTATGGCGGGGGCTCAGGCAATCAGCCAGCCCAGTCCGCACATCAGATTACTCGGGGTGCTCTAGTCATTTCTTTTAATGCACCAACGACATGGGTTCCTACAATGGTTATTCCATTTATCTGGCACAGACTCAATATGATAAGCCTAACCCGCAAAGGGGTTGTTATGAATATGGTGATACTAGGCACATCATGAGAAAATTGTCCCAAACTTGGGAGAGACATATTTCATCAAAGCACTCAGGCTACGTGCCCCATTGAAGTTACTACACCACCCACACGACTAGTTAGGGGTGGAGGATAGGTGGGTAGAAGGTGTCCTAGAGGTGGAGACCCAGCCGTTGATATATTTTTATGGTATGACGGAGGTCGCTACATCAGTTGGTGTCGTTACAGATACTACCTTGATATAATATAAAGGAATAATTTCCTTAACTTGATTCGGTTCTCAGTATCGAAACGAGTCCTTCTATGGTGCTCCACTTATGAGTGAGCTTCATAATTCTATAATCTACTTATGTGTTTACCCCTGTTGGGAGATTTTTTGGACATAACTACGTCTATCATTTCGTGTTGGTCACTAATAAGAGCTGCGAGGATAAATGTGGCTTTCTGTTACTCATTTCGGTAATTTTTTATGTAAATTCCAAATAATTAATTGCAAATTGTGAATTATATGCCCTACCGGTGTGGGGTTCATTATGTGTTGTGATTTTATTTAACGGAAATTATTTAGAAGGAGCAAATGGAAAGTTTTGATTGGCACGATGTGCATATTAATTGTGATTCAGAACTGAGGACGAGATCCTCGCATTTTTAAAATAAACTGATATGTTTAAACCGGGCTACGAGCTGCGGTGGAAGTTATAGAAGGACGAGATCCTTGTGAGGAAAAATCTTGTGTTTAAGTTCTCCCCTATGAGATCCAATTTGTACTATAGTACTAATAGGGATTCATGCCTGTTAGCCTTATTTGAAAATACTTATATGAAATCCGATGTGCATACTTGCCAAATTTGTGTTGTAATTATTGAGTTTTAACCTACGAGATAGGTTCCCGCCCAGGTGACGTTAAATGTGACTCATTAATTCGGGTAAATAATTTTGAGGTCTTCATGCCTCGTGTCTCGTTATCAGTATTGTGAAAGTTTGAAATGAGATTTTTGTTAACATGAAGTTAATTGACGATTCTGTAATTGATTATGAACAACTATTAAGACCAGATTGACCCAGAAGGGTGCTCCGTTCAGATGGACCGAGGAATGTGAGGAGAGCTTCCAAAAGCTCAAGACAGCTTTGACTACAGCCCCAATGTTGGTATTACCTATAGGTTCAGGGTCTTATACTGTGTATTGTGATGTGTCGCGTATTGGTCTCGGCGCAGTGTTGATGTAAGACAGTAGGGTCCTACGCGTCCCGACAGTTAAAGGTACATGAGAAGAATTATCTGGTCCATGACCTTGAGTTAGCAGCTATTGTTCATGCCTTGAAGATTTGGCGGCATTATTAGTACGGTGTCCATTGTGAGGTCTACACCGATCACCGAAGTCTATAACATCTATTTAAACATAATGATCTTAATTTGCGGCAGCAGAGATGGTTGGAGTTGCTTAAGGAATATGACATCACCATTCTCTATCATCCTGGGAAGGCCAATGTAGTGGCCGATGCCTTGAGTCGTAAGGTAGAAAGTTTGGGCAGCTTAGCATATTTACCGGTAGCAGAGAGGCCTTTAGCCTTGGATGTTCAGGCCTTGTCCAACCACTTTGTTAGATTGGATGTTTCCGAGCCGAGTCGAGTCGAGATTTGGCTTGTGTGGTTTCTCAGTCTTCTCTTTATGACCGTATCATGGAACGTTAGTATGATGACCCCCATTTGCTTGTCTTAAGGATACAGTTCAGCACGGTGATGCCAAAGAAGTCGCAATTGGAGATGACGGTGTATTACGGATGCAGGGCAGGCTATGTGTGCCTAATGTAGATGGTTTTCGTGAATTGATTCTCAAGGAGGCTCACAGTTCGCGGTACTCCATACATCCGGGTGCTGCGAAGATGTAGCAGGACTTGAGGCAACATTATTGGTGGAGGAAGATGAAGAAAGACATAGTGGAGTATGTAGCTCGGTGTCTAAATTGTCAACAAGTGAAATATGAGCATCAACGACCGAGTGGATTGCTTCAGAAGTTAGAGATTCCAGAATGGAAATGGGAGAGGATCACTATGGATTTCGTTGTTGGGCTCCCACGGACTCAGAGGAAGTTTAATGCAGCTTGGGTGATTGTGGATAGATTGACCAAGTCAGCTCATTGCAATCCTATGATGACTACCTACTCTTCCGAGCAGTTGGCTCGAATCTATATTCGCGAGATTGTCAGATTTCACGGCGTACCGGTATCTATCATCTCTGACCGGGGTACGCAGTTTACATCACAATTCTGGGGGCAGTACAACGTGAGTTGGGTACTCGGGTAGAGTTGAGTACAACATTTTACCCTCAGACGGACGGGCAGTCCGAACGCACTATTCAGATACTGGAGGATATGCTTCGTGCGTGCGTAATAGATTTTGGGGGTGCTTGGGATCATTTCTTACCACTTGCGGAGTTTGCTTACAACAACAGTTACCAGTCAAGCATTCAGATGGCTTCGTATGAGGCCTTGTATGGTAGGCGGTGCCGGTCTCCAGTGGGTTGGTTCGAACCGGGCAAGGCTAGGCTATTGGGTACAGACTTGGTTCAGGATACCTTGGAAAAGGTTAAGTTGATTCAGGATCGACTTCGTACAGCCCAATCTAGAAAGAAAAGTTATGCGGATCGGAAGGTTCGTGATGTTGCATTCATGGTTGGTGAGCAGGTATTGCTCCGGGTTTCGCCTATGAAGGGTGTGATGAGGTTCGGGAAGAAGGGAAAGTTGAGCCCTAGGTATATTGGGCCTTTTGAGTTTCTTGAGAGAGTTGGAGAGGTGGCTTACAGACTTGCACTACCACCTAGTCTTTCTGCGGTTCATCCGGTATTCCATGTTTCTATGCTTCGGAAATATCACGGCGATCCGTCTCATGTGTTAGACTTCAGTTCGGTTCAGTTGGACAAGGATCTATCTTATGTTGAGGAACCAGTGGCTATTTTAGATAGGCAGGTTCGAAAGCTGAGGTCAAAGAACATTGCTTCCGTAAAGGTTCAGTGGAGGGGTCATCCGGTTGAGGAGGCCACTTGGGAGGTCGAGCATGATTTATACAACTGTTATCCACACTTATTCACCAGCTCAGGTACTTTTTCTAACTCTGTTCAAGAACGGACGTTTGTTTTAGAGGTGGAGAATGTGATGACCCAAAATGTCATCTTTAAATTTAATGATTAATTATGTGATCTAAGCACTATTTACCATTACTCGACTTGCGTGCGCAGTCCGTAAAATTTTCTGGAAAGTTTTCAGGTGAAAAATGGATTAAAATGTGAATTAGATGTTTAAAACACAATTGAGTTGACTTTGGTCAACATTTTGAGTAAATAGACTCGGATCAGTATTTTGACAGTTCCGGTAGGTCCGTATCGTGAATTGGGACTTGGGTGTATGCCCGGAATCAAATTCCGAGGTCCCTAGCCCGAGATATGGAATTTTGATGAAAAATTTAAAGTTTAAGTTCAAATAGTTACCGGATGTCGAATTATGTGCGAATAACCCCGGAATAGAAATTTGATGATTCAAACAGCTCCGTATGGTGATTTTGGACTTAGAAGCGTGATCGGAATTTTATTTGAAAGTCCGTAGTGGAATTAGGCTTGGTATGCCGAAAGTTGAATTTTTGGAAAGTTTGACCGAGGGGTTGACTTTTTGATATAAGGGTCAAAATCCGATTTTGAAAATTTTCATAGCTCCGTTATGTCATTTATGACTTGCGTGCAAAATTTGAGGTCAATTGGACTGGATTTGATAGGTTCCGGTATTGTTTGTAGAAATTAGAAGTTCAAAGTTCATAGATTTTGATTTGAGGTGCGATTAGTCGTTTTGATGTTATTTGATGTGATTTGAAGCCTCGACTAAGTTCGTATTGTATTTTGGGACATGTTGGAATAATTAGTTAAGGTCCCGAAGGTCTCGGGTGGAATTCGGAAGGTAAACGGAATTGATTTCGGACAAAGAAGGTTGATGGAAATTTGAAGAAATTTCGCCAGAATTTTATGGTGTGTGGAGCCAACTTTGGAAGTTTATATCTCGTAATTCGTAAGGAATCGGAAAATTGTCAAAACATGAAAGTTGTAGTCGTTTGTTTCTAACTTTTAGAAAGTTAAACCATTCATTATTTGGACATTTGTATAGAAAGTTATGATGGATTGAATGAAGGCTGGTAGAGCAGTTTCGCCAGAAATTCTTATGTATGGAGCCAATTTTGGAAGCTTATATCTCGCAATTCATAAGGAATCCGAAAAGTTGCAAGACATGAAAGTTGTAGTCGGTTGATTCTAGTTTCCACAAAGTTAAACCATTTATCATTTAAACATTTGTACATAAAGTTATGATCAATTGAAGGAAGGCTGGTAGAGCAGTTTCTGGTGGACTTTTAGTGACGAAAAATGGACTTTTAGTGACGGATTGACAGAAACTTAAGGACCAAAAATGGTCATTTCGTTTTGGATTTTTGGAGCACGGTTCTTAGGCGATTTTCACAGGAAAACATTGGGGTAAGTGTTCCTTATCCTATATTGATTATATTTCATGATTCCATACTCATTTACATCATGAATCCATGAATTTATGGAAGAAAAATCAAGATTTTTGCAAAATCTTCTAAAAAATGAAAATTTAAGATTTGGAGGTCGAGTTGTTATCGGATTTTGGTAAAATTGGCATGGGTGGACTCGTAATTAAATGGGTTATCGGATTTTGTAAGTTTCGCCGGATTCCGAGATGTGGGCCCCACGGGCAAATTTTGAGCTAATTTCGGATTTTAATAAAAATGTAATATTTTCTTATGAAATTGATTACTATAATTTTTGTTGACTATATAGAATTAATTATGACTAGATACGAGTCGATCGGAGTCGGAAAATTAAGGAAAAAGCATAATACTTGGTTAAATTGGAGCAAGTCGAGGTAAGTGACTTGTCTAACCTTGTGTGGGGGAAATTTTTCCTAGAATTGATATTAATGTGATTATTGAAATGTGTTGAAAGTCATGTACACGAGGTGACGAGTGTGTACACGGGCTAAATATGAAAGATTATATTTTTAAATTGTGTAGATAATTATTGCGCATTTATTAAATTATTTTATCTTGTTATATTCTTCATCATTGATCTGTGATATATATTTTAAATTTGTTTGCCTTTTTCCTGCTAATTGTTTTACCTGTTTAATTGAAACTTGGTTTCTTTCATAATGTGCATTATTTGAAGGTTGATTTTCTTTAAATTAAAAATTATTAATATAAAGTATTTGACATTTTTAATTTTGATATTGAAGCAACGTATTAAAAATTTGGAATATTATTTTCCTGAATTATTTATTCTTGAATATTTTTGTGAGATTTATTTTCGTGGAAAATTGAAATATTGGGCACTTGAGGTGCAAATTGTGATATATTGTGATATTGATACGCATGCGGTGGTATAAGGTCTGGGTGTTGAAACGCATGCGGTGAGATAAGGGTGGCTTGATACGCGTGGCTAGTAGGGGTGACTACTAAAAGTCATGCGGTGTGATAAGGGTGGCTAAAACGCGGGATGCTATTTCGGGGAAAAAAATGTTTTCTTTAAATAAATTGTGAAGGCTCCCGCGGTGATATAAGGAAATGAGATATTATGAATTTGTTTATGATTTGGGACTACGAGGCGGTACCTCGGGAGTGCCCTTGTTGATATTGATTTATGGCCGCAGTTGCCTTTGATTATTGTTGTGATTTTCTTCAAGTTGAAAATAATTCTGTTTTGTTTCCACGAGGTATTTATTTGCCATTATTTGATGTAAGTTAATGTGACATACTACTTGATTCATTTCCATTGTCATTTTATCTTATAATATTGTTTAAACATTTTACCATGCCATTATTTATTCTCCAGTAGGGCCTGACCTGACCTCGTCACTACTCTACCGAGGTTAGGCTTGGCACTTACTGGGTACCGCTGTGGTGTACTCATACTACGCTTCTGCACATCTTTTTGTGCAGATCTAGGTATATCTTATCAGACCACGCATCAGTAAACTAGCTGTACGAGGAGACTTCGAGGTATATCTGCCAGCGTCCGCAGACTCCGGAGTTCCCTTCTATCTTACTATGTTGTCTTCCTTATTTTCTTTAGACTCTAATGTATAGAGACATAGAGAATAAATTCTTAGAAGCTTGTGACTTATTTCTACCGGGTTTTGGGAGTTGAAATTATTTGAATTGTAGTTTATTTATTTCAGATATTTATTATTATTCCGTATTGATAGGCTTACCTAGTCTTAGATACTAGGTGCCATCACGACACCCTACGGAGGGAATTTGGGGTCGTGACAGGTATTCCGGGAGATTTCCCTACATATTTACTTTTGGGACTACGAGGCGGTAGCTCAGGAGAATCCCCTCGTCTTGCATATTTACTTTTGGGACTACGAGGCGGTACTTTGGGAGTGCCCTTTTGTTGATATTTTCTGTGGATGCACTTGCCTTTGGTTATTTTGTTTTTTTTCCATAATTTGTAAATTTTTGTATTTTCCGTGATGTATTATTTGACTTAATATTAAATGTTTTGTATTTTTTGATGTATTGTGTTGACCTTGACTTTTTCGTACAAGACTTTGAGGATTTGTATTTTTCGGTTGTACTTGTTTTTGGTGATTGAGTTGTTTTAGATAAAAGAATAATTTCTAGTATGTTTAATTTAATAAATTCTATATCCAAATCAGTAATTTAGCTGATACTTTATTTTAATGAAAATGTCATTTTTCCTCACTCAAACGATTTCTAAAATAAACTTATCTTTTTGTTGATTTCTTACTTGATTGGAAGATTTTTAACCTTACTTTATTGAAAATAAATTTATCATGCGGATCTTATATACATTGATATTTTGGTACGTGAGTTGTCCGTGCAGTTATGAAAATAATATGGGCATGAGGTGCCGGAGAAAAATATGATGATTTTATTATTGACACGTGAGTTGTCGGTGTGATGGTGATAGAAATATGGGCACGAGGTGCCGTGAAAAAAATATGAAAGTGGGCTGAGACCCGTAATTTTTATGATTGTGAAATGAGGTGTCACATGGTGACTTTTACTTGAAAATATATTTATTGAAATGAATAATATTTGAAAGATAATTATTCAAAAGAAGTATATTTGAAAGATATTTATCTTAAAGAATAATATGTGAAGGATTTATATTTGAAGGACTTGACTTGTTGATTGTACTTGTGTTCCTTATTCGCCTGAGTAATAATTATGATGTTCTTATTGCCTTGTTGTTATATTACTGGTTGAGTTTGTTGTTATCATTGCTAGTTATTTTCCAGTACTATTGTATACTTCTATATTGTACAGGTTATTTGACTAGTGAGTATCTTGATAGTACCTCGTCTCTACTCCACTGAGGTTAGTCTTGATACTTATTGGGTACCGACCGTGGTGTACTCATACTACACTTCTGCACATTTTTGTGCAGAGCCAGGTATTGGAGGTATCGGACCTGGATAGAGGTAGAGTGTGATCGCAAAGATTCAAGGTAGAGCTGCTTGGTCATCGCAGTCCCTTGGAGTCTGTTCATTTTATTGTACTGTTAATTTTTAATCAAACAGTATTGAGTATTCGATCATTGAGATCATTTCATGTATTATGTTAGAGTTCGTGACTCAGTACTACCAGTCTTGGGAGGTTGTTATAATTATTTCCGTTGTTGGTTTCGTTTATAAAAAAAAAAAGGACTTCGAAATGTAATGAAAATCGGCTTACCTCGTCTTAGAGACTAGATGCCATCACGACGCTTGTGGTGGGATTTTGGGTCGTGACAAGTTGGTATCAGAGCACTAGGTTCATAGGTTCTACGAGTCACGAACGAGTTTAGTAGAGTCTTGTGGATCGGTACGGAGACGTCTGTACTTATCTTCGAGAGGCTACAGAACTGTTAGGAAATTTCACTTCTATCATTCCTTATCGTGCGACATATATTCGGCTTGAAGCATATATCTTATGTCCTTTTGCATCCACTCGTTTATGAAATTGCGCACTCGGTATCAACTATGCGCCAACGGTTCGTGATACTATAGAGGGGTTATAAGTGAGCTAGGGTTGCTCAACCATTATTACAACGCATCATCCAGATCGAGGATGTGAAAGTATTGAGAGATCATTTAGTTGTGTACATTGAGGTGCAGCAGGTTCTGACATCTGGTTGATAAGTATGATATTAAGAAGGTTTAATTAATTGCCTAATCATCACAATTGTGATAGGGTCACGAGGTGGATGTAGATCTGAAATAGTTGGTGGTATTAGAGACTATGTAGTTAGTATGGGATTTCTATTTAGCGAAGGCTACATACGCAACCAAGGCACTGGAGGAAGCGAGTTTACCTGTCATGAGGATGACATGCGCCAAATAAATGGCTTGAGGTGTCTTATGACCGGTGTCCTACGAGCGATGAAGGTTAGTATTGTGGATCATCGGAATGTGTCATATGGCTCCGCACCAAATAAAGGAGTCCTCTATCAATGATCAGATTGAGGGGTCATGTGTTATATGAGATTCGGCCTGAGATGTATTTATGTGGTATTGAAAGGTTCTCCAAAACCTGTATATGATTAAAAGCTGAGATTAGTATGGGATGATGCTGGGACTTGCGGTATCCCCGCATCGTTAATAATTCTATACTTCAGTATCAACGGGGTCATGAAAACAATTTCATAATACTCAGGGTATTCCAGTAAGTTCTTTAATGCACCACCAGCATGGGGTTCCTATAATGGTTATTCCAGTTATCCGGCACAGACTCAGTATGAGCAGTCAAACCCTCAGATGGGTTGTGATGAGTGTGGTGACACTAGGCACATCATGAGAGATTGTCCTAGACTTGGGAGGGGTGAATTTCATCAGAGCACTCCAGCTACAAGCTTTATTCAAGTTAATACTCCACATGCACAGTCAGTTAGAGGTGGAGGAAGGGCGGGTAGTGGGCGGCTAAGAGGTGGAGGCCCGACCCATTGATATAATCGCTATGATTCGGCTGAGCCCAATACACCAGATGGTGTCATTACAGGTACGATCCTGATTTTGTTATAAAAGGGTATTTTCCCTTATTTTGCTTCGGATCCGAATATTGAGGTGAGTCCTCTTATTATGCTATGCTTATGGGTAAGCTTCGAAATTTTGTGAACCACTCACATGTGTATCCCTGTTGGGAGGTTTGATGATGTTAGCCCGTGTCTATTATTTTTATTTTGTACATCATTGAGGGCTATAAGTCCAAACGTGACTTTTCTATTTCTGACTACTGTGAGTTTTGATGTGATTTCGGAATAATTGATTTCAATTTTATGAATTATATGCCCTACCTGTATGAGGGTTCATTATATATTATTAAAATTGTTTATGAAATATATTGAAAAGAAGAAAGAAAGGAAATTGAAAATTTCAGTTGGCTCAATGTGCAAAATACTTGTGATTCGGAGTTGAGGATGAGATCCTCGTATTTTTATATGATGTGAAATATTTAAACCGGTCTACAAGCCGCGGTGGAAGCTATATAAGGACGAGGTCCTTATGGTGAAATGTTTACTAGTTTAAAATTCTCCCTTTGTGAAATTTAATTGTACAATAATATTAATAGGGAGTCATGCCTGTTAGGCTTATCTGATAATTCTTGTGTATTGTTCTCTGCGTATTCAGCCATTTTCGTGTTGTAAACATTGAGTTTTAACCTATGAGATGAGTGCCCAGGTGACGTTAAATGTGACTCATCAATCCGAGTAAGCAATCATGAGGTCTTCATGCCTCACATTCTATTGTCAGTGTTGTGAAAATTCGAAATGAGGTGGTATTTAATATGAGATTAATTGATGATGCTGGAATTAATTATGAACAACTTTTAAGACCAGAGATGTGGTGAAGAGCATACATATGATGTGCTTCATGTCCTGATATCATTATGATAATGCAGTGTTGTAATGCTGAGATTGGTGTTATTGATATATACCTTATAGTATTTTGTTGTGTTGTGGATGTGTTATTAGGAGTGGTTTTAGTGTTACTCTGGCAGGTGGATAGGCCCAATTACAGGGGGGACTCTGCCGAAATTTCTGCAAAAATTTGGGAGTTAATAAAATTTGGAGGATTAAGATTTGCAAAGGAAGAGATAAATATGTTATGTGTTTGAGGGAGAATGATCCTAAGCGGGGAAGAATGTAACAACCCGGAAAATTTTTGAAGTACTTCAACACTATCAAGAAAGTTGATGTGTGCGTAGGCACGAGTTACTATAGCCAGTTGAGACTAATACCGTGTGTCAAAGTGAAAATCAGGCCTTATGGAAATGATTGGAGAGTTAGGGAATTTGCTTTAAAGCTTATAAGAATGGAGAAAAGAAATAATCTCAATTGAGATGGTGTCGTCGGACCCGTGTTAAATTTCGGGAACAATGAATCACCCACAAGTATGTGTGTAAAAATACACTCAGTAATTTAAAGTCCTCAGAAAGATTATTGGCATGTTCGAGGACGAACGTATATTTAACAGGTGGAGAATGTAACGACCAGACTTGTCGTTTTAAGAATTAATGCCCCGTTCAACGACTCGACGCATTTTGACGAAAGTTGGAAAATAGACGATTTTCGGAAAGTTTGATCGAAGGTTGAATTTTTGATAACGAGGTAGGAATCCAATTCTGGAAATTTGAATAGGTCGTTATGTCACTTACGACTTGTGTGCAAAATTTGAGGTCAATCGTACTTGATTCGATAGGTTTCGGCATCAAATGTTGAAGTTGGAAATTTCATAATAGACTAAGTTTCAAGTGAGTTCGCATAAGATTTAACTTCAAATGACCATACCTATCTTGCTATGAAGATTTATATAGTGTATTACCTATCACGCGAAAGGTCTATATGTCTAGTTTCCAACGCTTCAAACCGTTCGTCATTCGGACACTCCTACAAAAAGTTATGACCGAACTACCAAAGGCTGGAAAAATGCAATTCTGCGACCAATTATGCGATCGCAAAACTGCTTCTTCGACCGCAAAATGGTCGAAGAATGGACCAGAAGAGCCCAGTTCTGGGCACCGATTTTGCGATCAGTTTTGCGGCCCGCATACCCATTCTTCGGTCCATTATGCGACCGCAAACCTGCTTCCGGAGGGTTAATTTTTTTATTTTCATAACCCGACCCCATTTTGATAAATAGGCTTTGGGGTGTTTTTCTGAGGGTTTTAGAGAGAGGTAAGAGCATTTTAGAGAGAGAAGGAGGGAACCTAACATTCTAATCATCCAATCTTTAAGAATCAAGGAAGCTAATCACAAGATTTTCATCAAAGAGGTAAGATTCAACCCCTAGTCTTCAATTTCGAGTTTGGGGTAAAAGATTGGTGATTGGGAGTATGATTCTTGGGTGTAAGAGTATTATGTATATTTGCTTGTACTAATAAGGTTTTTGGAAAGATTTTTGAGATCAAATAAGTAAAGATTGGGTTTTGGAATGAAGGAAATCTTGTAAAAGAACCTTGTAACAAAATTTGCACATCTAGTGTTAGATAAAATGCTCATATGAGCTGAAACCGTGAAAATCTTCCTACTTATGGTTCACTTTTGTTATGCTTCTAAATAGATTGAAGTTGCTAGAATTTTTGGAACCTCGTAGTAATGTAAGGAAGGCTCAAGAAAGATTGGACGGAGGTCAATTCAAGCAAGAAGGCGATTTTGGAATATCGGCCTAACTTCAAAAAGGTAAGTGTCTTGCTTAACCTCGAGTGGGGGAATTTTCCCTTAGGCATTGAGTCTTATGTGCAAATTGTGTAATTGAAAACCATGTACGCGAGGTGACGAGTACGTACTTGGTTTATATGTACGAATATCATTGATTAAAAATCCTTAGATGCCCTTATGTATTAAATTCAAAATTATTGGCACTTATTAAATCCTCTCTTTGTCATGCCTATGTCCTTGTTTGTTGAAATTATTTTTATATGATTATTTGGTGTGATTTCCACCTTGAATTTATGTGAAATATATTTTGGTAAAATTTTGTACACATTATGGTCGAGCCATGGGCTCCTTATTGTGAAAAATGATGTATTGTTGATTTCTGTGGCAAGTTGTGATATGTGAGCACTTGATGTGCAGTTGTTGAAATCATATTTACTTTGGGACTACGGAACGGTATTCCGGGAGATCCCCCTGCCCTGCACATTTACTTTGGGACTACGGAACGGTATTCCGGGAGATTCGTCTGCACATTTACTTTGGGACTACGGAACGGTATTCCGGGAGATTCCCCTCCACATTTACATTGGGACTACGG
This sequence comes from Nicotiana tabacum, assembly GCF_000715075.1. Classification (NCBI taxonomy): domain Eukaryota; kingdom Viridiplantae; phylum Streptophyta; class Magnoliopsida; order Solanales; family Solanaceae; genus Nicotiana; species Nicotiana tabacum. The sequence goes on from NC_134094.1 coordinate 2,627,129, forward strand.
AACGGTATTCCGGGAGATTCCCCTGCATATTTACATTTGGGACTACGAGGCGGTACCTCAGGAGATTCTCCCCGTCTTTACTTTTGGGACTACGAGGCGGTACTTCGAGAGTGCCCTTTTGTTGATATTTTCTTTGGATGCACTTGCCTTTGGTTATTTTATTTTTCCGTAATTTGTAAATTCTTGTGTTTTTCGTGATGTATTATTTGACTTAATATTAAGTGTTTTGTATTTTTTGATGTATTGTGTTGACCTTGACTTTTTCGTATAAGACTTTGAGGATTTGTATTTTTCGGTTGTACTTGTTTTTTATGATTAAGTTGTTTTAAATAAAAGAAAATTTTCTAGTATGTTTAATTTAATAAATTCTATATCCAAATCAGTAGTTTAGCTGATGCTTTATTTTAATGGAAATGTCATTTTTCCTCACTCAAACGATTTCTAAAATAAACTTATCTTTTTGTTGATTTCTTACTTGATTTAAAGATTTTTAACCTTACTTTATTGAAAATAAATTGATCATGCGGATCTTATATACATTGATATTTTGGTACGTGAGTTGTCCGTGCAGTTATGAAAATAATATGGGCATGAGGTGCCGGAGAAAAATATGATGATTTTATTATTGACACGTGAGTTGTCGGTGTGATGGTGATAGAAATATGGGCACGAGGTGCCGTGGAAAAATATGAATGTGGGCTGAGACCCGTAATTTTTATGATTGTGAAATGAGGTGTCACATGGTGACTTTTACTTGAAAATATATTTACTGAAAAAAATTATTTTTGAAATATAATTATTCAAAAGAAGTATATTCGAAAGATATTTATCTTAAACAATAATATGTGAAGGATTTATATTTGAAGGACTTGACTTGTTGATTATACTTGTGTTCCTTATTTGCGTGAGTAATAATTATGATGTTCTTATTGCCTTGTTGTTATATCACTGATTGAGTTTGTTGTTATCATTGCTAGTTATTTTCCAGTACTATTGTATACTTCTATATTGTACAGGTTATTTGACTAGTGAGTGTCTTGACAGTACCTCGTCTCTACTCCACTGAGGTTAGTCTTGATACTTACTGGGTACCGACCGTGGTGTACTCATACTACACTTCTGCACATTTTTGTGCAGAGCCAGGTATTGGAGGTATCGGATCTGGACAGAGTTAGAGTATGATCGCAAAGATTCAAGGTAGAGCTGCTTGGTCGTCGCAGTCCCTTGGAGTCTGTTCATTTTATTGTACTATTAATGTTTAATCAAACAGTATTGAGTATCCGATCATTGAGATCATTTCATGTATTATGTTAGAGTTCGTAACTCAGTACTACCAGTCTTGGGAGGTTGTTATAATTATTTCCGTTGTTGGTTTCGTTTATAATAATAAAAAAAATGACTTCGAAATGTAATGAAAATCGGCTTACCTAGTCTTAGAGACTAGGTGCCATCACGACGCTTTTGGTAGGATTTTGGGTCGTGACAGTGCAGTATGAGTACAAAAACAACGTGTACCCAGTAAGTATCAAGCCTAATCTCGAAGTGGTAGAGACGAGATAGCCGACTTTGACACTCACTATGAGTCAATAATAAAAATTGGAATAAATTATAATTATTCAAATCAGCATGGTTCATAGAGTTAACAATAATTTTATTCAATTAGGAGAAATAATAAGAGTCCTTCAAATGCAACAATTTTCTAATTTATTAAATAAATCACGAAATTTCAATAAAACTTCCAATTTAATAAATAGCTTTACAAGCTGCAATTCAATTTCAATAAATTTTTCAATTTATCAATTAGTCTCATTTACAGGAATAACAATAATTCTTTAACAAGCAGGAATAATAATTCATTAAATTTTAAAGATTTCCAATTTATCAATTAGCTTTGCAAGCTGAAATAAACTATTAAGGTATCGTGTAATTATTATTATTAAGCACGATTTATGCCAAGGACGTACAGCCCAATCCAGAGTGTCGTGTACACTACCGAGGGACGTACGGTGCGATCCATAGATGCATACATCCTGCCGAGGCGTTCGGACCGCTCCACAAGAAAGGAGGACATTTTCTTATGTACCTCCGGAAGGAGAGTATATTTATTATGAGATAAATTCGGGAGAAAGAATAATTTCTTTTAATAATTAATTAATTTAACAGAAAATCAAGCATATGAGATTTCCATCTTTTAATATCTTTATCTAACAATTCACAATATATTCATATATATCAAGTAATATTAATTAATCAAGGAATACAATTTTACACAAGTAATTCATACTTTGAGTCCTAAACTACTCGGACTTTAGCATTTATAGTAGCTACGCATGGACTCTCGTCACCTCGTTCATACGTAGCCCCCATAATTAGCAATAATTATTCAATTTAATCTCTATGGGGTTATTTCCCCCTCACAAGATTAAACAAGAGACTTACCTCGTCTCAAAGTCCACTTTCCGATTATCACGTCACGTTGAATTCTCGATTCGACGCCGAAAGATCCGAAACTATCCAAATATTATACAAAATAATTAATATATGCTAAATGATTCGAAATCTATCTATTAAATAAATTACCTTATCCAAAATGTAAAATTTCTAAAATTCACCCCAGGCCCACGTGCTCGGATTCTGGAAATTTTCGGGCTAAAAAGTTACCCATAATCTCAAGAACTTAAATATATAATTTCTACCCAATTCCATAACTATTTTCGTGGTTAAAATCTCATTTTTATAAAAATCTAGGTTTTTCATCTAAAATCTTTGATTTCTAAGATTTACTAGTTATAATCTATTTATAATCTATGTATTTAACTCAAGGGGTGTAGAATTAACTTACGTCCAAGTTATTAGTTGAAAACTACTCATAAAGAGCTCTGAAATCGCCCAACAATGGATGAAAAATAGAAAGAAATGGACTGAGTTTTCGTCCGTTTTTAAGGTTCTGCCCTGACAGGTTTTTCGCACCTGCGGAAGGAGTACCGCACATGCGTCTTTCGCACCTACGGAAATTCCTCGCAAGTGCGCATTTTCCTTCTTTTCCTGGTTACGCACCTGCGGAAGAAATGCTCACTTCTGCGCAAGCGCAGGTGCGCCCATCCCTTCGCACCTGCACATTTTTCCGCTTCTGCGCACAAGGCCATCGCACCTGCGCATTCGCAGGTGCGCCGAATGATTTGCATCTGCGATGACTGGGCAGGCTTCTCTCGTTCGCACCTGCGATTGGTGGCTCGTACTTGCGGCTGTCCAAGCGCAGGTGCGATTATGACAGTAGCTGGGAGCTTCAGTCCTTGCTCAATTTCCCAAAATTAGTCCGAGCCTCGTCGGGTTAACACTCGGGACTCCCGGGGGCCCGCCCGAACATACCAACAGGTTTGAAATCATAAAACGGACTCGCTCGAACTCTCGAAATACATAAAACAACATCAAATCTAAGAATCATACCCTAAACCAAATTGATTCAAACTTAAGAATTTCAAGTTCTTCAAATTACTTCCAATGCGCCGAAATATACTTAAACTACTCGGAATGACACAAAAATTTGTGTGCAAGTCTTAAATTTCTATACGGAACTATTCCCAAACTCGGAATTCCAAGCGGACTTCAATTACTAAAAAACCTACTCCAAACCAATTTTAAAGAACTTTAAACCTTCAAATAGTTGATTTTCATTATTAAGCGCCAAAACGCTCCCGGGTTATCCAAAACCTGATTCGAACATATGCCCAAGTCCGAAATCATCGTACGAACCTATTGAAACCGTCAAATCCCGATTCCGAGGTCGTTTTCTCAAAATGTTGACCGAAGTCAAACTTGTCCATTTAAAGTTAACTTAAGGAACCAAGTGTTTCGATTTCAACCCAAACACTTCCAAATCCTGAACCAACCATCCCCGCGAGTCATAAATTAATAAAAGCATGTTGGGGGAGTTTTATTTTAGGTAACGATTTTTTAAAGTCAAAACGATCGGTTGGGTCGTTACATTCTCTCCCACTTAAATATACGTTCGTCCTCGAACGTGCTAAGGAGTGTTCCGGAGTTATCCAAAATTACTATTTAACACCTCGTGCACCTACCCGTGCTACCACACCCAGTTGAGCACATTAACTCAAGCCAATCTAAAAATTCTCCCCTTTATTTAGTCAAATAAGCCTTAGAGCCCAATTCTAACATCCAGAATTCTCCACCATGCCTGTTTCCAACCTATGAATGTCATATCAATCATTACACGATGCACCAATACAGGGTTGCATACCTTGGTTTAATTTAGACCATGCACCGCACCATTCAATGATCATAACATCATCCTCCGATAACAATAGCTGAATTTCCACGAATTTGATGTTCACAACCCACCTCATGATACCTATAATTCCTGTTCCAACTCCTGAACTGCTTCCACGATGAAAGAAATGTGTAGAAATTCATAACCAACTGCTAAGTCAACAAATTATTGAGTTTCTCCTTCTGACAAGAACCATTGCCTCATTATGGACCAAATAATGGTATTTGCTGTTTATTATACTTCATATAATCCGATCGTACTGATCTCGGATCCAGTAACCTCGTCTCACTTAATATAAGTTGCTCAGGTAATAAGCCACCTCAGACATGACAAAAAGTCTCATATGACGCCACAATGATCTAATAAGCTACAAAATCGATTGCGATATATAAGGAAAATGGACTATGGAAAGGATTATTCAACCCGCGTGACTAATTAAACAACTGAAAAGGTGTCATGAACCTTCCTTAGAAAATGGGACACAAAACACACAAAATAGAATATAGGGAATTGTACTTAACATCGCATTATTGCGGCGTGCAACCCGATCCGCACAAAAAGAATCTATATAAAGAAAAAAAATATTTACCGAGCTAGAATGCTCATTACTTACAAAATATCTGAACATCGGACACAAGCACGCTAAGTGCATAATACCATCCTTGGAAGGACCGACAGCGCCATACGCTACAAAACTCAAGCACAACTAAGGTGCGATATATGATCTGAATCTCGAGAGCCATCCCGTTCACATAACACCATCGCTACGCGGAACCTCAACACATAAGAATTTTATCAAGCCGTTTCATAACTCACACGACACAATATAGTATTACATGAAATAACCGACGATGAAACGATATCCAACGTTCGAATACTCCTCCATAGGGAGCGGTTATGCTGAAATGAACACATCCGGCCTGATATAGAGCCCATATTCATATTCAAATCCATCCACAGACCTCAAGTCGATTCTGATCGCATTGTACTAGGCTAATAACCTTTCAAGTATCCATAATAACCCTTTTTCCCATAACATACAAGAATATCCATCATAACCGGTACAATACTTCCACAGTCAACAACCAAATGAACCGACCGCCCTCCAGGCATAAATTCTCGAATCAGCGATATTACCACAATATTTATACTTGGTTTAAATATTCACTCAATCAAGTGACCACATGTCACTTTTACACAATCTTTCCGTGAGACACGCTCCCACGACCTTCTGCACCAGGTAACAAGTCTACACATCTATGCTACCGGTTACACTAATGTTGTAAAGCATATCAAGAATCCAAAAATCAATACACAAGGTCTCTTACACCTGACATCGACCTTAGATGATGCAAAAACAATACCATCTTACTTTAAACATCTAAATCCCTTTGCTGCTCATCCGAGCTCATGACATCCTTGTCAACACCGAACCGGAATCATAAATCCTCAACTTTCGAATCCCATACTACTTAGTGCACTTAACCACGCCCATGCGCATGAGTACAATAATTCCATCATAACTCCCAAACCACTAATAGGGTAAACACTTCATCATATAGAAACCTTCTTCTTAACTTATTTCAAGAGAACCATTGCAACACGTGAATGAATTCCCATATCCGTAAAAACAATACCGGCCTTAAGTAGTGGTCTAAACCACAATAACTCTTCTGGGATCCCTCTACACATAACATGTCATAATACTTGAATTTCTACAAATAAAATCAATTACGGCGGCCGTCAAGCCTCGCACGTACCGCCACAAATCACATGTATAATTCAATGCGCTGAAGGAACTGATCATTGCCACCATCGTGCCGATTCAACCATTGTTAGCCGATCCGTCTTTTCTCAATTTATTCTCAACTTGACTTAGAAATAATAATAGCTCCATTCATTACATCATGAACTCAAATCCGTACTCATCCCGAGTGACCTTATTTCACGAGACCACGCTATTTCAAAACCCACTAATTATCTCATATCCCTTTTTGTGTGCACTTTTCACATCTTCAACTAGTACACCCATTCTGATACTTCTTTTATGAATCCAAAGTTATTTTCTTCCGTTTCTCTAATGCTACACCACAACCTGAAGATAACATAGAGTACTCCAAGCCCCGTTTCATAATCTGCGGCAAAAGCTCGATACTCAACCATAGTATAGACTCGAGATCCTTAGACACCACACTTTAAATTTTTGAATCCACTAGGACCGTTATTGAGAGTCACTTGCTCTGAATTGTTCCCAAACATGATCAATTCCAAGGCCCTGCTAGCACATGGACACTTTATCAAGGAAATATCCGACTATTTTACTTTCCCATGCATTACATCTACACGAAACATAAACTCTAAGTCTTCCAAAAACCTGAATATGAATTAATAAGGCCAAATATGGCACACATTCCCCAAAATACTTTGCTCAAATTACCACTGATGTTTTCTTTCCTTAGTTGCAATGATCCACCAATATACCAATAACCAGAAACCGCATAAGTCGACACTACGCAATCCAATCATAGACGGTGGGGCTCTCCCACTTAGCTTGAAGCTACAATTACAAAATTGTTGGAATCCACCGAGATTCTTTATTCATTGTTGACATGATCCTGCACACGAAATCCTTCTATTAACCTTAATAAATACTCCGAACCACTAGCCACATTTACATATTAAATTTCTTACCGGAAGCTTCGTCAATACCACGCAACCGCTAACCTGCTCACAGGAGATAACCCAACCGTGGAAATTACATGCCGACATATTCCAACGCCGCTGCACTGGGTGCAAATACTACAAAATCAGTAGATCATCCTGAGTCCAGGCTAATTCACCAGCTGCACCAGTCCGTTCACTCCTCATAGACGTCAACTAGAGGTGCGACAATACCTTCCAATCCAAAGTCATATTGTATCCTTCTTCATATCAAGCAACTCCCTCCTGTTGTATCCAATCTTCCTCAATATAGCAGCTATTATTACAACTTAAGTCCGTAGACCTAGTCATTGTCCATTCTACATACCAAATCACTCCAAACATTCCTCAAGACGTGTAATCATCCTACCACATAACCCATGTGCTACCTTGGCACTCTCCCACTTTGGTCAACCATCTCCTTTAAGCAACTACTCTGCTTCTGTTTTCTCACACTTGGCCTTTTTGGAGCCTAACCACCGCAAGGCACCTACCACATGTCTTTCCTCATCCTTCGCTGCCCAGTTGTTGTCTTAACTCAAAATTCGTCTCTATAGCACTTGAACCAATAGCTCGTTACCAGCTTTAATCTTTTCTGACGATCATCCTTCTTGAGACATCAACACTAGAAACGCTGATTCGATCCTGAATCAATGCACACCGCGATCTCTAATGACTGCTTCCCCTATACAAAATCCTAACACCCCGTCGTGAAGGCAAGTTGAAGAAAACCATAACACCGGCGAACCTTAATGCATTTTACAAGGCGATGACACCACATCAAAATTGAGAACTCTACCACATTTGAAAATATCAAGCTTCGTTACTCCATCAACCCCAAACCTGAACATTCATAGTCCAATTGCCTTTTCTCCATTGGAATTAAAATATGGAACCTCTGAATCATGTACTGAGAAAACCTTCTTTCAAGTCGTTTACTGCCCTGACACATAGACAGACATTCTACCTGTAACGACCCGGCAGGTCATTTTGAGAGTAATAGCCCCGATCCCCTATTAACTACTTTCCCCAAATGTTTTTTTGCTATTGCGACTTGTCGGGATGATTGGTTTTGAGTTTCGGAGTGTTTTGGGACACTTAGTCCCTAAATGAGAGCTTAAGCCCTAGGATTTGGACCATAGTTGAAACTATGTGAAGACGACTCTGGAATAGAATTTTGTCGGTTCCGTTAGCTCCGTTAGGTGATTTTGGGTTTATGAGCGTGTCCGGATTGTGTTTTGGAGGTTCGTAGCTCATTTAGGCTTGGAATGGCGAAAGTTGAATTTTTGGAGTTTTGGGCCGGTAGTGGAATATTTGATATCGGGGTCGTTTTCCAATTCCGGAAGTTGGAGTAGATCCATAATGTTGATTACAACTTGTGCGCAAAATTTTAGGTTAATCGGATATGATTTGATAGGTTTCGACATCGGTTATAGAATTTTGAAGTTTCAAATTCTTTAAGTTTGAATTGGAGGGTGATTCGTGATTTTAGCGTTGTTTGATGGGATTTGAGAGCTTGACTAAGTTTGTATGGTGTTTTAGGATTGGTGGGTATGTTTTGTCGAGGTCCCGGGGGCTTCGGGTGTGTTTCAGATGCTTAACGGGTGAAAGCTTGGACTTAGAGGAATTTCTGATTTTTGTTGGTGTTTTCTCACCTGCGGTGGGGAGTCTGCAGGTGCGGCCTCGCAGAAGCGTGGCTTGCAGGCGCAGATGCGAGAAAGTCGAGAGTTGTCCTGGGGTTGAAGGTGCGAGGAAGTTCCGCATCTACGATGCCCGCAAATGCGCAAGGCCGTTCGCAAATGCGCAAGATGCGCAGAAGTGGAAAGGTTGTCCGCAGGCGCGAGTGCGCAGGTGCGGCCCTTCCGTCGCAGGTGCGAAGGCAGAGATGGTAAGTGAGTTGCGCATATGCGCACATTTTTCCGCATAAGCGCACCCGCAGGTGCGAGCCCGGGTTCCGCAGGTGCGGAAATACCTGGGCAGTGATTAAAACCGAAAGGCTTCGCGATTTTTATCATTTTTGGCTTTGCAAACTCGGGTTAGGGCGATTTTTGAGAGCATTTTCGAGGCATTTCTTGAGGTAAGTTCCTTGTGCTTATTTCTGGTCAATAATCTTGCATTTCCATGTATTTTCCCACCTAGTTAATGTGTATTTAAGGTGGAAATTTGAAGTTGAAGACTAGGGATTTGGGAGTTTGAATTGTGGATTGGAGGACCATTTGGTGTCGGATTTTAGTAAATTTGATATGGTTAGACTCGTGAGTGAATGAGCTTCCTAGTTTCATGAATTTTGTAGGGTTTCGAGACGTGGTCCCCGGGGGTCGGGTTTGAGCCAATTTCGAGTTTTGGCCTAATTTTATAGTTTTTCTTGTGGGATTCATTCGATTAGCGTGTATTGATGGAATTGTACTGTTTTGAATAGATTTGGGCCATTTGGAGTCGGATACTCGTGGCAAGAACGTGATATCAAGTTGATTTGAGCGGTTCGAGGTAAGTGTCTTGCCTAACCCTGTATTGGGGACTTCCCCCTTAGGATATCTTGATAGTATTTGGTGTGTGGGCGCCGTGTACGTGAGGTGACGAGTACGTACACGGGCTATTATTGCAAAAATCCCGTTTTTTCTTTCTAAATCATAAATTATTTTTTTTCCTTATTAAATTGCACTAATACGTTTAATTGTGAAACTTAGACTAGAGAAGCATGCTTACGTGTTTTAATTGCCTAATTGACATTCTGTGCGTCATGTTTAGTTAAGTCCTTATTTGCCTTATCTGTGTCCAGTATAAACTGTATAACTCGATGTCATACCTGCCATTTCATCTTGCATTGCATATTTAAATTGGGACTACGGACGTATTCCGGGAGATCCCCATATACTGCATATTTAAATTGGGACTACGAACGTATTTCGGGAGATCCCCCTATACTGCATATTTAAATTGGGACTACAGACGTAATCCGGGAGATCCCCATGTACTGTATATTTAAATTGGGACTAAGGACGTATTCCGGGAGATCCCCTAGCACTGCATATTTACTTTGGGACTACGGACGTATTCCAGGAGATCCCCCATGTACTGCATATTCATTTGATACTACGGGACGATATCCCGAGAGATTTCCCACTATGTTTACCTTGTTCTTAGCCGAGGGCTCCCTTTTTAACTGTGTTATCGTAAATTTATCTTATATCTTTTACTGTTTAAATTACTATATTTACTCCGGTAGGGCCTTAACCTGACCTCGTAACTACTTGACCGAGGTTAGGCTTGGCACTTACTGGGTACCATTGTGGTGTACTCATGCCCTTTCCTGCACATGTTTTTCGTGTGCAGATCCAGGTACGAGCTATCAGCCTTGGGGTTAGTGCATGCTGCTGATTCTAGGAGACTTTAAGGTATTTATGCTTGTGTCTGCAGATCTTCGGAGTCCTCTTCTACTCCCTCGTCTAGAGATTTTTCTTTATTATCTTCAGACTTCTGTATAGAGCTACATAGATTATAGAAGCTTGTGACTTAGCGATATTCCGGGTCTTGGGAAATTATTTTATATATGCCGAGTGGTACTACTCTTGGCTATTTATAATATGTTGTTTATATTTAAAATGTTGTGCTTCTTTATATTTTTTGCAATATTAGGCTTACCTAGTCGTAAAGACTAGGTGCCATCACGACACCTTACGGAGGGATAATTTGGGGTCGTGACAAGTTGGTATCAGAGCACTAGGTTCGTAGGAGTCACGAGTCATAAGCCGGTTTATTAGAGTCTCGCAGATCAGTGCGGAGACGTCCGTACTTATCTTCGGGAGGCAATGTAACTATTGGGAACAATCATATTTCTTTGATTTCCTTGTCGTGCGAGTTATTGACACCAAATATTCTAAGATTTTATCCTATTCTTTCTCACTGATGGTGAGGACCCGCAATGGGAGGACCGATGATCAGGCACCCGAGCCCCCTACCAGAGCCACCAGAGGCCGGGGTCAGGGTAGAGGACGACCACGCGGTGCAGCCGGAGCACCTACGAGAGCTGCGTCAAAGGAGCCCCCAGCAGCTCCAGCTGGAGGGCCAGCGCCGGAGATCCCTATTGCTACTCCTGCCCTCCAGGAGACTTTAGCTCAGTTCTTGAGCATATTCAGCACTCTGGATCAGGTTGGACTATTTCCGATAGCTCCTTCTACATCTCAGGCCGGGGGAGGGCACAGACTCTTGCAGCCCACACCCCTGAGCAGAGGGTCCAGGTTGATCAGGCCCCAGAGTATATTCCTATGCCCCCAGTGGCTCCGGTTCAGCATGAGATCAGGGTAGCTGCTTCTGAGGCAGAGCAACTCAGACTTGAGAGGTACAAGAAGTACCACCCACCTACTTTCAGCGAACTAGCTTCAAATGATGCTCTGGGTTTTCTTGAGGAGTGTCATCATATTCTCCGCACTATGGGCATTGTGGAGACGAGTGGGGTTTCTTTCACCGCTTTCCAGCTGAGGGGAGAAGCATATCAGTGGTGGCGTGCCTATGAGCTGAGTAGTCCGGATGAGGCAGCCTCACTCACTTGGATTCACTTTTCAGAGATTTTCTTGCGTGAGTATGTTTCTCAGAGCCTCAGGGATGCTTGGCGCGCAGAGTTCGAGCAGTTGCGTCAGGGTTCTATGACTGTGTCAGAGTATGCAGTCTGTTTTAGTGGGATTCAGATGATGCGCCGGCTCTGGTTGCTACAGTCAGAGAGAGGGTTCGTCTCTTCATTGAGGGACTCCACCCCAGTATTCAGACCAGTATGGCCAGGGAGTTGGAGATGGACATCACTTATCAGCAGGCAGTGAGCATTTCCAGGAGAGTGGAGGGCATGTTCGCCCGTGACCGAGAGGAGAGAGAGACTGGTCATTATTCAGGAGCTCGTGCACCAGCAGTATGCTATGGTAGGGGTTTTGTGAGTCGCCCTATTCATTCAGCTCTTCCAGAAGCCAGCGGTGTCCCAGCTCCTCCTAGACCTTAGGAGCCCTATTATGCACCGCCAGTATCCAGTATGCCTCCTACTCGAGGTGCTATTACCGGCCAGTCCAGCAGGCCAGGTTTGAGTCAGTCTCAGCCGTCGCGTCCTCCAAGAGGTTGTTTTGAGTGTGGTGACACTCGTCACCTGGTTAGAGATTTCCCTAGAGCCATGAGGGGTGCACCTCCACAGACTTATCAGCCTCCACGTACTCCACCGGGTCCTACGGCCATTCTTCCAGCACCAGCTGCTACCCCACCTCCTCAGCCAGCTCGAGGTGGAGGTCGGGGAGGTCGAGGTTGCCCTAGAGGGGAGGCCAGGCCAGGTACTATGCCCTTCCATTAGCCCGTTTCAGAAGCCGTTGCTTTAGATTCAGTTATCACAGGTATTGTCCCCGTCTGTCATAGGGATGCATCAGTATTATTTGACCCAGGCTCTCCGTATTCATATGTGTCTTCTTATTTTGCCCCACATTTGGGGATATCTCGGGATTCATTGAGTTCCCCTATTTATGTATCTACTCCCGTGGGAGATTCTCTCGTTGTGGACCGCGTATATCGGTCGTGCTTGATTACTCTTAGTGGTTTTGAGACCAGAGTCGATTTGTTATTTCTCAGTATGGTAGATTTTGATGTTATCTTGGGCATGGACTGATTGTCACCCCATTATGCTATTCTTGATTGTCACGCTAAGACCGTGACACTGGCTATGCTAGGTTTTCCAAGATTAGAGTGGAGAGGTACCTTAGAGTATACTCCCCGCACGGTCGTTTCATTTCTTAAGGCTCATCGAATGGTTGAGAAGGGGTGTGATGCGTATTTGGCCTATGTGAGAGATGTCAGTATTGATACCCCTACAGTTGAGTTAGTTCCAGTAGTGAGGGACTTCCCAGATGTGTTTCCAGCTGATCTTCCGAGCATGCCGCCCGACAGAGATATTGATTTTGGCATTGATTTGTTGCCGGGCACTCAGCCCATCTCTATTCCTCTATATCGTATGGCTCCTCCTCAATTAAAGGAGTTGAAGGAGCCATTGCAGGAGTTGCTTGATAAGGGGTTCATCAGGCCCAGTGTATCACCTTGGGGTGCTCCGGTCTTATTTGTGAAGAAGAAGGATGGTTCTATGCGTGTGTGTATTGATTATCGGCAGTTAAACAAGGTTATAGTAAAGAACAGGTATCCTTTGCCTCACATTGATGACTTATTTGATCAGTTACAGGGTGCCAGGGTGTTTTCCAAGATTGACTTGCGTTCTGGCTATCATCAGTTGAAGATTCGGGAGCCGGATATCCCAAAGACTGCTTTCAGGACCAGATATGGTCACTATGAGTTTCTTGTCATGTCATATGGTCTGACCAATGCCCCAGCAGCCTTTATACATTTGATGCACATTGTATTTCGGCATTATCTTTATTCCTTCGTCATTTTGTTTATTGACGACATCCTGGTATATTCCCGGTCTCGGGAAGATCATGAGCAGCACCTGAGGACCGTGCTTCAGACTTTGAGGGAGAAGAGGTTGTATGCAAAATTCCCTAAGTGTGAATTCTAGCTTGATTCAATGGCATTCTTGGGCCACATAGTGTCTTGTGATGGGATCAAGGTAGATCCGAAGAAGGTGGAGGCAGTGCAGAGTTGGCCTAGACCGTCATCAGCTACGGAGATCCACAGTTTCCTTGGTTTGGTAGGGTATTACCGTCGCTTTGTGGAGGGATTTTCATCCATTGTAGCACCTATGACCAGGCTGACCCAGAAGGGTATTCCGTTCAGGTGGACCGAGGAGTATGAGCAGAGCTTTCAGAAGCTCAAGACAGCTTTGACTACAGCCCCAGTATTAGTATTGCCTATAGGTTCAGGGTCATACACTGTCTATTGTGACGCCTCGAGGATTGACCTTAGAGCGGTATTGATGCAGGACGGTAGGTTGATTGCCTACGCGTCGAGATAGTTGAAGGTGCATGAGAAGAACTATCCAGTTCATCATCTCGAGTTAGCAGCTATTGTTCACGCCCTGAAGATCTGGCATCATTATTTGTACGGTGTTCCCTGTGAGATTTACACTGATCACCAGAGTTTGCAGTACTTGTCCAGGCAGAAGGATCTTAATTTGCGTCAGCGGTGGTGGTTGGAGCTACTTAAAGACTATGACATCACTATATTATACTACCCGGGGAAGGCCAATATAGTGGCCGACGCCTTGAGTCGCTGGGCAGAGAGTTTGGGGAGTTTGGCATATCTTCCGGTAGCTGAGAGGCCCTTAGCCTTGGATGTTCAGGCCTTAGCCAACCAGTTCGTGAGATTGGATATTTCAGAGCCTAGTCGGGTATTAGCTTGTGTGGTTGCTCGGTCTTCTCTTTATGGCCATATCAGGGAGCGCCAGTATGATAATCCTCATCTTCTAGTTCTTCAGGACAGGGTTCGGCGAGGTGATGCCAGAGATGTGACTATTGGTGATGACGGTGTGATGAGGATACAGGGCCGAATCTGTGTGCCCAATGTAGATGGGCTTCGGGAGTTGATTCTTGAAGAGGCCCACAGCTCGCGGTACTCCATTCATCCGGGTGCCGCAAAGATGTACCAGGACTTGAGGCAGCACTATTGGTGGAGAAGAATGAAAAAGGACATAGTTGGGTATGTGGCCAAGTGTCTCAACTGTCAGCAGGTTATCTATGAGCACCAGAGACCGAGTGGATTACTTCAGAGGTTGGATATACTAGAGTGGAAGTGGGAGCGGATCACCATGGACTTTGTGGTTGGACTTCCTAGGACTTTGAGGAAGTCCGATGCTATTTGGGTGATCGTGTATCGGCTGACCAAGTCATCCCATTTCATTCCGGTGCTGACTACATACTCTTCGGAGAGGTTGGCTGAGATTTATATCAGAGAGATTGTCCGCCTTCATGGTATTCCAGTATCCATCATTTCAGACAGAGGTACACAGTTCACATCAGAGTTTTGGAGAGCCGTACAGCAGGAGTTGGGTACTAGGGTGGAGTTTATCACAGCCTTTCACCCTCAGACGAACGGGCAGTCCGAGCGCACAATTCAGATTCTTAAGGATATGCTTCGTGCCTGTGTGATGGAGTTTGGAGGGTCATGGAACCGATACTTGCCACTTGTAGAGTTCGCTTACAACAACAGTTCTCAGTCCAGCATTCAGATGGCACCGTATGAGGCTTTGTATGGTAGGCGGTGCCGGTCCCCAGTAGGATGGTTTGAGTCGGGTGAGGCCTGATTGTTGGGTACAGATTTGGTCCAGGATGCCCTGGATAAGGTGAAGGTGATTCAGGAGAGACTTCGCACAGCCCAGTCCAGGCAGAAGAGTTATGCGAACCGTAAGGTTCGTGATTTGGCGTTTATGGTTGTTGAGCGGGTCTTGCTTCGGGTATCGCCTATGAAGGGTGTCATGAGGTTCGGGAAAAAGGGCAAGCTGAGCCCAAGGTTCATTGGTCCTTTTGAGATATTGCGGCGAGTTAGGGAGGTTTCTTATGAGCTTGCCTTGCCTCCTAGCCTAGCAGGAGTTCACCCGGTATTCCACGTGTCTATGCTCCGGATGTATCACGGTGATCCGACTCATGTATTGGATTTCAGCTCTGTCCAGTTGGACAAAGATCTATCTTATGTTGAGGATCCAGTAGCCATTTTGGACAGTCAGGTCAGAAAGCTCAGGTCAAAGAATATTGCTTCAGTAAAGGTCCAGTGGAGGGGTCAGCCGGTCGAGGATGCGACTTGGGAGACCGAGCAGGATATGTGCAGCCAGTACCCTCATCTTTTCACAGTTTTAGGTATGTCTTTATACTCGTTCGAGGACGAATGTTTTAAGAGGGGGAGGATGTAACGACCCGGCCGGTCGTTTTGAGAGTAATAGCCCCGATCCCCTATTAACTGCTTTCCCCAAATGTTTTTCTTCTATTGTGACTTGTTGGGATGTTTGGTTTTGAGTTTCGGAGTGTTTTGGGACTCTTAGTCCCTAAATGAGTGCTTAAGCCCTAGGATTTGGACCGTAGTCGAAACTATGTAAATACGACTCCGGAATGGAATTTCGTCGGTTCCGTTAGCTCCGTTAGGTGATTTTGGGTTTAGGAGCATGTCCGGATTGTGTTTTGGAGGTTCGTAGCTCATTTAGGCCTGAAATGGCAAAAGTCAAATTTTTGGAGTTTTGGGCCGGTAGTGGAATTTTTGATATCGGGGTCGTTTTCCGATTCCGAAAGTTGGAGTAGGTCCGTATTGTTGATTATAACTTGTGCGCAAAATTTGAGGTCAATTGGACGTGATTTGATAGGTTTCGACATCGGTTATAGAATTTTGAAGTTTCAAATTCTTTAAGTTTGAATTGGAGGGTGATTCATGATTTTAGCGTTGTTTGATGGGATTTGAGAGCTCGGCTAAGTTCTTATGGTGTTTTAGGATTGTTTGGTATATTTGGTCGAGGTCCCGGGGGCCTCGGGTGTGTTTCGGATGCTTAACGGGTGAAAGCTTAAACTTAGAGGAATTTCTGATTTTTGTTGGTTCTGGTGTTTTTGCACCTGCGGTGGGGAGTCCGCAGGTGCAGCCTCGCAGAAGCGTGGCTTGTAGGCGCAGATGCGAGAAAGTCGAGAGTTGGCCTGGGGTCACAGTTGCGAGGAAGTTCCACATCTGCGATGCCCGAAAATGTGCAAGGTTGTTCGCAAATGCGCAAGATGCGCAGAAGCAGAAAGGTTGTCCGCAGGCGCAAATGCGCAGGTGCGGCCCTTCCGTCGCAGGTGCGAAGGCATAGATGGTAAGTAGGTTGCGCAGATGCGCACGTTTTTCTGCATAAGCATACCCGCAGGTGCGAGCCCGGGTTTCGCAGGTGCGGAAATACCTGGGCAGTGATTAAAACCGAAATGCTTCGCGATTTTTATCATTTTTGGCTTTGCAAACTCGGGTTAGGGCGACTTTTGAGAGCAGTTTCTAGGCATTTCTTGAGGTAAGTTCCTTGTGCTTATTTTTGGTCAATAATCTTGCCTTGCCATGTATTTTACCACCTAGTTAATGTGTATTTAAGGTGGAAATTTGAAGTTGGAGACTAGGGATTTGGGAGTTTGAATTGTGGATTGGAAGACCATTTGGTGTCAGATTTTAGTAAATTTTATATGGTTAGACTTGTGAGTGAATGAGCTTCCTAGTTTCATAAATTTTTTCGGGTTTCGAGACGTGGGCCCCTAGGGCCGGGTTTGAGCCAATTTCAGATTTTGGCCTAATTTTGTAGTTTTTCCTGTGGGATTCATTCCATTAGCGCGTATTGATGGAATTGTACTATTTTGAATAGATTCGGGCCATTTGGAGTCGGATACTCGTGGCAAGAACGTGATATCAGGTTGATTAGAGCGGTTCGAGGTAAGTGGCTTGCCTAACCCTGTGTTGGGGACTTCCCCCTTAGGATATCTTGATATTATTTGGTGTGTAGGCCCCATTTACGTGAGGTGACGAGTACGTACACGGGCTATTATTGCAAAAATCCCGTTTTTCCTTTCTAAATCATAAATTATTTTTTTTCCTTATTAAATTGCACTAATACGTTTAATTGTGAAACTTAGACTAGAGAAGCATGCTTACGTGTTTTAACTGCCTAATTGACATTCTGTGTGTCATGTTTAGTTAAGTCCTTATTTGCCTTATCTGTGTCCAGTATAAACTATATAACTCGATGCCATACCTTCTATTTTATCTTGCATTGCATATTTAAATTGGGACTATAGACGTATTCCGGGAGATCCCCCTGTACTGCATATTTAAATTGGGACTACGGACGTAATCCGGGAGATCCCCATGTACTGCATATTTAAACTGGGACTACAGACGTATTCTGGGAGATCCCCCAGCACTGCATATTTACTTTGGGACTACGGACGTATTCCAGGAGATCCCCCATGTACTGCATATTCATTTGATACTACGGGACGATATCCCGAGAGATTTCCCACTATGTTTACCTTGTTCTGAGCGGAGGGCTCCCTTTTTAACTGTGTTATCGTAAATTTTACTTATATCTTTTACTGTTTAAATTACTATATTTACTTCGGTAGGGCCTTAACCTGACCTCGTCACTACTTGACCGAGGTTAGGCTTGGCACTTACTGGGTACCATTGTGGTGTACTCATGCCCTTTCCTGCACATGTTTTTCGTGTGCAGATCCAAGTACGAGCTATCAGCCTTGGGGTTAGCACGTGCTGCTGATTCTAGGAGACTTTAAGGTATTTCTGCTTGCGTCCGCAGATCTTCGGAGTCCCCTTCTACTCCCTCTCCAGATACTTTCTTTATTATCCTCAGACTTTTGTATAGAGCTACATAGAATATAGTAGCTTGTGACTTAGCGATATTCCGGGTCTTGGGATATTATTTTGTATATGCCGAGTGGTGCTACTCTTGGCTATTTATAATATATTGTTTATCTTTAAAATGTTGTGTTTCTTTATATTTTTCGCAATATTAGGCTTACCTAGTCGTAAAGACTAGGTGCCATCACGACACCTTACGGAGGGATAATTTGGGGTCGTGACACTACCATTACATAAACACTGTGAGATAACAATGCACGAATCGTCGTAACAATCATTGCCAAATTTCAAAACCTTAGGTAGTATTGATACTGAACTGAAACGATAGAGCGGTCTTCCGCAAGGCAACGACAATAGCCCAATTAATTACACAGGGAGAAGCATCCTGAGCCAAATCTGTAGTACCATTAAAAATATCCTTGATCCCCAATTTATAACAAGCGCTTCACGTCGCATAAGATTGAATAGGAAGGAAATGTAGGAATAAGCCTCAAAGGAATCGAATCGCACGATGAGGAATCAAAAAGGAAAGTATTCCTAATAGGCTTGTAGCCTCTCGAAGATAAGCACAGACGTCTCCGTACCGATCCGCAAGACTCTACTAGACTTGCTCTTGACTCGTGAGACCTACGTGAACCTAGTGCTCTTATACCATATTGTCACGATCCAAAATCCAAAAAGGCCGTGATGGCGCCGGACATCACTGTCAGGCAAGCCAACCATAATCAATTAACTTAATTACCTATTTTAGTATTTTTGGAATAAAAATTTCTTCAATGAAATTGTAAAGATAAAACTCATAGAGTAAATAATAAATTTTTTTAGCAACTAAATTTCTAAACAATTCACAACCATTCCCAAAACCCGGTGTCACAAGTGCATGAGCATTTTCTAAGGAATTAAAAATAAAATACAGCATCTGTCCAGAATACAAATTAGACAGAAAAATATAATAACTCTGAAGGAGACTCTGTTAGATGTGGATCATAATATAGAATGCAGCTCACCTATGTCCCCACAATTATTAACCACACCTCTGCGCCCACAAGGCCGCTATACATATATGTACCTGCACAATAAAATGTGCAGCAAGTACAGTATGAGTACGAAAATAACATGTACCCAGTAAGTATCAAGCCTAATCTCGAAGTGGTAGAGACGAGATAGCCGACTTTGACACTCACTATGGATCAATAATAAAAATTGGAATAAATTATAACTATTCAAATCAGTATGGTTCACAGAGTTAACGATAATTTTATTAAATTAGGAAAAATAATAAGAATCCTTCAAATGCGACAATTTTCCAATTTATTAAATAAATCATGAAATTTAAATAAAACTTCCAATTTAACAAATAGCTTTACAAGCTGCAATTCAATTTCAATAAAATTTTTAATTTATCAATTAGTCTCATTTACAGGAATAACAATAATTCCTTAACAAGCAGGAATAATAATTTATTAAATTTTAAAGATTTCCAATTTATCAATTAGCTTCGCAAGCTGAAATAAACTATTAAGGTATCGTGTAATTATTATTATTAAGCACGATTTCTGCCGAGGACGTATGGCCCGATCCAAAATGTCGTGTACACTGCCGAGGGACGTACGACGTGATACATAGATGCATCAATCCTGCCGAGGCGTTCGGACCGCTCCACAAGAAAGGAGGACATTTTCTTATGTACCTCCGGAAGGAGAGTATATTTATTATGAGATAAATTCGGGAGGAAGAACAATTTCTTTTAACAATTAATTAATTTAACAGAAAATCAAGCATATGAGATTTCCATCCTTTAATATCTGTATCTAATAATTCATAATATATTCATATATATCAATTAATATTAATTAATCAAGGAATATAATTTTACACAAGTAATTTATGCTTTGAGTCCTAAACTACCCGGACTTTAGTATTTATAGTAGCTACGCACGGACTCTCGTCACCTCGTGCATACGTAGCCCCCACAATTAGCAACAATTATTCAATTTAATTACTATGGAGTAATTTTTCCCTCACAAGATTAGACAAGAGACTTACCTCGTCTCAAAGTCTACTTTCCGATTACTACGTCGCGTTGAATTCTCGATTTGACGCCGAAATATCCGAAACTATCCAAATATTATACAAAATAATTAATATATGCTAAATGATTCGAAATCTATCTATTAAATAAATTACCTTATCCAAAATAGTAAAATTTCTAAAATTCACCCCGGGCCTACGTGCTCGGATTCTGGAAATTTTCGGATAAAAAAGTTACCCATAATCTCAAGAACTTAAATATATAATTTCTACCCAATTCCATAACTATTTTCGTGATTAAAATCTCATTTTTATAAAAATCTAGATTTTTCATCTAAATCTTTGATTTCTAAGATTTACTAGTTATAATCTACTTATAATCTATATATTTAACTCAAGGGGTGTAGAATTAACTTACCTCCAAGTTGTTAGCTGAAAACTCCTCATAAAGAGCTCTGAAATCGCCCAACAATGGATAAAAAATAGAAAGAAATGGACTGAGTTTTCGTCTGTTTTTAAGGTTCTGCCCAGACAGGTGTTTCGCACCTGCGGAAGGAGTACTGCACATGCGGCTTTCGCACCTGCGAAAATTCCTCGTAGGTGTGCATTTTCCTTCTTTTTCTGGTTCCGCACTTGCAAAAGAAATGCTCGCTTCTGCGCAAGCGCAGGTGCGCACATCCCTTCGCACCTGTGTATTTTTCCGCTTCTGCGCACAAGGCCATCGCACCTGCGCGTTCGCAGGTGCGCCAAATGCTTCGCATCTGCGATGGCTGGGTAGGCTTCTCTCGTTCGCACCTGCGATTGGTGGCTCGCACCTGCGAGCTCGCACTTGCGGCTGTCCAAGCGCAGGTGCGATTATAACACTAGCTGGGAGCTTCAGTCCTTGCTCAATTTTTCAAAATTGGTCCGAGCCTCGTTCGGTTAACACTCGGGACCCCCGGGGCCCCGCCCGAACATACCAACAGATTTGAAATCATAAAACAGACTCGCTCAAACTCTCGAAACGCGTAAAACAATATCAAATCTAAGAATCATATTCTAAACCAAATAAATTCAAACTTAAGAATTTCAAGTTATTCAAATTACTTCCAATGCGCCGAAATATACTTAAACTACTCGGAATGACACAAAAATTTACGTGTAAGTCTTAAATCACTATACGGAACTATTCCCAAACTCGAAATTCCAAGCAGACTTCAATTACTCAAAAATCTACTCCAAACTAATTTTAAAGAACTTTAAACCTTCAAATAGTTGATTTTTATTATTAAGCGCCAAAATACTCCCGGGTTATCCAAAACCTGATTCGAACATACGCCCAAGTCCAAAATTATTATACGAACCTATTGGAATCGTCAAATCCCGATTCTGAGGTTATTTTCTCAAAATGTTGACCGAAGTCAAACTTGTCCATTTAAAGTTAACTTAAGGAACCAAGTGTTCTGATTTCAACCCAAACACTTCCAAATCCTGAACCAACCATCCCCGCGAGTCATAAATTAATAAAAGCATGTTCGGGGAGTTTTATTTTAGGGAACGATTTTCTAAAAGTCGAAACGACCGGTTGGGTCGTTACAGTTATTTCCTCATCCCTTTATACTTACCCTCCCCCCCCCCCCCCCCCTCTTCGTCTCTCTACTCTCCTTCTCTATTTTTTTCCCCAATTTTTCTTCCTTTGATGTTCTCTATTTTTTTATGCTTTCTTGTTGCATAAATACTATCTTTTTACATAAAGTTGTTGATATATATCAAAATTGTATAAAGAGAGAAAGTTTTGATTGGAATTTTAGAGAGGAAGAAGAATACACCACATACAAAATATATACAAATAAGATACAAAATACATGTAAAAGACATATTGTATAAAATTTGTATGAAAATTGTATTTAAGTTGTATGATGTTATAGATATATTTAACTGGGTAAAAATAATGTATGAAAGTTGTAAATAAGTTATAAATATGTTCTACAATATATAATTAGTTGTATAAAATTTATTTTTAGTTTATATATTATTGTATGTATCAAATTTGTACGAAATTTTATTTTTAATTTGTATGTTGTTGTAATATATAAATTTATCACTGTCGATTTCTATTGATGTTGTTGTCGGGGCTACATAGACTGAGGTACAGGCATTGAACATTTTACTTAATTTTGACTCACGTGTTCAGCCACAAAAATCAGCGACTTAAACCACTTTTAAACCCAGCAAAATAGTCGACAAATTACACACTTTTACACCTAAAACCAAGCCC
Organism: Nicotiana tabacum; assembly: GCF_000715075.1. Classification (NCBI taxonomy): domain Eukaryota; kingdom Viridiplantae; phylum Streptophyta; class Magnoliopsida; order Solanales; family Solanaceae; genus Nicotiana; species Nicotiana tabacum. Next base: position 2,649,685 of record NC_134094.1, read on the forward strand.
AAAACCAACCATCAACAACCGCAAAAATCTGCTCAAAAACAGTGCAGAGTGCTTACAAAAATCATGAAAAACCAGTTGAAATTACCTTAAAAACACAGCTGAAAAATAACATAGGGAAAGAGGAATTTTTCCAATATTTTTCCACTTTAATAAAAAAAGAAAAATGGTGTAACTTTTTTTTTTCGCGAAAAATGGTGTAACTAAATTCTCTAATTTAAGGCACTAGTAATGGATATATATATATATATATATATATATATATATATATATATATATATATATATATATATATATATATATATATATATATATATATATATATATATATATATATATATATATATATAGAGAGAGAGAGAGAGAGAGAGAGAGAGAGAGAGAGAGAGAGAGAGAGAGAGAGAGAGAGAGAGAGAGAGTACGCATTGAGAGGAGAGAAAATAGGAAAATGGTGTAATTAAATCCCCTAATTTAAGGCACTAATAATGAAATGTATATAATTTGTAAGTAATCCTTATTTAGGGCGAGTAATATATAAAATTAGAACAATTTTAGTAAATAAGTTTCAAATATTGTATAGGAAGGAAAAAATCTCTTATCAAAATATTAATCCAATTGACGAGTTAACAAAAAGTCACATTGGTAAATGTATAATACTAACTACTTGCTAATTTAATAAAGAATAAATAAGAAATAAGCAATTTATTTGATTACTGTATGATATGTATTCTTTGATTTTGTATAGATTTTATTATATTTCTGCATACTATATTAAATAATAAGATAACAACTAAGATTTATTAAAATAATATGATATATTAGATCATAATTTTATAAAATTAATTATGTCATATTATCCGCGCATCACGCGGGTTCTAACATTAGTTTAAATTAAAAAGATAAGAAGAATAAAGAAACTAAAATTGAAGCAGAAAGAAAATTAAAGACACTCTTTTTATTTTGTGAAGATAAAAATATTGTAGTATGTTATACAAAATCCATATACATACAATTTTATAGTATTCAAAAGTTTAGGGAAAGTTTATCTCATTAGAAAAAATCGATGACAATGCTAACATCATTATGCAGTTACTTTTATACATGAATTCCATAAAAGATATTTTCTTCTTGCATGGAATGGAGTAAATTTTAAATATAGTTTGTCAGTCAAAAACTCTTATTAAATTATTTTGTTCATTATTTTAAACACACGACTGAAACTTATTTATACACCTATATATGTAACATACTTGCCTTGTATAAAAGTGTAATTCTTATTTAAAATCAGTCAAAATCTCTATTAAATAATTTTAAATTTGGTAAACAACCTCCTTACAATATTTCTAACAAGTCTAAATAATATTCACTCTAAATTTCTCGTAAAATCAAATTTAAAATGTAAACTCACTTATTTAAGCTTGTTCAACAATGTTGGATTACCTTAAAATTTTAGTTTTCACCACCGAAATGATTTTTATTTGTTGAACTAAAATTTGAATCATAATTACTGATTCTAGTGAGTTGCTCTAGTGGTAAGCACCCTTCACTTCCAACCAAGAGGTTATGAGTTCGAGTCACCTCAAAAGCAAGGTGGGGAGTTCTCTTGGAGGGAGGGAGCCGAGGGTCTATCGGAAACAGCATCTCTACCACAGGGTATGGGTAAGGTCTGCGTACACACTACTCTCCCCAAACCCCACTAGTAGGATTATACTGGGTTGTTGTTGTTGTGTAATTACTGATTCGGAGATCGGGTTAGAAGCTTAAGCTTTAAAAAAAATTAGCAATTTCGAAAACCTATATGGAGTTAGACGTTGAATTTCGCCTTATTATTCTTGTGCTACGGCTTTGCAAAGTTGTATGTAAACCACCTAGTTGCAATGTGTGTGTATATATATATATTCACAAAATTTGAACGTGTTGTAGACGCTTTATTGTTTAAATCACGGGTGGAAATAGTTATATATATATATATATATAGCGTCTACAACACGCTCGTTCAAATTTTGTAAAAATATTTTAATTTGGAGTAAGGATTGCATTCTATTTGGATAAGTTTTTTTCTGTGTTTTTTTTTTCCCTATGTTTTTCGGGTTGATATGTTTGAGAAGAGTGAAGAGTGGGGGATGCGAAGAAATGCTCAGCTATACATTAACATCATAAATAATTTTTATACTACTAGCTAGTCTTATAGCTCATTATGCATGTAACCTATCTAAATGAGTAATAAATTATTTAAAAATTATATAAATATTATCTTTGAATTATAATATAAATATGTAAATTTATATTAAAAAAGAATATTGATATGTATAGCTAACTTAATAAGGAATAGTTATCCCTTCAATCTCTATGTTTACTTTTAACTACTCCCTTAAATTACTTATGAATAAATGCATAAGATTTATTTCTATTAAGTTCAATATAAGACAAGGCGGGTTACTCTGATGGTAAGCACCCTCCACTTCCAACCAAGAGGTTGTGAGTTCGAGTCACCTCAAGAGCAAGGTGGGGAGTTCTTGGAGGGAAGGATGCCGAGGGTCTATTGGAAACAGCCTCTCTACTCCAGGGTAGGGGTAAGGTCTACGTACAGACTACCCTCCCCATACCCCAATAGTGAGATTATACTGGGTTGTTGTTGTTGTTGTTATCTATGTTTCACTTATCGAGTATTATAATTGGGTTTGTGATTTAAATTACTTTCATGAATTCTCCTCTCTCCAATGTCTTTTCCTATGGTCTAGGCGAGGACTTAAAATCAGGCGTCCAGACCAGCTTGCGTATACGTAGACTAATTATCGAGTACCCTCTCCTTTCATGAATTCTCCTCATTCTCCAATGTCTTCTCCTACGATCCAGGCTAGGACTTAAAACCAGACGTCCAGAAATTAATTATCGAGTACCCTCTGGCCTCTCCTTTAATGAAATCTCCTCACTCTCCAACGTCTTCTCCTATGATCCAGGCGAGGACTTAAAACCAGGCGTTCAGACCAAGTTTACACGTCAACTATTTTATCGAGTACCTAATACATCCGCCAAATAAAAAGAGGATGAGTTTTATAGTTGTAGTAGTGATTGGTAGTGTCACACCCCTTTTTTACCTCTAACCCCTTTTAATATAAGTAAAAGCGATTTTTAAGCTCGAAAGGACTTTCAATTTGAAAAGTGACAAAGATTGTGTTAAAAAGAATTTTTTCAAAGTCGCCACTTGACATTTGGTTTCGATGTGCCAAGTCACTATTTTTTTAAAAAATGACTTTTCCTTTTAAAACATATTTAGACTCCAAAACTAATTTGCATCAGAGATTCTCAGGGTATCTCCAACCTTTACCCCAAAATGGGAATACCAGAGATTCTCAGGGTATCTCCAACCTTTACCCCAAAATGAAAAAATTCCCATTTTGGGGATAACTTACTCCAACCATTCTCCCATTTTTTCCCCAAAAGAGAATATTCTTTTTTTTTCCCAACCAAGAGGTTGTGAGTTCGAGTCACCCCAAGATCAAGGTGGGGAGTTCTTGGAGGGATAAAGCCGGGGGTCTATCGGAAACAGTCTCTCTACCCCAGGGTAGGGGTAAGGTCTGCGTACACACTACCCTCTCCAGACCCCACTAGTGGGATTATACTGGGTTGTTGTTGTTGTATATTCTTCTCTCTCTTCTATATTATATTATTATCTTTCATTTCAATTTTATTTTTTAATTTCCATTAAACAAATTCCATCTTTTATTTTTATTAATTTGTAATTTCCATTAAAAAAATTCCATAAAATTTCAAATAATATAATTTGTAAGCAATTATTATAGATTAACTAATAATTCAAATAAAAGTGAAATCATTGCGATACAAGATTAATTAAATACATATTACATAACGATAAAATTCATTCAAAATACTACATAAATATTCCACTTCAACCTCTAGTATTCTCCCATAAATGATCTATTAATGCATTATGAAGTGCAAAATGAGCATCTTTGTCATTAATTCTTCTATATCGAGCTAAAAATTCTTGAAATCGTTGATTTTCTTCACAATAATTTAATAAATGCGCAACAGTGATCTACACAATTTAAAAATATAATCTTTCACATTTAGCCCGTGTACACACTCGTCATCTCGTGTACACGACTTTCAACATATTTCAATAATTACATCAATATCAATTCTAGGGAAAAATTCCCCCACACAAGGTTAGACAAGTCACTTACCTCGACTTGCTCCAATTTAATCAAGTATTATGCTTTTTTCTCGATTTTTCGACTTCGATCGACTCGTATCTAGTCATAATTAATTCGATACAGTCAACAAAAATTATAGAAATCAATTTCATATGAAAATATTATATTTTTCAATGAAATCCGAAATTAGCTCAAAAATTGTCCGTGGGGCCCACATCTCGGAATTCGGCGAAACTTACAAAATCCGACAACCCATTCAATTACGAGTCCAACCATACCAGTTTCACTCAAATCCGACTCCGGATTCATACCGAAATCTCAAAAATTCGTTTCTATGAGATTTCTAAAATTTCTCAAATTTCAATCTCAAAACACTAATTAAATGGTGAAAACAATGATATATTTGTGTATATTGACCAAATCCAAGTTAGAATCACTTACCCAAATATATTTCCTTGAAAATATATCAAAATCGCCTCTCCTCAAGCTCCAATTTGTCAAAAAGGCAAATGGGACGAAGTCCCCCTGTTTTTATAACTTACAGATTTGTCATGGAGCTCGATTTTGTAAGGGAGCTCGATTTGTCAGGGAGCTCGATTTTGTTCGGGAGCTCGATTTTGTCAGGGAGCTCGATTTTATCAAGGAGCTCGATTTGTCAAGGAGCTCGATTTGTCAGGGAGTCCGATTTTGACAGGGAACTCGATTTTGTCAGGGAGCTCGATTTTGTCAGGGAATCCGATTTTGACAGAGAGTCCGATTTTTGACAGGGAGCTCGATTTTGTCAGGGAATCGGATTTTGACAGGGAGCCCGATTTTGACAGGGAGTCCGATTTTGACAGGCAGCCCGATTTTGACAGGCAGTCCGATTTTGGCAGGAAGTCCGATTTTGACAGACAGCCCGATTTTGACAGCATTTCCAGCAGAAAAATTGCAGCAGCTAAGTCCCACTTTTGATCCGTTAACCATCAGAAACTCATCTGAGGCCCTCGGAACCTCAACCCAATACAATAACAAGTCCTAAAATATCATACAAACTTATTTGAAACCTCAAATCACATCAAACAACGCTAAAATCACGAATCATGCTCCAATTCAATCTTAATGAAACTTAGAATTTTCAACTTCTACATTCGATGTCGAAACCTATCAAATCAAGTCCGACTGACCTCAAATTTTGCACCCAAGTCATAAATGATATAAGGGAGCTGTGTAAATTTTTAGAACTGAATTCCAACACCGATATCAAAAAGTCAACTCCCCGGTCAAATTTCCAAACTTTATATTCCTATTTTAGCCATTTCAAGCCTAATTTCACTACAGACTTCCAAATAAAATTCCGATCACGCTCCTAAGTCCAAAATCACCATACAAAGCTGTTGGAATCATCAAAACTCTATTCCGTGGTCGTTTGCATATAATTTGATATCCGGCCACTATTTAAACTTAAACTTTTAATTCTTTTCATCAAAAAGTATCTCAGACTAAGGACCTCGGAATTTGATTCCGGACATACGCCCAAGTCTCAAATCATGATACGGACCTATCGAAACTGTTAAAACACGGATCCGAGTCCGTTTGCTCAAAATGTTGACCAAAGTCAACTCAGTTGAGTTTTAAACATCTAATTCACATTTTAATCCATTTTTCATCAGAAAACGTTTCGAAAAATTTTACTGTAACGACCCGGCCGGTCGTTTTGAGAGTAATAGCCCTGATCCCTTATTAACTACTTTGCCCAAATCTTTTTCTGCTATTGTGACTTGCCGGGATGATTGATTTTGAGTTTCGGAGTATTTTGGGACACTTAGTCCCTAAATGAGAGCTTAAGCCTTAGGATTTGGACTGTAGTCAAAACTGTGTGAAGACGACTCCGGAATGGAATTTTGTAGTTTTCGTAGGTAATTTTGGTTTTAGGAGCATGTCCGGATTGTGTTTTGGAGGTTCGTAGTTCATTTAGGCTTGAAAAGGCGAAAGTCGAATTTTTGGAGTTTTGGGCCGGTAGTGGAATTTTTTATATCGGGGTCGTTTACCTATTGTGGAAGTTGGATTTGGTCCGTAATGTTGATTATGACTTGTGCACAAAATTTGAGGTCAATCAGACGTGATTTGATAGGTTTCGACATCGGTTGTAGAATTTTGAAGTTTCAAGTTCTTTAAAATTGAATTGGAGGGTAATTCGTCATTTTTGAGTTGTTTGATGGGATTTGAGAGCTCTACTAAATTCGTATGGTGTTTTAGGATTGGTTGGTATGTTTGGTCGAGGTTTCGGGGGCCTCGGGTGTGTTTCGTATGCTTAACGGGAAGAAATTTGGACTTAGGAAAACCTGGTGCCTTTGCTGGTTCTGGAGTTTCGCACCTGCAGAAAATAGACCACAGGTGCACGAGCCGCACATGAGAAGATGGAAGCACAGATGCGAGAAGTCGATAATTGGTCTGGGGTCGCAGGTGCGAGGAAGTTCCGGATCTGCGATGCCCGCAAATGCGCAAGGTTGTTCGCAAATGCGCGAGTTGCGCAGAAGCGGAAGGAACGTCCGCAGGCGCGAGTGCGCAGGTGCCGCCCTTCCGTCGCAGGTGCGAAGGCAGAGGTGGTAAGTGAGTTGCGCAGATGCACACGTTTTCCGCACAAGCGCACCCGCAGGTGCGAGCCTAGGTTCTGCAGGTGCGGAAATACCTGGGCAGTGATTAAAACCGAAGGGCTTCACGATTTTTATCATTTTTGGCTTTGGAAACTCGGGTTAGGGCGATTTTTGAGAACATTTTCGAGGCATTTCTTGAGGTAAGTCCCTTGTGCTTATTTATTGTCAATAATCTTGCCTTTCCATGTGTTTTCCCACCTAGTTAATGTGTATTTAAGGTGGAAATTTGGAAGTTGGAGGCTAGGGATTTGGAAGTTTGAATTGTGGATTGAAGGACCATTTGGTGTCAGATTTTAGTAAATTTGATATGGTTAGACTCGTGAGTGAATGAGCTTTCTAGTTTTGTGAATTTTGTCGGGTTTCGAGATGTGGGCCCAGGGGACCTAGTTTGAGCCAATTTCGGGTTTTTGCCTAATTTTGTAGTTTTTCTTGTGGGATTCATTCCATTAGCGCGTATTGATGGTATTGTAATGTTTTGAATAGATTCGGCCATTTGGAGTTGGATACTCGTGGCAAGAACGTGATATCGAGTTGATTTGAGCAGTTTGAGGTAAGTGGCTTGCCTAACCTTGTGTTGTGGACTTCCCCCTTAGGATATCTTGATATTATTTGGTGTGTGGGCGCCGTGTACGTGAGGTGACGAGTACGTACACGGGCTATTATTGCAAAAAAATCCTGTTTAACCTTTTTAAATCATAAATTATTTCTCTTATTAATTGTACTAATATATTTAATTGTGTAGTTTATACTAGAAAAGCATGCTTACGTGTTTTAACTGCCTAATTGACATTCTGTGCTTCATGTTCAATTATGTCCTTATTTGCCTTATTTGTGTCTAGTATAAACTGTATAACTCGATATCATACCTGTCATTTCATCTTGCGTTGCATATTTAAATTGGGACTATGGACGTATTTCGGGAGATCCCCCTGTACTGCATATTTACTTTGGGACTACGGACGTATTTCGGGAGATCCCCCTGTACTACATATTTAAATTGGGACTACGGACGTATTCCAGGAGATCCCCATATACTACAAATTTACTTTGGGACTACGGACGTATTTCGGGAGATCCCCCCGTACTGCATATTTACTTTGGGACTAAAGACGTATTCCGGGAGATCCCCTAGCACTGCATATTTACTTTAGGACTACAGACGTATTTCGGGAGATCCCCTTGTACTGCATATTCATTTGAAACTACGGGACGGTATCCCGAGAGATTTCCCACTGTGTTTACCTTGTTTTGAGCCAAGGGCTCCCTTAACTATTACATTTTCGAAAATTTCTTTAATTGTGTTGCCGTAAATTCTACTTATATCTTTTACTGTTTAATTTATTATATTTATTCCAGTAGGGCCTTGACCTGACCTCATCACTACTCGACCGAGGTTAGGATTGGCACTTACTGGGTACCATTGTGGTGTACTCATGCCCTTCCCTGCACATGTTTTCATGTGCAGATCCAGGTACAAGCTATCAGCCTTGGGGTTCGTGTGTGCTGCTGATTCTAGGAGACTTCAAGGTACTTCTGCTTGCGTCCGCAGATCTTCGGAGTCCCCTTCTACTCCCTCGCCTAGATACTTTCTTTATTATCCTCAGACTTTTGTATAGAGCTACATAGATTATAGCAGCTTGTGACTTAGTGATATTCCGGGTCTTGGGAAATTATTTTGTATATGCCGAGTGGTACTACTCTTGGCTATTTATAATATGTTGTTTATCCTTAAAATGTTGTGTTTCCTTTATATTTTTCGCAATAGTAGGCTTACCTAGTCGTAAAGACTAGGTGCCATCACGACACCTTACGGAGGGCTAATTTGGGATCGTGACAAGTTGGTATCAGAGCACTAGGTTCGTAGGAGTCGCGAGTCACAAGCCGGTTTATTAGAGTCTCGCGGATCGGCGCGGAGATGGCCGTACTTATCTTCGGGAGCCTATGTAACGGTTAAGAACAATCACATTTCTTTGATTTCCTTGTCGTGCGAGTTATTGACACCAAAAATTCTAAGATTCTATTCTATTCTTTCTCATATATGGTGAGGACACGCAATGGGAGGACCGACGATCAGGCACCCGAGCCCCCTGCCAGAGCCACCAGAGGTCGGGGTTGGGGTAGAGGATGACCACGCGGTGCAGCTCGAGCACCTGCGAGAGCTGCGTCAGAGGAGCCCCCAGCAGCTCCAGCTGGAGGGCCAGCGCCGGAGATCCCTATTGCTACTCCAGCCCTCCAGGAGACTTTAGCTCAGTTCTTGAGCATGTTCAGCACTCTGGCTCAGGCTGACTATTTCTGATAGCTCCCGTTACATCTCAGACCGGGGGAGGGGCACAGACTCCCACAGCCCGCACCCCTGAGCAGAGGGTCCAGGTTGATCAGGCCCCAGAGTATATTCCTATGCCCCCAGTGGCTCCGGTTCAACATAAGATCAGGGTAGCTGCTTTTGAGGTAGAGCAGCTCAGAATTGAGAGGTACAAGAAGTACCACCCACCTACTTTCAGCGGACTAGCTTCAGATGATGCTCTGGGTTTTCTTGAGGAGTGTCATCGTATTTTCCGCACTATGGGCATTGTGGAGATGAGTGGGGTTTCTTTAACCGCTTTCCAGCTGAGAGGAGCAGCATATCAGTGGTGGCGTGCCTATAAGCTAAGTAGTCCAGACGAGGCAGCCTCACTCACTTGGACTCACTTTTCAGAGATGTTGTTGCGTGAGTATGTTACTCAGAGCCTCGGGGATGCTTGGCGTGCAGAGTTCGAGTAGTTGCGTCAGGGTTCTATGACTGTGTCGGAGTATGCAGTCTGTTTCAGTGGGTTAGCTCACCATGCACCGGCTCTGGTTGCTACAGTCAGAGAGAGGGTTCGTCGCTTCATTGAGGGACTCCACCGCAGTATTCGGACCAGTATGGCCAAGGAGTTGGAGATGGACATCACTTATCAGCAGGTAGTGAGCATTGTCAGGAGAGTAGAGGGCATGTTCGCCCGTGACCGAGAGGAGAGAGAGGCCTAGAGGTCTCGAGAGACTTGTCATTATTCAGGAGCTCGTGCACCAGCAGCACGCTGAGGTAGGGGTTTTGTTAGTCACCCTATTCATTCAGCTCTTCCATCAGCCAGCGGTGTCCCAGCTCCTCCTAGACCTCAGAAGCCCTATTATGCACCGCCAGTATCCAGTATGCCTCCTACTCGAGGTGCTATTACTGGCCAGTCCAGCATGCCAGGTCCGAGTCAGTCTCAGCTGCCACGTCCTCTGAAAGGTTGTTTTAAGTGTGGTGACATTCGTCACCTGGTTAGAGATTTCCCCAGAGCCAGGAGGGGTGGACCTCCACAGACTTATCAGCCTCCACGTGCTCCACCGGGTCCTCCGGCCATTCTTCCAGCACCAGCTGCCACCCCACCTCCTCAACTAGCTCGAGGTGGAGGTCGAGGTCACCCTATAGGGGGAGGCCAGGCCAGGTACTATGCCCTTCCAGCCCGTTCAGAGGCCGTTGCTTCAGATTCAGTCATCACAGTTATCGTCCATGTCTGTCATAGGGATGCATCAGTATTATTTGACCCAGGCTCTACGTATTCATATGTGTCTTCTTACTTTGCTCCACATTTGGGGATATCTCAGTATTCTTTGAGTTTCCCTGTTTATGTATCTACTCCTGTGGGAGATTCTCTCATTGTGGACAGCGTATATCGGTCGTGTATGATTGCTCTTAGTGGTTTTGAAACTAGAGCCGATTTGGTATTTCTCAGTATGGTAGATTTTGATGTTATCTTGGGCATGGACTGGTTGTCACCCCATTATGCTATTCCTGATTGTCATGCTAAGACCGCGACGCTGGCTATGCCAGGTTTGCCGAGATTAGAGTGGAGAGGTACCTTAGAGTATACTCCCCTTAGGGTCATTTTATTTCTTAAGGCTCAATGAATGGTTGAGAAGGGGTGTGATGCGTATTTGGCATATGTGAGAGATGTCAGTATTGATACCCCTACAGTCGAGTCAGTTCCAGTAGTGAGGGACTTTCTAAAAATGTTTCCAGCTGATCTTCCGGGTATGCCGCCCGATAGAGATATTGATTTCGGCATTGATTTGTTGCCGGGCACTCAGCCCATTTCTATTCCTCCCTACCGTATGGCTCCTCCTGATTTGAAGGAGTTGAAGGAGCAGTTGCAGGATTTGCTTGATAAGGGATTCATCAGGCCCAGTGTATCACCTTGGGGTGCTCCGGTCTTATTTGTGCAGAAGAAGGATGGTTCTATGCGTATGTGTATTGATTATCGGCAGTTAAACAAGGTTACAGTGAATAACAAGTATCCTTTGTCTCGCATTGATTATTTATTTGATCAGTTACAGGGTTCCAAGGTGTTTTCCAAGATTTACTTGCGTTCTGGCTATCATCAGTTGAAGATTCGGGAGCCGGATATCCCGAAGACAGCTTTCAGGACCAGATATTGTCACTATGAGTTTCTTGTCATGTCATTTGGGCTGACCAATGCCCCAGCAGCCTTTATGCATTTGATGCACAGTGTATTTCGGCCTTATCTTGATTCCTTCGTCATTGTGCTTATTGACGACGTCCTGGTATATTCCCGATCTCGGGAAGATCATGAGCAGCACCTGAAGACCGTGCTTCAGACTTTGAGGGAGAAGAGGTTGTATGCAAAATTTTCTAAGTGTGAATTTTGTCTTGATTCAGTGGCATTCTTGGGCCACATAGTGTCTTGTGATGGGATCAAGGTAGATCCGAAGAAGATGGAGGCAGTGCAGAGTTGGCCTAGACCGTCATCAGCTATGGAGATCTGTAGTTTCCTTGGTTTGGAGGGGTATTACCGTCTCTTTGTGTAGGGATTTTCATCCATTGCAGCACCTATGACCAGGCTGACCCATAAGGGTGCTCCATTCAGGTGGACCGAGGAGTGTGAGCAGAGCTTTCAGAAGCTCAAGACAGCTTTGACTACAGCCCCAGTATTAGTATTGCCTACATGTTCAGGGTCATACACTGTCTATTGTGATGCCTCGAGGATTGGCCTTGGAGCGGTATTGATACAGGATGGTAGGGTGATTGCCTACGCGTCTAGACAGTTGAAGGTGCATGAGAAGAATTATCCAGTTCATGATCTCGAGTTAGCAGCTATTGTTCACGCCCTGAAGATCTGGCGTCATTATTTGTACGGTGTTCCCTGTGAGATTTACACTAATCACCGGAGTTTGCAGTACTTGTCCAGGCAGAAGGACCTTAATTTGCATCGCTGGAGGTGGTTAGAGCTACTTAAATACTATGATATCACTATATTATACCACCCGGGGAAGGCCAATGTAGTGGCCGACGCCTTGAGTCGCCGAGAAGAGAGTTTGGGGAGCCTGGCATATCTTCCGGCAGCTGAGAGGCCTTTAGCCTTGGATGTTCAGGCCTTAGCCAGTCAGTTCGTTAGATTGGATATTTCAGAGCCTAGCCGGGTATTAGATTGTGTGGTTGCTCGGTCTTCTCTTTATGACCGTATCAGGGAGTGCCATTATGATGATCCGCATCTTCTAGTTCTTCAGGACAGGGTTCGGCGAGGTGATGCCAGAGATGTGTCTATTGGTGATGACGGTTTGATGAGGATGCAGGGCCGGATCTGTGTGCCCAATGTAGATGGTCTTCGGGAGTTGATTCTTGAGAAGGCCCATATCTCGCGGTACTCCATTCATCCGGGTGCCGCGAAGATGTACCAGGACTTGAGGCAGCACTATTGGTGGAGAAGAATGAAAAAAGATATAGTTGGGTTTGTGGCCAAGTGTCTCAACTGTCAGCATGTTAAATATAAGCACCAGAGGCCGGGTGGATTACTTCAGAGGTTAGAGATCCCAGAGTGGAAGTGGGAGCGGATCACCATGGACTTTGTAGTTGGACTTCCACAGACTTTGAGAAGGTTTGATGCTATCTGGGTGATCGTGGATCGGCTGACCAAGTCAGCTCATTTTATTCCAGTGTTGACCACTTATTCTTCTAAGAGGTTGGCTGAGATTTATATCAGAGAGATTGTCCGCCTTCATGGTATTCCAGTATCCATCATTTCAGACAGTGGTACATAGTTCACATCACCTCGTACAGCAGGAGTTGGGTACTAGGGTGGAGATGAGCACAGCCTTTCACCCTCAGACGGACGGGCAGTCTGAGTGCACAATTCAGATTCTTGAAGATATGCTCCGTGCCTGTGTGATGGAGTTTGGATGGTCATGGGACCGATACTTGCCACTTGCAGAGTTCGCACAGTTACCAGTCCAGCATTCAGATGGCACCGTATGAGGCCTTGTATGGTAGGCGTTGTCGGTCCCCAGTGGGATGGTTTGAGTCGGGCGAGGCCCGATTGTTGGGTACAGATTTGGTCCAGGATGCCCTGGATAAGGTGAAGGTGATTCAGGAGAGACTTCGCACAACCCAGTCCAGGCAGAAGAGTTATGTAGATCGTAAGGTTTGTGATTTGGCATTTATGGTTGGTGAGCGGGTCTTGCTTGAAGGGTGTCATGAGGTTCGGGAAGAAGGGCAAGCTGAGCCCGAGGTTCATTGGTCCTTTTGAGGTATTGCGGCGAGTTGGGGAGGTTGCTTATGAGCTTGCCTTGCCTCCCAGCCTAGCAGGAGTTCACCCGGTATTCCACGTGTCCATGCTCCGGAAGTTTCACGGTGATCCGACTCATGTATTGGATTTCAGCTCAGTCCAGTTGGACAAAGATCTATCTTATGTTGAGGAGCCAGTAGCCATTTTGGACAGGTAGGTCAGAAAGCTCAGGTCAAAGATTATTGCTTCAGTAAAGGTCCAGTGGAGGGGTTAGCCGGTTGAGGAGGCGACTTGGGAGACCGAGCAGGATATGCACAGCCAGTACCCTCATCTTTTCACAGTTTCAGGTATGTCTTTATACTTGTTCGAGGACGAACGATTATTTTAAGAGGGGGGGATGTAACGGCCCGGCCGGCCCGGCCGGTCATTTTGAGAGTAATAGCCTCGATCCCCTATTAACTGCTTTCCCAAAATCTTTTTCTGCTATTATGACTTGCCGGGATGATTGGTTTTGAGTTTCAGAGTGTTTTGGGACACTTACTCCCTATATGAGAGCTTAAGCCTTAGGATTTGGACCGTAGTTGGAACTGTGTGAAGACGACTCCGAAATGGAATTTTGTCGATTCGGTTAGCTCCGTTAGGTGATTTTGGGTTTAGGAGCATGACCGGATTGTCTTTTGGCAGTTCGTAGCTCATTTAGGCTTGAAATGGTGAAAGTCGAATTTTTTGAGTTTTGGGCCGGTGGTGGAATTTTTTATATCGGGGTTGTTTTCCGATTCCGGAAGTTGGAGTTGGTCCGTAATGTTGATTATGACTTGTGCGCAAAATTTGAGGTCAATCGGACGTGATTTGATAGGTTCGACATCGGTTGTAGAATTTTGAAGTTTCAAGTTCTTTAAAATTAAATTGGAGGGTGATTCGTGCTTTTTGCATTGTTTGATGGGATTTGAGAGCTCGACTAAGTTCGTATGGTGTTTTAGAATTGGTTAGTATGTTTGGTCGAGGTCCCGGGGGCCTCGGGTGTGTTTTGGATGCTTAACGGGAAGAAATTTGGACTTAGGAAAATCTGGTGCCTTTGTTGGTTCTGGTGTTTTGCACCTGCGAAAAATAGACCACAGGTGCGCGAGCCGCACATGAGAAGATGGAAGCACAGATGCGAGAAGTCGAGAGTTGGCCTGGGGTCGCAGTTGCGAGGAAGTTCCGTATCTGCGATGCCCGCAAATGCGCTAGACTGTTCGCAAATGCGCGAGTTGCGCAGAAGCGTAAGGGACGTCCGCAGGCGCGAGTGCGCAGGTGCGGCCCTTCCTTCGCAGTTGCGAAGGCAGAGGTGGTAAGTGAGTTGCGCAGATGCGCACGTTTTCCGCACAAGCTCACCCGCAGGTGCGAGCCCAGGTTCCGCAGGTGCGGAAATACTTTGGCAGTGATTAAAATCGAAGGGCTTCGCGATTTTTATCATTTTTGGCTTTGCAAACTCGGGTTAGGGCGATTCTTGAGACCTTTTTTGAGGCATTTCTTGAGGTAAGTCCCTTGTGCTTATTTTTCGTCAATAATCTTGCCTTGCCATGTGTTTTCCCACCTAGTTAATGTCTATTTAAGATGGAAATTTGGAAGTTGGAGGCTAGGGATTTGGAAGTTTGAATTGTGGATTGAAGGACCATTTGGTGTCGGATTTTAGTAAATTTTATATGGTTAGACTCGTGAGTGAATGAGCTTTCTAGTTTCGTGAATTTTGTCAGATTTCGAGACGTGGGCCCGGGGGGCCGAGTTTGAGCCAATTTCGGGTTTTGTCCTAATTTTGAAGTTTTTCTTGTGGGATTCATTCCATTAGCGCGTATTGATGGTAATGTACTGTTTTGAATAGATTCGGTCCATTTGGAGTCGGATACTCGTGGCAAGAACATGATATCGAGTTGATTTGAGCGGTTCGAGGTAAGTGGCTTGCCTAACCTTGTGTTGGGGACTTCCCCCTTAGGATATCTTGATATTATTTGGTGTGTGGGCGCCGTGTATGTGAGGTGACGAGTACGTACACGGGCTATTATTGCCAAAAAAATCATATTTAACCTTTTTAAATCATAACTTGTTTCTCTTATTAATTGTACTAATATATTTAATTTTGTAGTTTAGACTAGAAAAGCATGCTTACGTGTTTTAACTGCCTAATTGACATTCTGTGCGTCATGTTCAGTTAAGTCCTTATTTGCCTTATCTGTGTCCAGTATAAACTGTATAACTCGATGTCATACCTGTCATTTCATCTTGCGTTGCATATTTAAATTGGGACTACGGACGTATTCCGGGAGATCTCCCTGTACTGCATATTTACTTTGGGACTACGGACGTATTCCGGGAGATCCCCCTGTACTGCATATATACTTTGGGACTACGGACGTATTCTGGGAGATCACCCCACCACTACATATTTACTTTGGGGCTACAGACGTATTCCGGGAGATCCCCCTGTACTGCATATTCATTTGAAACTACGGGACGGTATCCCGAGAGATTTCCCATTGTGTTTACCTTGTTTTGAGCCGAGAGCTCCCTTAACTGTTAAATTTTCGAAAATTTCTTTAACTGTATTACCGTAAATTCTACTTATATCTTTTACTGTTTAATTTATTATATTTATTTCGGTAGGGCCTTGACCTGACCTTGTCACTACTCGACTGAGGTTAGGCTTGGCACTTACTGGGTACCATTGTGGTGTACTCATGCCCTTCCCTGCACATGTTTTCGTGTGCAGATCCAGGTACGAGCTATCAGCCTTGGGGTTAGTGCATACTGCTGATTCTAGGAGATTTCAAGGTACTTCTGCTTGCGTCCGCAGATCTTCGGAGTCCCCTTCTACTCCCTCGCCTAGATACTTTCTTTATTATCCTCAGACTTTTGTATAGAGCTACATAGATTATAGCAACTTGTGACTTAGTGATATTCGGGTCTTGGAAAATTATTTTGTAGATGCCGAGTGGTACTACTCTTGGCTATTTATAATATGCTGTTTATCCTTAAAATGTTGTGTTTCCTTTATATTTTTCGCAATAGTAGGCTTACCTAGTCTTAAAGACTAGGTGTCATCACGACACCATACGGAGAACTAATTTGGGGTCATGACAAAGGACTGCGCACGCAAGTCGAGGAATGATAAATAGTGTTTTTCGAGGTCTTAGAACACATAATTAATTATTAAATTAAAAGATGACATTTTGGGTCATCACAATTTTCCATAAAAACAAATGGCAACTCAAACAAAGACAGAGTTCACATAAAAGTCAAGTGACAATCACACCGATTTATCCTATAAAAACAACCTCGGAAAACAAAGAATGAAGCATGACAAATAAGGGATTTGATAAGTTACAACAATTTTCCAACTTAATACTTAAGGGCGTCTACGAATTTCAACCGATATAATTTGCACATATAAATCAAGTACGTACTCGTCACATCGCGTACATGGTTTTCAATTACACAATTTCCACATGAGACTCAATGCCTAAGGGATAATTCCCCCACTCGAGGTTAGGCAAGATACTTACCTTTTTGAAGTTATGCCAATATTCCATAATCGCCTTCTTGCTTGAATTTGACCTCCAAACACCTCGAATCTAGCCACAAATAATTCGATTTAGTAAATAAAATTTATTGGAATTAATTCAATAAGAAAATACTAATTTTCCAACAAAAAATCCGAAATTTGCTCAAAAATTGACCGTGGGACCCACATCTCGGAACCCGACAAAAGTTATAAAATCCGAAAGCCCATTCAACCACGAGTCTAACCATACCAATTTTACCAAAATCCGACCTCAACTCGACCTCCAAATCTTCAAATCTTATTTTCAAATCCCTAAGTTCAAACCCCCGATTTACACCTCAAAAACATGTAATCTAGTCGGATTAGTCGATGATAATTCAATATTATGGAGTAGAAATGATCACAAGTGACTTACCTCAAGTTTCCCTTGAATTCTCTCTCAAAATCGCCCCAAAAACCGTGCTTGAAGGCCCAAAAATGGCAAAACTCGGAACCCCTCTGATTTTAAAATTCTGTCCTGGATTTTTGCACCCGCGGTGATTTCTTCGCACCTGCGGTCTTCGCATACGCGGTGATTTCTTCGCACTTGCGGTCTTCGCATCCGCAGTGATTTCTTCGCACCTGCGGTCTTCGCACCCTCGATGATATTTTTCGCACCCGCGGTCTTCGCACCCGCAGTGCCTTGACAGCCCATGCATTTTCGCTTCTGCGAATCATTCCTTGCATCCGTGAGCTCGCACCTGCGGCCCTTTTTCGCGCAGGTGCGATAACACCAGTAGCTCGGCTGCTTCAGGTCCTCCTCCAAATCCAAATTCGATCCGTTAAACATCCTAAGCTCACCCTAGGCCCTCGGGACCCCGTCCGAACATACCAACAAGTTCCATAACATAACACGGACCTACTCGAGGCCTCAAATCATATCAAACAACATCAAAACGACGAATCGCACCTCAAATCAAAATCTATGAACTTTGAACTTTCAAATTCTATATCTTGCGCCGAAACATATCAAATCAATCCGTAATGACTTCTAATTTTACACACAAGTCATAAATGACATAACGAAGCTATTCAAATTTTCAGAATAATATTTCGACCCCGATATCAAAAAGTCAACCCCCCGGTCAAACTTCCCAAAATTTAATATTTTTTGTCATTTCAAGCTTACTTCTACTACGGACCTCCAAATAATTTTTCGGATACACTCCTAAGTCCAAAATCATCATACGGAGCTATTGACATCATCAAAATTCTATTCCGGAGTCGTTTACTCAAAAGTCAACTCTCCAGTCACCTCTTTCCATTTAAGTTTCTAAAAAAGGATTGTTCGTTTAATTTAATTTTTTAGTAAATCAAACTCGACCACACCCGAGGGTCATAATATATATTGCGAAGTTGCTCGAGACCTTAAGTCACTGAACGGGGTGTAAATTCTTAAAATGACAAGTCGGGTCGTTACATTCTCCACCTCTTAAACAAACGTTTGTCCTCGAACGTGCTAAGAATCTTTCTGAGGACTTTAAATTACTGAGTATATTCTTACACACATACTTGTGGGTGATTCTACATTCCCGCAATTTAACACAGGTCTGACAACACCATCTCAATTGAGATTATTTCTTTTCTCCATTCTTATATGCTTTAGAGCAAAAATCACTAACTCTACATTCATTTCCAAAATACCTGATTTTTACTTCGACACACGGTATTAGTCTCAACTAGCTATAGCAACTCATGCCTATGCACACATCAACTTTCTTGATAGTGTTGAAGTACTTCAAAAAAAAATTCTGGGATATTTCATTCATCCTCGCTTATGATCATTCGCCCTCAAACACACAACATAACTTATCTCTTCTTTCGCACATCTCAATCCCCCAAATTTTTCTAACTCCCAAAATTTTCAGAAATTTTCGGCAGAGTCTCCCTTGTAAGTGAGCCTAACCACCTGCTAGAGTAACAACAAAATAACTCCTACAACACATCCGCAACCCAACAAAATACCACAAGGTATATATCAATAACACTAATCTCAGCATTGCATTATCATAATGATATCAGGACATGAAGCACATCATATGCATGCTCATCACCACATCTTTGGTCTTAAAAGCTGTTCATAATTAATTCTTGCATCATCAATTAATCTCATATTAACCACCACCTCGTTTCGAACTTTTTACAACACTGACAACAAAATGCGAGACATGAAGACCTCATGATTACTTACTCGGATTAATGAGTCACATTTAACGCCACCTGGGCACTCACCTCATAGGCTAAAACTCAATGTTTACAGCACGGAAATGGCTGAATATGAACAGAAAATATACAAGAATTATCAAATAAGCCTAACATGCATGACTCACTATTAATATTATTGTACAAATTAAATTTCACAAAGGGAGAATTTTAAACTCATAAATATTTCACCACAAGGACCTCGTCCTTAACTCTGAATCACAAGTGTTTTGCACATTGTGCCAACTGAAATTTCATTTCATTTCTTTCTTCATTTCAATAAATTTCCGTAAACATTTTTTTTTTCATAACACATAACGAACCCTCATACCGGTAGGGCATATAATACATAAAATTGGAATCAATTATTCCGAGACACATTAAACTCACTTTAATGAATAATAAAAATTACTTTTGGACTTATAGCCCATAATGGTGCCCAAAAAAAAAAAATAGACACAGGCTCACATCTTCAAATCTCCCAACAGGGATAAACATATAAGTGGGTCACGAAATTACGAAGCTCACCCATAAGCGGAGCATAATAGGAGGACTCGCCTCAATATTCAAAACTGAATCAAATTAAGAGAAAAATATCCTTTTATAACAAAAATCAGGATCGTACCTGTAACGTCACCATCTGGTATATTGGCCTCAACCAAATCATAGCGATTATATCAACGGGTCAGGTCTCCACCTCTTAGGTGCCCACTACCCGCATGTGCTCCACCTCTAGCTGACTGTGCACGTAGAGTATTAACTGGAATAAAGCTCGTAGCCTAAATATTCTAATGAAATCCGTCTCTTCCAAGTCTGGGACATTCCTCTTGATGTGTCTAGTACAATCACACTGATAACAACCCTTCTGCGGGTTCGACTGCTCATACTGAGTCTCTGCCAGATAACTGGAATAACCATTATAGGAACCTCATGCCGGTGGTGCATTAAAAGAACTTACTGTAGCACCCCGAGTATTCTGAAATTGTTTCTGTGACCTCGTTGGTACTGAAATGTAGAATTATTAAGGAAGCGGGAATGCCGCCAGTCCCAGCATCATCCCATACCAATCTAAGCTCTTAATCATATACAAATTTCGGAGAACCATTCAATACCACATAAATACATCTCAGGCCAAAACTGATATAACACATGACCCCCACAATCTGATCGTTGATAGTGGACTCCCCTCACTTGGCGTGAAGCCATAGGGAACATTCTGATGATCCACAATACTAACCTTCATCGCTCGTACGACTCCGGTCATAAGACATCTCAAACCATTTATTTGGCGCATGTCATACTCGTGATAGTTAAACTCGTTTCCTCTTATGCCTTGGTTGCGTACGTACCCTTCGCTAAATAGAAATACCATACGTACTACATAGTCTTTAATACCACTAGCTATTTCAGATCTACATCCACCTCGTGACCCTACCACAATTTATGATGATTAGGCAATTAATTAAACCTTCTTAATATCATACTTATCAACCAGATGTCAGAACCTGCTGCACCCCAATGTGCACAACTGAATGATCTCTCAATACTTCCGCATCCTCTATCTGGACGACACGTTGTAATAATGGTTGAGCAACCTTGGCTCTCCTATAACCCATCTATAGTATCACGAACCGTTGACGCATAGTTGATACCGAGTGCGCAATTTCATACACGAGCGGACGCAAAAGAACATAAGATATATGCTTCAAGCTGAATAATATCGCACGATGAGGAATGAAAGAAGTGAAAAATTTTCCTACTAGCTCTGTAGCCTCGATAAGTACGGACGTCTCCGTACCAATCCGCAAGACTCTAATAAAATTGTTCGTGACTCGTAGAACCTATGAACCTAGAGCTCTGATACCAACTTGTCATGACCCAAAATCCCACCGCAGGTATCGTGATAGCACCTAGTCTCTAAGACTAGGTAAGCCGATTACAATTACCTTTGAAGACATTTTTTTTTAAAAAACCAACAGCGGAAATAATCACAATATACAACCTTCCAAGACTAGTAGTACTGAGTAACGAACTCTAACTGAATATATAGAATGATCACGATGACCGAATATACAATACTGTTTGATTACAAATTAACAGTACAATGAAATGAAAAGACTCCAAGGGACTGCAACGGCCAAGCAGCTCTACCTTGAATATTTACGATCGCACTTTAGCTCTGCTCAAGTCCGATACCTCCAATACCTGGATCTGCACAAAAATGTGCAGAAGTGTAGAGTGAGCATACCACAGCGGTGCCAAGTAAGCATCAAGCTGTTGCGACCAAACACACACATGCAAGTATACGCGGTCGTCAAGTAATAAAGTGACTAAAAGTCGGATGTCGAACCCACGAGGACTTATGATTAACTATTAACTAAATTAGACTATCCTAATTATATAAACAAGAATTAAACCTAAAAAATATTTTATTCTAAACTAATTAAATAAAAAAATATAAATAATGAACTTTGAATAGAGAAAGAGCAGATTTTTTATGATATCAATGTAATGAAAATGATCTAGGGTTATGGGCTATCTAACAATCATATTGTATTCTTAAATTGAATTGACCGACTAATTTGTCTAGCTTATTAGTTGACAGGGTTAATATTGCTCATAAGAATCTGTCGAGTTCTTACTCGCCTATTCAAGCTAATCTAATGCCTATATGTCTATAGAGTTAGAATCAACAAGAACGCATTTATAATTCCTGTAAATCAACCAAGCAAGGCAATTAGGTATATGTCTATCCTAACCACGAATCCGTTCCCCGATGCCCGAGTTCAAGAACTTGCCCTACTCAATCCTATATGTAATATAGAATTCCCACTTTCGAGTTCAATTCTAGATTCGTAGATAATATTCAATTGGTGATCAAGCAATTAAATAATTAAGCGCAAGATTGAATAAATAAACTAATATGATAAATCAAGAAGTCAAAATCAATATCCGAATAACAATAGTCATGAAAGAACCACAACCCTAGAACGTGAAGTTTAGCTCCATATAGACATGGTAGCCAAACAACAAATCATACAAAGAAACATAAAAATTACTAAGTTTGGTGGGAGAAAGATGGAACTTGATGAATTCCGGCCTCCACAGCTTTGTCGTGGCTTTTTCCCCCTTCCCAATATGTTAGATTCCCTAAAAGAGGCGTTTTTGGCTTATATATTGCGTACAAAAGTCGTGGGCCAAAGTTCTTCTATTCCTAATCCGACTTGGCTACAGGGATTGATGATGGGGTGGATGCGTCGCATCCACCTTGTCCTCCACTTCTCAGCTTCGCATGCTAGGGTGGATGCGTCGCATCCACCCTTTGTTCCTCCTTCTCAGCTTTGCCCAGGTGCGGATGCTATGGCGGATGCTATGGGCCGACTTCACTGCTAAGGGTGCACGAAATCCAACCCCTCTTCCTCTACCTAGAGCACCTTTTCTTCATATTTTTGTACTCCAAACACCCTAATTCATCACACACAACTCAATTAGTCATAAAACCAATAATTAAACCATGTTGGGCATTTTAAAGATCAAATAGCATCAAAAAGTGGTTAAAATATGGGTAAAGTAACATCAACACATATCGAAATATGCCCAACATCACCACCCCACACTTAAACCTTTGTTCGTCCTCGAACAAACCATCACTATAGTAGACGAAACAAAATTAAGCTCTTATCATTCAAAGCACACTTCACCTATCACCATGGTCATTTGCCACAATTAGGCTCTAGAATATGCATCACATACACTTCCCTTTACTTATGTCATTCTTAAAAAAAATATTCACACAAAGACAACATGCTCATAAAAATCCTAACCTCAAAAGCCGACTCAATGTCACAATGCACTCATGGCTTGAACACCCAACATCATAGAGAAGTCTAATAACGTTACCTATCCCTCGTGAAACCATGTGCCCTCACAACAAGAACAAGAGAGCGAGTTCAATCCACACATTTGAATCTTATGATCAAATATATTTTAATGACTCACATATATCAAAGAAAATCGCTCACTCTCACAAAGAAGTCACATGCATGCAATTGGTACCACAACAATAAACTAATAAGATAAATTAAGAAGTCAAAATCAATATCCGAATAACAATAGTCATGAAAGAACCACAACCCTAGAACGTGAAGTTTAGCTCCATATAGACATGGTAGCCAAACAACAAATCATACAAAGAAACATAAAAATTACTAAGTTTGGTGGGAGAAAGATGGAACTTGATGAATTCCGGCCTCCACAGCTTTGTCGTGGCTTTTTCCCCCTTCCCAATATGTTAGATTCCCTAAAAGAGGCGTTTTTGGCTTATATATTGCGTACAAAAGTCGTGGGCCAAAGTTCTTCTATTCCTAATCCGACTTGGCTACAGGGATTGATGATGGGGTGGATGCGTCGCATCCACCTTGTCCTCCACTTCTCAGCTTCGCATGCTAGGGTGGATGCGTCGCATCCACCCTTTGTTCCTCCTTCTCAGCTTTGCCCAGGTGCGGATGCTATGGCGGATGCTATGGGCCGACTTCACTGCTAAGGGTGCACGAAATCCAACCCCTCTTCCTCTACCTAGAGCACCTTTTCTTCATATTTTTGTACTCCAAACACCCTAATTCATCACACACAACTCAATTAGTCATAAAACCAATAATTAAACCATGTTGGGCATTTTAAAGATCAAATAGCATCAAAAAGTGGTTAAAATATGGGTAAAGTAACATCAACACATATCGAAATATGCCCAACATCACCACCCCACACTTAAACCTTTGTTCGTCCTCGAACAAACCATCACTATAGTAGACGAAACAAAATTAAGCTCTTATCATTCAAAGCACACTTCACCTATCACCATGGTCATTTGCCACAATTAGGCTCTAGAATATGCATCACATACACTTCCCTTTACTTATGTCATTCTTAAAAAAAATATTCACACAAAGACAACATGCTCATAAAAATCCTAACCTCAAAAGCCGACTCAATGTCACAATGCACTCATGGCTTGAACACCCAACATCATAGAGAAGTCTAATAACGTTACCTATCCCTCGTGAAACCATGTGCCCTCACAACAAGAACAAGAGAGCGAGTTCAATCCACACATTTGAATCTTATGATCAAATATATTTTAATGACTCACATATATCAAAGAAAATCGCTCACTCTCACAAAGAAGTCACATGCATGCAATTGGTACCATAGGCTTGCCCTTAATGTAAATCTCTACTAATATAAGCTCGCTCGATCTAAAATCAATTAGGACTTTTTCATGGTTGTAATGTGGGCTAAAGGACGGGTAGGATATATTTAAGGAATAGTGACTCACCCTCCTAAGCACTTTAATATATCACAAAATTACTTTAAGCATATTTTCTTCAACCTCACTTCAATTTTACAAATAATATCACCCCCACAAATATTTTCTCTTTCTTTAAGCACTACTTTAATTCATACCCACTAGCAAGAACAAGATAACAATTTATTCATCTATATTTTTCTTTTTCTTTTTTTTTCTCTTCTTCCTTTTTTTTTTCCTAGTGGTGTATTATTTTACAAAATAAGTGTACCTTTCTTTCTTTCATTGGTTCCACTCAAAAGTCACCCCACACTTAGTCCCTTCTTACTTCTTTTAGCGCTCATCTAACAATTAAAGTGCTTTAAGAGGTAAAAGGATCAAAACAATGTCAATTAAGAATAAAAAGAGTATAGGCTTATAATGTGGGTACCAAATAAAAGTCAATAGGCTCAAAATGGTTAACTAGGGATAAATTTTATTTGTGATAAGCAATAAGCTCAAAAAGATCAAAGAAAGCCTAAAATCATCTTTCAAACCGAGCATCACCTCAAATTTCGCTTCAACTCACATACCGGGCAAGTTCTAGACACAAGTACAATACATGGACTACACAAAAACCTCACCACACATGGCACATGACTCACTAAGGACGGTCACATTCCGACTCTCAAACAATGTAAGTATTCACGGAGCCACGAGATATTAAGCATTAAGCGCAAGGTGAACATAAGTCATGTAAATGAGACATAGGCACCACAAAACATGCTATCCAATTTAACAAGGCATCTTCAATAAATTCAAATCATACAGAAGATACTACACATGCCAAAGCATAAATATGCTACTATGAAACAAGTCAAGGGAGCTTAGGTTCATCATTCTTCCTCCTTTTATTTCCTAAATTCCTAATCTACTCGGAAAGAAAAAAGCTACCCGGCTCAAACTATATCCCATGGAAAAGAACTGAGGCACAGAGAAAAATCACAGGGGATTATTACTACCTAAAGAAAGCTAAAAGACATATTTTTGAATTTTTGTTTAGACTTTAATCCCTCAAGAAAACTGTCTAGGAGATCAATCGTCGGGAAAAGTCTAATTTTTCTACTTTTTCGTTTTTTTTCCACAAAAGCTACTACACTTAAGAATGAGTACTACAACTAAGCTAAAATAGCACAGAAACTCATCCAAACGATCTCCTCACCCCACACTTAAAATTTTGCAATGTCCTCAATGCACATTATAAATAATAAGAGGGTAAACGAGACTCCCTGGTAGGCCAAAGGCCGAAGCAATAGCGGCTCACGAGGTACTCAGACTTCCCCCAGACATCGTCCTTTGTGTGGGCACCCCACACTTAGTCCTCACCATCTAGCTCGCTTTTGCACTCTTCTAATGGCTTTGCTTCCTATGCTCATAATCCTACAAAACAAAAATAAATACTACAAAATAATAAAAATAAAATAAAATAGAAAGTAAACAAAAATAACAAAAATAAAAGAAAGCAGTAACGCTGGGTTGCCTCCCAACAAACGCCTGATTTAACGTAGCGGCACGACGTGAACCACTTTTTGCCTCCACCTCGAACTTATGAATTGAGCCCCTAACATGGCATCCAGTTTGCGGCTATGCTCCAGTGGTGGGGCTACAAAGATAACCAGGCCAAGTAATAAATTTTTCACTCTACACTTCTCGGCCTTTAGATGAGGAATGTATTTTTTGCTTTTTGGCATGACAAATTCAAGAATACAAGCACTCTCATCCTCACTCTTTGACTCCCCCATAGGCTCAGATGGCTTGATTACTATCTTACTATCTAAACACAATGTGGAAAAATGATTGGAATGAGGACCAATACGCCCTAACTCTAGAATTGTATTACTCTTTACATCCTCATATTTACATACACAAGAATCTTCAAATATAACATTATCTACTTCCTCACATGGCTCTAGTGTACTTTTCTCAACATGGGCATCATCAACAAAAATATGCTTGAGTGATTGGCTCTCCACTTTTAGCTTCTCAATTTGGCGTATAAGCTCATTTTCATCTTTACACAACTCATTACTGTTTTGTTGGGCGTTAGACGCATCAACCTTTGTATTCAATTGAGCCTCTAAGTCGTGAATAGTAGTGCCAAATTTATCGATCTCTTGTCCCAATTCGGCTCTTCCTTCTATAAAGTATCTCATCTCATTTGTAATTTCCTCACGTTGAGCCTCATATATTTCTGATCTTTCGGATTGTTCCACCAGCGACATATGGCTCAAAATCTCCACTTTTTCAAAATTATCTTCTTGCTGGTACTCGCTCTCTTCATTCAATTCTTCCATATTGGCCTTCATTCTTGTGATTGCTGCCCTCATTCTTTTCATATATTTTTTGAGTTCATCCTGTTGCTCTGCTACTTGCCTCAGAATATCCCTAATATATGCATCAGGTTCCATATCCTGCACTTCATTGCCCCTATCAAACTCAGAAATATCATTAGAAAGATCATAATAAGGGCTCAGAGAAGGATGAACAGGATTAGGAAAACTATCCCAATGGCCATCTTGACCACCACACATATTACAAATATTCCACTCAAAGGATTGAGATTGTGCGCACAAATCAGTCCCGGGAATATTCTGATAATTTTTCCACCAGTGGGGTCCTCCACAATATGGACAAGGATCATCAAAATAAGAATAACCATCATTCGAATAATTTTCATTCCAAGATGCCATGTTAAAATAAATAACAAATACTAACTAAACTAAAAAAAATGAATAGATAAAAAAATGTCTAATCTAGAAAAATAGCTAATTTCTAAGTCCCCGGCAACGGCGCCAAAAACTTGTTGGTACCAAACACACTCACGCAAGTATATGCGGTCGTCAAGTAATAAAGTGACTAAAAGTCGGATGTCGAACCCACGAGGACTTATGATTAACTATTAACTAAATTAGACTATCCTAATTATCTAAACAAGAATTAAACCTAAAAATATTTTATTCTAAACTAATTAAATAAAAAAATATAAATAATGAACTTTGAATAGAGAAAGAGCAGATTTTTTATGATATCAATGTAATGAAAACGATCTAGGGTTATGGGCTATCTAACAATCATATTGTATTCTTAAATTGAATTGGCCGACTAATTTATCTAGCTTATTGGTTGACAGGGTTAATATTGCTCATAAGAATCTGTCGAGTTCTTACTCTCCTATTCAAGCTAACCTAATGCCTATATGTCTATGGAGTTAGAATCAACAAGAACGCATTTATAATTCCTGTAAATCAACCAAGCAAGGCAATTAGGTATATGTCTATTCTAACCACGAATCCGTTCCCCGATGCCCGAGTTCACGAACTTGCCCTACTCAATCCTATATGCAATATAGTATTCTCACTTTCGAGTTCAATTCTAGATTCGTAGATAATATTCAATTGGTGATCAAGCAATTAAATAATTAAGCGCAAGATTGAATAAATAAACTAATATGATAAATCAAGAAGTCAAAATCAATATCCGAATAACAATAGTCATGAAAGAACCACAACCCTAGAACGTGAAGTTTAGCTCCATATAGACATGGTAGCCAAACAACAAATCATACAAAGAAACATAAAAATTACTAAGTTTGGTGGGAGAAAGATGGAACTTGATGAATTCCGGCCTCCACAGCTTTGTCGTGGCTTTTTCCCCCTTCCTAATATGTTAGATGCCATAAAAGAGGCATTTTTGGCTTATATATTGCGTACAAAAGTCGTGGGCCAAAGTTCTCCTATTCCTACTCCGACTTGGCTACAGGGATTGATGCTGGGGTGGATGCGTCGCATCCACCTCGTCCTCCACTTCTCAGCTTCGCCCAAGTGCGGATGCTATGGCGGATGCTATGGGCCGACTTCACTGCTAAGGGTGCACGAAATCCAACCCCTCTTCCTCTACCTAAAGCACCTTTTCTTCATATTTTTGTACTCCAAATACCCTAATTCATCACACACAACTCAATTAGTCATAAAACCAATAATTAAACCATGTTGGGCATTTTTAAGATCAAATAGCATCAAAAAGCGGTTAAAATATGGGTAAAGTAACATCAACACATATCGAAATATGCCCAACATCACAAGACTAACCTCAATGGAGTAGAGACGAGGTACAGTCAAGACACTCACTAGTCTAATAACTTGTGTAATATAATATACAAAATACTAGGAAAAAATAATAATAAGGGCAGGATAAAACAATCAGTGATATGCATAGCAGACAGAATACCATTAATATACCTCAACAATTAATTCTTTCAATAAATCTTTTCAAATATAATTTCCTCAAATAAATATCTTTCAAATACAATTCTTTCATATAATTCTTTTTGAATAAAAATCCTTCCAAATAAATATTTTGAATATAATTCTTTCAATTAAAAAGTCATCATGTGACACCTCATTTCATAATCATAAAAAAAATACGGGTCTCAGCCCATTTTTATATTTTTGTAAATACAGGTCTTAGCCCATTTTCATATTTCCATGGCACCTCGTGCCCATAATTAAATTATCATATTTCCCCGGCACCTCGTGCCTTCAATTCATATCTCAACTGCACGAACAACTCACATGCCAAATATCCTCAATGTATATAAGATCCACATGATCAATCTATTTCCACTAAAGTGAGTTTAAAATTTTTAAATCAAGTAAGAAATCAACAAAGAATTGAATTTATTTTTAGAATTCATTTGGGTGAAGAAAGTAACATTTTCCTTAAATTAAGGTATCAGATAAACTACGGGTTTGGTTGTAAAACTATTTATTTTAAAATAAAATAATAATTTATTTTTATTTAAATCAACTCAATCATCGACAATCAGTAAGAAAACCCAGAAATATACTTCTTCGGGGTCACGTGCTAAAAAACCAAAGCCAACACAATATAACTAGGAGCATAAAACACATGATAATAAAGTCAACTAGTACATCACGGAAGAAGACAAGAATTTACATATTCAATGAAACAAAATCACCAAGACAGGAACATAAATAAAGAAATATCAACAGGGTACTCCCGAGGTACCGCTTCGTAATCCTAAATCATAAATAAATTCATAACATCTCATTTTCCTATATCACTGCGGGAGCCTTCACATTTAATTTTTAAAGAAATTATTTTTTCCGAAATGGCATTCCGCGTTTTAGCCATCCTTATCACACCGCATGGCTTCTAGTAGTTCCCCTACTAGCCACGCGTTTCAAGCCACTCTTATCTCACCGCATGCGCGTTTCAACACCCTACCTACCCTACCTTATATCACCGCATGACTTCTAGTAGTTCCCCTACTAGCCATGCGTTTCAAGCCACCCTTATCTCACCGCATGCGTATCAATATCACAATATTTCACAAATCGCAACTCAAGTGCCCAAATATCACAGCATAATACAACTTGCACCTCAAGTGCCCAAATATTACAGCATTTCATAAATTGCACATCAAGTGCTCAAATCTTACAACATATCACAAATTGCACATCAAGTGCTCAAATATTACAACATATCACAAATTGCACATCAAGTGCTCAATTATTACAACATATCATAAATTGCACATCAAGTGCTCAAATATTACAACTTGCCACAGAAATCAACAACACATTATTTTTCCACAATAAGGAGCCATGACTCGATCATAATGTGCACAACATCTTAACAAAATGTTCGGGAGTGAACAACTCAACCGAATAATATTTCACAATTTGGCACTTTGCCTCAATATGATTCACGGCCTTTATAGTTTAATACCAAATTTTCCACAACGTGAACTGAAAAGTAATTCATCTTATCAACTAAATTTTCCATTTTAATTATTTATAGGTAAAATCAATAATGAAAGTGTTTTCCATAAAAAACAAATGGCAACTCAAACAAAGACAGAGTTCACATAAAAGTCAAGTGACAATCACACCGATTTATCCTATAAAAACAACCTCGGAAAACAAAGAATGAAGCATGACAAATAAGGGATTTGATAAGTTACAACAATTTTCCAACTTAATACGTAAGGGCGTCTACGAATTTCAACCGATATAATTTGCACATATAAATCAAGTACGTACTCGTCACCTTGCGTACATGGTTTTCAATTACACAATTTCCACATGAGACTCAATGCCTAAGGGATAATTCCCCCACTCGAGGTTAGGCAAGATACTTACCTTTTTGAAGTTATGCCAATATTCCATAATCGCCTTCTTGCTTGAATTTGACCTCCAAACACCTCGAATCTAGCCACAAATAATTCGATTTAGTCAATAAAATTTATTGGAATTAATTCAATAAGAAAATACTAATTTTCCAACAAAAAATCTGAAATTTGCTCAAAAATTGACCGTGGGACCCACATCTCGGAACCCGACAAAAGTTACAAAATCCGAAAGTCCATTCAACAACGAGTCTAACCATACCAATTTTACCAAAATCCGACCTCAACTCGACCTCCAAATCTTCAAATCTTATTTTCAAATCCCTAAGTTCAAACCCCCGATTTACACCTCAAAAACATGTAATCTAGTCGGATTAGTCGATGATAATTCAATATTATGGAGTAGAAATGATCACAAGTGACTTACCTCAAGTTTCCCTTGAATTCTCTCTCAAAATCGCCCCAAAAACCGTGCTTGAAGGCCCAAAAATGGCAAAACTCGGAACCCCTCTGTTTTTAACATTCTGTCCAGGATTTTTGCACCCGCGGTGATTTCTTCGCACATGCGGTCTTCGCACCCGCGGTGATTTCTTCGCACCCGCGGTGCCTGGACAGCCCATGCATTTTCGCTTCTGCGAATCATTCCTCGCATCCGCGAGCTCGCACCTGTGGCCCTTTTTCGCGCAGGTGCGATCACACTAGCAGCCCAGCTGCTTCAGCTCCTCCTCCAAATTCAAATTCGATCTGTTAAGCATCTGAAACTCACTCGAGACCCTCGGGACCCCGTCCGAACGTACCAACAAGTTTCATAACATAACACGGACCTACTTGAGGCCTCAAATCAAACAACATCAAAACGACGAATCGCACCTCAAATCAAAATCTATGAACTTTGAACTTTCAAATTCTATATCTTGTGCCGAAACATATCAAATCAATCCGGAATGACTTCAAATTTTGCACACATGTCATAAATGACATAACGAAGTTATTCAAATTTTCAGAATAATATTTCGACCCCGATATCAAAAAGTCAACCCCCCGGTTAAACTTCCCAAATTTAATTTTTTCGCCATTAAAAGCTTACTTCCACTACGGACCTCCAAATAATTTTTCGGACACACTCCTAAGTCCAAAATCATCATACGGAGCTATTGATATCATCAAAATTTTATTCCGGAGTCGTTTACTCAAAAGTCAACTCTCCAGTCACCTCTTTCCATTTAAGTTTCTAAATAAGGATTGTTCGTTTAATTTAATTCTGAATCTTCAGTAAATCAAACTCGACCACACCCGCGGGTCATAATACATATTGCGAAGCTGCTCGAGACCTTAAGTCACTGAACGGGGCGTAAATTCTTAAAACGACAAGTCAGGTCGTTACAGAGGGTTGGAGTGAAATTTTTCCATTTTTGTCCCCCAAAATGGTGGGACAAGGTTGGAGTTGCTCTCAGTAAGGGGTTCATTTGACTCGGGAATAAAGTGTTAGGTATTCCCAAGTCCCGTAACTAGTACGGTTGCATACTTGATCCGATTGGCTTTAAAGAATACCTAGATTGAGGTAAAAACACATAAAAGTGAAAATAAACACAAAAGAGACTCGAGGTCGTCCCACCTAATAAAAGAAAAATAAGAGAAAAGAAAAGAAAAGTACTAAAAAATATATACTAAAAATTCTAATCTATCCTACATTGCTTCCTTCACGATGCTCATCACAGCCTCCAAGTACAAATACTAAGGGGCATTCCTCGGATAAATAATAAACTAAAGGGACAACCTCTCACCTTGAATAAAAGAAAAGACCTAACGTTTGCCTACCCAAATGTGGTCGGCCTAAACATGTTACTAGCGAATAATATAACAAAATAAATAAATAAAAGGGAACTTCTAAATCATGCTCAAATTCTCTTACACTTTTTATTTTATTATGTATTTGGCTAAGAACAATTTAATCACTAATGAGCTCCCCACGACCCAATTCATCACACATAATTCCATATTCGACAAAATGAACCAAAATAAAGTGTCCAAAAGATAAGCATCCAAAGCAATTAAAGAAATGAAAATCAGAGAAAGTTAAAAAAAAAACTAGAAAAAGTAAAGGTGAATCTGAGCCATTAAAAGATTCTTATCTCCCCCATATCAAATACTAAAACTCACATTTATCCTGATCAGAGCTCACAATTAATCTAGCCTTTTTTAAATTGCAGTTCATTCCCAAAAGTTAACTACATCACCCAACTAATTTCGCTCCTCTTAAACGTTATTTCATGGCAAGACAAATTAATTACATGAAAAGAAAATAGTGTCCAAAGAGAGTTAACACAAGAAATCTAGCAAGCTTTTTAAGACATGGAAGATTATAACAAAACTTCACCAATATCCCTTTTCAACAAACTATCACTTGTAATATCCTAAGATTCATATCATAACCTTTTAAGAACCAACAGAAGAAGTCATTTGTTTAAATCAGAATCAACCAACAGAGATGTCACTAACAATAGTCCCAAATATAGCAAGAAAGAAAAAGGTTTGATGCATTACCTAGATTTAATCTTGAAATGAAACAACCAAAATCACTTCTCTAATTAATTGAATAGACCTTACTAACTGCTACAAACCAAAACCAAATTGAAAATAACATGCCATTAAAACATTTAATCAAGAAACTGAATTCCAGCCTTTAAGATTCGACAAAATAAAATAATTCAACTCCAATGATAGACTAAAACCTGCTTCAAGTGACCTTTAATAAAATAGAAGATCACAGTAGTAATAAACTAATTTTGAAACTAACATCTTTGGAATTCCAGAATTAGTCGACATCAAGTGTTGTATTGACATTCATTAACGGATTAACTCAATCCAAGCATGTAACGAAGATAATTTTCAAAAGAAGAAACTCCCAAACAAGTACATAATTTCAATTCTTACTTAGCAACTTGGAAACAGATAGTGAAAACTTTCAAAAACTGATTTATCCTCTTAAACCAAAGGAGAAAAGCACACAATACATAAAATAACTCAAATACCACAAACGACATAGAACTATAAATTAAAAAATGGGTTTTATTGTGGATTTTTTAAATTTGTTTTTTGTTTTTCTGTATACCTTCTTGTAACTATAAAGGTGACTCAAGAAGGAGGCAAATACAGAGGTTATCCATCATTTTTTTATCAGAATTTGAGACAATAAAATACCCGAACGGAACCGCGAACCAACTTCGAATCGGCGACGAACTCAGAACCAAACTTCAATCTAAGTCCATTATTTGAACACCACGATCAAAAGAAGAAACTAAAATATTTTGGAGTACTTTCTGATTTTTCGAAATGGAAACAAAACTCGATCAAGAATGCTATTTTTTTTTTGTATTTTTGTTTTTCTGGAATTCAACCCTATAACTTTTCTTCTCTCTTCTCCATTTTTCCTCAAAGTTTTCTGTCTCAGAATCCCCAAAAATCGTCAAAATTAGAGAATATACAGCCACTAGAAATCCGAATTCTTCTCGAAAAATCCCAAGAAACCTCCAAAATCCGAATTCCGGACCGATTTTAGACAAGTGGAAACCTAGGATCAAAATATCTTGATCCTATGGTTCCCATTTTTACAATATCTGTCCGAGAGAATAAGAAACACGAGAAGAATCTTCGTCTGTCAGAGACAGAAAGTGAAGAAGTGAGAGGATATGGGACCATGGGGTGGAGGCGCGGCGGCAGTAGGGTGGTGAGAGGGAGTTGCGGCTGGTTGTGATTTGGGGAATATTAAGCCTTTATAGGGTATGTGGGGATCAATCTCGGCCATTGGATGGGAGAAGCATGGAAGGCTGGGATTTGATCTTCATTTCTTAATGAATCGGATGGGTCAAAACGGGTTATGGACTGTAGGGGTGGGCTGCTGAGAAGTCTAAAGGGGTATTAGGCTCGGGTCTTAGGTAAGGGATTTTTTTATTTCGGTACAGTATTTGAAATTTTATTACGAAAAATATTCATGTTTTGGTATTTACCCGACCTAAATATATTTTAATTACAAAATATATACAATCCACCTTAAAAGGCTCTCAATCCATTATTTGTGCCTTCAATCAAGGGATTTAGTTGCACCATTTTTCTTTTTTCTCTCATCTCTCCCCTCTTCTCTTCGGATTGAACTTATATTTAGGGATTTAGGTATATGAAAACCGAACAATTAAAGCTGCAAAAGTTCCACGAGTAAAATTGTGCCTTGATATAAGGAAGTAGACAATACAGAAGTCATTGCTGATGACCTCCGCACATCGCACTATACAGAAGTGAACTAGTCCTATATTAGTCATATACCCCTACCCTCAATTATGGACTTTATACTAAATACAGAACCCAAATTACCATAACAATATGCTCATCAAAACTGGAAGCAAGAAAATCATAAACCAGAGATATGGATGGAGGGAAAGTGGTTACATCAAGATATTCTTTAGCATCGAGAGGAGGAACAAGCTCTCAATAGGAGACGAGCCTAGATATAATCTCAGCATCTAAATCAAGACCCGTCTCTATCTTTTTACATAGCTCCAGTATTGCTCTTTCCAGCCATTGTCGTGATGATTCCATTCTTTCACTTTCTCTTTCTCTTCTCTATTTCTGTCGTCCTGTCTCACTACCGCGTTATATATTATACAATTTATCTATATTTTTATATATTATTTCTACCCAATTATATACAACTACAATATCATACCACTTAAATATAATTTTTATACAAATTTTATACAATATATCTTTTGTATATTTTGTATTTGATTTATAAGTAGTAAAAATAAATTTCATACAACTAATTATATATTATACAACTTATCTACAACTTTCATATATTATTTCTACCCAGTTATATACAACTACAATATTATACAACTTAAATATAATTTTTATACAATATTACTAATTATATATTATACAACTTATCTACAATTTTCATACATTATTTCGACCCAATTATATGCAACTACAATATCATACAACAGAATATAATTTTTCTATAGTTTTACTATAATTTTACTACAATTTCGTAAATATAATGTATGTCATGTCTTCTTCTTCTTCTTCTTCTTCTTCTTCTTCTTCTTCTTCTTCTTCTTCTTCTTCTTCTTCGACGAGTTTCAATCTGAAATTCAGCCAAAATCAAGTCTAATCTTCACCAAAACACCCTCAAAATTGAGATATAAACTCCAAATCATATTCCTAATTATTTGCAACAACACCAATCCAAACAAATAATGGTTTTTAAAAACCCAAATTCGAATTCAAAGTTTCAAAGCTTTTTTAGACTTGATACTCACTGGGTACACGTTGTTTACGTACTCATGCTACACTTGCTGCACTCTTTGTGTAGGATCTGAGGCAGGTATTAGTGGAGGACCTATCATTGCACATCCACGTTATCCAGATGCGTAGTGGTGAGCTGCCTTTCTAAGTCGTTCTGCAGCTACCAGTGCCTCTTCTTGCATTTTTATTTTGTCTATTTTTATTTCAGACAGTATTTGGAGTTTTGTATAATTTACTAGATGCTCATACACTTGTGACACTAGGTCTAGGCACACACATTGGTAGAATTTGGAATTGTATTATTTTCATGGATTTAAGTTTATCGGT
The DNA here is from genome assembly GCF_000715075.1 of Nicotiana tabacum. Taxonomy (NCBI): domain Eukaryota; kingdom Viridiplantae; phylum Streptophyta; class Magnoliopsida; order Solanales; family Solanaceae; genus Nicotiana; species Nicotiana tabacum. The sequence goes on from NC_134094.1 coordinate 2,685,925, forward strand.
ATCTTTTCTAATTTCTTAATATTGCTAGTAAAATAATAAAGTTTCTTAGAAAATTATTCTGAAAATAATTAATATATGTTTAATTTATTTGTTGGCTTGCTTAGCTGTAGTGTTGGGCGCCATCATGACCTATAGGTGAAATTAGTTCGTGACGCATTTTCTGCTGAGTCAAAAACTGAAAAATATTTTGTTTTTACTATAAAATTTTGCAATAAACATTTTATTTTGTTGATCAACATATCCATTTCTGCTAACTAAGATATCTTTTTAATTCTATCATGCGATTTGTACAAATTGCGTTTTAATCTATTGATAAAAATATTTTTCTTATTAAATGCACTACTATTTCCATTGGGATTGATAACCAAGTGTTCAGTAAGAACCAAATCATCTTTTATTGGATGCTCTTCTTCGTTTCCAACACGAAGCAAGAAGATATTTAATAATGGATATGTTCTTATTTTATATTTCTTGTCAGTTGAATCTTTTTCGTTTGAGGCCAGAAGTATAACTTTGGCAAGTAGCTTTTAGAGTCCCTGTTTTTGTCGATTTTGAAACTACTGGTAGTACTTGACAAAAATTACCTCCCAAACCATTATTTTTTCACCAAAAGGTTCGTTAATATCCAATACATTTCTAAAACTCCAGGCAATTATTTCGATCATTTGACACTTAACCATAAATGCTTCATCCTATATTATCAATTCTGCTTTCCTTATAAATTTAGCACCATTGCTCTGCTTTGATATATTTTTTATGGTTATTTATGTTGTTTAAAGAGGTATATCAAATCTAAAGTGGGTGGCCTCATAATAAAATTATTGTTGGTACACCACTTGCTATTATTGCTAATAGTGGCATGCCTCTTGATATGATATTTGGATATAATGCATGACATAAAAATATTATTTCAATTCCGCCGGAGGCATCTACAAAGAATAATCTCGTTATACTAAAGTCGACTCTTTATAATATAGTCTTGAAAGTTTGTTCTTGTTTAGGATTTAACTTTGATTGTGTTTCCTGTGACACTTATATAGCATTTTGATTCTTAATAATATACTAACCGTTTTACTTTTTGTTCTAACACTCTTTTTATGGAATAAATTTATGTACCCTAAGCCTTTTTTTTTAAACTTGAATAAGATTTTTACTTAGATGATGAATTTCAAAAATAAGAATAGGACATTATAATACATTTTAAAATTAAATTAGTAATAGAAATTTTAATGTGATGACCCAAAAAGTCATCTTTAAATTTAATAATTATTTATGTGTTCTAAGACCTCAAAAAGCACTATTCATTATTCTTCGATTTGCGTTTGCAGTCCGTATAATTTTTCCGGAAAATGTTTATGTGAAAATGGATTAAAATGTGAAATATAGCTTTAAAACTCAACTGAGTTGACTTCGGTCAACATTTTGAGCAAACGGATTTGGAGCAGTATTTTGACAGTTCTGGTAGGTCCCTATCGTGATTTGTGACTTGGGCGTATGCCTGAAATTTAATTTGGAAGTCCCTAGCTCGAATTATCGCCAGTTGGCGAAATCTAGAAGCCTAAAGGCTAAAAGATTTCAAAGTTTGACCACAAATTGACTTTTATTGATATCGAGGTCGTATTCAAGTTCTGCAAATTTTCATAGGTCCGTTATATAATTTATGACTTGTGTGCAAAATTTGAGATCAATCGGACTTGATTTGATAGGTTCCGGCGTCGTTTGTAGAAGTTAAAAGCTTCAAAGTTCATTAGGCTTGAATCTATGTGTGACTCATGTTTTTAGTGTTGTTGGATGTGATTTGAGGTTTCGACTAAGTCCGTATGATATTTTAGAACTTGTTGGTATATGTGGTTGAGGTCCCAATGGCCTCGGGTGAGTTCCAGATGGTTAACAGATTGAATTTCGGAGTTGGAATACTGCTGGAAATTTCTGATGCTGGTTCTAGTTTCCTTCTTCATGTTCGCGAGGGGAGTCTCGCGTTCGCGAAGAGGAAATTTGGACTGGCACATTTTGTGCTTCGCGTTTATGACCAAGGGCACGCGTTCGCGAAGGGGGTCGAGGTGCAAAGCTTCACGTTCGCGATAGAAGCCTCGCGTTCGCAAAAGGGAAATTACCGGAGAGGATTTTTGCCTTCACGTTCGCGAAGGGCAGCTCGCGTTCGCGTAGGCCAAGCCAGGCAAGGCATCGCGTTCGCGAGGTTGCCTTCGCATTCGCGAAGGGAAATGTTTGGCAGCACAAAAATGTGTTTCGCAAACGCGAGGGTACTATCGCGATCGCGAAGAAGAAAAATCTGAAAAACGGAACCTAAGTTCTGGAAATGGGATTTCGACTCATTATCCACCAATTTCGATTTTGAGCTCGGGTAAGACGATATTTGAGCGATTTTCACGGGAAAATATTGGGGTAAGTGTTCTTTATCCTATATTGATTATATTTCATAATTCCGTACTCATTTACATCATGAATCCGTGAATTTATGGAAGAAAAATCAGATTTTTATAAAATCTTCCAAAAATGTAAAATGAAGCTTTGAAAGCCAATCTGATGTCGGAATTCGATAAATTTTATATGGTTGAACTCGTATAGAACGGGTGTTCTGATTTCGTGAGTTTTTCCAAGATTCGAGACGCGGATCCCACTGTTGATTTTTAAAATGAATTTCGGATTTTATCCGGAAAATTTATAAATTAATATGGAATTAATTTCTACGATTTGTATTGAGAATATTGAATTGTTTATGACTAGATTTGAGGATTTCGGACACGAATTCGCGAGGAAAAGGTTTATTGGATTCTTGAAATTTGGTTGCAAAGCGAGGTAAGTATCGTGGTTAACCTTGACTTGAGGGAATAGAACCCCTGAATTATTTGCTATGTGAATTTCATGTGCAACGATGTATAGGCAAGGTGACGAGTGCCTATACTTTGTCAATTTAATTGTTTGCTTAATTATTTAAACATCTTAAATTATTTTAAGACACGAATTAATTGTTATAATAATTGTTTCTCTCCTATGCCGTATGGCACCGCCAGAGTTGAAAGAATTGAAGGAACAATTACAAGACTTGCTCGATCAGGGGTTCATTAGACCCAGTGTCTCGCGTTGGGGTGTAGCAGTATTATTTGTAAAGAAGAAAGATGGTTCAATGCGAATGTGTATAGATTATCGGCAGTTGAACAAGGCTACTATCATGAACAAGTATCCACTGCCAAGAATTGATGACTTATTCGATCAAATTCAGGGTGCCAAGGTGTTTTCAAAGATCGACTTGAGGTCTGGTTACCATCAGTTGAATATTAGGGCATCTGATGTCCCTAAGACAGCTTTTCAGACTCGGTATGGGCATTACGAATTCCTAGTGATGTCATTTGGGTTGACAAATGCCCCAACGATATTTATGGATTTGATGAATCGGGTGTTCAAGCCTTATTTGGTTTCCTTTGTGGTTGTATTCATTGATGATATCTTAATTTACTCCAGCAGTCAAGTGGAGCATGGGCAGCATCTTCGAAGTGTGCTCCAGACTTTGAAAAATAATCAGTTATATGCTGAATTTTCAAAACGCAAGTTTTGGTTAAACTCAGTTGCCTTTTTGAGGCATGTTGCATCGGCAGAAGGCATAAAAGTGGATCCTAAGAAGATTGAGGCTGTTCAGAATTGGCCTAGACCTACTTCAGTTACAGAGATCCGGAGTTTCCTGGGTTTGGCAGGTTATTATCATCGGTTCGTGGAGGGGTTTTCATCTATAGCAAGCCCATTGATCAGACTGACCCAGAAATGTGTCCCATTCAGATGGTCAGACAAGTGTGAGTTGAGCTTTCAGAAGCTCAAGACTGCTTTGACACGGTGTATTGTGATGCATCCCACATTGGACTTGGTGCAGTATTGATGCAAGATGGCAAGGTGATTGCGTATGCGTCGCGGCAATTGAAAGTTCACGAGAAGAATTATCCTGTTCATGACTTAGAATTTGCAGCCATTGTTTATGCGCTGAAGATTTGGAGGCATTAACTCTACGGTGTCTCGTGTGAGGTATTTACTGATCATTGTAGCCTTCAGTATCTGTTCAAACAAAAGGATCTCAATTTGAGGCAGAGAAGATGGTTTGAGTTGTTGAAAGACTATGATATCACCATTTTGTATCACCCCAGAAAGCTAATGTGGTGGTCGATGCTTTGAGTAGAAAGGTTGTGAGTATGGGTAGCCTTGCTTATATTCCGGTTGGTGAGAGACCGTTAGTTGTAGATGTCCAAACTTTGGCTAATCAATTCGTGAGGTTAGATGTTTCAGAACCCAGTCGGGTTCTAGCTTGAAAAGTCGCTCGGTCTTCTTTATATGAGCGTATCAGAGAGAAACGGTATGATGATCCTCATTTACTTGTCCTCAAGGACACGGTGCAGCACGGTGATGCCAAACAGGTTGTTGTGGGGGAAGATGGAGTTTTGCAAATACAGGGCCGTATTTGTGTGCCTAATGTGGAATTGCCGCTCTCTTTTTCTTTGTTCTACATTACTGAAATTAGGGATTGAGAGATAGAGAGAGACGTAGAGAGAGAGAGAGAGAGAGAGAGAGAGAGAGAGAGAGAGAGAGAGAGAGAGAGAGAGAGAGGCAGAGAGAATAAGGATGAGAAATAACTGATTCCTAATATAAAGGGATACTCATTTAATTCTTAAAGTGTATATAATTGATAATTTGTGTATAGTATGTAATTAAATTGAAACTTGAGTAGGGAGGGTAATAAAGTTTCAAATAGTGTATAGGAATGCAAAAATTTCAATTGAATTGTACAAGACAAAATGAACAACCAGCTCAAATTCATTCATTTTTTTCTAATGATGTAAACGAGAAAATGAATAACAAATATTAATAAAATACTAATGACCTTAAATATATAATAAGATAAAATATGAAATTATTTTTTTGTGTTTTCAAATTTATGTTATAAAATTAAGATTAAAAGCAAAAGTAGTTTAAATCCTATTAAAATGACACTACTAAAAAACTGCTTAAATTCGTCCACGAAAACCGACCGAAATCGGTTGAAAATTAAAAAAAAGTGATTGATTTCCGACCGCTTTTAATTAGTTAGAAAAATGATGGTCGCTAACGTGTTGCGACCGAAATCGGTCAAAATATTTTGACCAAAATCGGTCGGTTTATTCAAAGCGTTGACTGACTATCAAACTTCATTTACCGACCAAAATCGGTTGGTATTAATTATTATTTTTTTAATTTAATTTTCAAATACCGACCGAAATCGGTCGGTATTAATTAAATTTGTTTTTTATTTAATTTTCAAATACCGACCGAATTAGGTCGGAAAATTCAAAAAAATGGAGATTTCATTTGAAATTTCCGACCGAATTCGGTCGGAAAATTTGAATTTCTGGGCAAAAAATGATATTTCGACCGATTTCGATCGGTTTTTTGGGTAAAAACTGGGCAAAAAATGCTTGTTTTTTAGCTACACCACCTGCCAATTACAACCAATATCCATCCTATAATGACAGCATTACATTGGTGTCATTCAACCATAATTAATCAACAACAACAATAATTAACTAACAACAACAACAACAACAATTAACCAACAACAACAATTAACCAACAACGCTAATAACAACCACAACAACAACGCTAATAACAACAACAACGCCAACCACAACAACAACTATACAAATGTTCAATAACAAAATAATATCAACAATACAATTATCATTCAAAACTAGTCTCAACTAAATTTTGACAAGTTCAATACTTTGTCTAGAAATACACACCATTCAATGAGTGTTTTATATTGCACCATCTCCATCTTCACTACTAGAACCTTCATCGTTGGCATGGTTTGAAGGATCACGACGAGAAGGATTAGCACATAGGGAAGGCTCACGAGACCGGGGAATGGGGAAAGCACCACTAGCAAGAAGATTAGCCAATTGACCTTGAAGGAGATTAAATTGTCCGTCCCTCTTTTCTAGCTGAACTTGAAGGTTACCAAATTGTTCCTCTCTCTTTTGTTGTCTACCCTTTGTCTCTTCAAGCTCTGTTATTAGCTTTGCGATCTTCTGTTCCATAGACGAGATAGTCGACTTATCAATTGCCCCGCCTTGGGCGGAAGTCCCTATACCTTGCAATCCAGCCCTGTAGCACAGAAATGATCTCTCTGGAAGGCCGTATGCTATCCCCATTTTAGGACCACTGACAACATCCAACCATATCCTCTGCGCTTCTTCGTCTGAAAGGGGTGGTCGCTCGCCTTACTCATTCGGTGGCAAGCTTTGAGTGTACTCTTCTATATTAATCTTGTAGCGACCCTTTATTTAGAAGATATAAAATTATTAACTATATAATATTATAAATATTTATAATAGTTATGAAACCTACATATGCAGTCTCTGCCCGATCCTCGACCCATCTAGTTGGATCTGTCGGTGCCTTCTTCTTCCGGATGTGAGTCTCCATGAAGAACTCATCATGAGTCATCTTCCTCCCATATTTTTTTTCCTACAAATATAATAAAACGTGTTAACTAAATTAACATATATAAATATAGTTCGATAAAAATAGATGTAAATATTTTAAGAAATTACCAATAGTCTCCTAGTAGCCCCCATGATCCTTGCACCCACACAGTGCAAGGAGCCACCCTTCTCAGATGCTCGGGCCTTCTTTCCCAGTTCACTTTTCTTCTTGAATTTCTCGGTGGTCCAATACCTCAGCAGATCCTTTCATAAATGCGGTAGAACCCATGAAGGCTTCTTGTTCTACTTTCGAGCGGAGGAGAAGGAATCATACAGTCTCTTGCGGCATTTGAACTCCCAATTTGCACAAATTTCACGGTTATACCGGTTCTCCCAGGCACACTTAGTCTGCAAATAAAGTATGTAACGTTAGATGAAAATATTGTTAATATAATACTTAAATAGATAATAATTGTATTAAAACCTTAAATTGGTTAAACATTTGTTGCACGAGCTCCGGTGGAAAGTCACTCCAAGTCGGATAGGGTGCATTATACAACCGGCCAAGAATTTCAGTGATTGTCTTTGTAACCTGATGATTAGGTATGAACCTGAAATATAGAAATTACATTAAATAAACAAGAGTAGCTATTATAATTCAGCAAAAATAAAGAAGTAATAAATAAATCTTACCCATTGCCCTCAAGCCTAATGATTATCCTATGATAACGATCATACCGCACTTCATCTGGATCATCATCCTCCGATGAATCTGAAGTGTGCGCAGAAGGGGAGGCATCTGGCTCAGCGCTACTATCCCGAAGACGAAGTCTAGAAATGCTAGGAGACGAACTCCATGGAGAGGGAGACGAGGTCCCTGATGAAGATGGTTGTGATCCACACCCCTGCATCGATCTAGACCCCTGCTGCGATCCGGCAGGCTAAAATCTAGATGGATGTGATCCAGCTGGTGATGAAGTAAATGGAGCAGATGACGAGCGTACCACATGGCTCTGTGACTGCTGACTCGATGGACCCATGTAACTACATGTAGGATCATATGGAGGAAGCAGCGTATAGCCCTGTGGCGGAGAATGGTAATAATACTGCTGGGAGGGCGAATATTGGGTAGTATGATGAGTAGATGGATGTGGTGGAATAGATGCGTGCCTAGAAGATTGCTGTCGGCCATCAGCAGCAGACGGATGCAAGTGTGGAGTGGAAGGAAGCGAGGGTGTAGCACCATCGTCATGATCAATAGGCCTTTTATCCTTCCTAGACCTACCTCGACCCCTTCCGGTCATCTGCATAAATTAAAGAAAATGTTAGAATTGAGAATATAAATCTATATAAGTTGAGAGCGCTTGAAAAAACTAACATGCTAGTCTTCTTCGTCGACGTATCCTTCCTTGTCTGAAAATCCTTCCTCTTCACTTATTTCATTTTTATTAGGTGATTCTTCATCCTCATTTTCTATGATTGTTATTTCCTCCATATTAACTTCTTTTAATATGCGTTGAGGATGCTCCAAGTCATTTTCTAACTGATCATCCACCATTTGGTTAACACTTGAGGTATCGTTTTGGTAAGTAACATCTAGCACATTCTCAACTTCTACCCTACCAACAGGCTTTGTTTTGATTACAACCAACCAATCAGCCTTATCCCTCCGCAATGGATATGGAGCATAGTACATTTGCCTAACTTTTTCTGCAAATTATAAAAGGATCATAGCGATCATACTCCCTCTTTTTATTAACCTCAATTATGTTGTACTGCGAGTGTATATGTACTGCGAGTGTATATTTGTACCTCATCTAGGTGTTGGGTCAAACGACTTGCATCGGAAAAGTATGATCTTCTTATTTGGCCAACCTGAATATGACAATTCTAGAATCTCTTTGATCACACCATAATAATAATTTCCCCCATCCTGGTTGCCTTCACCGCCTTTGACACATACCCCACTGTTATTGCTTTTTTTAATACTTGGAGCACTCCTCGGTGTGAAATTTGTAACCATTCACACAATACTTAGACATAGTCGTAACCGTAGGTGCAGGTCGCCACGATATGTCTTTCAAAAATTGATTAACACTGTTGTTTGGATTGTTGATCTACATGTAGCATTAAATAAATCACAAGTGAGCAAGTATATTTACAAGTATGTATATTCACATGTGAGAAAGTATGTAAGATGCACTTACACGCTCTTTAAACCATGCCTCAAATGTATAATATACAACACCATGACCAAATTGACTCACGAAGTCACTGAGCGACGCATTGAAAATTATTTGTTAGTTGCATCAACCAAATTAAATAGTAGTCCATGTAAATTAATCTTACGTCAACACTTACTTAAGAAAGGGTTGAACTTCCGGACAATTTAGCAACACATGATTTGAAGCTGATTTGTACTCCATACTACTTAGGCCCCTTTTTGTTCGATATTTAGAACTTCGGCCTAGTTGATTGAATATGGACATTGGTGTATATAATGGATTAATCTCAATCACGACATTGTGTCGATTGGGCCTTTTTCTAGCACATGGCATATGACTGTCAAAGTAGTAAGAACAAAAATGGGCAGTTTCCTTTGCAAGATAGGCTTCGCATATGGATCTTTCATTCCTATTCCTCTGCTTAACAAATGGTTTACACTTGCCGATAGTCCTGCACATTGTCATATTAGACGATAATGTTAAAGAAAATTACAAGAATAAATCAAGGTTTGATCATTACCTCTCGAATGGATACATCCACCTGCATTGAACCGGGCCTCCAAGTCGCGCCTCGTGTACAAGGTGAATTGGAAGGTGTTCCATCACATCAAAGAAACCACATGGAAAAATCCTTTTCAGCTTATTACTGATTACAGGAATGTTCCAATTCATTTGAAATAGGTTTTCTTCCCTTAATGTGGTAGAACATAAGTCTTTGAAGAACAAACTTATCTCTGTGATGGGTTTCCATATATTTTCAGGCAAACCACAAAATGCAATAGGGATTAAGGTTTCCATGAAGATATGACAGTCATGACCTTTCATATGAGTCAGCTTTCCCTCAACCATATCGGCACATTTTCCCAGGTTCGATGCATAGCCCTCAGGCATATTTAGGTTTGTAACCCACTCACAAATCTGTCGTCTTTGTTCCAAAGTGAATGTGTAGTTGGCCTTGGGCTTGAACACCTTACCACTGTTACCAGACTGCAAATATAATCCAGGTCACCTGAAATATTCTTGTAAGTCCAGTCTAGCCTTCGGGTTATATTTTGTCTTATTCTTATCATCCATCGCTGTGTTGAACAAATTGTCAAAATAGTTCTTCTTAATATGCATGACATCAAGATTGTGTCAGAGAAGTTCCTTCCAATATGGAAACTCCCAAAATATTCTCTATTTTGTCCAGCTATGAGTAACACCATATCCAGGAAATCTAGAAGGTGGGGCCTCGGTAACTTTAGTGAAGTTCTGAACCCTCTCCCAAATTTCCTCACCGGAATAAATTGGAGGTGGAAAATCATGTTCAACTGTATTCTTTTTGAATGCATTCTTCATCCTTCTGAACTCATGATCAACTGGCAAGAAATGACGATGACAATCAAACCATGACTGCTTTCGGCCATGTCTTAAAGTGAACGCTTTACCATTTTCCATGCAGTATGGACATGCTAACTTTTCGACAGTCATCCACCCAAAAAACATTCCATACGCAGGAAAATCATTAATGGTCCCCATTAAGTTAGCATGCAAGTTGAAATTTTGCTTAGTTGATATATCATATGTCTCAACTCCATCATACCACAACTGTTTAAGCTCATCAATCGGAGGTTGCAAATATACATCAATCAAACTATTTGGATTGCAGGGACCGGGAATAACACAATTTAAAAATATATATGGAATAGTCATACACATTTCAGGCGGAAGATTATACAGCGTAATAAAGACCGGCCAACATGAATATGGTGTTGCAGAAATAGAAAATGGCGTGAAACCATCATCACACAAACCCAACCGAACATTCCTCGGTTCACTAGCATAATTCGAATACGTCCTATCAAAATTCTTCCAAGCTTCCCCATCTGAAGGATGACACATAACACCGGCTGGCCTTCTATTTTTATAGTGCCATCTCATATGAGGAGCGGAACTCATCGATGCGTACAACCTCTTTAATCAAAGAATAAGAGGTTAGTAATGCATTGACTTCACAACAGGCTTCTTCCCGCTGGAAAGCCGCTTAAAACGAGTTTTTTCACAAAAATTACAACTTTCTAAATCCGCATCACCCTTATAATACAACACGCAACCATCTTCACAACAATCGATTCTCATAAACGAGAGTCCTAACTTAGAAACCAATCTTTTAGCCTTATAGAAATCTTCAGGTGTGTTGAAAGTTGGGTCAACTAGTTCATTCATAAGGCCAATGAAAGAATCCATTCCCGCTTGAGAAATATTGGTATCCAATTTGATACTTAATAATCTAACCGCAACAGAAAACTGAGAGTGCATACTCCCTTCCCTTAGTGGACGACTAGCGACATCTAACTGTTCATAAAAATATTTTAGGAGGTTGTTCAACACTTTCATGGGTTTCAAAATCGAAGTGCATCCCAAAAGCATCCGCAGCTATTTCATGGTATCTAGGATGTTGAATGTTATTACCCACTGACCTACTACTTTCACCAACAACTACATTATGAAATACACCATCACTACCATCAATCTTTCCATGACTAGTCCACACAAAATAATTATCCATAAACCTTTTTTTATAAAGATGAGTCTTAACATCCTCCGATCCAAAAAACAAAATGCAAACACCTGCACTTCACATAAGGACACCTAATCATCCCTCCAATCTGAAACGGTTCAAGTGACATTGCATGCATAATAAATTCCTTAGCGCCTTCTTTAAATTCCTCCCTCAAAAACCGACGATTAGGATAATTCTTATTATATATCCAACTACGATATTCCATCTACATAAAGAACAAATAAATTACATGTTATATTAATCATAATTTAAATTAATTTATATAATTAAGTTGCATAATAAATTATAATTTGTTAGCACACTCAATTAATCTAGTATAATTAGTTAAGCCTAATTTTCTAAAAGTAATAAACACTAATAGAATAATATTATTCCCTAAATTAATAAACCCTAAATTTCTATCATTAATCATATAATTTTACTCGCTAGACAATGAATTAGTTAAGCCATTCAATTAGACTAATTCAATTATACTAACCCAAGATTCATAATTTAAGGTAGTTCTATCATTAATTTGAATTCTATTAAGAACCATAAGTTCATAATTTAAAGTAGTTCATAATTTATACATTAAGTTCATAATTTATACCTTAATTCTAAATCTAATGTAGTTCAAACCAAAAATCCTAAAAAATTATAATTTTAGGTAGTTCAATTCTAAATCTAAATCTAATGTAGTTCAAAAACCCTATTTAGTCACACAAATCCTAAATAGACAAAACCCCTAAAACAATTACATAAAATTATATTCCGAAAATTAAAAATTAAAAATATAATAATTAAGTTAGATTACTAACCTTGAACAACATTGGCAGTGGTGGTGGCGACAGCACAGCAGAGGTGGTGGTGGAGGTGGCGCAGCAGTGGTGGTGGTGGAGGAGCGGAACAGTGGTGGCGGCGGCTTAGGCGTGTGAGAGGAGAGGTAGGGCTTCGTTATTTGGGGGTGGGTGACATGATTTTGGGTGGGATTAGGCCAAAATTTTGTGAGGAAGGGAGATGGATGAGATATAGAAGAGAGAGTCAGAAGATGAAACTGGGGGAGTTTCCCGTCTGGGCTGGTGTAATTGCAAAATTTCCGACCAATTTCGGTAGAAAATGTTAACAAATGTTTGACCATTTGACCGGACCAATACCGAACGATTTCGATCGGTATTTCAATTTTTAAAATATTAATTCAAGTGCGGAGGCACTTTCCAAGTGAACACCGAATGAAGGTGAAGTGCAGAGACATGCTTGGAAGATACTTGGGAGAGAAGTGCATGGGGCACGACTCCTTTTGAGACAGGAGTTCGAGGAAGTCCAACCCACTGGACAAAGGGATCCGCAATGTACATACCTGAGGGGGCAGACTCCGGGATGTCGTAGGCCATGATGTGTCATCGGGGACGATGACATAATGAGTGTGGGAGGATGTCACAACCCGCACTTTGGGGTTGTGATTTCGGCTAAGAACTGGTAAGAAAAGGCTCTTCTGATTGTCTGACGTAGATCTGTCTAATCGGGCAATTTGGGCTTTTTAATTTTAAGCATATATAAAAGGGGTATAGGTGATGAAAGCTCCGACCTGCCTCCCCCACACGTGCTGCCACTGAGCTGTATAGAACAAGATACCTTGGGGGCTACCTCAAGGGCCTGCCTGGATGACTCAAAGGAGTGTCCTAGGTATCCATACGAGTTTGGGAACTCTATGGACGGCGCGACGCCTTCGGGCTAGCATTGGGCATCAATTAGGCACTGGAGGCTCGATATGTGGGACGGCCAGCCTCGCGGGCTACCGAATGTTGGAAAGAGACCTCCGTGCCGATTGGATACTTGATGCACCTATCTTAGGGGCATTATATGTCGACTTGTGAGAATGGCTTGGGTTCAACCATGCAAGCAATTGTCCGTTGACCTAAACGTCCAGTTGTGGGGCGACACTACACTCTTCGGGATGGAAGCGTGTCGCGAGGTCTATGCATGTGCATGGCACGAAAGACGCGCATGGCAATGGCCAAGGGCTAAAGGTTGCCTTACTCGAGCGAGGCACGAGCTAGTTGTAGATGCACTAGGCGAGTGTCAAGCTTGAGGATTGGGCTGTGCACGCGGGAGCGATGCTCAGTCTTGGGCGAGGGACAAAATATGTCCTAAGCCAAAAACCTAGGGCGTGCAAGGATTGTGATCCTAAGATGAAGTGCCACGACATGTCTAGGGCCAAGGGCCTAGACATCCTATGGGCGGCACAATTGGGGCATGCCTTTAAGGCAGGCCTCACCAACAGGCACATGATCGTGCTTGAAAACCTGGGAAAGGGTCAAGGTTGGCCCGCAACAAAGGGAACTGCGGGCGCCGCACGAGCGAGTCGGTGCCACTGGCTAATAGAGGGGAACGGGCCCGTGACACATGGTATCAGAGTTGATTAAGTCCATACTATGCCATGGCACAATGTCAAGGCAAAGGGTGGATATGGCGAGTGCATTTTGGATGTCAGTGCGGAGATCATGTCAAGGTAGAGATTGATGTTCATGTGCCACCAGAGATCGAGAACCCGATACTGCTGGTCCAAGAAAGAAATGGGTGATTCTATTGTCTTTCGAAAGTCTAGGGTGCTACTGAATGAGGCGATATACCGATGAGTCGGATGGTTAAGAGAAGGTCATGTTTGCCAGGTCGTGCAACCATATTGCGAAGAGTGGGAGCCTCGGACTATAAACATTCGGCATGATCATAGCGTAGATCTTGCCAAGGATGCGTGCAATGCATCAGTTGAGTGTCTTTCCTACGGGTTAGACTTTTGGACTACCTGAGGTCATTACTAAGGTAAGGAGATGGATTTGAGGGTATAACGAAGATTCGAAATTGGGCGAATTTCCAAGTTAGAAGGTGTCATTATGGAAAGAGGTACGCCGAATGATCGGAGGACCGTTGAGAGTCCAAGTGCGAGGTACAACCGAACCAGGAAGCCGTGCTAGCAGGACCAAGAGGGTACCTGTCTATAGGGCGAGTATTGAAGTACTACCGGGAGCATTGGGTACTTGCTGAGGAAGTGACCGTTGGAAAACAAAGAGCTTTGTTAGGGAATGCGGCGATGCTATGACTTTGAGAATGCAGTACTCACCAAGAGTCGTCCCAAGAGCTGGCCGAATGCCAAGTGGGACGACATCGCTAAGATGTATCCTCCACATTGAGTGTGGGAGGATCCCTCCTATGCAAGAGGCATATGGGCGAATTTGTGAGTCCGAAAGCCAACACATCTTCAAGGTAGTGAGGGCAAGGAAAAGCTACGGGAGCAAAAGGCTACGGGAGCTATGCAGGAGGCATTTTAAGGCTATGTGAGCGATTGAGCTACTAGAGTTGCGCCAATGAAGCACGTTGAGGTGCTTACCTGTGAAGGGAAATCTTCAGACGGACATGAAGGCCGTGAGGGTCATGGTGTGATTGACTAGTATGGGTCAATCACAAAGTGAGACACCATACGGTGCAAGTGCGGAGGCACTTTCCAAGTGAACACCGAATGAAGGTGAAGTGCAGAGACATGCTTGGAAGATACTTGGGAGAGAAGTGCATGGGGCACGACTCCTTTTGAGACAGGAGTTCGAGGAAGTCCAACCCACTGGACAAAGGGATCCGAAATGGGCATACCTGAGGGGGCAGACTCCGGGATGTCGTAGGCCATGATGTGTCATCGGGGACGATGACATAATGAGTGTGGGAGGATGTCACAACCCGCACTTTGGGGTTGTGATTTCGGCTAAGAACTGGTGAGAAAAGGCTTTTTTGATTGTCTGACGTAGATCTGTCTACTCAGGCAACTTGGGCTTTTTAATTTTAAGCATATATAAGGGGGTATAGGTGATGAAAGCTCCGACCTGCCTCCCCCATACGTGTTTCCACCAAGCCGTATTGAACGAGCTACCTTAGGGGCAACCTATACCTCGATGTTGTCCCGCATCCGAGGCCAGTAATAAGAAGACTCAATCAGGGTCAATGTGCGTTTTTACCCTAGATGACCTGCCTAGGTAGTGCCATGACCTTCTTTCAGCAGAGTACACCTGAGATTCGCCCGTTTAGACACGTATAGTCTTTTGCCAGTGGTGTACAAGAGGCTATCTTCTTCCCAAAATTTGTGAGTTTTGCCTTGACTGGCCAAGGCAAGAAGTTGTTTTGCCACGGGGTCATATTGCATGCCCTCTTTGATGGTCTTGATGATGACACTACTTACTGAGCTAACAATGGTTGCCAGTACTGTCTTGCGACTCAAAGCATCAGCAACTACGTTATCTTTCCCTGGTTTGTATTCCAGGGTGTAGTCGAATTCGGCCAGGAAATCTTGCCAATGGGCCTGCTTGGCAGAGAGCTTCTTCTGTGTCTGGAAGTAGCTTGTTGTAACGTTGTCAGTCTTGACAACAAAATGAGCCCCCAACAAGTAGTGACACCAAGTCCTTATGCAGTGGACTACGACCGTCATTTCCTTCTCCTGAACAGTGTAACGCCTCTCGGCGTCATTCAGCTTTCGACTCTCAAACGCTATATAGGATGGCCTTCTTGCATCAGTACGCCTCCTATAGCAAAGTCAGACACATCAGTCTGTACTTCAAAAACTTTGGAGAAATCAGGCAGGGCCAATACGGGTTCCTTGGTGATTACTGCCTTGAGTTTCTCAAATGCCTCCTGGCATATTTCGCTCCATTCCCACTCCCTGTCTTTCTTTAGCAAGTCGGTGAGTGGGGATTCAATAGCCGAGTAACTGAAGATGAATCTCCGATAATAGTTGTCTAAGCCGAGTAAGGACCGAAGTTTTGGTACCTTCGTTGGAGCTTCCCAGTCTTGGATAGATTCCACATTGTCCCTATCCATCCGGATTTCCCCATGGCTGATTGTATGCCCGAGGAACTGTACTATGGGTTATGCGAAGCTACATTTTTCTCGTATTACGCACAGATCATTTTCCCTTAGTACCTTGAATACCTTGCGAAGGTGCTCAGCATGGTCATCCATATTATTGCTGTAAACAACAATATCTTCTAAATGGATGACAACGAACTGATCCAAGAAAGGATGGAACAATTTATTCATCAAGGTGCAGAATGTTGCGGGAGCGTTGGTCAAACCAAATGGCATTACCAACCATTCAAAAGCCCCATAGCGTGTAACACAAGTTGTTTTGGGCTCATCTCCATCGGTAATCCGCACTTGATAGTAGCCTTTCCTCAAGTCCATCTTGGTGAATACCTTGGCATGCCCCAAGCGGTCAAATAAATCACAATGAGAGGGATGGGGTACTTTTTCTTCACAGTGACCTTGTTAAGGGCCCGATAATCAATACATAAGTGCATGGTACCCTCCTTCTTCTTCTGAAATAAGACAGGTGCTCCGTAAGGTGCCTTGGATGGTCGTATGTGGCCAGCCTCTAGCAACTCCTTGAGTTGCTTCCTCAATTCCTCTAATTCGGGGGGGTGCCATGCAATAAGGCGACATGGTATGTGACTTCGCCCCTGGAACAAGTTCGATCTGATGATCAACTTCCCTTCGTGGTAGCAATTGTTTGGGATGTTCTTCCGGCATCACGTCCTTATTATCATCAAGGACTTTCTCAATGCAGGGATGCAATGCTACTGTCTCAAGGGAATTCTCAATGATTCTCTTCAAGGTTGCAAGAAATATTGGTTCCCCTTTCTTGAAACCTTTCACAAGTTGCATCGCTGATAGATGCATTCCATTTTGTAGCACCCGAACATGGAGCACAATGCACAATCCTCCGGGATTGCTTATGTGAAGCTGGTTGATACGCAATGCAATAAGTGCGTTGATCTTGTACCAAAAATCCAATCCCAGTATGATGTAAAAAACGTCCATGGGAGCAACGGTGAAGTCTGTCAATCCCTGCCAGCCTCCTAAAGTAATGTGTACATTAGGAGCAAAGCCATGAACGGTAGTGGGAAGGGCATTGACGGTCTTCATCAGCGTTCCGCTGGATATAAAGACAATTCCAAGCTCCCTAGCTCGTTCCTCTGTCACAAAATTATGTGTCGCACCTGTGTCCACCATTATGCGCACGTCTTTGTCGTTTAACTTGGCATCGACAAATAATGATTCACGGGTCCTCACACGAGGTAGTTGGGCAGTAACAACGGCAATGTTCATATGGTTTATCAAGGCTATATGACTGAACAAGCTTACAACCTTGTTCTTCCCTTGTCCTGCACCATCAACTGGTGCTCCACGCTCCTCGGGTTTCTTGCCGGTAGGTGCAGCATTTCATCCTTGCTACTGGTGGGCTGCAATAATTGCTCCTAGTTTGTTCAGTGTATGGCAAAATCGAGCAGCATGAGAAGGGTCTTCGCAAAGGTAGCAAACATCCCGTTGAGCATCCCTTTTGCGCGCCTCCTTTCCTCTTCTCATCATAACTCTTATGGTAGTTAGAAGAGTGGTTGCGGTTGCCTCTGTTATCATTGTTCCGGTTGGGAACAAATTTAACCTTGCCTTGGTGGGTGTCCGTCTTTGGAGCTGCAGCAGCTTGGCTCCGGTTTTTGTTTCCTTTGGGCGCTCTGGTCCGGAAATCTAACTAAGATTCTGCTATTACAATAGCCTCATCGACGTTGTCGATCTGTCACCTTTGCAATTCTTGTTTGGCCTAATACTACAAGCCATCTAAGAAGTGGAATAATAGATCCTCACTGGTCAAGTTGGGGATCTGAAGGGTGAGTTTTGTGAAATCCTTTATGTACTCACAGATGGAGGATGTTTGCCTAAGCTCCCTCAACTGTCGGCGATCCTCGTGCACAATGTTTTGAGGGTAAAACTGCCATTTTAGCTCCTCTTTGAACTACTTCCATTGTCAATGGAGCACGTTCCTTTCTCCATATCTGCCTTCTTCCTGTGCCACCAAAGTATGGCGGTTTCTGCTAGGTACATGGCTGCCATTCGGATTTTGGCAGCATCGCTGGTTATGCTCATATGTTCGAAATAAGCATCCAGCTGCCACAAGAAGTTTTCCATGTCTTGAGCGCTTCTTTCACCCCAAAATTCTTTGGGTTTAGGAGCCTCAATACGTGTTTCTCGGACAGTGATGGGACCTCGCCCGCTGGCTCCTGTTGTCTCCTCAAGACGCAGCTTTAAAACTTTAACTTCTGCCTGTAAGGCAGATAAAACCTCAGTGAGCTTGAGTTCAAGGTTGGGTAGCCCTTCATCTTGCTCCTGAACGTTCCTTTTGACTTCGCCAAGTCCATCAAGAGCAACTGACTCAAGGGAACATATATTGTTTTCGGCGGCGGAAATACGATGGTGAACGGACGTCAGACCCTTTTCTACCATGTCAACTCTCTCATTGAGAGTTCTAGTTTCGAAAGTTTCGGGTTCCACGTAGGGTAGCAACTCGCTATCAGGTGGAGATGCGTCTCTAACCCTACTTTTGTCGTGCTTTCGGCCCATACCTCTCTGTGGTTCTGGGTTCTCTTCGATGTGGTTTTCTTCTATGTTGCGATGTAAGTTCTTAGCCATGCAAGAACCTAGGCTATGATACCAATTGAATCCATGGAAGTTCAAATCATTGCGAGGCGTACATCACAGTCTGATTCTCCGATATGAGGGCCCATTCGAGATTGTTGCTAAGGTGGGTATAATATCTTACCGACTGGACATGCCGCGTCATCTGAAAATATATCCCGTCTTCCATGCTAGCCAACTGAAACCATATTTCGAAGACATGGAAGACAAAGATCGGGCGCAATCCAGCCGCAACCAAATTTTTATTACTCCGCCAGCAACAAACAAGCAAGTGGAAGCCATCATAGACCATCAGTTGGTCCATGGAAAAGGATGTGGCAATTCGAGCACACAGTTCCTTGTTCACTGGAAAAGAACTTCGCCAGAGGAGGAATCATGGGGGAAGTATGAAGATTTGTGGAAGTTCAGGGAACATGTCCACAATTATCTTCAGTTGTACGGCGCCGGGGTCGTCGCCATTTCAAGTGGGGGAGAGTGCACCGCCCCGCCGTCACACCTATTAATTTTTCACAATTCCAGCGACGGCGTGGCTTGCCCGAGCCCAAATCTCGAACAACCATAAGTGGGAAAACAGTTAGGGCCACACATAAATCATGAGATGCCATCAGAAGGCGCCTTTAGCAGTAAGTCAGCAGACCAAGGGACAAGCAACCAAAAATGGGAAGGCATCTTTGACCTTCTGGGCCATGGTTGACAGCATGATCCCTCTAAGTCTGCCTTTCCATGCTAGAATGCACCAGGAAACTTTCCAAGCTGGAATGCACCAGGCTACTAGAATACACCAGGCAGCTTTCCAAGCTAGAATGCACGAGGCTGCTGGACAGACTTACCAGCCCTGCCAACCACCCCCTTTGTATAGCCATTTTAATTTCTATAAATAGGCTTTATACTCATTCTTTGTAAGCATCAGATATTTGAAAATACAACAGAAATGGTAACTTGCATCCCAAATCTGATTCTCTTTCTTTCATAGCTTTCTTGCTTATTTTCGTGTGATTGCCATCGCTTTAGCACAATTGTGTTATTTATTGTCTAAGGGATGAAGCTAAGTAGCAGTCAAGCTAACTTCGCTGCCCTCACCAAACCCTTAGATATGTGTGTGTGTGTGTATGTGTATGTATTTTTTTAAATATATATTTATATATATGTGTGTGTGTGTGTGTGTGTGTTTTTAAAAATTACTTAATATTTAATAATTACTTAATATATATATATATATATATATATATCAATTAAGTATTAAATATTATTTATTTTAAAGCTATTTATATAAAGGTTGACAAAAACCGACCGACTTCGGTCGGTAATATTATTAAATTATATTGTGTGTGTGTGTGTGTGTGTGTGTGTGTGTGTGTGTGTGTGTGTGTGTGTGTGTGTGTGTGTGTGTGTGTGTGTGTGTGTGTGTGTGTGTGTGTGTGTGTGTGTGTGTGTGTGTGTGTGTGTGTGTGTGTGTGTGTGTGTGTGTGTGTGTGTGTGTGTGTGTGTGTGTGTGTGTGTGTGTGTGTGTGTGTGTGTGTGTGTGTGTGTGTGTGTGTGTGTGTGTGTGTGTGTGTGTGTGTGTGTGTGTGTGTGTGTGTGTGTGTGTGTGTGTGTGTGTGTGTGTGTGTGTGTGTGTGTGTGTGTGTGTGTGTGTGTGTGTGTGTGTGTGTGTGTGTGTGTGTGTGTGTGTGTGTGTGTGTGTGTGTGTGTGTGTGTGTGTGTGTGTGTGTGTGTGTGTGTGTGTGTGTGTGTGTGTGTGTGTGCGAGGAAGCGACTTGGGAGACCGAGGAAAACATGAGGAGTAGATATCCAGACTTATTCAGCACTTCAGGTATAATTCTAAACCCGTTCGAGGACGAACGTTTGTTTAAGAGGTGGAGAATGTAATGACCCAACCAGTCATTTTAACTTTTAGAACCCCGTTCCCTAAAATAAAACTTTTCTGTAGGTGCTTATAATGATTTATGACTTGCGGGGATGGTTGGTTCGGGATTTGGAAGTGTTTGAGGTGAAATCGGAACACTTGGTTCCTTAAGTTGGCCTTAAAGTGCTAAGTTTGACTTCGGTCAACATTTTGAGAAAACGACCCCGGAATAGAATTTTGATGATTCCAACAGCTCCGTATGGTGATTTTGGACTTAGGAGCTTGATCGAAATTTTATTTGGAAGTCCGTAGTGAAATTAGGCTTGAAATGGCTAAAATAGAAATTTAAAGTTTGAAAGTTTGACTGGGGGGTGGACTTTTTGATATCGGAGTCGGAATCCAATTCCGAAAATTTTCATAGCTTCGTTATGTAATTTATGACTTGTGTGTAAAATTTGAGGTCAATCGGAGTTGATTTGATAGGTTCCGACATTGAATGTAGAATTTGAAAACTCTTAGTTTCATTAAGCTTGAATTGGGGTATGATTCATGGTTTTAGCGTTGTTTGATGTGATTTAGAGGTTCGACTAAGTTCGTATGATATTTTAAGACTTGTTGGTATATTTGGTTAAGGTCCCGAGGGTCTCGGGTGAGTTTCAGATGGTTAACGGATCAAAAGTTGGACTTAAAAAGCTGCTGCAATTTTCTCTTCTGCTGCATTTTCTGGGTTGTGATCGAGCCTCAGATCGAACCCCAGATATCGAGCCTCAGATCGAGCCCCAGATATCGATCCTCAGATCGAGCCCCAGATATCGAGCCCACGATCGAGGCCTGAGTCGAAGCCAGGGACGAGGCTCAGTATCGAAGCCTCGATCGAAGGCAAGGCTCGAGGGCATGATCGAAGATAAGGCTCGAGGGCTAGGATCGAGACCCATGCTCGATGCCCTGATCGAAGGCTCAAGCTCGATGCAATGATTGAGGCTATGATCGAAGGCCCAACCCCGATACCCTGATCGAGGCCATGACCGAGGTCCAGGCTCGAGCCTGTGATTGAAGTCACGATCAAAGGTAAGGCTCGATGGCATGATCGAAGGTATGGCTCGAGGGCTAGGATCGAGGCCCAACCCTCGATGCCCTGATCGAGGGCCATGATCGAAGCCTGATCGAGGCCCTGTTCGAGGCCCAGTTCCGAAGTGCTGGGCAGTGTTATAAACAGAGGATATTCGTCCCATTTGCCATTTTTGGCGAACTTGAGCTTGAGCAGAGGCGAATTTTGGCACATTTTCAAGGGAAAAACATTGGGGTAAGTGATTCTAACTCGGATTTGATCAATATACAAGAATATATCATTGTTTTCACAATTTAATTAGTGTTTTGAGATTGAAATTTGGAAAAGTTTAGAAATCTCATAGAAACGAAATTTTGAGATTTCGGTATCGATTCGGAGTCGGATTTGAGTGAAACTGGTATGGTTGGACTCGTAATTGAATGGGTTGTCGGATTTCATAACTTTCGTCGGATTTCGAGATGTGGGCCCCGCGGGCAAATTTTTAATTTTCGGGATTTTTATTAAAAATGTAGTATTTCCTTATAGAAGTTATTTCCTACAATCTTTAGTGATTGTACTGAATTATTTTGGCTAGATTCGAGCCAGACAGAGTTGGATAATCGTAGAAAAGGCAAAATTTTGGATTAAATTGGAGCAAGACGAGGTAAGTCTCTTGTCTAATCTTGTGAGGGGGAAATTACCTCATAGGTGATTAAGATTAAATAATTGTTGCTAATTGTGGGGGCTACGTACGCACGAGGTGATGAGAGTCCGTGCGTAGCTACTATTAATGCTAAAGTCCGGGTAGTTTAGGACTCAAAGCATGTATTACTTGTGTAAATTATATTCTTTGATTAATTAATATTAATTGATATCTATATGAATATATATTGTGAATTGTTAGATAAAGATATTAAAGGATGGAAATCTCACAGGCTTGATTGTCTGTTTTAATCAATTAATTGTTAAAAGAAATTGTTCTCCTCCCAAATTTATCTTATAACAAATATACTCTCCTTCCGGAGGCACATAAGAAAATGTCCTCCTTTCTTGTGGAGTGGGCCGAATGCCTCGGCAGGATAGATGCATCTATGGATCGCGTCGCATGTCCCTCAGCAGTGTACACGACACTCTGGATCGGGCCGTACATCCTCGGCAGAAATCGTGCTTAATAATAATAATAATTACACGATACTTTAATAATTTATTTCAGCTTGTAAAGGTAATTAGTAAATTAGAAAATCTTTGAAATTTAATGAATTATTATTCTTACTTGTTAAGGAATTAATTGTTACTCCTGTAAATGAGATTTAATTGATAAATTGGAATTTATTTGAATTAAAAGAATCTAATTAATATATTAAAAATTGATACATTTGAAGGAATTTGATTATTTTCGTAGATTAAATAAATTCTGTAAATCATATTGATTTAAATATCCTAGTTTTATTTCAATTGTTATTGACCTATAGTGAGTGTCAAAGTCGGCCATCTCGTCTCTACCACTTTGATATTAGGCTTGATACTTACTGGGTACACGTTGTTTACGTACTCATACTACACTTGCTGCACTTTTTGTGCAGGATCTGAGACAGGTACTAGTGGAGGACCTATCATCACATACCCACGTCATCCAGAGGCATAGTGGTGAGCTGCCTTTTTGAGCCGTTCTGCAGCTACCAGTGTCTCTTCTGATATTTATATTCTGTCTATTTTATTTCAGACAGTATTTGGAGTTTTGTATAATCTACTAGATGCTCATTCACTTGTGACACCAGGTCTTGGCACACACATTGGTAGAGTTTGGGTTTATATTTTCTTGGAATAAAAGTTTAACCAATGTACGTTTGATTTATTAGTTGGCTTGCCTAGCTGTAGTGTTGGGCGCCATCACGACCTACAGGTGAAATTTGGGTCGTGACAACATGGTATGAGAGCACTAGGTTCACGTAGGTCTCACAAGTTATGAGCAGACCTAATAAAGTCTTGCGGATCGGTACGGAGACGTCTGTACTTATCTTTGAGAGGCTATATGGTGTTAGGAAGCTACCTTTCTTCATATTCTATCGTGTAATTGATGTAGTACTAAATATCCTTCTCTTATTCTCTCATAGATGGTGAGAACACACTCTAATGATATTACAGACCAGGGAAGAGCTACTCCCCTAGTTGCTAGAGCCCGAGCAGAGGCCGAGGGAGGGCTCCAGCCCGTGGTAGAGGGCGAGGACGTCCCAGGACTATTCCGGTTATGCCGCCAGTGGATCCAGTAGAGAATCCCATTATTGAGGAGCAGGGTGAGGTGCCTGTGGCAGAGCCAGCTCCGGTGGACTTCACATTTGCACCAGGATTTCAGGATGTTATGGGTCGTATACTGCGATTCATGGATAATATGACTCAGGCCGGTTTATTTTCAGCAGACCCAGCCACATCTCAGGCGGGCGGGGGAGCACAGACCCCTACTGCGCAGGCTCATGGACAGGCAACTGCTGTATATCAGACCCAGGGTGCATTACCCGTGGGTGGAGTCCAGCCAGTGGCAGCAGCTACACCTGAGCCCAGGCCGGCTGTAGCCGCCGATCCTCAAAAACTATTGGACAGATGGACTAGACTACATCCTCCTGTCTTCGGGGGTGAGCGACATGAGGATCCACAGGATTTCATTGATCGTTGCAAGGATAGACTGTACAACATGAGGATATTGGAATCCCATGGGGTTGATTTCGCTACTTTTCAGCTAGAGGGTAGAGCCCGTAGATGGTGGCAGTCTTATGCTCTTGGCAGACCAGCAGATTCTCCTCCCATGACCTGGGACAGGTTCACCCGCATATTCTTGGACAGGTATATTCCACCCTCCCAGAGGGAAGAGTTGCGGTTTCAGTTTGAGCAGCTCCAGCAGGGTCAGATGTCAGTGACCGATTATGAGGCGAGGTTTTCTGAATTATCTCACCATGCACTAATGATACTCCCTACTGAGGCAGAGAGAGTACGAAGGTTTGTAGCCGGTTTACATACTGGTATTCAGGCCACTATGGCTCGAGAGGTTGAGATGGGTACTTCTTATGAGCGAGTTGTGGAGATAGCCCGGAGGATTGAGGGTGTACGTCAGCGGAGCCGAGAGCAGATTATGAGAGATAAGCGGTTCAGGTACTCTGGAGAGTTCAGAGGTGCTCCGTCCGGGGGCAGAGGTCAGTTCGTGAGGGGACAGTCCAGCAGACCCCCATATCCAGCACCACCACCTCCTCGAGGTGCTCCAGTGCGACCTTATCTCAGTGCTATCCCAGAGAGTTCTTACCGCCCATCAGCTATTCAGGGTCCTCCCAGTCCCCAGGGCCAGACACTTAGTCAGCAGCCCATCGCACTGAAGAGTTGTTACGAGTGCGGGGATCCCAGTCACATGCGGAGGTTTTGCCCCAAGCTTCGAGGTAGACCAGTACAGCAGGGTCAGCAGCCTATGCTTACCGGACAAGTTGCTCCACCAGTAGTCCGACCACCCAGAGGTGGAGGACAGGTGGGTAGGGGCCGTCCTAGAGGTGGAGGACAGGTGGGTAGGGGCCGTCCTAGAGGTGGAGGTCAGCCAGTTGGCGCTCCAGCTCGGTTCTATGCTTTTCCGGCTAGACCAGATGTAGAGGCCTCAGATGCCGTGATTACAGGTATTATTTCTGTTTGTGGGAAAGATGCCTCAGTATTATTTGATCCAGGATCTACGTATTCATATGTGTCATCTCTATTTGCTCCATTCCTGGGTGTTTCTCATGAGTCCTTGAGTACTCATGTTTATGTGTCCACTCCTGTAGGCGATTCTGTTGTGGTGAACCGGATCTACCGGTCCTGTATTATTACATTCTGTGGTTATGAAACTAGAGCAGATCTCCTATTGCTTGAGATGACCGATTTTGAAATTATTCTGGGTATGGACTGGTTATCTCCATATCATGCTATTCTAGATTGTCATGCCAAGACTGTTACCTTGGCTATTCCAGCATTGCCTAAGCTGGAGTGGAAGGGTTCGCCTGTTAGTTCGTTCAATCGAGTTATTTCTTTTATAAAGGCTCAACACATGGTTGAGAAGGGTTGTTTGGCTTATCTAGCCTATGTTCGGGATACTACTGCGAGACTCCTGTTATTGATTCAGTGCCTGTAGTTCGGGAGTTTCCCGATGTATTTTCGTCAGATCTTCCAGGTATGCCACCTGATCGTGATAATGATTTCTGTATTGACTTGGTTTCAGATACCCAGCCTATATCTATCCCACCGTATCGCATGGCTCCAAAAGAATTGAAAGAGTTGAAAGAACAGCTTGAAGAGTTACTAGCCAAAGGGTTTGTCAGACCGAGTGTATCGCCTTGGGGTGCACCAGTATTGTTTGTGAAAAAGAAGGATGGAACAATGCGGATGTGTATTGATTATCGCCAATTGAACAAAGTCACTATTAAGAACAAGTACCCGTTGCCACGTATTGATGATCTATTTGACTAGTTGCAGGGTGCTAGGGTATTCTCTAAGATCGACTTGAGGTCGGGGTACCATCAGTTGAAGATTCGGGATTCGGATGTTCCGAAGACTGCTTTCCGTACTAGATATGGTCATTATGAGTTTCTGGTAATGTCTTTTGGTTTAACTAATGCACCAGCAGCATTTATGGATCTGATGAACAGGGTATTCAGGCCATATATTGACTCATTTGTCATTGTCTTCATTGATGACATTTTGATCTACTCACGTAGTAAGGAGGAGCATGAACAGCATATGAGAGTAGTGCTTCAGACATTGCGGGAACAAAAGCTATATGCTAAGTTCTCTAAATGTGAGTTTTGGCTAGAGTCTGTAGCATTTTTGGGACATATCGTATCGGGCGAAGGTATTAAAGTTGATCCCAAAAAGATTGAGGCAGTTCAGAATTGGCATCGTCCCACTTCGGTGACGGAGATCAGGAGTTTTCTGGGTTTGGCAGGTTATTATCGTCGGTTCGTGGAAGGTTTTTCATCTATTGCAGCACCTTTGACCAAATTAACCCAGAAGGGTGCTCCATTCCGATGGTCCGATGATTGTGAGGTGAGCTTTCAGAAGCTCAAGACATCATTGACTACAACACCAGTGTTAGTGTTGCCTTCTGGTTCGGGGATGTATACAGTGTATTGTGACGCTTCGCACGTTGGCTTGGGTTGTGTATTGATGCAGGAAGGGCAAGTTATTGCATATGCTTCACGTCAGCTGAAGCCCCACGAAAAGAATTATCCGGTACATGATTTGGAGTTAGCTGCGATTGTTCACGCTCTTAAGATTTGGAGGCATTATCTTTATGGGGTGTCTTGCGAAGTTTACACTGATCATCGCAGTTTGCAGCATTTGTTCAAGCAGAGGGATCTAAATTTGAGGCAGCGCAGATGGCTGGAGTTACTAAAAGATTATGATATTACTATCTTGTATCATCCGGGCAAAGCAAATGTGGTTGCAGATGCCTTGAGCAGAAAGGCAGAGAGTATGGGTAGTTTGGCTTTCATTTCAGCAGAGGAAAGGCCATTAGCCTCAGATATTCAGTCCTTGGCTAACAGACTTGTGAGGCTGGATATTTCAGAGCCCAGCCGAGTTCTTGCATGTGTTGTGGCCCGGTCTTCACTATTTGAACAAATCAAGGCTCGACAGTATGATGACCCACACCTGGTGGTTCTTCGTGAAACGGTACTACGAGGTGGTACCAAGGAAGTCACTATTGGTGCAGATGGTGTTCTACGACTCCAGGATCGTCTGTGTGTTCCTAATGTGGATGAACTGAGGAAAAAGATCCTGGAAGAGGCACACAGTTCTCGATATTCTATTCATCCAGGTGCTACTAAGATGTATCGTGACTTGAGGCAACATTATTGGTGGCGACGAATGAAAAAGGACATAGTTGAGTATGTAGCTCGGTGTCTAAATTGTCAGCAAGTTAAATATGAGCACCAGAGGCCAGGTGGCCTACTCCAGCAGATGACCATACCAGAGCGGAAATGGGAACAAATTACTATGGATTTTGTAGTTGGGTTGCCGCGGACCTTGAGAAAGTTTGATGCAGTTTGGGTGATTGTTGACAAGTTGACCAAGTCGGCACATTTTATTCCTGTTGTGACTACGTATACTTCAGAGAGGTTGGCCCAAATTTATATTCAGGAGATAGTTCGGTTGCACGGTGTGCCAATTTCCATCATATCAGATAGAGGCCCTCAGTTTACTTTACATTTCTGGAGAGCAGTACAGAGTGAGTTGGGGACCCGTGTAGAGCTCAGCACAGCCTTTCATCCGCAGATCGATGGACAGTCAGAGAGGACAATTCAGATTTTGGAGGATATGCTCAGGGCATGTGTGATTGACTTTGGAGGTCAGTGGGATCGTTTCCTGCCTTTGGCCGAGTTTGCTTATAATAACAGTTACCAATCCACCATCGAGATGGCTCTATTTGAGGATTTATATGGTCGGCGATGTTGTTCACCTATTGGATGGTTTGAGCCAGTGAGGCTAAGTTATATGGTACTGATTTGCTAAGGGATGCCTTGGAAAAGGTAAAGTTGATTCAGGAGCGACTTCGTACAGCACAGTCCAGACAAAAGAGTTACGCTGATCAGAAAGCGCGTGATATATCATTTATGGTAGGTGAAAAAGTTCTCTTGAAGGTTTCGCCGATGAAGGGAATTATGAGATTTGGGAAGAAGGGCAAATTGAGCCCAAGGTTTATAGGCCCATTTAAGGTGTTGAAACGAGTTGGGAAGGTTGCTTATGAGCTTGCCTTGCCTCCCAGCCTATCGGGAGTTCATCCGGTTTTTCACGTATCTATGCTCCGGAAGTATCATGCCGACCTATCACATGTGTTAGACTTTAGCACAGTTCAGCTAGATAATAGCTTGGGTTATGAAGAGGAGCCAATTGCCATTGTTGATAAACAGGTTCGCCAGTTAAGATCCAAGAGGGTTTCTGCAGTAAAAGTCCAGTGGAGGGGCCAACCAGTCGAGGAAGCGACTTGGGAGGCCGAGGAAAACATGCAGAGCAGATATCCAGACTTATTCAGCACTTCAGGTATAATTCTAAACCCGTTCGAGGACGAACATTTGTTTAAGAGGTGGAGAATATAATGACCCAACCAGTCATTTTAACTTTTAGAACCCCTTTCCCTAAAATAAAACTTTTCGCAGGTGCTTGTAATGATTTATGACTTGCGGGGATGGTTGGTTCGGGATTTGGAAGTGTTTGAGGTGAAACCGGAATACTTGGTTCCTTAAGTTGGCCTTAAAGTGCTAAGTTTGACTTCGGTCAATATTTTGAGAAAATGACCCCAGAATAGAATTTTGATGATTCCAACAGCTCCGTATGGTGATTTTGGACTTAGGAGCGTGATCGGAATTTTATTTGGAAGTCCGTAGTGAAATTAGGCTTGAAATGGCTAAAATAGGAATTTAAAGTTTGGAAGTTTGACCGAGGGGTTGACTTTTTGATATCGGAGTCGGAATCCAATTCCGAAAATTTTTATAGCTCCGTTATGTAATTTATGACTTGTGTGTAAAATTTGAGGTCAATCGGAGTTGATTTGATAGGTTCCGACATTGAATGTAGAATTTGAAAACTCTTAGTTTCATTAAGCTTGAATTGGGGTATGATTCATGGTTTTAGCGTTGTTTGATGTGATTTAGAGGTTCGACTAAGTTCGTATGATATTTTAGGACTTGTTGGTATATTTGGTTGAGGTCCCGAGGGCCTCGGGTGAGTTTCAGATGGTTAACGGATCAAAAGTTGGACTTAAAAAGCTGCTGCAATTTTCTCTTCTGCTGCATTTTCTGGGTTGTGATCGAGCCCCAGATATCGAGCCCACGATCGAGGCCTGAGTCGAAGCGAGGGACGAGGCTCAGTATCGAAGCCTCGATCGAAGGCAAGGCTCGAGGGCATGATCGAAGATAAGGCTCGAGGGCTAGGATCGAGACCCATGCTCGATGCCCTGATCGAAGGCTCAAGCTCGATACAATGATTGAGGCTATGATCGAAGGCCCAACCTCGATACCCTGATTGAGGCCATGACCGAGGTCCAGGATCGAGCCTGTGATCGAAGGTAAGGCTCGATGGCATGATCGAAGGTATGGCTCGAGGGCTAGGATCGAGGCCCAACCCTCGATGCCCTGATCGAGGGCCATGATCGAAGCCTGATCGAGGCCCTGTTCGAGGCCTAGTTCCGAAGTGCTGTGCAGTGTTATAAACAGAGGACATTCGTCCCATTTGCCATTTTTGGCGAACTTGAGCTTGAGCAGAGGCGACTTTTGGCAGATTTTCAAGGGAAAAACATTGGGGTAAGTGATTCTAACTCGGATTTGATCAATATACAAGAATATATCATTGTTTTCACAATTTAATTAGTGTTTTGAGATTGAAATTTGGAAAAGTTTAGAAATCTCATAGAAACGAAATTTTGAGATTTCGGTATCGATTCGGAGTCGGATTTGAGTGAAACTGGTATGGTTGGACTCGTAATTGAATGGGTTGTCGAATTTCATAACTTTCGTCGGATTTCGAGATGTGGGCCCCGCGGGCAAATTTTTAATTAATTTCGGAATTTTTATTAAAAATGTAGTATTTCCTTATAGAAGTTATTTCCTACAATCTTTAGTGATTGTACTGAATTATTTTGGCTAGATTCGAGCCAGACAGAGTTGGATAATCGTGAAAAAGGCAAAATTTTGGATTAAATTGGAGCAAGACGAGGTAAGTCTCTTGTCTAATCTTGTGAGGAGAAAATTACCTCATAGGTAATTAAGATTAAATAATTGTTGCTAATTGTGGGGGCTACGTACGCACGAGGTGACGAGAGTCCGTGCGTAGCTACTATTAATGCTAAAGTCCGGG
Source organism: Nicotiana tabacum (assembly GCF_000715075.1). Taxonomy (NCBI): domain Eukaryota; kingdom Viridiplantae; phylum Streptophyta; class Magnoliopsida; order Solanales; family Solanaceae; genus Nicotiana; species Nicotiana tabacum. The sequence continues at coordinate 2,716,412 of NC_134094.1, forward strand.
TAGTTTAGGACCCAAAGCATGTATTACTTGTGTAAATTGTATTCTTTGATTAATTAATATTAATTGATATCTGTATGAATATATATTGTGAATTGTTAGATAAAGATATTAAAGGATGGAAATCTCACAGGCTTGATTGTTTGTTTTAATCAATTAATTGTTAAAAGAAATTGTTCTCCTCCCAAATTTATCTTATAACAAATATACTCTCCTTCCGGAGGCACATAAGAAAATGTGCTCCTTTCTTGTGGAGCGGGCCGAACGCCTCGGCAGGATAGATGCATCTATGGATCGCGCCGCACGTCCCTCGATAGTGTACACGACACTCTGGATCGGGCCGTATGTCCTCGGCAGAAATCGTGCTTAATAATAATAATAATTATACGATACTTTAATAATTTATTTCAGCTTGTAAAGGTAATTAGTAAATTAGAAAATCTTTGAAATTTAATGAATTATTATTCTTGCTTGTTAAGGAATTAATTGTTACTCCTGTAAATGAGATTTAATTGATAAATTGGAATTTATTTGAATTAAAAGAATCTAATTAATATATTAAAAATTGATACATTTGAAGGAATTTGATTATTTTCGTAGATTAAATAAATTCTGTAAATCATATTGATTTAAATATCCTAGTTTTATTTCAATTGTTATTGACCTATAGTGAGTGTCAAAGTCGGCCATCTCGTCTCTACCACTTTGATATTAGGCTTGATACTTACTGGGTACACGTTGTTTACATACTCATACTACACTTGCTGCACTTTTTGTGCAGGATCTGAGACAGGTACTAGTGGAGGACCTATCATCACATACCCACGTCATCCAGAGGCATAGTGGTGAGCTGCCTTTCTGAGCCGTTCTGCAGCTACCAGTGTCTCTTCTGATATTTATATTCTGTCTATTTTATTTCAGACAGTATTTGGAGTTTTGTATAATCTACTAGATGCTCATTCACTTGTGACACCAGGTCTTGGCACACACATTGGTAGAGTTTGGGTTTATATTTTCTTGGAATAAAAGTTTAACCAATGTACGTTTGATTTATTAGTTGGCTTGCCTAGCTGTAGTGTTGGGCGCCATCACGACCTACAGGTGAAATTTGGGTCGTGACAATAGTATATAAGCTATATTCGATATAACATTAGCTATATTAAGATGTATATATATATATATATATATATATATATATAAAGCTATATTCGTTAATATAGCATTAATATGTATATATATGTTGTTGTTGCTACAACTTAAGTATTAATATAGCACTACATCTTATAGAACTATATATAAAATGTACCTATAGTATAATATAGTATATATATAGCAATTAAGTATTAAATATTATTTATTTTAAAGCTATTTATATAAAGGTTGACAAAAACCGACCGACTTCGGTCGGGTATATTATTAAATTTATATTTTAATTATTTTTTCCGACCGAACTCGGTCGGAAATATTTAATTATAACTTATTCCGGTTGGTAAATTAAATATATATAATTTTTGTTATATTAAAAACCAATTTTCTTGGGCGGGAAATCATAATTTCAAATATTCCAACCGAAATCGTTCTAAAAAGTTTGAAAACTTTTAATAAAAAAATATTTTTGTAGATTATATGCAAGTGTGACTAGGTCTTAGTCAAATATTGACCAATTTCTGACCGAAATCGGTTGGAAATTTTATTTTATTTTTGTTCTTTGACTTTTGCGACCAATTTACTTAATTTTCGATCGAGTTCGGTTGATATGCTTTGGACGAAATATACCTGTTTTCTAGTAGTGTGATTCAAATAAGTATTTAAAATAACTTTAAAAATTGTACGTGCTTACGGGTAGGTCTAATTACAAAACATAGAATGAAAGTTTATAGAGATTCTTTGAATTTTTTATTAGAGTTTTTGCTTATACTATGATTGCAAAAAGTAATCAAATGGACTTTATTGTGGAATTTTTTAATTTGGTTTTGGTTTTTCTGTATACCTTCTTGTAACTATAAAGTTGATTTTTCTTTTTTGCTGTAGAGCTAGAGAGTTCTTATTGGATTGAGTCCCCAAGATTGGAGGTCATGATTGATGCTTTGTAACATCAATTACAAGAGTAAGATAACAATCGGACAAGCAAATCGATATGCTTAACCAAAAAAAAAAAAGAACTAATGTAAATTTGCTTATATATAGATATTGAGTTATTCACACAGCAATTTACTTTTGGTAATTTGATGTACCTTTATATACTCTCTATTCCCTTTTAGTTGTCCACAATAAACTTTATATTCTCCTTAATAAGTAATGAATAAAGTACATATTTTACCATAATACCCATAATTTTCGGAAATAACTTGTTGATAGTAGGAGTAAAAAAAAATAATAATTATTTTTATCTTGAAATGCTAAAGTGAAAAAGAAAAAGAGAAAATGTATTTTCAGGTGTAATATAATATTTTTTTTACAAGATGTATATGAGTTATAAATTAATTAACAAATAACACAAGAATTTGGATTTTCCTCCATACTATAGACCCTATAGTGTTGTGTCATATCAGGATTATAATTCTTGTAAAGTTTTACAAGCTCTGAAACTTGTTCATTCTCTTCTTTCTTGCCTTGTCCATCTTTTTTGTTTCCTCCATTTTTATTCCCACTTTGATCTTCTTTCTTCTTTTCTGGCTCTTTTGCTGGCCCTACTGTTAATATTTCTGGATGCCATGTTTTCTTCAATTTTCTCACCACTTGAACTGGATCAATATCTCCTACTACTGTTAATTTTTTCTCTTTCAGATCAATTGATAGATTTTCAATCCCTGTTGAACAAAAAAAATAAAAATAAACATCTCCTCCGATCGAGTCAGTGTGCGTATGTATATATGCAGTCAAACCTCTCTATAACCGCCTCGTTTATTCCGATAGATGCTATAGTAAAGTGATGTTATAGATGACATATATTATAACATAGCATAAAAATCGATTTCGAGAAAAACTTGGCTTTTATAGTGAATGACTATTATATAGTGATATTGTTATAGAAAGGACTGACGGTAACTGAATCAATACTGTGGTACATTGACAGAGACACTTCCAATCAAGTGGGTGTCATTCAACATCACTTTTTGATGAAAATTTTAATTGAATTTCTATATGTATAATATTTTTTAAAAAGAAATAGTATTTGTATAGACAATAAGGTTGACACTTGCTTAAAACTAATGTAAAGTGCATATCAGTTACATCGGGAAATAAAGTGTTAGAATCCCATTATCCTCACCCAAATTCAAAGGGCAAAGTATCAACGCATTCACGCAAGGTATGAGAAAAGGCCGCACCCCAAGGATGTGATGTAGATAGTCTACCCTACTGCAAGCATTAATGGTTGTTTTCACGGCTCTAATAAAGACCCAAACTCGTATACAAGTCAGAATTGTAATAATTGGTCCATACTTTTAGCACAAAATTCTGTGTATGCTATTATTTCTAGAAATGCAAAAGGAAGAGGCATTGAATTGTGCAATTATTTTATTTAAAAGTTTAAATTGTTAGTTAAATAGAACATATAATTATATACATAATTATGACTTTACCGTACACGCTTCCTTACGAGCTTAATTCTTTTTTTATGACTAAGAATGTGGAAATTCTTCTTATCAGTAAATGGATGGAAAAAAACATAAAAAATGAAGAAGAGGATGTACCTGAGAGGGTAGAGACAGCTTTCATAGCCTTTTGTTTCCCTTTGTCATCATATACCTCTAATTTCAAAACAACTTTCTGCAGATATATCAAAACAAATTAAAGCCTGAAAATGATGAAGAAGTTTATGAAAAAATCAAGAATACAACAAAAAAAAAAAAAAAAAAAAAAACCAAGTGTAATCCCACGAGTGGGGTCTGGGGAGGGTAGTATGTACGCAGACATTACCCTACCTTCAAGAAGGTAGAGAGGTTGTTTCCGAAAGACCCTCGGCTTAGAAAAGATAAAAGGAAAAGATAAAAGGAAGGGTAGCAGCAATCACGATAATTCTAAAACCGAAGAAAAAATACAAAGATACAAAATTAAAACTAAATATTGTAATAAGAAGGCCGAAACGAAAGTAACGACAAGTAATCACATAAATCAAGAAATACGAAAATACATAACTAACACTAACTCATAACCAAGAATAATGAAAACAAAAAGAGAAACATAGGAGAAAAAAGAAACTTTCAGCTGATTATTTTGTGAGTAAATTGTAGGAGGAGGAAATTATACGTACCTTCATTTTGCTTTAATACAGTTTCTAGGCTAGAATACTTAGAATTTGTAAGAAATCAACACATTAAATTAATTATTTGAGAAGTTGGAGGTGAGAATGAGAATGTAGAGATTGATTATATATATGTAATGTTTTTGTCAATATTATATTTGGGGGTTAGTTAGAAGAAGAAATTCCTTGTAGAACAAGGAAAAAAGATGACAACGTGCTGAATAAAATAAAGGAAATAATGCTAAAAAGGACAATTTTTAGAGAGGAAAAAAAAATGGACAGATTTCTAGAAAGGCAGATAAAGACTTGACCAACGTCTAGAGCAAGCTACTGAATTTTACTAGTCTAGAACGCCAATATACAAATGATTCAAAACATTAAGAGATATAATGGATAATTTCATCAAATAATTCTTAAGAATAATACTATTAATTAAATATTTTTAATGGGTGTGACAATGTTTTCGGTAACACTTGCTTTGGAGCGGAGAAATTACTAGTCCAATTACAAATAATTTCAGTAATTGATATATTATGATAAGTAAATTATTATAATATGTTAAATTACAGTACTAGTCTAATTAAAAATAAGTTCAATAATTGATATATTGTAGTAAGTAAATTATTATAACATGTTAAATTACCGCAATGATGTAAAAATATCTTATGTAGTTAGTAAATATAGCATTAACTCTTAATTTAATTATGACTGGGATGGCCAAAACTTCCTGGTTCATATTGATATAAGCCGTTGCATAAACTGAAAAGTTTTCAAGCCTTACTTGTACTTAATTTCGAAATTAAATTTGAGATAAGTTTATTTCACATTTGGTTAGGACAAAATTCCGAAATAACTAATTCCAGACTTATTTATCCTGGGATTGTAATGTTATTATTATTTATCCCTATGAAAATGTGAGATAACTAATACCGAGATTATTAATTATAGGATAACTTCTTTCCATCCAAACAACCGTTAGTGTTAAACATGATATTACCAATTTATGCTCTAATCATAGCCATAATCATGTGCTAATAATATAATTAACTTTTGAAATATTCCTTTGTGCGTAATCAGTCAAAAGGCTAATACCCACCCGCGGTTTTAACAAGAAGCGTCTAGAATACGTTCAAGTGGTTTGGAGTTTTGTGAAAATAATTTAATTTGGAGTACGGATTGCATTCTCTTCCAAGATAAGGCTGCTGACAACAACTCATCAAATAAAAGATTATTGAATTTAGTTTATATTCAGCGCAATTATACATGTTGTAGAATGTCATTTACCTTATTTTTAAGTTACTAGTTTATTTGTTAAAAATAATCACCTTTAATAACTTTTAGGGTGATCTAATAGTGTTTCAAAAAGTGGCAATTTTTCTTAAGGATCGATATTAATAGTCGAGTTTTTACTTGTAATAGAGTATGTAGTAAAAGTTTTTGGTTTGGTTACCTTATTATCTTGATGTCGTTATTCCTTTTGTTACTATTTTTTTTTCATTACTGTATCTATTGTAATATTTCTTTTCAGTAATATTGTGATTATTGAGCTGAGGGTCTATCGGATACAACCTTTATGTAATGATCCAAACAGTCATTTTAGCTTTTAGAACCCCGTTCCCTAAAATAAAACTCCCTGTATGTACTTTTAATGATTTATGACTTGCGGGGATGGTTGGTTCGGGATTTGAAAGTGTTTGGGTTGAAATTGCAACACTTGGTTCCTTAAGTTAGCCTTAAAAGGCCAAGTTTGACTTCGGTCAACATTTTGAGAAAACGACCCCGGAATCGGGATTTGACGGTTCCTATAGGTTCGTATGATGATTTTGGACTTGGGCGTATGTTCGAATCGGGTTTTGGATAACCCGGGAGCGTTTTGACGCTTAATAGTGAAAATCAACTATTTGAAGGTTTAAAGTTCTTTAAATTTGGTTTGGAGTAGGTTTGGAGTAATGGAGGTTAGTTTGGAATTCTATGTCTGAGAATAGTTCTGTTTAATGATTTATGACTTGCACGCAAATTTTCATGTCATTCCGAGTAGTTTAAGTACGTTTCGGCGCATTGGAAGTAAAGTGAAGAACTTGAAGTTCTTAAGTTTGATTCAATTTGGTTTGAGGTGTGATTCTTAGTTTTGATGTTGTTTTACACGTTCCGAGAGTTCGAGCGAGTCCGTTTTATGATTTCAAACTTGTTGATATATTTGGGCGGGCCCCCGAGGGCCCCGAGTGTTAACCGAACGAGGTTCGGACCAATTTTGAAATTTGGAGGAAGAACTGAAGCTTTCTGCTTCTGGTACAATCGCACCTGCGCTTGGACGGTCGCAGGTATGACCATCGCAAATGCGACGTTTGTTCGCAGAAGCGAAAGGAGGAGGGAATGCCTGCCACCGTAGGTGCGGAACTTTGGCGCACCTGCGAACGCGCAGGTGCGAGGCTAGGCGCGCAAATGCGAGGCTTGGTCAGGCGAGTGAAACTCGCACCTGCGAGGCTTTTGCGCAGGTGCGAAGCCGCAATTGCGTTCCCACCTCCGCAAGTACGAAAGGCCTGTTTGGCAGAAAGCTTAAAAGAACGAGAATCAACCATTTTTGCCTGTTTTCTCTCCATATTTGGGTGATTTCAGAGCATTTTGAGAGGAGATTTCAACTAACAACTTGGAGGTAAGTTAATTCTACACACCTTGAGTTAAATACATAGACTATGGGTAGATTATAACTAATAAATCTTAGAAATCAAAGGTTTAGATGAAAAATCTAGATTTTTATAAAAATGAGATTTTAACCACGAAAATGATTATGGAATTGGGTAGAAATTATATATTTGAGTTCTTGAGATTATGGGTAACGTTTTCATCTGATAATTTCTGAAATCCGGACACGTGGGCTCGGGGTGAATTTTATTAATTTTTCTATTTTGGTTAGGGTAATTTATTTAATAGTCTAAATTCGAATTATTGAACATGTATTAATTATTTTGTATAATATTTGGATAGCTTCAAATTTTTCGGCATCGAATTAAGAATTTAACACGACGTGGTAATCGAAAAGTGGACTTTGAGACAAGGTAAGTCTCTTGTCTAATCTTGTAAGGGAGAAATTACCCCATAGGTAATTAAATTAATAATTATTGCTAATTATGGGGGCTACGTATGCACGAGGTGACGAGAGTCCGTGCGTAGCTACTATTAATGCTAAAGTCCGGGTAGTTAGGACTCAAAGCATGAATTACTTGTGCAAGTTGTATTCTTTACTTAATTAAAATTATTTGATATATATATATATATATATATATATATATATATATATATATATATATATATATATATATATATATATATATATATATATTATATTGTGAATTGTTAGGTAAAAATATTAAAAGATGAAAATCTCATATGCTTAATTTTTTATTTGAATTAATTAATTATTAAAAGAATTGTTCATCCTCCCAAATTTACTTATAATAAATATACTCTCCTTTCGAAGGTAAATAAGAAAATGTCCTCCTTTCTTGAGGAGCGGGCCGAACGCCTCGGCAGGATAGATGCATCTATGGATCGCGCCGCACGTCCCTCGGTAGTGTACACGACACTCTAGAATGGGCCGTACGATCTCGGCAGAAATCGTGCCTAATAATAATAATTACACGATACCTTGCTATTTTTCTTGCAGCTTGTAGATTTAATTAATAGATTGGAAATTGTTGCATTTGAAGGTTTTTTATTATTTCTGCTAATTGAATAAAATTATTGATTAACTCTGTGAATCAAGCTGATTTAAATAAATTTTATTTCATTCTATTTATTATTGTTGACCCTTAGTGAGTGTCAAAGTCGACCATCTCGTCTCTACCACTTCGAGATTAGGCTTGATACTTACTGGGTATACGTTGTTTACGTACTCATACTACACTTGCTGCACTTTTTGTGCAGGACCTGAGGCAAATACTAGTGGATGACCTATCATCTTACACCCACGTTATCCAGAGGCGTAGTGGTGAGCTGCCTTTCTGAGCCGTTCTGCAGCTACCAGTGTCTCTTCTTGTATTTACATTCTGTCTATTATATTTCAGAGAGTATTTGAAGTTTTGTATAATCTACTAGATGCTCATACACTTGTGACACCAGGTTTTGGCACACACAATGGTAGAATTTGGAATTGGTATCTTCTTTTTGCATTTAAATTAATCGGTATCTTTTCTATTCTCTTTAATGTTGCTAGTAAAAGAATAAAGTTACTTAAAAAATTATTCTGAAAATAATTGATATATATTTAATTTATTTGTTGGCTTGCCTAGCTATAGTGTTGGGCGCCATCATGACCTAAAGGTGAAATTGGGTCGTGACAACATGGTATCAGAGCACTAGGTTCACGTAGGTCTCACAAGTTATGAGCAGACCTAATAGAGTCTTGCGGATTGGTACAGAGACGTCTGTACTTATCTTCCGAGAGGCTATAAGGTGTTAGGAAACTACCTTTCTTCATATTCCATCGTGCAATTGATGTAGTACTAAATATCTTTCTCTTATTCTCTCACAGATGGTGAGAACGCACTCTAATGAGGTTCCAAACCAGGGAAGAGCTACTTCCCCAGTTGCTAGAGGCCGAGGGAGGGCTCCAGCCCGTGGTAGAGGGCGAGGACGTCCTAGGACTATTCCAGTTATGCCACCAGTAGGTCCAGCAAAGAACCCCATTGTTGAGGAACAGGGTGAGGTGCCTGGTAGAGCTAGCTCTGGTGGATTTCACATCTGCACCGGGATTTCAGGATGTCATGGGTCATATGTTGCGGTTCATGGACACTATGACTCATGCCGGTTTATTTCCGGCAGACCCAGCCACATCTCAGGAGGGCGAAAGAGCACAGACCCCTACCGCACAGGCCTATGGGCAGGCAACTATTGTATATCAAACCCAGGGTGCACTACCCGTGGGTGGAGCCCAGCCAGTGGCAGCTGCTACACCTGAGCCCAGGCCAGCTGCAACCGCTGATCCGCATAAACTATTGAACAGATGGACTAGACTACATCCTCCTGTCTTTGGGGGTGAGTGACATAAGGATCCCCAGGATTTCATTGATCGATGCAAGGATATTTGTACAACATGAGGATATTGGAGTCTCATAGGGTTGACTTTGCTACTTTTCAGCTAGAGGGCAGAGCCCGTAGATGGTGGAAGTCTTATATTCTTGGCAGGCCAGTAGATTCTCCTCCCATAACTTGGGACAGGTTCACCCGTATCTTCCTGGATAGGTATATTCTACCCTCCCAGAGGGAAGAGTTGCGGTTTCAGTTTGAGCAGCTCCAGCAGGGTCAGATGTCAGTGACCGATTATGAGGCGAGGTTCTCTGAGTTATCTCGCCATGCACTTATGATACTCCTTACTTAGGCGGAGAGAGTGTAGAGGTTCGTTACGGGTCTACATACTAGCATTCAGGCCACTATGGCTCGAGAGGTTGAGATGAGTACTTCTTCTGAGCTAGTCGTGGAGATAGCCCATAGGATTGAGGGCGTACATTAGCGGAGTCAAGAGCAGGTTATGAGAGATAAGTGGTTGAGGTATTCTGGAGAGTTCAGAGGTGCTCCGTCTGGGGGCAGAGGTCAGTTTGTGAGAGGGCAGTCCAGCAGGCCCCCATATCCAGCACCACCACCTCCTCGAGGTGCTCTAGTGCGACCTCATCTCAGTGCTATACCAGAGAGTTCTTATCGCTCACCAGCTATTCAGGGTTCTTCTAGTGGGTATTCAGGCCCCCCAGGGCCATACACTTAGTAAGAAGCCTATTGCACCAAAGATTTGTTACGAGTGCGGGGATCCTAGTCACATACGGAGATTCCACCCCATGCTTCGGGGTAAACTAGTGCAACAGGGTCAACAACCTATGGTTACCAGACTAGTTGCTCCACCAGTCGTCCGACCACCAAGAGGTGGAGGACAGGTGGGTAGGGGTCATCCTAGAGGTGGAGGTCATCCAGGTGGAGGCCAGCCAGTTGGCGCTCCAGCTCAGTTCTATGCTTTTTCGGCCAGACCAGATGTAGAGGCCTCAGATGCCGTGATTACAAGTATTATTTTTGTTTGCAGCAAAGATGCCTCAATATTATTTGATCCAAGATCTACGTATTTATATGTGTCATCTATATCTGCTCATTTCCAAGGTGTTTCTCATGAATCCTTGAGTACTCATGTTTATGTGTCCACTCTTGTGGGCAATTCTGTTATTGTGAACCGGATCTACCGGTCCTGTATTATTACATTTTCTGATTATGAAACTAGAGCATATCTTCTACTGCTTGAGATTACTGACTTTGAAATTATTCTGGGCATGGACTGATTATCTTCATATCATGCTATTCTAGATTGTTATGCCAAGACTGTTACCTTGGCTATGCCAGCGTTGCCTAGGCTGGAGTGGAAGGGTTCGTCTGTTAGTTCATTTAATTGGGTTATTTCTTTTATGAAGGCTCAACATATGGTTGAGAAAGGTTGTTTGGTTTATCTAGCCTATGTTCGGGATACTACTGCAGAGACTCCGACTATTGATTCCGTGCCTGTAGTTTGGGAGTTCTCTGATGTATTTCCTTCAGATCTTCCAGGTATGCCACATGATCGTGATATTGATTTCTGTATTGACTTGGCTCCAGATACCCAACCTATATCTATCCCACCATATCGCATGGCTCCGAAAGAATTGAAAGAACAACTTGAAGAGTTACTAGCCAAAGGGTTCGTCAGACCGAGTGTATCGCCTTGGGGTGCACCAGTATTATTTGTGAAGAAGAAGGATGGAACGATGCGAATGTGTATTGATTATCGCCAATTGAACAAAGTCACTATTAAGAACAAGTACCCGTTGCCGCGTATTGATGATCTATTTGACCAGTTGCAGGGTGCTAGGGTGTTCTCTAAGATCGACTTGAGCTCGGGGTACCATCAGTTGAAGATTCAAGATTTGGATGTTCCGAAGACTGCTTTCCGGACTAGATATAGTCATTATGAGTTTCTGGTGATGTCCTTCGGTTTAACTAACGCCCCGGTAGCATTTATGGATTTGATGAATAGGGTATTCAGGCCATATATTGATTCGTTTATCATTGTCTTCATTAATGATATTTTGATTTACTCGTGTAATAAGGAAGAGCACGAGCAACATATGAGAGTGGTGCTTCAGACGTTACGGGAACAAAATCTATATGCTAAGTTCTCCAAATGTGAGTTTTGACTAGAGTTTGTAGCATATTTGGGGCATATTGTATCGGGCGAGGGTATTAAGGTTGATCCCAAAAAGATTGAGGCAGTTCAGAATTGGCATCATCCCACTTCGGCGACTGAGATCAGAAGTTTTCTGGGTTTAGTAGGTTATTATCGTCGGTTCGTGGAGGGTTTTTCATCTATTGCATCACCTTTGACCAAATTAACCCAGAAAGGTGTTCCGTTCCAATGGTCCGATGATTGTTAGGCGAGCTTTCAGAAGCTCAAGACAACATTAACTACAGCACCAATGTTAGTTTTGCCTTTCATTTCGGGGATGTATACAGTGTATTGTGACGCTTCACGCGTTGGCCTGGGTTGTGTATTGGTGCAGGAAGGGTGAGTTATTGCATATACTTCACGCCAGCTGAAGCCCCACGAGAAGAATTATTCGGTACATGATTTGGAGTTAGCTGCGATTGTTCACGCTCTTAAGATTTGGAGGCATTATCTTTATGGGGTGTCTTGTGAAGTTTACACTGATCATCGTAGTTTGCAACATTTGTTCAAGCAGAGGGACCTAAATTTGAGGCAGTGCAGATGGCTGGAGTTACCGAAAGATTATGATATTACTATCCTATATCATCCGGGCAAAGCAAATGTGGTTGTAGACGCCTTGAGTAGAGGGGGAGAGTATGGGTAGTTTGGCTTTCATTTCATTAGAGGAGAGGCAATTAGCTTTGGATATTCAATCCTTGGCCAACGGGCTTGTGAGGTTGGACATTTCAGAGCCCAGCTGAGTTTTTGCATGTGTTGTAGCTTAGTCTTCACTATTTGAGCAGATCAAGGCTCGCTAGTATGATGATCCACACTTAATGGTTCTTCGAGAAACGGTACTACGGGGTGGTGCCAAGGAAGTTACTATTGGAGCAGATGGTGTTCTGTGACTCCAGGATCGTCTATGTCTTCCTAATGTGGATGGACTGAGGAAAAAGATCCTAGATGAGGCATATAGTTCTCGGTATTCTATTCATCCAGGTGCTACAAAGATGTATCGTGACCCGAGGCAGCATTTCTGGTGGCGACGAATGAAAAAGGACATAGTTGAGTATGTATCTAGGTGTCTAAATTGCCAGCAAGTTAAATATGAGCACCAGAGACCAGGTGGCCTACTTCAGCAGATGACTATACCAGAGTGGAAATGGGAACGCATCATTATGGACTTTGTAGTATGGTTGTCGCGGACCTTGCAGAAGTTTGATGCAGTTTGGGTGATTGTTGACAGGTTGACCAAGTTGACACACTTTATTCTTGTTGTGACTATATATACTTCAGAGAGGTTGGCCCAGATTTATATTCAGGCGATAGTTCGGTTGCACGGTGTGCCAATTTCCATTATATCATATAGAGGACCTCCGTTTACTTCACATTTCTGGAGATCAGTACAGAGTGAATTGGGGACCCGGGTAGAGCTCAACACATCCTTTCATCCGCAGACTGACAGGCAGTCAAAGCGGACAATTCAGATTTTGGAGGATATGCTCAAGGTATGTGTGATTGACTTTGGAGGTTAGTGGGATCGTTTCTTGCCTTTGACCGAGTTTGCTTATAATAATAGTTACCAATCCAGTATCGAGATATCTCCATTTGAGGCTTTATATGGTCGGTGATGTCGTTCGCCCATCGGATCGTTTTAGCCAGGTGAGGCTAAGTTATATGGTACTGATTTGGTGAAGGATGTCTTGGAAAAGGTAGAGTTGATTCCGGAGCGACTTCGTACAGCACAGTCCAGACAGAAGAGTTACACAGATCAGAAATCGCGTGATTTATCATTTATGGTAGGTGAAAAAGTTCTCTTGAAAGTTTTACCGATGAAGGGAATCATGAGATTTGGGGAAAAGGGAAAATTGAGCCCAAGGTTTATAGGCCCATTTGAGGTGTTGAGACAAGTTGGGGAGGTTGCTTATGAGCTTGCATTGCCTCCCAGTCTATCGGGAGTTCATCCGGTGTTTCATGTATCTATGCTCCAGAAGTATCATGCCGACATGTCACATGTGTTGGACTTCAGCACAGTTCAGCTACATCAGAGTTTGGGTTATGAAAAGAAGCCAGTTGACTTTGTTGATAAATAGGTTCGCCATTTGAGGTCCAAGAGGATCTCTGCAGTAAAAGTCTAGTGGAGGGGCCAACCAGTCGAGGAAGCGACTTGAGAGGCCGAATAGGACATGTGGAGCAAATATCCATACTTATTTAGCATTCCAGGTATTATTCTAAACCCGTTCGAGGACGAACGTTTGTTTAAGAGGTGGAGAATGTAATGACCCAAACAGTCATTTTAACTTTTAGAACCTCATTCCCTAAAATAAAACTCCCCGTATGTGCTTTTAATGATTTATGACTTGCGGGGATGGTTAGTTTGGGATTTGTAAGTGTTTGGGTTGAAATTGGAACACTTGGTTCCTTAAGTTAGCCTTAAAAGGTCAAGTTTGACTTCGGTCAAAATTTTGAGGAAACGACCCCGGAATCGGGATTTGACGGTTCCTATAGGTTCGTATGATGATTTCAGACTTTGGCGTATGTTCGAATCAGGTTTTGGATAACCCGGGAGCGTTTTGGCGCTTAATAGTGAAAATTAACTATTTGAAGGTTTAAAGTTCTTTAAATTTGGTTTGGAGTAGGTTTTGGAGTAATGGAGGTCCGTTTCAAATTCCGAGTCTGAGAATAGTTCCGTTTAATGATTTAAGACTTGCACGCAAATTTTCGTGTCATTCCGAGTAGTTTAAGTACGTTTCGCCGCATTGAAAGTAAAGTGAAGAACTTGAAGTTCTTAAGTTTGATTCAATTTGGTTTGAGGTGTGATTCTTAGTTTTGATATTGTTTTACATGTTCCGAGAGTTCGAACGAGTCCGTTTTATAATTTCAAACTTGTTGATATGTTCGGGCGGGGCCCCGAGTGTTAACCGGACGAGGCTCAGACCAATTTTGAAATTTGGAGGAAGAACTGAAGCTTTCTGCTTCTGGTACAATCGCACCTGCGCTTGGACGGTCGCGGGTGCGACCATCGCAGATGCGACATTTGTTCGCAGAAGCGAAAGGAGGAGGGAATGCCTGCCACCGTAGGTGCGGAACTTTGGCGCACCTGCGAACGCGCAGGTGCGAGGCTAGGCGCGCAGATGCGAGGCTTGGTCAGGCGAGTGGAACTCGCACCTACGGGGCTTTTGTGCAGGTGCAAAGCCTCAGGTGCATTCCCACCTCCGCATGTGCGAAAGGTCTGTTTAGCAGAAAGCTTAAAAGAACGGGAATCAACCAGTTTTGCCCGTTTTCTCTCCATATTTGGGCGATTTCAGAGCATTTTGAGAGGGGATTTCACCTAACAACTTGGAGATAAGTTAATTCTACACACCTTGAGTTAAATACATAGATTATGGATAGATTATAACTAGTAAATCTTAGAAATCAAAGGTTTAGATGAAAAACCTAGATTTTTATAAAAATAAAATTTTAACAACGAAAATGATTATGGAATTGGGTAGAAATTATATATTTGAGTTCTTGACAATATGGGTAACGTTTTCATTCAATAATTTCCGGAATCCGGGCACGTGGGCCCGGGGTAAATTTTAGGAATTTTTCTGCTTTGGTTATGATAATTTATTTAATATCCTAAATTCAAATTATTGAACATGTATTAATTATTTTGTATAATATTTGGGTAGCTTCTGATTTTTCGGCATCGAATTGAGAATTTAACGCGACGTGGTAATCGAAAAGTGGACTTTGAGACAAGGTAAGTCTCTTGTCTAATCTTGTGAGGGAAAAATTATCCCATAGGTAATTAAATTAATAATTATTGCTAATTGTGGGGGCTACGTACGCACGAGGTGACAAGAGTCCGTGCGTAGCTACTATTAATGCTAAAGTCCGGGTAGTTAGGACTCAAAGCTTTAATTACTTGTGCAAGTTGTATTCTTTATTTAATTAAAATTATTTGATATATATAAAAATAATAAAAGATGAAAATATCATATGCTTAATTTTCTGTTTAAATTAATTAATTTTTAAAAGAATTGTTCATCCTCCCAAATTTACTTATAATAAATATATTCTCCTTCCGGAGGTACATAAGAAAATGCCCTCCTTTCTTGTTGAGCGGGACGAATGTCTCGGTAGGATAGATGCATCTATGGATCGCGGTGTACGTCCCTCAGCAGTGTACACGACACTATGGAATGGGCCGTACGACATCGATAGAAATCGTGTCTAATAATAATATTAATTACACGATACCTTGCTATTTTTCTTGCAGCTTGTGAATTTAATTAATATATTAAAAATTGTTTCATTTGAAAGATTTTTATTATTTCTGCTAATTGAATAAAATTATTGATTAACTCTGTGAATCATGCTGATTTAAATAAATTCTATTTCATTTTATTTATTATTGTTGACCCTTAGTGAGTGTCAAAGTCGACCATCTCGTCTCTACCACTTAGAGATTAGTCTTGATACTTACTAGATACACGTTGTTTACGTACTCATACTACACTTGCTGCACTTTTTGTGCAGAACCTGAGGCAAGTACTAGTGGAGGACCTATCATCTTACACCCACGTTATCCAAAGGCGTAGTGGTGAGCTACCTTTCTGAGCCGTTCTGTGGCTACCGGTGTCTTTTCTTGTATTTACATTCTGTCTATTTTATTTCAGACAATATTTAGAGTTTTGTATAATCTACTAGATGCTCATACACTTGTGACACCAGGTCTTGGCACACACATTGGTAGAATTTGGAATTGGTATCTTTTTCTTGAATTTAAATTAATCGGTATCTTTTCTATTCTCTTTAACGTTGCTAGTAAAAGAATAAAATTAACTAGAAAATTATTCTGAAAATAATTGATATATATTTAATTTATTTGTTGGCTTGCCTAGCTATAGTGTTGGGCGCCATCACGACTTAAAGGTGAAATTGGGTCGTGACACTTTCTATCTTCAGAAGGTAAGGTGTCACGACCCAAATTATCCCTCCGTAAGGGGTCGTGATGGCACCGAGTCTTTACGACTAGGTAAGCCTAATATTGCAAAAAATATAAAGAAAACACAACACTTTAGAGATAAACAGCATATTATAAATAGCCAAGAGTAGCACCACTCGGCACATACAAAATAGTTTTCCCAAGACCCGGAATATCACTATGTCATAAGCTGCTATAATCTATGTAGCTCTATACAAAAGTCTGAAGATAATAAGGAAAGTCTCTAGACGAGGGAGTAGAAGGCGACTCCGAAGATCTGCGGACGCAAGCAGAAGTACCTTGAAGTCTCCTAGAATCAGCAGCACGCACTAACCCCAAGGCTGATAGCTCGTACCTGGATCTGCACATGAAAACATGTGCAGGAAAGGGCATGAGTACACTACAATGGTACCCAGTAAGTGCCAAGCCTAACCTCGATCGAGTAGTGACGAGGTCAGGTCAAGGACCTACCGGAGTAAATATAATAAATTAAACAGTAAAAGATATAAGTAGAATTTACGGTAACACAGTTAAAGAAATTTTTGAAAATTTAACAGTTAAGGGAGCCCCCGGCTCAAAACACGGTAACACAGTGGGAAATCTCTCGGGATACCGTCCCGTAATTTCAAATGAATATGCAGTACAAGGGGGATCTCCCGGAATATGTCCGTAGTCCCAAAGTAAATATGCAGTACAGGGGAATCTCCCAGAATATGACTACATCCGTAGTCCCAAAGTAAATATGCAGTACATGGGGATCTCCCGGAATACGTCCGTAGTCCCAATTTAAATATGCAACGCAAGATGAAATGACAGATATGGCATCGAGTTATACAGTTTATGCTGGACACAGATAAGGCAAATAAGGACTTAACTAAACATGACACACAAAATGTCAATTAGGCAGTTAAAACACGTAAGCATGCTTCTCTAGTCTCAGTTTCACAATTAAACGTATTAGTGCAATTTAATAAGGAAAAATAATTTATGATGTAGAAAGGAAAAATGGGATTTTTTTGCAATAATAGCCCGTGTACGTACTCATCACCTCACGTACACGGCGCCCACACACCAAATAATATCAAGATATCCTAAGGGGGAAGTCCCCAACACAGGGTTAGGCAAGCCACTTACCTTGAACCGCTCAAATCAACTTAATATCACGTTCTTGACACGAGTATCCAACTCCAAATAACCCGAATCTATTCAAAATAGTACAATACCATCAATACACGCTAATGGAATGAATCCCACAAGAAAAACTACAAAAATTAGGCCAAAACCCGAAATTGGCTCAAACCCGCCCCCTAGCCCACGTCTTGTAACCCGACAAAATTCACGAAACTAGAAAGCTCATTCACTCACGAGTCTAACCATATCAAATTTACTAAAATCCGACACCAAATGGTCCTCCAATCCACAATTCAAACTTCCAAATCCCTAGCCTCCAACTTCCAATTTTCACCTTAAATACACATTAACTAAGTGGAAAAACACATGGCAAGAAGAGATTATTGACCAAAAATAAGCACAAGGAACTTACCTCAAGAAATGCCTCGAAAATGCTCTTAATAATCGCCCTAACCCGAGTTTTCAAAGCCAAAAAAGATAAAAATCGTGAAGCCCTTCGGTTTTAATAACTGCCCAGGTATTTCCGCACCTGTGGAACCTGGGCTCGCACCTGCGGGTGCGCTTGTGCGGAAAACGTGCGCATCTGCGCAACTCAGTTGCCCTCTCTGCCTTCGCACCTTCGACGAAAGGGACGCACCTGCGCACTCGTGCCTGCGGATGTCCTTTCCGCTTCTGTGCATCTTGTGCATTTGCGAACAGCCTTGCGCATTTGCGGGCATCGCAGATGCGGAATTTCCCCACACCTGCGACACCAGGTCAACTCTTGACTTCTCGCATCCGCGCTTCCATCTTCGCATGTGCGGCTCATGCACCTGCGGTCTATTTTCCGCAGGTGCGAAACACCAGAACCAGCAAAGGCACCAGATTTTCCAAAGTCCAAATTTCTTCCCGTTAAGTATCCGAAACACATCCGAGGCCCCCGAGACCTCAACCAAACATGCCAACCAATCCTAAAACACCATACGAACTTAGTCGAGCCTTTAAACCACGTCGAACAACACTAAAAATCATGAATTAAGCACGGATTCAAGCCTAAGAATTCAAAATTTTCCAAATTCCACAAACGACGCCGAACCACATCAATTCCAGTCCGAATGACCTCAAATTTTACACACAGGTCACAAATGACAATACGAACCTACATCCACTTTCGGGATTCCATTCTGATCTCGATATCAAAATTTCCAACTCCTACTGTACGACTCTCCAAAAATTGGGATGTGAACTGTGTACCTCTATCTGAAATGATGGATAGTGGAATACCATGAAGGCGGACAATATCTCTGATATAAATCTCAGCCAATCTCTCTGAAGAGTATGTAGTCAACACTGGAATGAAATGGGCTGACTTGGTCGGCCAATCCACGATCACCCAAATAGCATCGAACTTTCTCAAAGTCCGAGGAAGTCCAACCACGAAGTCCATGGTGATCCGCTCCCACTTCCACTCTGGGATCTCTAACCTATGAAGTAATCCACACGGTCTCTGATGCTCATATTTAACCTGCTGACAGTTGAGACACTTGGCCACAAACCCAACTATATGCTTTTTCATCCTCCTCCACCAGTAGTGTTGCCTCAAGTCCTGGTACATCTTCGTGACACCCGGATGAATGGAGTACCGCGAGCTATGGGCCTCCTCAAGAATCAACTCCCGAAGCCCATCTACATAGGGCATACAGATCCGACCCTACATCCTCATCACACCATCATCACCAATAGTCACATCTCTGGCAACACCTCGCCGAACCTTGTCCTGAAGAACTAGAAGATGAGGATCATCATACTGGCGCTCCCTGATACGGTCATAAAGAGAAGACCAAGAAACCACACAAGCTAATACTCAGCTAGGCTCTGAAATATCCAATCTCACGAACTGATTGGCTAAGGTCTGAACATCCAAGGCTAAGGGCCTCTCAGCTGCCGAAAGATATGCCAAGCTCCCCAAACTCTCTTCCCGGCGACTCAAGGCGTCGGCCACTACATTGGCCTTCCCTGGGTGGTATAATATAGTGATATCACAGTCGTTAAGTATATCCAACCAACTCTGCTGACGCAAATTAAGGTCCTTCTGCCTGGACAAGTACTACAAACTCCGGTGGTCAGTGTAAATCTCACAGGGAACACCGTACAAATAATGACGCCAGATCTTCGGGGCGTGAACAATAGCTGCTAACTCGAGATCATGAACCGGATAATTCTTCTCATGCACCTTCAACTGTCTAGATGCGTAGGTAATCACCCTACCGTCCTGCATCAATACCGCTCCAAGGTCAATCCTCGAGGCATCACAATAGACAGTGTAGGACCCCGAACCTGTAGGCAATACTAATACCGGGGCTGTAGTCAAAGCTGTCTTGAGCTTCTGAAAGCTCTCCTCACACTCCTCGGTCCACCTGAACGGAGCACCTTTCTGGGTCAGCCTGGTCATAGGTGCTGCAATGGATGAAAATCCCTCCACAAAGCGACGGTAATACCCCGCCAAACCAAGAAAACTCTGGATCTCCGTAGCGGAGGATGGCCTGGGCCAACTCTACACTGCTTCAATCTTCTTCGGATCCACCTGGATCCCCTCACTCGATACTATATGACCCAAGAATGCCACTGAGTCTAACCAAAACTCACACTTTGAAAATTTTGCATACAACTTCTTTTCTCTCAAGGTCTGAAGTGCAGTCCTCAGGTGCTGCTCATGATCTTCCCGAGACCGGGAATATACCAGGATGTCGTCAATAAACACAATGACGAAGGAATCAAGATAAGGCCGGAACACACTGTGCATCAAATGCATAAAGGTTGTTGGGGCATTGGTCAGCCCAAATGACATGACAAAAAACTCACAGTGACCATATCTGGTCCTAAAAGTAGTCTTCGGGATTTCCGGTTCCCGAATCTTCAACTGATGATAGCCAGAACGCAAGTCAATCTTGGAAAACACCCTGGCACCCTATAACTAGTCAAATAAGTCATCAATACGAGGCAATGGGTACCCGTTCTTCACTGTAACCTTGTTCAACTACCGATAATCAATACACATACGCATAAAACCATCCTTCTTCTTTACAAATAAGACCGGAGCACCCCAAGGTGATACACTAGGCCTGATGAAGCCCTGTTCAAGCAACTCCTGCAACTGCTCCTTCAAATCCTTTAATTCAGGAGGAGCCATACAATATGGAGGAATAGATATGGGCTGAGTGCCCGGCAACAAATCAATGACAAAATCAATATCTCTGTCGGGCGGCATGCTCGGAAGATCAGCTGGAAACACATCTGGGAAGTCCCTCACTACTGGAACTAACTCAACTGTAGGGGTATCAATACTGACATCTCTCACATAGGCCAAATACGCATCACACACATTCTCAACCATTCGCCGAGCCTTAAGAAATGAAATGACCCTGCGGGGAGTATACTCTAAGGTACCCCTCCACTCTAATCTCGGCAAACCTGGCATAGCCAGTGTCACGGTCTTAGCGTGATAATCAAGAATAGCATAATGAGGCGACAACCAGTCCATGCCCAAGATAACATCAAAATCTACCATACTAAGTAATAACAAATCGGCTCTGGTCTCAAAACCACTAAGAGCAATCAAACACGACCGATATACGCGGTCCACAACAAGAGAATCTCCCACGGGAGTAGATACATAAACAGGGGAACTTAAAGAATCCCAAGATATCTCCAAATATGGAGCAAAATAAGAAGACACATATGAATACATAGAGCCTGGGTCAAATAATACTGATGCATCCCTATGATAGAGAGGGACGATACTTGTGATAACTGAATCTGAAACAACGGCCTCTGAACGGGCTGGAAGGGCATAGTACCTAGCCTGGCCTCCCCTCTAGGGTGACCTCGACCTCCCCGACCTCCACCTCGAGCTGGCTGAGGAGGTGGGGTGGCAGCTGGTGCTGGAAGAATGGACGGAGGACCCGGTGGAGCACGTAGAGGCTGATAAGTCTGTGGAGGTGCACCCCTCCTGGCTCTGGGGCAATCTCTAACCAGGTGACGAATGTCACCATACTCAAAATAACCTCTCGGAGGGCACAGCGGCTGAGACTAACTCAGACTTATCCTGCTGGACTGGCCGGTAATAGCACCTCGAGTAGGAGGCATACTGGATACTAGCGGTGCATAATAGGGCTCTTAAGGTCTAGGAGGAGCTGGGACACCGCTGGCTGCTGGAAGAGCTAAATGTTCATGGCGACTCACAAAACCCCTACCATAGTGTGCTTCTAGTGCACGAGCTCCTGAATAATGACCACTCTCTCGAGACCTCTTGGCCTCTCTCTCCTCCCTATCCCAGGTGAACATGCCCTCCACTCTCCTGGCAATGCTCACTGCTTGCTGATACGTGATGTCCAACTCCCTGGCCATACTAGTCCGAATATTGGGGTGGAATCCCTCAATAAAGTGACGAACCCTCTCTCTGATTGTAGTAACCAGAGCCGTTGCATGGCGAGCTAACCCACTGAAACAGACTGCATACTCCGAAACAGTCATAGAACCCTGACGCAACTACTCAAACTCTGCGCGCCAAGCATTCCTGAGGCTCTGAGGAACATACTCATGCAAGAACATCTCTGAAAACTGAGTCCAAGTGAGTGAGGCTGCCTCGTCCGGATTACTCAACTCATAGGCATGCCACCACTGATATGCTGCTCCCCTCAGTTGGAAAGCAGTGAAAGAAACCCCACTCGTCTCCACAATGCCCATAGTGCGGAAAATATGATGACACTCCTCAAGAAAACCCAAAGCATCATATGAAGCTAGTCCGCTGAAAGTAGGTGGGTGGTATTTCTTGTACCTCTGAAGTCTGAGTTGCTCTGCCTCAGAAACAGCTACCCTGATCTCATGCTAAACCGGAGCCACTGGGGCATAGGAATATACTCTGGGGCCTGATCAACCTGGACCTTCTGCTCAGGGGTGCGGGCTGCGGGAGTCTATGCCCCTCCCCCGGCCTGAGATGTAGCGGGAGCTATTGGAAATAGTCCAGCCTGAGCTAAAGTGCTGAACATGCTCAAGAGGTGAGCTAAAATCTCCTGGAGGGCTGGAGTAGCAATAGGGATCTCCAGTGCAGGCCCTCCAGCTAGAGCTGTTAGGGGCTCCTCTGACGCAGCTCTCGCAAGTGCTCGGGCTGCACTGCATGGTCGTCTTCTACCCCGACCCCGGCCTCCAGCGGCTCTGGCAGGGGGCTCGGGTGCCTGATCATCGGTCCTCCCATTGCGGCTCCTCATCATCTGTGAGAAAGAATAGAATAGAATCTTAGAATATTTTTTTTGGTCTCAATAACTTGCACGACAAGGAAATCAAAGAAATATGATTGTTCTTAACAGTTACATAGCCTCCCGAAGATAAGTACGGTCGTCTCCGCACTGATCCGCGAGACTCTAATAAACCGGCTTGTGACTCGCGACTCCTACGAACCTAGTGCTATGATACCAACTTGTCACGACCCAAATTATCCCTCCGTAAGGGGTCATGATGGAACCTAATCTTTACGACTAGGTAAGCCTAATATTGCAAAAAATATAAAGAAAACACAACACTTTAGAGATAAACAACATATTATAAATAGCCAAGAGTAGCACCACTCGGCATATACAAAATAGTTTTCCCAAGACCCGGAATATCACTAAGTCACAAGCTGCTATAATCTATGTAGCTCTATACAAAAGTCTAAAGATAATAAGGAAAGTCTCTAGACGAGGGAGTAGAAGGGGACTCCGAAGATCTGCGGACGCAAGCAAAAGTACCTTGAAGTCTCCTAGAATCAGCAGCACACACTAACCCCAAGGCTGATAGCTCGTACCTAGTTCTGCACACGAAAACATGTGCAGGAAAGGGCATGAGTACACCACAATGGTACCCAGTAAGTGCCAAGCCTAACCTCGGTCGAGTGGTGACGAGGTCAGGTCAAGGCCCTACCGGAGTAAATATAATAAATTAAACAGTAAAAGATATAAGTAGAATTTACGGTAACACAGTTAAAAAAATTTCAAAAATTTAACAGTTAAGGGAGTCCTCGGCTCAAAACAAGGTAACACAGTGGGAAATATCTCGGGATACCGTCCCGTAGTTTCAAATGAATATGCAATACAGGGGCGATCTCCCGGAATACGTCCGTAGTTCCAAAGTAAATATGCAGTGCGGGGAAATCTCTCGGAATACGTCTGTAGTCCCAAAGTAAATATGCAGTACAGGGGAATCTCCCGGAATACGTCCGTAGTCCCAAAGTAATTATGCAGTACAGAGGGATCTCACGGAATACGTCCGTAGTCCCAATATAAATATGCAACGCAAGATGAAATGCAGGTATGCCATCGAGTTATACAGTTTATACTGGACACAGATAAGGAAAATAAGGACTTAACTGAACATGATGCACAGAATGTCAATTAGGAAGTTAAAACACGTAAGCATGCTTTTTTAGTCTAAACAACACAATTAAACATGTTAGTACACTTAATAAGAGAAGCAATTTATGATTTAAAATGGTTAAACATGATTTTTGAAATAATAGCCCGTGTACGTACTCGTCACCTCACGTACACGGCGTCCACACACCAAATAATATCAAGATATCCTAAGGGGGGGAAGTCCCCAACACAAAGTTAGGCAAGCCACTTACATTGAACAACTCAAATCAACTCGATATCATATTTTTACCACGAGTATACGAAAATGGCCCGAATCTATTCAAAACAGTACAATACCATCAATACGCGCTAATGGAATGAATCCCACAAGACAAACTACAAATATTAGGCCAAAATCCGAAATTGGCTCAAACCCGGCCCCCGGTCCCACGTCTTGAAACCCGACAAAATTCACAAAACTAGAAATCTCATTCACTCACGAGTCTAACCATATCAAATTTACTAAAATCCGATACCAAATGGTCCTCCAATCCACAATTCAAACTTCTAAATCCCTAGCCTCCAACTTCCAATTTCTAACTTAAATACACATTATCTAGATGGGAAAACACATGCAAGGCAATATTATTGACCAAAAATAAGCACAAGGAACTTACCTCAAGAAATGCCTCGAAAATGCTCTCAAAAGTTGCCTTAACCCGAGTTTGCAAAGCCAAAAATGATAAAAATCGCGAAGCCCTTCGGTTTTAATCACTGCCTAGGTATTTCCGCACCTGCGGAAACTGGGCTCGCACCTGCGGGTGCGCTTGTTTTGAAAACGTGTGCATCTCTGTGTAACTCTCTTGCCCTCTCTGCCTTCGCACCTGCGACGAAAGGGCCGCACCTGCAGACTCGCGCCTGCGGACGTCCCTTCCGCTTCTGCGCATCTTGTGCATTTGCGAACAACCTTGCGCATTTGCGGGCATCACAGATGCAGAATTTCCTCGCACCTGTAACCCCATGCCAACTCTCGACTTCTCGCATCCACGCTTCCATCTTATCATGTGCGGATCGCGCACCTGCAGTCTATTTTTCGCAGGTGCGAAACACCAGAACCAGCAAAGGCACCAGATTTTCCTAAGTCCAAATTTCTTCCCGTTAAGCATCCGAAACACACCCGAGGCCCCCGCGACCTCAACCAAATATGCCAATCAATCCTAAAACACCATACGAACTTAGTCGAGCCTTTAAACCACGTCGAACAACACCAAAAATCATAAATTAAGCACGGATTCAAGCCTAAGAATTCAAAATTTTCCAAATTCCACAAACGACGCCGAACCACATCAATTCCAGTCCGAATGACCTCAAATTTTACACACAGGTCACAAATTACACTACGAACCTACAACCACTTTCGGAATTCCATTCCGAGCTCGATATCAAAATTTGCACTATCGGCCGAAATCGCCGAAAAACTTTCGCCAATTCAAGCCTAAATCTACTACAGACCTCCAAAACACATTCCGGACACGCTCCTAACCCCAAAATTACTCAACGGAGCTAACAAAGTTGACAGAATTCCATTTCAGATTCGTCTTCACATAGTTCCGACTACGGTCCAAACTCTAAGGCTTAAACTCACAACTAGGGTCTAAGTGTCCCAAAACTCCCCGAATTCCATAACCAAATACTCTGGCAAATCCCAAAAGCAAAAACAAATATGGGGAAAGCAGATATTAGGGGATCAAGGATCAAATTATCAAAACGAATGACCGGGTCGTTACATAAGGTCTACGTTTATATTACCCTTCTCAGATCCCACTTGTGGGATTATTATTGAGTTTTTTCTTATTATTGTAGAGTACGTAGTGAAAGAGATATAATTCAGTTTGTTCTTCTTTCTTTTTTTTTAGATTAAGACGTCGGAATCTGAATACATATCTGAATATCAAGATGTGTTTTAAGATTAAGACATCTGAATTTGAATACACATCTGAATATTAAGATGTGTTATAAGATCCGAATACTAAATGATTAAGACTGTTGTTTTTTAAACATATGAATATAAAGAATTTATCTTTATTTAAAAAATTATAAACAAAATATTTTTTGATATTTAATATATATATATATATATATATATATATATATATATATATATATATATATGGTAGTTGGTGGTGGTGATGGCTAACAGAGGTGCTTGTGATTGCCCAATAGAGGCGGTGGTTGGTGGTGATTTTGGCTGATGGTGATGGTTCTGGGTAGTAGCTAGTGGTAATTGGTAACGATAGCGATTATGGTTGAGGATGATGGTGGTGGGTAGTGATATTTAATAATGGTGAGTGGTGGTGGTTGTGATTGTGATTGATAAAGGTGATTGTTGGTGGTGATAGTTTATAGTGGTGGACGGTGCGTTATATTTATTAATGTTGAGTGGTGGTAGTTGTGATTGTGATTGATAAAGGTGATTGTTGGTGGTGATAGTTTATAGTGGTGGACGGTGCGTGATATTTATTAATGTTGAGTGGTGGTGGTGGTTGTGATTGAGAAAGGTGATGGTGGGTGGTGGTTGTGATTGAGAAAGGTGATGGTGGGTGGTGGCAGTTTATAATGGTGGATGGTGCCAACTATGGTTATTGATGGTGATTGGGTGATTGGTGGTGGTAGTTGATATGGATGAGTGTGTGGCTATGGTTGAGGATGATGATGAGGGTGGTGGGTGGTGATAGTGGTGGCGGCTATGGTTGAGTATGGTGGTGGTGGTGATAGTTGATAATGGATGGCGATGGGGGTAGTTAGATGATAACATCTTAATAAAATTAAGTCAATGTTATAGATCTTAATCATACAGACCTATTCAAACCCATTAAAAGCCTGTTTGGCCAAGTTTCTAGGAGGCCAAAAGTACTTTTTCCCCCAAAAAAGTACTTTTAAAATATTTGAGTTGTTTGGCCAATACAGAGAAGTACTTTTGGCCAGCAGAAGATGACCTACAAATAGGTAATAAATTTACAGTTGCATTGCATAATCTCTCTATATATTATTAAAAGAAGAAGAAAATGTATCCACATTAAGTCAAGTGACCGCCTCACAATAGGCCAATTGGCAATTTAGGACAAAGTTAGTAAGGTTGGGTAATAATTAGTTTCTTTTTAAATTTAAATTTTAAAAAAACATTATACATTATGTGTTGTTAATAATTAGTTACTTTTTTTGAATTAGTTTAAATATACTTAACTATTTATTTTATGATTTATTTTATATATTTAAAATTATTTCTATTTTATGCTCAATGCCATCTTTCAAGTTTGATACTCAGAATTATCTAGTTACAACTACCATGGCTATACATAATTTCATCCGACGATATTCTTCTACCGATAAAGAATTCAACTATTATGCTAATGAAGACATTACTGCAGAGATTGATGAAGGAAATGAGCCTTCTGATATTCCTTTAGAAATGCGAGACAAGTCTTCTACTAATATGGAGGCGTTGTGTGATAGAAGTAGAGATGAAATTGTTGAGAAATATTATCATATGTAAGTGACTTTACTTATTATTTCATGATGGATTATCAGTAGATAATAATTTGTGGATAGACTTCTAATTTATATTGAATGATCTATTTTAGTTATTCTGTGATGACTCAAAAGGTCATCTTTAAATTTAATTATTAAATATGTATTCTAAGACCTCGTAAAACACTATTCATTATTCATCGACTTGCGTGCGCATTCCGTATAATTTTCTGGAAAGTTTTTATATGAAAAATTGATTAAAATGTGAAATAGAGCCTTAAAATTCAACTGAGGTGACTTTGGTCAACATTTTGAGTAAACGGACTCAAATCAGGGTTTTGATAGTTTTGGTAGGTCCGTATCGTGATTTGGGAATTAGGCGTATGCCCGAAATTTAATTTGGAGGTCCCTAGCTCAAGTTATGACCATTTAACTGAAGCTAGTGATTTAAAGGTTAAAGATTTCCAAGTTTGACTACAAATTGACTTTTATTGATATCGGGGTCGGATTCGAGTTATAAAATTTTCATAGGTCTGTTATGTCATTTATGACTTGTTTGTCGAATTTGGTGAGAAACGAAGTTGATTTGACGTGATTCGGACGTTCAGTTGTGAAAATAGAAGTTTTAAAGTTTCTTAAAAATTTTATTTGATTTGGTGTCTGATTCATAATTCTAGGTGTTAAATTGGTATTTTGATTGCGCGAGCGAGTTTGTATGAGATTTTTGGACTTGTGTGCATGTTTGGTATGGAGCCCTGAGGGCTCGGGTGAGTTTCGGATAGCCTACAGACCATTTGAACTTTGAGAAAAATCTGGTTTTTAGCTTCTGTTGTCATCTGGTGCGCTGTGTTTCGCGATCGCGAAGAGGAAAGTTGGACAGACACATTTTGTGCTTCGCGTTCGCGATCGAGGTCATGCGTTCGTGAAGGGTCGAAGTGCAAAGATTCGCGTTCGCGATCGCAACCTCGCGTTCGCGAAGAAGGAATGAGGCAGAAGCTGAAACACCAAATTTGTTCTACGCGATCGCGTAAGATTGAGAAAATGCTCTCTGCGATCGCATGGTCATTTACACGATCGTGTAGAATTAAAATTCCGGGAAACCAAAATATGCTTTGCGATCGCAAAGAGTTATCCGCGATCGCAAAGAGTAAAATGAAGCTAGGCAGCAATTGTTCTACGCGATCGCGAACGAATTTCCGCGATCGGGATGAGTAAAAATCTGGGCAAACAGAACTTAAGTTCTGGAAATGGGATTTCGTCTCATTTTCCACCATTTTCGATTTTGAGCTTGAGTAAGACGAGTTTTGGGCGATTTTCACGGAAAGCATTGGGGTAAGTGTTCCTTATCCTATATTGATTATATTCATGATTCCATACTCAATTACATCATGAATTCGTTAATTTATTGAAAAAAAATCATATTTTTATAAAATCTTCCAAAAATGTAAAATGAAGATTTGAAAGTCAATCCGATGTTGGAATTCGATAATTTTTGTATGGTTGAACTCGTATCGGAACGGGTGTTCGGATTTCGCTAGTTTTTTCGGGATTCGAGACGTGGGTCTCACTATTGATTTTTAAAATAAATTTCGGATTTTTATCCGAAAATTTTGTAAATTCATATGGAATACATTCCTACAATTTGTATTGAGTATATTGAATTGTTTATGACAAGATTTAAGGATTTCGGACACGAATTCGCAAGACAAAGGTTTATTGGATTCTTTAAATTTGGTTGCAAAGCGAGGTAAGTGTCGTGATTAACCTTGACTTGAGGGAATAGAACCCTTAAATTATTTGTTATGTGAGATGCATGTGTATAACGTATAGGCAAGGTGACGAGTATTTATATGTCGTCAAATTAATTATTTGCATAATTACTTGAAAAATCATAAATCATTTTAAATCATGAATTACTTATTATATTAAGTGTTTCACTCATATTCCTTGTCAAATATTAATTCTTGAATTTCTACAATAATTGTCACCTGCTTATTTGACTTATGTGTCTTAATTTCTATTTGACATGTAGCATACTAAATATTAAACTGCTTATTTTCTCCATGATTTTCACAATTAATTACTAATTGTCATTGTTTGTTCACAAATAAATTATACTTATTGTGCCTTAATGCTTAATAATTTCTCATTGAACTTGGTATTTATTGGAGTAAATTTTATTATATTTACGAGTTGTTAAAATATATTGAGGGGGTTGCACACCGCAACAGAAATGAAAGTAAATACATTGGGGGATCAGGTTGCACGCCGCAACAGACTTATCTAAAAGTCTATATTGGGGGATCGGGTTGCACGCCGCAACTGACTTATTTAAAGTTTATCTTGGGGGAACGGTTTGCACGCCGCAATAGAAACAAGATGAGGGATTATGACTGCTGAATTGATTTTAATTATTAATATTATTTACTGATTTTACTACTATTCTCGTTATTATTATTATTATTATTATTATTATTATTATTATTATTATTATTATTATTATTATTATTATTATTATTATTATTATTATTGTGTACAGGTTGATGTAAGCGACCTGCCTTAGACTCGTCACTACTTCGTCGAGGTTAGGCTTGACACTTACCAGTACATGGGATCGGTTGTACTGATACTACACTCTGCACTTCTTGTGCAGACTTCGCAATTAGTCCCAGCGGCGTACCATAGACTTGCTCGGATTTCAGCTAGCCAGAGGAGACTTGAGGTATAACTGCACAGTGTCCGCAGTTCTGAAGTCCCCGTTTACTTTAATTTAGTTGTGTGTTTGCTTTCTGACAACTTTATTTTATTCAGACCCTTATTTGTATTATTTTAGAAGCTCATGCACTTGTAACTCCAGTTCTGGGATGGTATCTAGACATCGCTATTATTATGGATTATTCATTGCATTTCAGACTTTACTTCCGCATTTGTTTCTTTGTTATTAATTAATTTAAAATTATTTTAAATGGCTAATATTATTCTAACGTTGGCTTGCCTTACAAGTGAAATGTTAGGCGCCATCACGGTCTCAAAGGTGGGAATTTTGGGTCGTGACAGCTGGTATCAGGGCCCTAGGTTACATAGGTCTCACGAGTCACGAGCAAACTTAGTAGAGTCTGAAGGATCGGTATGAAGCCGTCTGTACTTTTCTCTTAGAGGCTATAAAGTTTAGGAACAATATCACTTCTTTCTTCTTCTATCGTGCGATCTTATTCTATCATCGATAATTGAACCATTCTATTCTTATTCTATCGCAGATGGTGAGAACACGTAATACATCTACCGACGGACAGGGACTAGATCCCCCGCTGGAAACTATGGCTAGGGGTAGAGGTCGAGGCAGAGGTCGTTCTAGAGGCCTAGGCAGAGGTAGGGCTCAGTCTAGAGCTCGAGCAACCGCACCTGTTGTAAAACCTTAGGCGGATCTTCAAGAGGAGGTTCCAGTTCAAACTGTACCAGTTGGACCAGTTCAGGTCCCAGAAGGATTTATAGCTACTCCAGTGCTTCAGGACGGTCTAGTCAGTTTGGCAAGTCTTATGGAGGGCGTGGCCCTGAATTGTACATTTCCAGTAGCACCAACTGTCTCACAGGATGGGGGAGGAGCACAAACTCCCACTACTGCCATTCCGGAGCAGATGGCTCCCCAGAAGCAGGCTTCCACAGCCCCGCCAGTTGGGGTAGTTCAACCAGTTGTTGCGGCACAGACCGGTGATAGTACCACCATGTCTTTTGAGGCCTTATTGAGACTGGATAAGTTTACTAAGATCTTTCCAGTTCACTTCAGTGGTACAACCTCTGAGGACCCACAGGATTATCTTGATTGTTTCCATTAGGTGCTGCGGAACATGGGTATAGTTGAGACCAATGCGGTCGATTTTGCTGTATTTTAGATGATGGGTTCCGCCAAGAGGTGGTGGAGAGATTATACATTGACCAGACAGTTGGATCGCCTGCACTTACCTAGGAGCAGTTCTCACAGTTATTTCTAGAGAAGTTCCTTCCTATCACACTGAGAGAGGATTACCGCAAGCAATTTAGGCATCTACAGCAGGGCAGTATGACTGTTACTCAGTATGAGTCCCGTTTTGTGGATTTATCCCGATATGCTCTCCTTTTACTACCTACTGAGGGATAAAGAGTGAGGAGGTTTATTGAGGGACTCACTCACCCTATCAGACTTCAGATGGCCAAGGAGACTGGAAGTGAGATTTCCTTTCAGGCGGCTGCTAATGTCACGAGGAGGATCGAGATGGTTCTTGCACAGGAGAGTGGGTAGAGGTCTGATAAAAGGCCTCGTCAGTTCGGTGGTTTCAGTGGTGCCTCGTCTGGAGGTAGGTGTAATTTTGGTAGAGGTCATCCTCCCAGACCGTTTCATTCAGCACTTCAGCTATCTCCCGGTGCTTCAGGGAGTCACGCTCCTATTATGCCTTACTCTGGGCCCATTCGGGTGAGCTTCAACTTCAGTAGTGGTCTAGGCCAAACCCACACCACAATTTAGTAGTGAGGCGGTTGATGCAATAATAAATCCAACGAAGGTCGGGATCGAATCCACACGGAGTTAGAATATGGGATTAGGTGTATATCTAAGTTAATTGCAAGTTTTGGCTCCAATTACACTTCCACAAACTTGATTGGTGTTCTACTTTTACTTTACTCTATTGTTTGCAAGTATAAAACTAAGGACAATATTTTTGGTTTTGAGTTTTTCAAATGATTAAAAGGGACTAGGGTTGTGACTTCTACCTAGGTGGTTATCTAATGGGTTGTAAACTCCAAGGAAAATTTGATTAGTTGGGGTCATGATATAGCAATCATATCCGGGTACTCACTCTATACCTCTCGGTAGTTTGAGTGATTTTGTCCAATTTGGCTTTCTCAAGTCCAATTGGGTATTTGCACAACACAAGTGATATTAGCTCAAATCTGGTATTACTATCTCTAGGTTTAACCCTTTACTTGGGGCTATCAATTTCTTGAGTTAATCCCAATTTCTAGTTAGACAAGATTTCCTAGACTGGGTCTCTCTTTCTCAAGTAGAGGCTAAGTCAAATAGGCATGAATCAAACTCCATTGATTCTAGGGTTCAATCATGAACAAGGTTAAATATCACTAACCCAATCAAAAATAAGCCCTAAATTAAACACCTATCAAATACCCATACTAGGGTTGGGTCACATCCCTAGCTAAAGATTTAGATACTCATAAAAAGTACAAAAATCAAAGAAGAAATTAAGATAGAATGCATATTAATTGATTAGGGAAAGAAACTCTAATGTATAGATGTTAATCTAGTATAAAAATCCTCAAAATAGCAAACAAAATGGCTCAGGTGCTCTTCTCTAACGTCACTTAACCTTAAAATGACAAAAAGTTCTATTTATACTAAGCTAAAAATATCTGACAAAATTGCCCATGCAGAGGTTGTGCAGCCACATAATTCTATTGCGGTCCGCACATTGAGCTTCTGCGGCCGCACAATTATTGTGCGGTCTGCATTCTTGGAATTTTGGGCTTGGAACTTCGGGGTTTCTGCGATCCGCATAAAAATGAGTGCGGCCGCACTTCTGATTGTGCGACCGCATAAAAATGATGCGGTCCGCACTCCTTGATTTTGAACTTGAATCCAACTCTCTGATTCTACACTCCTGCGGACCACAAAATAGTGAGTGCGGCCGCACTTGATATTCTGCGGCCACAAAATTTTGGTGCGGTCTGCACTCCTTCAGCTTGCCCAAATACTATTCTCTGAATCTCCTCTCTGCGGCCACACTGCTGGCCTTTTTGCCCTGTTTTGGTTCTTGTTCACTTTGGACTCCTTTATGAGTTGATTTTGACTTCTTTGGCTCATATCCCAATATTCCTGAAAGTAAGCACATTTTGTTAGTTTCCAGGAATGCCTTTAAACATTTTTGAGTTAAATAGCAGTTAAAAGAGAGTAAATAATCGGTCAAAATCCCTACTTATCAACTCCCCCAAACTTAAGCTTTTGCTTGTCCTCAAGCAAATAAGGCAATTTCCACCTCCACTAGAAAAAGAGATATTTCAGTTGACTTAAGGTTAATCAATCACACATCAGTTGGGACCAACAATTACCCACAACACATATGAATTATCAATAATGCAATGGTTTGACGTTTTGAGTTCAATAGTTCTAATGTGACACTAGAGCATCAAAAGTTGACTCTATTCATCAAGGAAGCTCGCTCTTTCATGTAGGTCATTGTGGATCCCATACTTCTCCTCCTCTACTCTCCATTAGCATATATCACTTTAGAATGCAATACTCGATACAAGGATTGTGAAAATTTCACTCATCTCTCTGTCATAAGTCCAGCTCTAAGTGCCATAAGCTTGCCTCTCATGTAAATCACCACTAATGTAAGATCACTCAACTTGAAATCATGTAGGGCTTTTGCGGGATGTAATGAAGCTTTTGGACCAAGGTAGGGCTTGTTGGAATAGAATGGTTTCATCTTTCCTTAAGCACTCAATTTTCTCTTTTCGGCTGATACTTTCTCGACTCTTTGAGTCATTTTCTTCTTCCTCGGGGGAACGAGAGAGACGTAACGTCACTCTTTCTTGATCATGACATTCATTTTTCTCCTTTTCTATTTACTTCAACCTTTTATCCCTATTTTCTTTTGAATTCCCTTCAACTCTTCATTTTATTCATTTTCTTTTTGGAATTATTATTTTTGTTCTTTGCCTTCCCTTTTCTTCATTTCTTTCTCTTCTTTGTACCTTTTATCACTTCAAACTCCTCGTCTCTACCCCAAACTTATGTTTTTGCCTATTGTTTCTCAAGAATGCTAAGGAAATATCGGGTACCAAGAGAGGGTCACTATAGAATGGATAAAGGCTTGTAACGTGGTTATTGAAAGAAAAAGGATTCGGCTCAAAGGGGTTGACTAGGGTTATCACATTGGTTGGCTATAGAAGATTTCAATTTCAAATTGGATCAAAGAGAGCCTACAATCATTTCTCAAGCCATGTTACCCTTAGAATTTTGCCTAGACAAACACTCGGGGCAAGTTCTAGACTATTGGCATGGGAACTTGGACTTGCAATTCAATACCTCACCTCTCACACTGCTGGATTGCTAAAGAGAACGGAGTCGAGGACCCATAACAACCCTAGCTAAGATTAAGAATCATTGTTTTTAACCATAAGGTCAGAGGTAAATGTGTTGGTACCAAGTGAAGCATGCTCGAGACACTTTTATTCATTACTACTATATTTTGTCGAAACATAAAAGAAAATGGACGCAATCCCTTAAGAAGGTTTTCATGCCATCCATCATTGGGAAGAGCCACCCGGTTTACACAAAATCCACCTTTGGAAAGAACCGTGACATTAAGAAAACCAAAGGCTTATTGTTCACTCAAAATGTAAAAAGAAGCTAACAAATTAAAAAGAAGCT
Source organism: Nicotiana tabacum (assembly GCF_000715075.1). Taxonomy (NCBI): domain Eukaryota; kingdom Viridiplantae; phylum Streptophyta; class Magnoliopsida; order Solanales; family Solanaceae; genus Nicotiana; species Nicotiana tabacum. The sequence continues at coordinate 2,751,290 of NC_134094.1, forward strand.
ACTAAAGTAAATAAGAAGTTATACTACTAAGGAAAAGCAAACTAAAGAAGCTATGAAGTAAACTACGGGAAGAGAGATAAATGAATATACAAATCGAAGTCAAATGAATATATTGTAACGACACGGCCGGTTGTTTTGAGAGTTAGATCCCCGAACCCCTATTAACTGCTTTCCCCGTATTTATTTATGCTATTGTGACTTGCCGGGATGATTGGTTTTGAGTTTTGGAGTGTTTTGCGACACGTAATCCCTAAATGAGAGCTTAAGTCTTAGAATTTGGACCGTAGTCGGAACTGTGTGAAGACGGTTCCGGAATGGAATTTTGTCGACTCAGTTAGCTCCGTTGAGTGATTTTGAGCTAAGGAGCGCGCCCGGAATGTGTTTTGGAGGTCTGTAGTAGATTTAGGCTTGAATTGACAAAAGTTAGATTTTCGGCGATTTCGGCCGATAGTGAAAATTTTGATATCGAGCTCGGAATGGATTTCTGAAAGTAGTTGTAGGTTCGTAATGTTATTTGTGACCTGTGTGTAAAATTTGAGGTAATTCAGACTAGATTTGACGTAGTTCGGCATCGTTTGTAGAATTTGGAAAATTCTAAGTTCTTAGGCTTGAATCCTTACTTAATTCATGATTTTTGGTGTTGTTCGATGTCGTTTGAAGACTCAACTAAGTTTGTATGGTGTTATAGGATTGTTTGGTAGGTTTGGTTGAGGTCCCGGGGGCCTCAGGTGTGTTTCGGATACTTAACGGAATGAATTTGGACTTAGGAAAAATCTGGTGCTTTTGCTAGTTCTACTGTAATCGCACCTGCGCAAGGCTGCCCGCAGGTGCGAGCAAATTGGCGAAGAAGTGGTAAAATGGAGGAGTGCCAGGGGTCGTAGGGGCAAAGTTATTTCCACATCTGCGATGCCCACAAATGCGTTAGGGGTCTTCGCAGGTGCGTAAGGTCCGCAGAAGCAGAAGGGAATTCTGCAGGCGCGCACGCGCAGATGCGGCCCTTTCATCGCAGGGTCGAAGGCAGAGGCGGGTAAGTGAACTGCGCAGATGCGCACATTTTCCGCACAAACGCACCCACAGGTGCGAGCCCAGGTTCGGCAGGTGCAGAAATACCTGGGCATTGGTTAAAACCGAAGGGCTTCGTGATTTTTCTCATTTTTTACTTTGCAAACTCGGTTTGGGGCGATTTTTGAGAGCATTTTCGAGGCATTTCTTAAGGTAAGTCCCTTGTGCTTATTTTTGATAAATAATCTTACTTTGCCATGTATTTTCCCACCTAGTTAGTGTGTATTTAAGGTGAAAATTGGAAGTTGGAGGCTAGGGATTTGGAAGTTTGATTTGTGGATTTGGAGGACCATTTGGTCTCAGATTTTAGTAAATTTGATATGGTTAGACTCGTGAGTGAATAGGCTTTCATATTTTATGACTTTTAACCGATTCCGAGCTGTGGTCCCCACAGATGATTTTTTAGTTAATTTCAGAATTTTCGTTAAAATATTGATTTTGTTAATTAGATGAGTATATTATTGTTGTATTTATGATATGTAATTACTTTTGGCTAGATTTGGGCCATTCGGAGCCGGATATTCGTGGGAAAGGCATTGCGACCGATTGATTGAGCTTGGTTCGAGGTAAGTGGCTTGCCTAACTTTGTGTGCGTGGAGGAGGGGGAGGGGGGGGGGGGAATCCCCTTAAGATTTGGAACTATTGTGCTAAGTGAGCGCCGTGTACGCGAGGTGACGAGTACGTACACGGGCTAGTTGTGGAAAATCCGATTTTCTTACTGAGCAGCAACATGTTTTCCTGTTATTTTTAGTTATACCATTTTTATGAGTACTAATCTATTTTCATTCTTAATTGAGTTATTCTAATATGTGTAGCTATCATGTTTAGTCTAATACAACATGTCTACATGTCTTAATTATTTATGTGAATTATGTGCAGCATGCTTAATGAATTTCCTGCTTCTTCCCTGACTGGTACTTAGTCTAAATTGTGAGAATTTCGTGATGTAGTTGTATTGCTATCATTCGCGCTGCATATTTACTTTGGGACTACGGAACGGTATTTCGGGAGATCCCCCTGTACTGCATATTTACTTTGGGACTACGGAATGATATTCTGGGAGATCCCCCTGCACATTTATTTTGGGACTACTGAACGGTATTACGGGAGATCCCCCTGCACATTTATTTTGGGACTACGGAACGGTATTCCAGGAGATCCCCCTGCACATTTACGTTTGGGACTACGAGACGGTATCTCGGGAGATCCCCTGTTGTGTTTCTGTGTACTGAGCTGTTACCTTCTATGACTTCATTGTTGTTAAATTTCAACCTTTAATTTATTGCGGTATTACACTCTATAATTTTTTTATTATATATTTGCTAGTAGGGCCCTGACTTGACCTCGTCACTACTCGACCGAGGTTAGGCTTTGCACTTACTGGGTACCGATTGTGGTGTACTCATGCTACTCTCTGCACATGTTTTTTGTGTGTAGATCCAGGTGCGCCTTATCAGCCGCACTATCAGTGAGCCGGGACCACAGACCTCGGAGTCCCCTTATACTCTTTCTCATGTCCATTATCTTTTGTATTTTCCTTGTTAGATTCTGATGTATAGAGACACTAGATTTTTCCTTCTGTAGTTTGTGATTCACGATGTTCCGGGTTTTGGGATTTGCTGTGTATTTTTGAACAGTTAGGTGTTAATATTATGTTTTTATTTTATTATTCCGCGAATGTTAGGCTTACCTAGTCGTAGAGACTAGGTGCCGTCACGACGTTATACGGAGAGGAAATTTGGGTCGTGACAAGTTGGTATCACAGCTCTAGGTTCATAGGTGTCGTGAGTCACAAACCGGTTTAGTAGAGTCTCGCGGATCGGTACGGAGACGTCTGTACTTATCTTTGGGAGGCTATGAAACTGTTAGAAAAATTTCACTACTTTGATTCCTTGTCGTGCGAAAATTGTTGACTTCAAAGATTCTAAACTTCTGAATTCTATTCTCTCACAGATGGTGAGGACACGTACAAATGGATCTGATGACCAGGCACCCATGCCCCATGCTAGAGCCCCGAGAGGCCGGGGTTAGGGTAGAAGCTGAGGACGTCCACGTGGTGCATCCAAAGCACCCGCACGAGCTACTACAGAAGAGCCCACAGTAGCTCAAGCTGGAGGGCAGACACCTGAGATACCTGTTGTTGTACCAGCCCTCCAAGAGTCTCTAACCCAATTTCTGAGCATGTTTAGCACCTTAGCTCAGGCTGGATTCATTCCACTTGCTCCTGCCACATCTCAGGCTGGGGGAGGAGCATAGACTCCCGTCGTCGGTACTCCAGAGCAGCGGGTTCAGGTCGACCAAGTTCCAGAGATTGTACCAATACAGTCGGTAGCTCTAGCTCAGCCCTAGGTTAGGGCAGCAGCTTCTGAGGCAGAGCAGCTCAGACTTGAGAGGTACAAGAAGTACCACCCACCTACTTTCAATGGATTGGCTACAGATGATGCTTAGGGTTTTCTAGAGGAATGGCATCGTATTCTCCGTACTATGGGTGTAGCGGAGACGAGCGGGGTTTCTTTTACCACATTCCAGCTTAGAGGAGCAGCCTATTATTGGTGGCGTGCTTATGAGTTGGGTAGTCCGGCTGAGGCAGCTTCACTTACATGGACTCAGTTCTCGGACATGGTTTTGAGAGAGTATGTCACTCAGAGCCTTAGGGACTCATGGGGCGCGGAGTTTGAGCAGTTGTGCCAGGGTGCTATGACTGTGTCAGAGTATGCAGTCTGCTTTAGTGATTTGGCCCGACATACATCGGCCTTGGTTGCCACAGTTCGAGAAAGGGTTCGACGATTTATTGAGAGACTCCACCTTAGTATCAGGATTAGTATGGCCAGGGAGTTGGAGATGGATATTTCTTATCAGCAGGTTGTGAGTATCGCCAGGAGATTGGAGGGCATGCTTGCCCAGGATATAGAGGAGAGGGAGGCCAAGAGGTCTCGAGAGACTGGTTCTTATTTTGGTTCTCGTGTCCCAGCAGCTTGCCATGGTAGGGGTTATGTGATATGCCCCGTTCATTCAGCTCTTCCAGCCTACAGCGGTGTTCCAGCTCCTTCTAGACCCCAGGAGCCTTATTATGCACCGCAAGTATCTAGTGTGCCTCATGCACGGGGTGTTCCTAGCGGCCAATCCAGCAGACCTGGCCCGAGCTAGTCATAGCAGTCACGCCCTCCTAGAGCTTATTTTGAGTGTGGCGACACTCACCACATGGTGAGGGATTGCCCCAGGATTAGGTGGGGTGCACCTCCACAGACTTTTCAGCCACAACGTGCTCCACTAGGTACTCAAGCTATGATTACAGCACCAATTGCCACCCCACCTGCTCAACCAGCTCAAGGTGGAGGTCGGGGAGGTAGAGGTCACCCTAGAGGGGGAGGTCAGGCCAGATATTATGCACTTCCTGCTCGTACAAAAGCAGTTGCTTCTGATTCTGTCATTACATGTATTGTTTCGGTCTATCATAGAGATGCGTCGGTATTATTTTACCCAGGCTCTACATATTCTTATGTGTCCTCTTATTTTGCTCCATATTTGGGCATATCTCGGGATTCTTTGAGTTCCCCTATTTATGTATCTACTCCTGTGGGAGATTCTCTTGTTCTGGACCGCGTGTATCAGTCGTGTTTGATTGCTCGTAGTGGTTTTGAGACTAGAGCCGATTTATTATTGCTCAGCATGGTGGACTTTGATATTATTTTGGGCATGGACTGGTTGTCGCCCCATTATGTTATTCTTGATTGTCACGCCAAAATCGTGACGCTGGCTATGACAGGTTTATCGCGATTAGAGTGGAGAGGTACCTTAGAGTATACTCCCAGCAGAGTTATTTCTTTTCTTAAAGCTCAACGAATGGTTGAGAAGGGGTGTGACGCGTATCTAGCTTATGTGAGAGATATCAGTATTGATACCCCTATAATTGAGTCAGTTCTAGTAGTGAGGGACTTCCAGATGTGTTTCCAGTTGATCTTCCGGGCATGCTGCCCGACAGAGATATTGATTTTGGCATTGATTTGTTGTCGGGCACTCGGCCCATCTCTATTCCTCCATATCGTATGGCTCCTCCTGAATGGAAGGATTTGAAAGATCAGTTATAAGAATCGCTTGATAAAGGCTTCATTTGGCTTAGTGTGTCACCTTGGGGTGCTTCTGACTTATTTGTGAAGAAGAAAGATGGTTCTATGCGGATATGTATTGATTACCGCCAGTTGAACAAAGTCACAGTTAAGAACATGTATCCATTGCCTCGTATTGATGACTTATTTGATCAGTTACAGGATGCCCGAGTGTTTTCCAAGATTGACTTACGTTCAGGTTATCATCAGTTGAAGATTCAGGAGCCGGATATCCCAAAGACTGCTTTCAGGACCAGATATGTTCACTATGAGTTTCTTATGATGTCTTTTGGGCTGAACAATGCCCCAGCAGCTTTTATGCACTTGATGCATGGTGTGTTCCGGCCTTATCTTGACTCATTCGTCATTGTGTTTATTGACGACATTCTAGTATACTCCCGGAGTCGGGAGGATCATGAGCAGCACCTGAGGACTGCACTTCAGACCTTGAGAGAAAAGAAGTTATATGCAAAATTTTCAAAGTGTGAGTTTTGGCTAGACTCAGTGGCATTCTTAGGTCATATAGTATCGAGTGAGAGGATCCAGATGGATCCAAAGAAGATTGAAGCAGTGCAGAGTTGGCCCAAGCCGTCGTCAGCTATAGAGATCCGGAGTTTTCTTGGTTTGGCGGGGTATTACCGTCGCTTTGTAGAGGGATTCTCATCTATTGCAGCACCGATGACCAGGCTGACCCAGAAGGGTGCTCCATTCAGGTGGATAGAGGAATGTGAGGAGAGCTTTCAGAAGCTCAAGACAACTTTGAATACAAGCCTAGTATTGGTGTTACCTACAGGTTCGGGGTCTTATACTGTATATTGTGATGCATCGCGGATTGGTCTCAGCACGGTGTTGATGCAGGATGGTAGGGTGATTGCCTACGCATCCAGATAGCTGAGGGTGCACAAAAAGAACTATCCTGTCCACGACCTTGAATTAGCAGCTATTGTTCATGCCTTGAAGATATGGTGGCATTATTTGTACAGTGTTCCTTGTGAGATTTACACCGATCATCGGAGTTTGCAGTATTTGTTTAAGCAAAACAATCTTAACTTACGTCAGCGGAGGTGGTTGGAGCTACTTAAGGATTATGATATTACTATTTTGTACCACCCTGGGAAGGCCAATGTGGTAGCCGATGCTTTGAGTCGCCGGGCAGAGAGTTTGGGGAGTTTAGCATATCTACCAGCAGTAGAGAGGCCATTGGCGTTGGATGTTCAGGCCTTAGCTAGCCAGTTTGTGAGATTGGATATTTCGGAGCCGAGTCGAGTATTGGCTTTTGTGGTCTCTCGGTCTTCTCTTTATGATCGTATCAGGGAGCGTCAGTATGATGACCCTCATCTTCTTGTCCTTAAGGACACGGTCCAGTACGGTGATGCTAAGGAGGTTACTATTGGAGATGATGGTGCATTGAGGATGCAGGGCAGGCTATGTGTGCCCAATGTAAATGGTTTGCTTGAGTTGATTCTTTAGGAGGCTCACAGTTCGCGGTACTCTATTCATCCGGATGCCGTGAAGATGTATCAGGACTTGAAACAACATTACTGGTGGAGGAGAATGAAGAAGAACATAGTAGAGTATGTGGCTCGATGTCTGAATTGTCAACAGGTAAAATATGAGCATCAACGACCAGGTGGATTGCTTCAAAAGTTAGAGATTTCGGAATGGAAATGGGAGCAGATCACTATGGATTTCGTTGTTGGACTCCCACAGACTCGGTGGAGGTTTGATACAGTTTGGATGATTGTGGATAGGTTGACCAAGTCGGCTCATTTTATTCCTGTGATGACTACCTATTCTTCCGAGCAGCTAGCTTGAATCTACATCCGTGAGATCGTCAGGCTTCATGGCGTATCGGTATCTATTATCTTTGACCGGGGTACGCAGTTTACATCATGGTTCTGGAGAGCTGTACAGTATGAGTTGGGTACTAGGGTTGAGTTGAGCACAATATTTCACCCTCATACGGACGGGCAGTCCGAGCGCACTATTAAGATATTAGAGGATATGTTCCGTGCGTGTGTGATAGATTTTGGGGGTGCTTGGTACCAGTTCTTGCCACTTGCAAAATTTGCTTACAATAACTGTTATCAGTCCAGCATTCAGATGGCACCGTATGAGGCTCTGTACGCTAGGCAGTGTCGGTCCCAAGTCGGTTGGTTCGAACCTGGCGAGGCCAGATTATTGGGTACGGACTTGGTTCAGGATGCCTTGGAAAAAGTGAAGGTGATTCAGGTTAGACTTCGCACAGCCAAGTCCGGACAAAAGAGTTATGCGGACCGGAAGGTTCGCGATGTGGCATTCATGGTTGGCGAGCGAGTCTTGCTCCGAGTTCGCCTATGGAGGGCGTTATGAGGTTTGGAAAGAAGGGCAAGCTGAACCTAAGGTTCATTGGTCCATTTGAGGTGTTGCGTTGAGTTGGGGATGTTGCTTATGAGCTTGCCATGCCTCCCAGTCTAGCAGGAGTTCATCCGGTATTCCACGTCTCTATGCTCCGGAAGTATCACAGCGATCCGTCTCGTGTGTTGGATTTCAGCTCACTTCAATTGGACAAGGAGCTATCTTATGTTGAGGAGCCAGTGGCAATTTTAGATAGGCATGTCAGAAAGCTAAGATCAAAGAACATTGCTTCCGTGAAGGTTCATTGGATAGGACAGCCGGTCGAGGAGGCGACTTGGGAGACCGAGCAGGATATGCGCAGCCGTTATCCTCATCTTTTCACCACATCAGGTATGTCTCTATGCTCGTTCGAGGACGAACGATTGTTTTAAGAGGGGGAGGATCTAACGACCCGTCCGTTCATTTTGAGAGTTAGAGCCTCGAACCCCTATTAACTTCTTTCCCTATATATATTTATGCTATTGTGACTAGCCAGGATGATTGGTTTTGAGTTTCGGAGTGTTTTGGGACACTTAGTCCCTAAATGAGAGTTTAAGTCTTAGAATTTGGACTGTAGTCGGAATTGTATGAAGACGGTTCCGGAATGGAATTCCGTCGACTCCGTTAGCTCCGTTGAGTGATTTTGAGGTCTGTTGTAGGAGCGCGCCCGGAATGTGTTTTGGAGGTCTGTAGTAGATTTAGGCTTGAATTGGCGAAAGTTAGATTTTCGACGATTTCGGCCGATAATGGAAATTTTGATATCAAGCTTGGAATGGATTTACGAAAGTGGTTGTAGGTTCGTAGTGTCATTTGTGACCTGTGTGTAAATTTTGAGGTAATTCGGACTAGATTTGACGTGGTTCGGCGTCATTTGTAGAATTTGAAAAATTCTAAGTTCTTAGGCTTGAATCCGTGCTTAATTCATGATTTTGGGTGTTGTTCGATGTGGTTTGAAGACTCGACTAAGTTCGTATGGTATTATAGGATTGGTTGGTAGGTTTGGTGGAGGTCCCGGGGGCCTCGGGTGTGTTTCGAATGCTTAACGGAATGAAATTGGACTTAGGAAAAATATGGTGCTTTTGCTGGTTCTGCTGTAATCGCACCTGCGCAAGGCTGCCCACAGGTACGAGCCCGTAGGTGCGAGCAAATTGGTGCAGAAGCGGGAAAATGGAGGAGTGCCAGGGGTCGCAGGTGCGAGGTAATTTCCACATCTGCGATGCCCGCAAATGCGTTAGGGGTCTTCGCAGGTGCACAAGGTCCGCAGAAGCGGAAGAAAATTACGCAAGCGCGCACGCGTAGATGCGGCCCTTTCATCGCAGGTGCGAAGATAGGGGCACGTGAATTGTGCAGATGAGCACATTTTCTGCACAAGCGCACCCGTAGGTGCGAGCCCAAGTTCCGTAGGTGCGGAAATACCTGGGCAGTGGTTAAAACCGAAGGGCTTCGTGATTTTTATCATTTTTGTCTTTGCAAACTCGGTTTAGGGCGATATTAAGAGAAGTTTCGAGCCATTTCTTGAGGTAAGTCCCTTGTTCTTATTTTTGATCAATAATCTTGCTTTGCCATGTATTTTCCCACCTAGTTAATGTGTATTTAAGGTGGAAATTGGAAGTTGGAGGCTAGGGATTTGGAAGTTTGATTTGTGGATTTGGAGGACCATTTGGGGTCGGATTTTAGTAAATTTGATATGGTTAGACTCGTGAGTGAATAGGCTTTTGTATTTTATGACTTTTACCCGATTCCGAGATGTGGTCCCCACAGATGATTTTTGAGTTAATTTCAGAATTTTTGTTAAAATGTTGATTTCGTTAATTAGATGAGTCTATTATTGTTGTATTTATGATATGTAATTGCTTTTGGCTAGATTTGGGTCATTCGGAGCCGGATATTCATGGGAAAGGCATTGTGACCGATAGACTGAGCTTGGTTCGAGGTAAGTGGCTTGCCTAACTTTGTGTGGGGGAAATCCCCTTAAGATTTGGAACTATTGTGATAAGTGAGCGTCGTGTACGTGAGGTGACGAGTACGTACACGGGCTAGTTGTGGAAACACCCAATTTTCTTACTGAGCAGCAACATGTTTTCCTGTTATTTTTAGTTATACCATTTTTATGAGTACTAATCTATTTTCATTCTTAATTGAGTTATTCTAATATGTGTAGCTATCATGTTTAGTCTAATACAACATGTCTACGTGTCTTAATTATTTATGTGAATTATGTGCAGCATGCTTAATGAATTTCCTGCTTCTTCCCTGACTGGTATTTAGTCTAAATTGTGAGAATTTCGTGATGTAGTTGTATTGCTATCATTCGCGCTGCATATTTACTTTGGGACTATGGAACGGTATTCCGGGAGATCCCCCTGTACTGCATATTTACTTTGGGACTACGGAACGGTATTCCGGGAGAACCCCCTGCACATTTATTTTGGGACTACGGAACGGTATTCCGGGAGATCCCCCTGCACATTTATTTTGGGACAACGGAACGGTATTCCGGGAGATCCCCCAACACATTTATGTTTAGGACTACGAGACGGTATCTCGGGAGATCCCTTGTTGTGTTTCTGTGTACTGAGTTGTTACCTTCTATGACTTCATTGTTGTTAAATTTCAGCCTTTATTTTATTGCGGTATTACACTCTTTATTGTTTTTATTATATATTTGCTAGCAAAGCCCTGACCTGACTTCGTCACTACTTGACCGAGGTTAGGCTTGACACTTACTGGGTACCGATTGTGGTGTACTCATGCTACTTTCTGCACATGTTTTTCGTCTGCAGATCTAGGTGCACCTTATCAGCCGCACTATCAGTGAGTCGGGACAGCTTTGGAGACTTCAAGGTATATCTTCCATGTCCGCAGACCTCAGAGTCCCTTTTACTCTTTCTCATGTCCATTATCTTCTGTATTTTCCTTGTTAGATTCTGATGTATAGAGACACTAGATTTTTCCTTTTGTAGTTTGTGATTCATAATGTTCCGGGTTTTGGGATTTGCTGTATATTTTTGAACAGTTAGGTGTTAAAATTATGTTTTGATTTTATTATTCCGCGAATGTTAGGCTTACCTAGTCGTAGAGACTAGGTGCCGTCACGACGTTATACGGAGGGGAAATTTGGGTTGTGACATATATACATAAGGGAAATGAATATTTACATCAAATGGGGAGAATATATACATACCAAAGGGAAAATACAAATAAAAGAAAAATATTATTAGAGTTATTACATGCCAAATATCAAATATTAATTAATTAAAATAGACCACCCCCCAAAAGAAAAATAAGCATTGTCCCCAATGCTTAACAAAAATAAGAACAAGGAAGGGGTAGAGAGTTAAGAGAACTCCTTATGTGGTATGAGTCTGCATGGGATCATCAGCACCCTCTATCTCCTCTAACTTTATGTCATCATCTCCTAGTTGAGGGACAACTACGTTGCTGAGCATCTGTATTATCTCCTCAGCAGTGTGTGCAGTCGCATCCGGCTCCTCAGACTGGCCGGCTGCTGCATGTGATGCTGGGACTGTCTGCTCCATAAGCAAGTCCAATAGAAGATCTCCGGCAGATGGAATCTTTTCAATCTCTTTTCTTAGCTTTTCTACCGACTGCTTTGATGCCTAGGATCTACGCATGTTCTTGACCTTTTTGCCCAAATCCTTAATGACCTTCCCATGAGTCGCCAGAGTATCAATAATGGTCTTCTAGTTCTCCAAAATCTTCTTCAATGATTCCTCCACTGACGGAGGTACCTGTGGCTCTGCTGGGGCCGAGGACTGTGCTGCAACAGTACTGGATATATCAGTCAACTTTGTAGTAGCTGCATGCATCCAGTTGTTGAGACTCGCCAATGTCTGGAAGACTCGCAGCTCAGTCTGAGGATATGTAGATGAAGCCGGCACAGATAATGGCACTGATAGTCTAGCAGAAGTAGGTGGTCCGGAAGATGAAGGTGGCATGGTTGCTGTCCCGGTAGAAGTACTGCGGTGGATGGCTCGGTAGCTGAATCAGTAACCACTACCACTGGCTCGGCAGATGTCAGCTCCCTAAAGTTGGTACCAAGAGAAAGGCTTCTTGGCCTTCACCTCAGTGTCATAATACCTTGGCTCCACCCTTTGGTCCTTAAAGTACTATGTGAGGAAGTTTGGGTATGGGTAGGACCTTTCATATTTTTGGACAGCCAGAGTGATGTTTGTGGACATGATAGCACCCACATTAATTGGGTAACCAGCCATAATTGAGGCTACCAAGACTGCACGGGGAAGTGGAAGATTGTTCTCATTGAGGCATGGATCAATGCGACTACATACAAATGTTTGCCACTCTTTTGCTTCAAAGTTTAGGGTGGCTCGGACTATTGGAACTCTTGCTGTGAGCCACAGAGATGCTGACCCTCGAATACCCAGAATCTCAGCTAGCCATGGGCGAGTAGCGTCACCCATAGCCAACTTCTCCAGGTATTGGACTGCCTCCACTTCCTCAAACCCCACATACTTTTTCAAGGTGCAGGCATAAAACTTGATTTTCAAATTTCAAACTTTTGTCACCTTGGTACCCTTTTTGATATGAGCGACATTGGTATAGAATTCCTTGACCAAATACTCATTGGCATCCATAACATTGTGGGTGAACCATCTCCAACCATTTTGCTCCTGGAATTGTCGGAGGACATTGGGGTTGTGCTTGTCTAGATCTTTAATCAAGAACTACCACTCAAGAGTGAGTGATCACTGCGGCCACCATTCCCTAAATTTAGCAAAGGCAGCAACACTGATGAATTTGTCCTCCCATAGCTCTGGTCTCTTTGATCTCTCCAACCATCCTACTGTAGTATCCCCCCCATCGTCTGGGACATCATCATCATAATCCACATTAATTGGATTAGCTGGAGCATGTGAGAAAGAGGGATCATAGGCTTGACTACCCTCTTCCAAACCATCAGAGGAACTAGCAGAAGAAGACGGCTCATATACTAGGTGGAATCTACCAGGAAATTATTGTGATTGGGCTTCCGGCTATGATTGCACGGAGTTACCCTCAGAAGCTTCCCCAGATAGGACATACTCACTGGTTTCTGAGGGTTCGAGGGGTCTGTTTGCTATAGCTTTCTTACTTATAATCCTTTGAAATGCTAGAGGTAGGTTGCTTTTACCTCGACCTCGGGAGGGTTCTGCCCTACCTTGCGATGCATCCCTTCTACCACGTAAGCGAACTATTGTCTGCAATGCATAAGTATAAGAGTCAGTTACATTTGTAAACCACAGGTGCATGCATAACAATTGCAGTAAAGCAGTCTTAGAAGGGGCAGTGCAGACCGCACAAAAGTGAGTGTGGCCGCAAACTGCCCAGTGCGGACCACACAAAAGTGAGTGCGGTCGCATAACCAAAAGTGCGGACCACACAATTTTGAGTGCGATCACATAGCCCCAGGTTCGGACTACTGAGGTCTCTGATATTTCATCAATGCGGACCGTACAAAAAGTGAGTGCGGCCGCACAAGTCCATTGCCGACCGCACAATTTTGAGTACGGCCGCAGAAATCATGCACACTGATACCCTAGTTCAGAGAACTGCGGACCGCACAAAAATGTATGCGGCCACACAATTTGAATTCAGGCGGCATTAACATAGGTTTCATGGAATCTTATTCACAAATTACTCAAGTTTTTAGCAATTAAATATCATTAGTCACTTACCCAGACCCCAATTAACGTTTAAAAAGGCTATCCATATGATTCTAAGCACAAACAACTAACCATTGACATATTCAGGTATGGAAATAACCTTAGTCAAAAGAATACAATTAAGGAAAAATTTAAAGAATAAATTAGCATACCAGTAATGAAGATGCAGGTGGGATTCAACACTGATGAAATGAGGAGAGATTGAAAACAATGAGGATATGAACTGTGCTAACTTAGCTTCAGGTTTCAAAAGAGCGTAAAATGTATAAAACTGAGGGAGGCTCTATTTATACTTTTACCCGTCGGGCCCACAATTTTATCTCGAGTGCGGTCCGCACTCATTACCTGCCCTTGTGAAGATTTGTTGTGGACCGCACAACAATGAGTGCGGCCGCAGAATTAGTGTGGACCGCACAAAAATAGGTGCGACCGCATTTTGTTAAGGATTTTTGTCAGGCCAAACTTCAAAGACCGTGTATTTTTCATCTCCCAGTTGTGAGACCGCACACAAAATTATGTAGATGTAGAGTGGCAGTGCGGTCCGCATAATTCTAATGCGGTCCGCACTTTTGTGACACTTAGCAAAATATTTCATGCTCAGTTTCTGCTATGCACACCCATTCCTTCATACACATCAAAACTAGTTAGTACAAAACAAAGCCTATCTAATCTAAAGAAGAAAAACAAGAAAAAGAAAAAGACACATGGGTTTCCTCCCAAGAAGCGCCTGATTTAACGTCGTGGCACGACGCATGTTACCATCAATCACTTGAAATGGAGTAATGCCACAACGTGGCCATCATCAACCTTGACAAGATAATGTTTAATCTGGTGCCCGTTGACTCTAAACACCTCATCATTCTTATTTTTCAAATCTAGAGCACCAAAGGGTGTCACATGTATAACTTCAAATGGGCCACTCCACTTTGATTTCAGCTTTCTCGAAAACATCCGCAGCCGAAAGCTGAACAAAAACACAATATCACCTTCTTTGAATTCTTTGTTCCGGATATACTTGTCATGGAGGTACTTCATCTTGTCCTTATACAAGGACGAACTGGAGTATGCATGGAACCGAAACTCATCAAGTTCATTTAATTGCTCCTCCCTAAGATTTGCAACTATATCCCACTCAAGGTTAAGCTTCTTCAACGCCCACATAGCCTTATGCTCAAGTTCCATCGGAAAGTGACAAGCTTTCCCGAATACTAACCGATACGGATACATACCAACTGGTGTTTTTTATGTTGTTCTATAAGCCCAAAGAGCATCGTCAAGTTTCTTCGACCAATCTGTCCGGTTGGCATTCACAGTCTTTGACAGAATACTCTTGATCTCCCGGGTGGAGACTTCAACCTGTCCACTTGCTTGAGGATGATAGGGGGTTCCACACTTTGTGAGTGAAACCATACTTGGAGAGTAAAGTATCAAAAGCTTTGTTGCAAAAGTGTGATCCCCCATCACTAATGATGGCCCTTGGAGTACCAAACCTTGTGAATATGTTCTTCTTCAAGAAAGCTACCACACTCCGAGCTTCATTGTTGGGCAAAGCCACAACTTCAACCCATTTGTACACGTAATCCACAGTTAACAATATATAGGTGTTCCCACATGAGCTCACAAACGGACCCATAAAATCAATGCCCCAAACATCAAAAATATCAATCTCTAGGATGGTGGTGAGAGGCATCTCATTTTTCTTGGAGATCCCACAGGTACTTTGGCATTCATCACAATGCTTAACGAGATGGCTAGTGTCCTTGTAAAGGGTAGGCTAATAGAATCCACAACTTAGCACCTTTGTAACAGTTCTCACTCCACCATGGTTACCACCATATGGAGAAGAGTGGCAAGCTTCAAGAATACTCAATTGTTCTTCTTCTGGTACGCAAAACACAGTCAGTACAAATTTTGAAGAGATATGGCTCATCCCAATAGTAGTACAGGCAGTCCTGTTTGAGATTCTTCCTTTGGTTTGAAGAGAACTCATTCAGAACAACGCCACTCACAAGATAGTTGGCCACATCGGCAAACCATGGCATCCCAGTCATAGAAATGGAAAGGAGTTGTTCGTCAGGAAATGAATCATTGATCTCAAGGCCATCATGTGGCCTCCCCTCCTCCTCCAATTGGGACAAGTGGTCCGCCACTTGATTCTCACTACCCTTTCGGTCTTGAATCTCTAGATCAAACTCTTGCAATAAAAGCACTCACCGCATCAACCTTTCCTTAGAGTCTTTCTTGCTCATCAAATAACGAAGTGCCGCATGGTCAGTGTGAACAATCACCTTGGTACCCATTAGGTATGGGCGGAACTTCTCCATATCAAAGACAATGGCTATGAGTTCTTTCTCGGTCACCGTATAATTGACTTGATCCTCGTTCATGGTCTTACTAGCATAGTAGACCGGATGAAAGATCTTGTTAATTCGTTGCCGCAATACCGCTCCAACCTCCACATCGCTTGCATCACACATGAGCTCAAATGGTAAGCTCCAATTTGGCATGGTAATAATAGGAGTGGTAGTCAACTTATACTTGAGTAGTTCAAATGCATTCATACAATCTTCATTGAAAAGGAACTTGGCATCTTTCTCCAAGAGTTTGCACAAGGGGTTTATCACCTTAGAAAAATCCTTGATGAATCGGCGGTAAAATCCCGCATGACCTAGAAAGCTCCTCACTCCCTTCACGAAAGTAGGGGAGGGAGTTTGGATATCACTTCAGTTTTCGCTTTATCAACCTCAATACCATTCTTGGAAATCTTGTTACCGAGGACAATGCCCTCCTCGACCATAAAGTGACACTTCTCCCAATTCAACACGAAGTTAGTTTCCTTACAACGTGCCAATACCTTATCCAAGTTATCCAAGCACTCTTCAAAAGAATTCCCCACGACAGAAAAATCATCCATGAAAACCTCGAGAAAGTCCTCCACCATATCGGTAAAGATGGTCATCATGCACCGTTGAAAAGTTGTTGGTGCATTGCATAACCCGAATGGCATCCGCGAGAATGTGAAAGTGGTCTTCTCTTGGTCTTCAGGAGCAATAAGAATTTGGTTATACCCGGAATATCCATCAAGGAAGCAATAATAAGGACGTCCGGCTAACCTATCCAATATTTGATCAAGAAATGGAAGCGGAAAATGGTATTTCCAAGTAACTTTGTTGAGCTTCCTATAATCCATGCACACTCTCCAGCCGGTGACAGTTCTTGTGGGGATCAATTCATTTTTGTCATTTTTTATCACAGTCATGCCCCCTTTTTTTGGGACACATTGCACTGGCAAGGTCCACAAACTATCGGAAATGGGGTAAATAACCCCGGCATCTAACCACTTGATGATCTCTTTCTTTACTACCTCTTGCATGGCCTCATTCAATCATTTTTGATGTTCCACGGAGGGTTTGGCATCCTCCTCCAAAATTATTTTATGCATGAAAAAGGCGGGGCTTATACCTCGAATATCTGCCAATGTCCAACCTATTGCTTTCTTCCTCCTTTGGAGCACCGCAAGGGTGGAATCTATCTGCACGTTAGTTTAGCACGAGGAAAGAATAACAGGTAAAATAGAACAAGGGCCTAGAAACTCATACCTAAGGTGTGAAGGAAAAGGCTTTAACTCCAAGCTGGGAGGCTCCTCGATTGAGGGCTTTGTTGGTGGAGTCTTACAGTTTTCGAGATCCAAGAAAAGTTTTAGGGGATCATAAGTAGATGATCCCATTCTTTGCAAAGCATTGACACAATCTACAAATCCTTCCTTTTAATCCTCATCATGATTCAACAACACAACTTCCAAGGTATTTTCAACATTTATCACAACACTTCTGTCATCAACAATTACTTCAGTCACAAGATCCACGAATGAACATACTTCGTTGCTATTTGGCTGCCTCATTAATTTACAAACATGGAATACCATGTTTTCATCGCCCACCCGGAAGGTGAGCTCGCCTGCTTCCACATCAACTAAGGCCTTCCCTGTAGCAAGGAAAGGTCTCCCCAAAATTATTGGCACCTCGTAGTCAACCTCACAGTCAAGTATCACAAAATCTGCGGGAAGGATGAACTTGTCGACCCGAACCAACACATCATCAATTATCCCCAATGGCCTTTTCATTGTCTAATCCGCCATTTTCAACCTCATGGATGTGGGTCTTGGTTGCCCAATCCCCAATATTTTGAACACAGAATAGGGCATCAAGTTAATGCTTGCCCCCAAGTCACATAAAGCTTTGGCGAAATAGGCACTCCCAATAGTGCACGGGATTGTGAAAGCACCGGGGTCTTCCAACTTTGGAGCCATGGATTGCACAATAACACTCACTTGATGTGTCATTTTGATCATTTCACAGTTCATTGATCTATTCTTTGTTACCAAATCCTTTATGAACTTGGCATATCCCGTCATTTGTTCTAAGGCTTCAACCAACGGCACATTTATGGACAAACTTTTCATCATATCAATAAATTTCTTGAATTGATGCTCATTGTGATACTTTGCAAGTCTTTGAGGGTATGGAGGAGGAGGCCTTGGAATTAGTGCCTTAGCCGTTGGCACTACCGTCTCTGGCATGTCAATCACGTTCTCCCTAAACGGGTTCACTTCTTCTTGCATCTCCTACACATTTTCATCAATATCAATCCTCGCTTATTCATTATCTTGAACATCATTGTTTGGATAATCATCATATTGCACCAATACATCATCACCCATATGTATTTTTTGGGTTGAGGTACTAGCAACTCCACCTCTCCCACTTCTTATTGCCACGGCCATTGCATGCCCCGTATTCTCACCTTTCGGGTTCACCACCGTATTAGTTGGTAGTGCCCCCTTTGGGCGAATATTTAAATCTTGAGAAATTTGGTCAAGTTGAACGTCCAAGTTGCGGATAAAAGTGTTGTGGGAGGCTAATTGGGCATCGTAGTCGGCATTTTTCTCTGTCATTTGCTTAAACATATTTTTAATCCGTCCCATTTCACTATTGGAAGAACTAGGACCTTGCGACGGATATGTAGGCGGGTTGTTTGGTTGTTGATACATCGGGGGCCTCTGAAAGCCCGACCCCTGATTTCCTTGGTTGTTATTGTTCCAACCCCCTTGATTATTGTTGCCTCCCCAATTGGTTTGATTGTTTCCACCCCAATTACCTTGATTACCCCAATTGCTTTGATTATTGTTGTTTCCACCACTCCAATTTCCTTGATGGCCTTGGTTGTTCCAATTTCCTTGGTTTCCTTGTGATCTCCATTGTTGTTGATTTGGAACATTGCTTCTTTGACCTTGATAATTGTTGACATATTGAACATATTCATATGAATCATTTTTATTATACCCATTATTACTTTGCTCAAATTGTTCCGTATGGTTTTGTACTTGTTGACCTCGTTGTCGTCTCATGTTTACCATCATGTTCACCTATTCCATAGCATTCACCTGTTTCATCCCTTGAACCTATTGAAGCTGAGCCTTGGACAATTGGTTTATGGTGGTTGTCAACTCCACAATAGCTTGCCCATGATCATGTAGCTCCTTGTGTAGTGAATAACATTTAGGTCACCCTGAGGAATATTGGCTCTACTTTGCCACACCGAAGAGGTGTACACCATCTCATCCAAGATTTCACAAGCTTCAGAATAAGGCGTGTTCATAAAGTTACCCCCAGCGAGTTGATTTACTTCACACTGATTCGTTGTGTTGATCCCCCTCTAGAAGGTCTGTTGGATCATGGCCTCGGTCATATCATAGTTCGGGCATTCTTTGACCATGGTACGATATCTTTCCTAAATCTCGTGCAATGGCTCATTGGGCTCTTGTTTAAAAGCTAGAATTTCATCCCTTAGTGTAGCCATGTGCCCCGTAGAGAAGAATTTGGCAATGAACTTCTCGGCCAACTCATCCCAAGTGTGGATGGAATGATTGGGCAATCTCTCTAACCAGTCCAAAGCCTTTCCCCATAAAGAAAAGGGAAACAACCTTAACCGCAGTGCATCCTCGGAGACATTTGTTTGCTTGCTCCCCCAACAAGTATCGACAAAACCCTTGAGATGCTGATAGGAATTTTGGTCTGGAGCTTCGGTGAAGAAACCCCGCTGCTCAAGTAGTGTAAGTATCACGTTGGTTATTTGGAAGTTGCCCGCCCTAATCCGGGGCGGGACTATTGTACTAGCCCTCATTCGGCAACACCCGGTGCGCTGCTCTTGGTGGAGGTGGGGGAAGGTTTGGGACATTATCATTAGGCGGCCGGCCTCGTCTGTTTACTTGAGGCACGGGATGAACCTCATCCACTTGATCATCATCTACATCCTTCCCCAATGGTAAATTTCTGAGGGGCTCGTTGTTAAGGGCCATTTCGTACCTAAAATCAATTCACAAACAAAATTAGTGACGAAATACAAAACACACAAATACCTAGATATATAGATAAATCCGTTTAACTCCCCAGCAACGGCGCTAAAGTTTGATCTAGGCCAAACCCACACCACAATTTAGTAGTGAGGAAGTCGATGCAATAATAAATCCAACGAAGGTCGGGATCGAATCCACACGGAGTTAGAATATGGGATTAGGTGTATATCTAAGTTAATTGCAAGTTTTGGCTCTAATTACACTTCCACAAACTTGATTGGTGTTCTACTTTTACTTTACTCTATTGTTTGCAAGTATAAAACTAAGGACAATATTTTTTATTTTGAGTTTTTCAAATGATTAAAAGGGACTAGGGTCGTGACTGCTACCTAGATGGTTATCTAATGGGTTGTAAACTCAAGGGTAAATTTGATTGGTTGGGGTCGTGATATAGAAATCATATCCGGGTACTCACTCTATACCTCTCAATAGTTTGAGTGATTTTACCCAATTTGTCTTTCTCAAGTCCAATTGGGTATTTGCACAACACAAGTGATATTAGCTCAAGTCGGGTATTACTATTTCTAGGTTTAACCCTTTAATTGGGGCTATCAATTTCTTGAGTTCACCCCAATTTCTTGTTAGCCAAGTTTTTCTAGACTGAGTCTCTCTTTCTCAAGTAGAGGCTAAGTCAAATAGTCATGAATCAAAGTTTGCAACAATTGATTCTAGGGTTCAATCATGAGCAAGGCTAAATACTACTAACCCAATCAAAAATAAGCCCTAAATCAAACACCCATCAAATACCCACACTAGGGTTGGGTCACAACTCTACCTAAAGATTTAGCTACTCATAAAAAGTACAGAAATCAAAGAAGAAAGTAAGATAGAATGCATATTAATTTATTAGGGAAAGAAAATCTAATGCATAGATGTTAATCTAGTACAAAACTCTCTCTCTCTCTCTCTCTCTCTCTCTCTCTCTCTCTCTCTCTCTCTCTCTCTCTATATATATATATATATATATATATATATATATATATATATATATATATATATATATATATATATATAAAAATAGTGCATATGCATCATCATTTAATTTACAAGCATATACAAGTATTTTCATAATTTTTCATAATTTTTAAAGGCTTTAAATAAATTAATTAATTTCCGCATTTTTATTATATAAATTTCCAATAATTATCCTCCAAATTATTTTATGATGATTTAATCATCTAAACTTATAATTTACACCAATATGAGGTCTAAATATTTTCAGGGCATTTCTTATAATTACATTTGCATTTTTCTAGGGGCCAAATTGCACATTTTACAATAAAAGCCCATATGCATGTATAATTACATTATTTATGCAGAAAATAACTTTTTATATTTTTATAATGTTGAATAATTGTTTTTAATCATTTTCATGCGCAAATGATAATTTTTATATTTATTAATTACTTTTATAAATTATTTATTTATTAAACATTGGGTATTTAAAATCTAGCCCTAAATTCCTTTTAATTTAGGACCTAACTACCCAATCCCAGCCCAATAACCCTTAATCCCAAACCAATTAACCCAACCCCATACCCGGTCATGACCCGTTTTACTAACCCGACCCAGAACCCCCGACTAATCGTGGTTGTTGATCTCTAAGATCAACGAC
Organism: Nicotiana tabacum; assembly: GCF_000715075.1. Taxonomy (NCBI): domain Eukaryota; kingdom Viridiplantae; phylum Streptophyta; class Magnoliopsida; order Solanales; family Solanaceae; genus Nicotiana; species Nicotiana tabacum. The sequence goes on from NC_134094.1 coordinate 2,772,548, forward strand.
CCACGTTACACCTTCCCCCTTTAACTATACCTAAACCCCTAACCCTAATCATTCTACACCAACCCGCCACCCTGGAACCCTCTCGTCTCTCATATCTCATGAACCCTAGCTCGTCGCCTCTCCAAATCCTCCCCTAATCCCGTTCCTAATGGGATTTTCTTCTCATTTACTTACCATTTCGACATATTTACTTTATTGGTTGATTCTTTACGGTATTACTTAGTACTTGCCTAAACATGGTAAGTACCCCGCTTTGATTCTGTCCAAATCTATGTTTGTCTCTTGAATCTGGACAGCCTTGAGTCCTAGCACGTTATTTTGTAACGATTCTCTCCTATCTCGTTGATTCGTACTTAACCCTAAGGTTGGGGTTTACATATTCTCTCACTCTTTGTTGGCTGAAAGCCAAAGCAATTTAGGTTCTGTCCCTTGGCCGCCCTAGTGTGAGCACTTCTCATGGTTCATATGAGACCCTCGTGAACTCTGACACACTAGGATTTGGTCCCTAGTTTTCTTTGAACTGTTCTGATCATTCTTCTCTAGTGTGAGCACTGCCCTGGGTTCTTGAATCCTTTGGGAACTCTGACACACTACAGATTTAGGTTATGTATGCTTATCCTTGAAATATGGATGAATCATTCACTACTGGTTATTGTGTATCTATAAACATAAGCTTTTGGAACTACTATGAGTTGAAGGCCTGGCATGTCCAGGTGTATTTGGGCCTGTTGTAGGCTCTATATAGTTTTTATACTTTGTAATTCATTCATTCAATTCTGGTCTGTAATAATTATTTGTAATAATGATTGGAGTATTAGTAAATTGGGAAACTGGGTCTATTTTAACATTCGCATGGGTAGAAATCCTGCCTATAGGTGTTTACTTTACTCATTCTGCTATTGTGTGTTAGATAACCTGCCTATAGGTGTTTAATTTTATTCAAATACATTCTGTTATTGTATATTAGATAACCTGCCTATAGGTGTTTATTTTGCTCGAATGTGCTCTGTAGATAACCTGTCTATAGGTGTTTACTTGCTCGAATAAGCTATGTGGCTAACCTGCCTATTCTGCTTTTTAGATACCATGCCTATAGGGAATAAGATAATCAAAGTTGAATTTGCATTGCAGCATATTCATTAGGCATCATGACCATAGGGTCATTTATAAATCTGCATTTTTAGAAGTCATTCCCATAGGTTTCTTAATTGATTGATATGCTATTGTCATACTTGCTCATTTAGTATATAAGAACTAAAACCAGTTTCCATCATCAAGGGTAGGAATCATGTCTATAGGGTAATCACTATCTGTGTTAAGCACTAAAAGCAGGTTTTAAAACACGGCCTCGTTGAACGCCAGTAGAAAGCATGCCTATAGGAACAACTAAGTAATTCTAAATATCTCTCGTGTTTATTACTGCCAAATACTGAGAAATCACCTAGATAGCATGTTTATAGGTTTCAACCGCTTATACTTATAATCAATATACAACTATGCAGTCACTTAGAAATTACTTTGCATAACTGCTCGCATGATTAAAATCCAGAATCATATGGAAATCATGTCTATAGGACCTAAGGACTTTAGTTGAAATTGTCAAAATGCCTAATTTATTTGCGTGCATTTGCTGCCTAAGTGTGGAGGCTAATCTGAGCCCTTATTTGCTTTACATGAAAGTCCAATTTGTTTTGTATGTTGCCTAGTTTTTATCATTTTTGAGCAACTTAAGTTAGGTCTAGAACCATCCAAAATAGAGGTCCAAACGCCTCCTGGGCCATAGGCAAGGGACGGGTAGTGCACGCATAGGGTACAATTTAGAATCGATTAGAGAGCTTTAGGTAAATAACTTAAAGATAGTAATTAGGTAGCAGGAGATGATAGTTTGTGCCCGCTGAATAATATAAGTAACACCCCCGTCTTGGGGGAGTTGCGAAGTATTATTTATGTTGCACGGAGTGATCCTTTAGGCTAAAAAACTTAGGACCCCCCATTCTTGTTAAAATAATTCTTTCTTTATTCACGTTGTTCCTCTTCTCTCTTAGACTAATTCACATGATTTGAGTTCGGTCGGGACCCACCGTTGTGGACCTCGAGAAGTGCCTAACACCTTCTCCTCGAGGTAATTTGAGCCTTTACCCGATCTTTGATGACACAAACTGGTTAAACCAGAGTTATCTGCAAATAGGTGACCTAACGCACCTTAAATCCGTTAGGTGGCAACTCTCTTTTAATAACACTTCCTCCCTTTTTTTAAAAAGTTGTCCACGACAGCATGGCGACTCTGCTGGGGATTTTCTTAGGCTCTTACCATAATGAACTTTGTTTGTGTGAATTAGTCTCCCTCGATAAGCGTGCCTTTGTTATTTCATTCACCGTTTATTTGCTGCATGCATCCCCTTCCTTATTCTCCTTTTATATGCAACTCTTCGTTTAATCTTGTTATAATATGCAAATCACATTCACTGGCTTCAATCTTTATGTCTTTCCCAATCCCTACCCCTTTTATCGCTTTATTATAATTTTTCCATTATACCAACTAACCTTTTCCTTGTTTTTCTTTATTTTCTGTCTTTACATTTATTAAATCCCGCATTTATCGTTTTCATCATGCAAAATACTTGACAAGATGTTGTTTTACCTTTTGCATAATTACCTGCTCTGCATCATATTCCACTCGTGCGCAATTAATACCATAGTTGTACTTGATGAGTGTCTGCGCTCTTCCTATATTACCCTTTTAAATTTGGAAAGGCTTATTTACGGTAAAACTAGTCGATCAGCGGTGCAGTCAACGGTTCTGTGCCTTTTCCTCTCAAGTTGTCCGCTTGAGGGTACCAGTCTAGATTTCTATAAGAAAATCCTAATCTTATGTTAACTGTGCATGCATCATGTCCAAACCTAGCATGAATTAGTATGTTGTCTGCATAATAACTCTCTAAGGAAAGCCTTGTCCAAAGCCCATCGTGATTTCCATAATCCCAACAGGCACGATCATGATATGTGCATTATTTGGAGAAAACTTGCCGATATGCTAATCATTAATATGTAAGTAGTCAAACCCGTAGGGGAAAAGGGCTAACTTTATTTGTTTTGCATAAATGAGGCACGAAGTCCCCAGGTTCGGCATGGTCCGAAGTATCTCACTTCTGTTGCTAGACCGGTGGGAAAATCTCTCGCCAAGTGACAAAAATCATGTGAAAAGAGTTCTCGGAAATTTACCCTCCTTGCTAGACATTCAGCCAAACAACGTGCCGATTGAGGCTGCTACCATGTTCTGGGACGAAAAGAGGGTTGTCTTTCATTTCGGTAGTGTAGAGATGACTCCCCATTCTAGAGGAAATAGGAGGCTTTTCTGGGCTTCCCTGGGACAGCCCTGGTCTGTTGGTACCGGAAAATTGCACTTCTAGGGGGTTTCTAAAAATGATGGGTCTTAGAAAGAATGACGAGTTAGTCTGCTTAAAGAAGTCCTACATACCTTTCGATTTCCTTTACGAGCGTTATGGGCACAGCACATCCTATCGTATTTTTCATGATGAGTTTACCATCACTTCCCTGGGTTGGACTCATCGTCGGGTTTTTGCATTCATCGTATGTTTTCTGGGTATGATAATATTTCCAATCCAAGGAGACAGGATTCACACTCGTTTGGCTATGGTAACCAAGACTTTAATGGAAGGGATTGAGAGACAAACTTACACTATTGCCCCAATGATTGTGGCAGAGATATACCGAGCCTTGGATCGCTGCAAGAAAGGGTTCAGACATTTTGAGGGTTGCAATTTGTTGCTGCAGATATGGTTGTTATAGCATCTTCAAAGGGGACAGTACCGTCAGGAATTTCCACGGCGACCATGGAATGACCACATAGCTTTCCACCATCCAAAAAGAATGGCTTTCATCCCGGACAGGTTTGCACAACCAGAAAACGTCGTGGATTGGGTACACTTCTTTAGCAATTTGATTGATGACAAGGTCCATTGGATGTTTGAGTGGTTCCCTACTAGCGAGTTCATCATCAGGTCCAATGATGTTCCTCACTTAGTGTTGATATATCTATCCTTATGCTCCTATCAGGGTTATGAGACAGGCTGGGAGAAAACAAGTCATACCGCAAGTTTCTAAGATGGTTCACTACAAAGTAGACTTTCAGGGTGGTGCCATTCCATTCAAGTGTAAGGCCCAACACATGTGGCATCTGAAGATTATTGTGGAAGAGGATACCATCGAACCAGATCAGTACCACGCCGGACATGTGTATTTCTACCTATCATGGTTGGATGATGAAATAGTAGGAGAAGTCGAGCCATGGATCGATCGAGGAAATAGGGTCATAGATGATATTGCTGAAGCATAAGTAAAATACAAGAGGTTGCGCAAGAGAAGTCTTGAGTCTGAAGCCAGACATTTGGAACAACACAAGATAGACATGGAATCAATCAATGAATTGAGGGAAGTTGCTACAAAATCAACAGAGAGGTTGGAGTACTTAGAGCAAGTTTTGATGGAACTTGAAGGGAAGATGAGGAAAAGGATCATGGATTGTCAGAATGCAGAGGGAAACGAAGGAGGATACCTAGCAAGGGCGTATTTGCTGCTGGACATGCGTGACCTGCGGAATCTGATCAATGGGGCCAAGAAGGCCAAGCTTGGAGAGGGTCCCTCCGGGACCAAATAGAATAGAATTGTTGTGTATAGTGCTGCGGGAGTCCGTTCACCTTGAAGTGGAACTGTTGTGGCAGGGAATGTCACTAGTTGTGATGCTTGCTGCTCTGGTTCCCTTTCGCCCCTCTTACAACACAAGAAAGAAGGTGAGAGTAAGCCTACTTCAGGCACAATGAGGTCCCCAAAATTAGGAAGCGAATTTATAATTCCGCAATACATGTTTAAATATTGCAAATATCCTTCCAAAATCCCCTATTGATTTGTTTACCTTTTTGATTTTCTTTGTTTAGATTATTGCCATTCCCTAAGGTTGGTTCGTGCATACTGGCATCATCATCATATCATACCAGATCCAAAGGCCCTCCACCTCCTACTCCTCCAAGTGATCCTAAAAGTAAGGGAAAAGCTAAGATGGATGATTTGAGCGATATTAGGAAATACAACGCTACACATGCAGAGAATGTTGAGACTTCGGATGGTCGGAGTACTCCGGTACAGAACGACTTGGTTTTACAATTAGAGCAAAAGATACTGGAGCTACAAGGGGAACTTGAGCAGGTCCATAACTTGGCAAACATTTCCCTTACCCTGAATGTTCCCGATATTAACCAGCAAAATGCCCAGAACCCAGCACCTCCTCAAAACACACCAAACCAATATCCACAAAATCCTCCCGCACCTCATCAATACGCCACACCTCATCAAAATCCTAACCCTCCACCAGTGCCAACCCCTCCTCAACACCAACATCTTTCGACTCAGTATCCACAAACTACTACCAACCATACTCCTCAAAATACACCGCAACCTACCCCCGATCCGCAGAACTCAACCAATGATCATCACTACACCCAAATCCCCGGTATCCACCAAAGTAACCCCATATACGTAGAAACCCCACATGAGAAGGACCTGCTCATCAAGAATATGGCAGAGGAACTTAAGAAGCTCACAAGCCGAGTCCAGGGTGTCGAAGGGGGTAAAGGCATTAAGGGTTTGGATTATGAAGATCTATGTATTCAGCCAGACGTAGAACTGCCGGAGGGTTACAAACCTCCTAAGTTCGAGATGTTTGACGGAAAAGGTGACCTAAAGGTGCATCTAAGGACATACCGTGACAAGCTCGTAGGAGTTGGAAAGGATGAGAGGATTCGCATGAAGCTGTTCATGAGAAGTCTCACTAGGGACGCCCTATCTTGGTACATCAGTCAAAATCCCAAGAAATGGGTTAGTTGGGTAAGCATGGCATCAGATTTCATGGATCGATTCAGGTTTAATACGGAGAATGCACCAGACGTCTTCTACATACAGAATATCAAGAAGAAGCCAATAGAGACTTTCTGCGAGTATGTTACTTGATAGAGATCAGAAGCTGCAAAAGTAAGGCCGGCATTGGAAGAAGAGCAGATGAACAAGTTCTTCGTCCGGGCCCAGGATCCACAATACTATGAAAGGTTGATGATTATCAAGAACCACAAATTCTCCGACATCATCAAGCTAGGGTAAAGGATTGAATAAGGGATCAAGAGCGAAATGGTAACTAATTTTGAGGCATTACAGGCTACAAACAAAGCATTGCAGTCAGGGGGTATATCCAAGAAGAAAGAAGTAGGGGCCATGATGGTAGCCCAAGGCCTAATATCTCCTCTTACATACCAAACACCTCCACCCACATATCAGCCCTCACCTCCTAAATATCCACAACCCGCCACTACCTACCATACTTATAACACCCAGCCAGCATATTATCACTCACCACTAGCCCGCCAAAACTATCAGAAACCCAGACTAAATTTCGACAGCAGGACACCCAGACAATACACCCCTATTGTTGAACCCATCGATCAATTATACGAGAGACTGAAAGTTGCTGGATATGTCACCCCTATTCCCGCTGTTGCCATAAAAAAACTCCTCTCAATGGGTCAATCCAAATAAAAAATCTGCCTACCACTCCGACATGAAAGGTTATACAAGCAAAGGAGGTTGCACCTAATGTCTGCAACAATCCCCTCCCGGATCATAGGGGCGAGGGAATAAACATGATAGAGACTGATGAATAATGGGACTCAGAAGGGTCAATTGGACTCATTCGAGAAGGGGATAATCCTGAAACATCTCCAGTCACTCTCACACCTATCATGGTACAAACTCACGCACCAATCGAAGTTGAGAAGCCAGGAGGAAAGGAAAAGCAAAAATGGAAGAAGTTGTTACAGCACAAGGTATGACCAGAACTGGTAGGGTTTACATGCCCGAGCATTTGGGGGGAACAAGTAAAGAAGCCGTTTCCAAGCAGCCCATCATTGAAACCGGTCCGGATGATCTTTGGAGAAAGGTGCAAGCAAGGGAGTATTCTGTGGTTGATAATTTGAACAAAACTCCTGCTCAGATATCCATTCTATCACTACTGCAGAATTCTGAGGCACATAGGAACGCGTTGATGAAAGTATTGAATGAGGCTTGTGTACCTAACAACAGTACCAGTGGAGAGATGGCCAATATGGTAGGACAAGTGTTGGAAAGCCACAAGATCACTTTTCATGAAGATGAGCTGCCACCAGAAGGACTAAGTCATAATAGGGCACTGCATATCACAGTGCAATTTGAGGATAAGTTCATTGCCAGAGTCCTGATAGATGGGGGTTCGAGTCTTAATATATGTCCACTAACTACTCTGAAAATATTGGGTAAAGGCCTGCACGAGATACGAGTAGGAAGTATGAATATGAAAACATTTGATGGGTCTCAAAGGGCCACAATTGGGGAGACCAACCTCATCCTACAGATGGGTCCAACCTGGTTTGATGTTGAGTTTCAAGTGTTGGACATATCTGCTACCTATAACCTATTGTTGGGACAACCTTGGATACATGATGCTGGGGCCGTAGCTTCTACTCTATATCAGATCATGAAGTTTGAGTGGAACCATCAAGAAGTGATCATCCATGGGGACAGAAGTAATGCCATTTACACCAGTCAAACTATTCCGGTCATCGAGAATAGAAGGAAGTTGGGTAGAGAAACATACCATCGCATCAAGCGCGTCAACGCAATTGAAAAGGACAAATGGTGGAGCAGTAATATAGAAGGCATATTGGCATGGATAGGGTATGAGCCTGGTAAAGGTCTCGGCAAGAATCCCCATGGGATCACCAAACCAATACAGCTAAAGCGTCACTGCATAACTTTTGGGCTTGGGTATGAATACACCAGGCACGAGTATCAGAATGTGTCGCCACCATAGCGTGGTCCTTATTACCCTCTAGAGAAACCACTACCACATTTGAGCCAGTCGTTTCACCAAGATGACATGATGTAGGAGTCCGAAGAAAATGAAGTTCTAACCGGTATAAGGAATCTATTTATGGATGATAGAGACATGGATTGCAGTGCGATAGTTGAGGAGGAGGAGAAAGGCCTCATTATTCAGACTGTGGAGAAGTGAGTTGTTCTCAAGAACTAGACTGTTGCACCATCAAGGGCCCATCGAGTTCCTGGGTAGCCTGGCAACTAGCATCATTTATTTTAATAGCAATTTTTATGAGCATTTAAGACATTTTCAGTATTTTGTTTAAAGCATGTTTTGTTTTGAAATAATTGCTCGGGTCATCGAGCCGTACCTCTTTTACATTTTCAAGATTTATCTAAATGCATTGTTGTTTTTAGTATTTATTATTATTCTTTACATTTTTTTCTCTACAGCATTATTATTACCTATCCCGATGAACTTACGACTGTGACATGTAATGAGATAATGCAGCATAAGGATAATGATTCAGAGGATCTGGAAGAGGATATAATACCCGAGGAAATTGTCAGAGAAGTGAAAAACTTTGAAAACAAGCCTAAGTCCAATTTGGATGAGACTGAAATAGTTAATCTAGGAGACTCTGAAACAGTCAAGGAAACACGTGTAAGCATTCACCTGTCACCATCAGAGAAAGAAGAATACACTCGTTTCTTGAAGGAATATGAGGATATATTTGCATGGTCCTATGATGACATGACCGGTTTGAGCACGTCCATAGTGGCTCATAAACTACCTACCAACCCAATGTGTCCGCCGATAAAGCAGAAGCTCAGAAAGTTCAAGCTAGATATGAGTTTGAAAATCAAAGAAGAAGTCACAAACCAGATCAAAGCTAAGGTTCTCATAGTGGTTGAATATCCAACTTGGTTGGCTAACATCGTGCCAGTTCTGAAGAAGGATGGGAAAGTCAGAGTATGCGTCGATTATCGAGACCTAAACAAAGCAAGTCCCAAATATGATTTCCCGTTACCCAACATACATATACTAATCGACAACTGCACCAAGCATGAACTCCAATCCTTTGTAGATTGCTTCGTGGGATATCATCAGATCTGGATGGATGAAGAGGATGCCGAAAAGATAGCTTTTATCACACCATGTGGGGTGTACTGCTATAAATTGATGTTGTTTGGTCTGAAGAATGCTGGGGCAACTTATATGAGGGCCATGAAAACTATTTTCCATGACATGATACACAAGGAGATAGAGGTATATGTGGATAATGTCATCATCAAATCCAAGAAAAGTACATATCACATAGCAGACTTTAGGAAATTCTTTGATCGGCTTTGGAGGTACAATTTGAAATTGAATGCCGCAAAATGTGCCTTCGGGGTCCCTGTAGGAAAGTTATTAGGGTTTATCGTCAGCCACCGAGGAATTGAGTTAGACCCATCAAAGGTCAAGACTATCCAGGATTTGTCGCCTCCAAAGCACAAGAAAGACATGATAAGCTTCTTCGGACGTCTTATTTACATCAGCCGCTTCATAGCACAATCAACCATGATTTGTGAGCCGATTTTCAAAATGTTAAAGAAGGATGCCACAACCAATTGGACTGAAAACTGCTAGAAAGCTTTTGACAGAATCAAAGAATATTTGTCCATACCGCCAGTCCTGGTCCAGCCAAAACCTGGTAGACCACTGCTACTCTATCTCTCCGTATTAGATGGGGCTTTCGGTTGTGTCTTGGGACAACACGACGAGACGGAAAGGAAAGAACATGACATATACTATTTGAGTAAGAAGTTCACACCCTACGAAGTACGGTATTCTTTACTGGAACGCACCTGCTGTGCCTTGACCTGGATAGCCCAGAAACTGAGGCACTACTTCTGTACCTACACCACATATCTCATATCAAGGATGGACCCTTTGAAGTACATTTTCCAGAAACCCATGCCTACAGGGAAGCTGGCAAAATGGCAAATATTGTTGAGTGAGTTTGACATCATCTATGTAACTCAGAAGGCAGTCAAGGGACAGGCATTAGCAAATCATCTTGCGGAAAATCCTGTAGGAGGAGAATACGAACCACTAAAATGTATTTTCCTGATGAAAAAGTATCATTCGTAGGAGAAGATATCGCCGAAGCCTACGACGGGTGGAGAGTGTTTTTCGATGGAGCCGCAAACTTCAAAGGAGTGGGTATTGGAGTCGTTTTGGTGTCAGAAACAGGTCAACATTATCCGCTATTTGTGAAACTTAGATTTTCGTGCACCAATACTATGGCAGAATATGAGGCTTGCATATTGGGACTCAATTTGGCCGTTGACATGAATATCCAGGAATTACTGGTAATTGGCGATTCAGATCTGCTGGTACATCAGGTGCAGGGAGAATGGGCTACGAAGAATACCAAGATATTACCATATCTATATCATGTGCAAGAGATGATGAAGAGGTTTACGAAGATAGAGTTCCAACATGTCCCTAGAATCAGAATGAGTCTGCAGATGCATTGGCCACTATGTCCTCCATGATACAGCATTCGGACAAGAATTTCATCAACCCCATTCCGGTAAGGATTCATAATCAGCCGGCTTACTGCGCTTATGTTGAAGAAGAAGCAGACGGGAATCCATGGTTCCATGATATCAAAGAGTACTTGGCAAAAAGAGAGTACCCTGAGCATGCAAATCATACTCAAAAATGCACGCTCCGAAGATTGTCCAACCATTTCTTCCAAAGTGGAGGGATTATGTACAGAAGGACTCCAGACTTAGGATTATTACGATGTGTTAACGCCAAAGAAGCTTCCAAATTGATCGAGGAGATACACTCTGGAACCTGCGGCCCACATATGAATGGTTTTGTACTAGCCAAGAAGATACTCAGATCCGGATACTTTTGGATGACTATGGAAACAAACTGCATCCGGTATGTCCAGAAATGTCATCAGTGCCAGATACACGCATCTATGATACAGGTACCTCCAAATGAACTTAATGCAACAAGCGCACCTTAGCCTTTTGTCGCTTGGGGAATGGACATCATTGGACCAATCTAGCCCGCCGCTTCAAACGGGCACAGGTTCATTCTAGTGGCCATCGACTATTTCACAAAGTGGGTTGAAGCTGCATCTTACAAAGCTGTAACCAAGAAAGTCATCGCAGATTTTGTCAGGGATCGTATTGTTTGCCGATTAGGGGTTCCAGAATCCAACATCACTAACAATGCCGCCAATCTCAACAGTGATCTAATGAAATCCATGTGCGAAACCTTCAAAATCAAGCACAAAAACTTCACAACATACCGACCCCAGATGAATGGAGCCGTGGAGGCCGCTAACAAAAATATCAAGAAGATACTAAGGAAGATGGTAGAGAATCACAAACAGTGGCACGAGAAGTTACCATTCGCCTTATTAGGATACTGTACCACAGTTTGCATATCAACCGGGGCAACTCCTTATCTATTGGTGGTACTGAAGCCGTCATCTCCGCCGAGGTAGAAATTCCTTCTTTGAGAAACATACAAGAAGTTGAACTCAGTGATTCATAATGGATAAGGAGCCTCTACGAGCAATTAGCTCTCATTGACGGGAAAAGAATGAATGCAGTGTGTCATGGTCAGCTTTATCAGAACAGAATGTCCAAAGCTTTCAACAAAAGGGTCAAACCCAGACAGTTCGCACCAGGGCAGTTGGTGCTGAAACGGATCTTCCCACATCAGGATGAAGCCAAAGGAAAATTCTCACCCAACTGGCAAGGGCCTTATATGGTTCACAGGGTACCAACAGGAGGAGCACTCATACTCGCAGAGATGGATGGAGAAAATTGGCCAGAGCCTATCAATTCAGACGCAGTCAAAAGATACTATGTCTACACCTTTTTGCATTTCTTCATATGATGTAATTGAACTACGCTTGACCTGATTCCCGTATAAGAGGGGATATGTAGGCAGCCCTGTGGGTTCGGTCACAATGCAATAAAATTTCCATTTTCCCCATAATCGGAAACTGGGGCAGAATTTTGAGGAGGACCCTCAAAATTCCGAAGCAAGTTCAGCCAACGGCACTGTATGCGGAATAGAGAGAGATTCGTGTAGGTAACTGGGGCAGAATTTTGAGGAGGACCCTTAAAATTCTATGGCAAGAAGGTCGCAATGTCTCTAACAATGTCGCAGTTATTGGTTCATCTAATCAATTTTTAAATTGCACATTACTGTCTTTTGAATAACTATGGATGCATATTTTTCGAAAACTTTATTTTTAGCCAGATGCTACCCATGGTAACTCGAACAGAATTCCAATGCGGAGCGGAGCAGACAAAGGCACGAACCAACCTCCCCTGCAAACTCACAATTTTTCTTTGATTGCAGGAACAAGAGATAGTCGCTAGTACGTGCGCACTTTAGAATCATTGTCTTCATAACAACAAAGCTACCGAACTCATCTCCAGCTAAGAAATACTCCGATATCACTTATTATCTATTCATTGCATGAGACTGAGCATTGTCTCAAGACTTGCATGAGGCTAAGCCCTGCCTCCTCAACTGCATGAGGCTAAGCATTGCCTTCCAATTGCATGAGGCTAAGCATTGTCTCAACCCTGCATGAGGCTAAGACCTGCCTCCTCAACTGCATAAGGCTAAGCATTGCCTTCCATTTGCATGAGACTAATCATTGTCTCAAATCTTGCATGAGGCTAAGCCCTGCCTCCTCAACTGCATAAGGCTTCGCATTGCCTTCTATTTGCATGAGACTAATCATTGTCTCAAATCCTGCATGAGGCTAAGCCCTGCCTCCTCAACTGCATAAGGCTAAGCATTGATTTCCATTTGCATGAGACTAATCATTGTCTCAAATCCTTCATAAGGTTAAGCCATGCCTCCTTAATTGCGCATTGTCTTCCCTCTACATGAGACTAAACATTGTCTCAAACCTTGCATGAGGCTAAGCATTGCCTTTCCCCTGCATGAGACTAAGCATTGTCTCAAATATTGCATGAGGCTAAGCCCTACCTCCTCAACTGCATAAGGCTAAGCATTGCCTTCCATTTGCATAAGACTAATCATTGTCTCAAATCCTGCATAAGGCTAAGTCCTGCCTCCTTAATTGCATAAGGCTAAGCATTGTCTTCCCCCTGCATGAGACTAAGCATTGTCTCAAACCTTACATGAGTCTAAACCCTGCCTCTTTAATTGCATAAGGCTAAGCATTGCCTTCCCCCTGCATGAGACTAAGCATTGTCTCAAATCTTGCATTAGACTAAGCCCTGCCTCCTTATCTGCATAAGGCTAAGCATTGCCTTCCTAGCACGAGACTAAGCATTGTCTCTTCTTGCATAACCACAAATGTTGTTCTATTCCAAACCTTGCATTATACTCTTCTCTCGGGACTAAGATCTGCTCCCAACTCTACACAAGACAAAGCTCTGTCTTATTTTATCTCAAGCATCATGACTTTGCATATCATGGACTGATATCTAGCCAATTTGTCTGAAGGCGTCATAGTCCGAAGGCATCATCCTCATAGCCGGAAGACACCATGCCATGGACTGAGGATCCCTTAATCTTGCACATCATTACTCACAGGAATCATGGTTCGGAGGCACCATCTTCATAGCCCGAGAACATCATTTCATCGCCTGCGAATCCCCTATCTCACAATTTATGGCCCGGACGTCATGGTTTAAGGACATCATCCTCACCGTCCAAAGACGATCTCCATGGTCTAGATGGAATTTGTATCATGTTTAAATTTATGCAATAATCAATATACATATTGTGCATACATCATGATTTGAGTTTGCAGGTGATCCAGGAAGTAACCGTTATCTTAACGGGAGCAATCTTCGCTCCAGTTTCCATTCAACGTCCATATCCTTCAATTATTTCAAACGTAACCAATCACAATACCCGCTCAAATATCCATAACCATTCTCAGACACATCTATTCCCAATCCCGATATTGTCCTATTCAGAATATCTTGTCTGTAACCCCATCGGTTTATTCCACCGTTGGATCCGGAACTACACATGGCCTGATTCCTGTGAAACCAGGGATATGTAGGCAGCTCAGAGACTAGGGTCCGGCCAATATCATTTCAAATCACCCCATACGGTCAAAATTGGTCATCATTTCTTTACCCGACAACTCTTTTATCCTTCTTGGGTAAAGAGAGGCAGCTGTTCATACCCAATTATTTCCTCATATTTTTCAAATATATATATATATATATATATACTTTCAAAATATTACATATGCATCATCATTTGATTTACAAGCATATACAAGTATTTTCATAATTTTCCATAATTTTTAAAGGCTTTAAATTAATTAATTTCCGCATTTTTATTATATAAATTTCCAATAATTATCCTCCAAATTATTTTATGATGATTTAATCATATAAACTTATCATTTACCCCAATATGAGGTCTAAATATTTTTAGGGCATTTCTTATAATTACATTTGCATTTTTCTAGGGGCCAAATTGCACATTTAGCAATAATAGCCCATATGCATGTATAATTATATTATTTATGCAGAAAATAATTTTTTATATTTTTATAATGTTAATTAACTGTTTTTAATCATTTTCATGCACAAATGACAATTTTGATATTTATTAATTACTTTTATAAATTATTTATTTATTAAACATTGAGTATTTAAAATCTAGCCCTAAATTCCTTTTAATTTCGGACCTAACTACCCAATCCCAGCCCAATAACCCTTGATCCCAAACAAATTAACCCAACCCCATACCCGGTCGCGACCCGTTTCACTAACCCGACAAAGAACCTCCGATTAATCGTGGCCGTTGATCTCTGAGATCAACGACCCACGTTACACCTTCCCCCTTTAACTATACCAAAACCCCTAACCCTAATCATTATACACCACCCCTCCACCCTGGAACCCTCTCGTCTCTCATCTCTCATGAAACCTAGCCCGCCGCCTCTCCAAATCCTCCTCTAATCCCGTTCCTAATGGGATTTTCTTCCCATTTACTTACCATTTCGACATATTTCCTTTATTGGTTGATTCTTTACGATATAACTTAGTACTTCCCTAAACATGGCAAGTACCCCGCTTTGATTCTATCCAAATCTATGTTTGTCTCTTGAATCTGGACAACCTTGAGTCCAAGCACGTTATTTTGAAATGATTCTCTCCTATCTCGTTGATTCGTACTTAACCCTAAGGTTAGGGTTTACATATTCTCTATGATTCGAACCAAAATTGGTTCAAACTTTAATAGTAAGTACTATCTCGTCTATATTCTCCTTATTATGTATGAATCTGTCTATTTGTGCCGATTATTTTTACTTGCCCTAAATAAAGGGTTTCATATCCTTTTTATTTGAACCAAATCTGGTTCGGTTCTGTGTTTTGTGAATAATATTCATGTCTATGTTCATTTTATACAATATGTGATTCTTTGCCTTTATTTTCTGCTGATTTTGTGGAGTTTACCTAAAAACTAGGGTTTCAAAAAAAATTTCTTTACTGATTATTTGAATTAATTATATTTCTGTATTTATGTGTTCAGTTTCTAAACTATAAAAACCCCTCCCCACTCCCCTTTGAAACGTTTCAAAAATGATTTTAAAAAAGAAAAGCTATTAAATTAGGGTTGTACATTCTTCATTCTTGAAGAAACTTGTTCTGTATTTTTCATTCCTGGCCGGCTGAAAGCCAAGGCCAAAAATTGCTAAGTTCTTGCTTTGTTTGGTGATACTCAAAATACTATTGGATTTTCTTCTTCCTTGCTTCATCTTAACTAGTGAGTTGTCATATCTCTGCCATTTCATTCTGATTATTTGTTTAATGTGCTACTTCAATTAGACTATATTATCGGAAACGCTATGTCATTTGTAGTTTGAGACATGTTTAAATCTACTTTGAGTTTTGTTAGTTCGATTCTGCTTAACTTATATGTCACTGATAGCAATCTCTTGAAGTTTAAGTTTGTTATTATCTGGCTCTTTGAACATGTTCTCATATCTTCTGCTATAGAATAGTTAACTAGGTATAGATGTCTTCCTTAATAGGATAACAAGTATGTTTCTGAGTGCATCATAATGTGGCTTGTTTGACTTTGTCTTTATTATATTTTGTCACCCCCTAGTAACTACCCTAATTAGTTCCTAACATGTCCTTATCTGTTGCTAATTGATTTCTTCTTATGACACTAATTTGTGCACTTAACTTAATCTAGATTCCCTTTATCATTATAAATCTGTCTTATGACTTGTCTTGTTAGCATGTGATTGAGTTTATTTCCTGAAACTTGACTAAGTCTGCATAGGTTCGAGCATGCCTATTATTTGTGTGTATATGCTCAATTTGGATTCTGTCCTTCAGTGAAATACCTTGACTCTATTCTATTCCTCTATTATCTGGTCCTTCTGAATTCTCACTCTTTGCTGGCTGAAAGCCAAAGCAATTTAGGTTCTGTTCCTTGGCCGCGCTAGTGTGAGCACTGCTTAGGGTTCATATGAGACCCTCGTGAACTCTGACACACTAGGATTTGGTCCCTAGTCTTCTTTGAACTGTTCTGATCATTCTTCTCTAGTGTGAGCACTGTCCTGGGTTCTTGAAGCCCTTGGGAACTCTGACACACTAGAGATTTAGGTTCTGTATGCTTATCCTTGAAATATGGGTGAATCATTCACTACTGGTTATTGTGTATCTATAAACATAGGCTTTTGGAACTACTATGAGTTGAAGGCCTGGCCTGTCCAGGTGTATTTAGGCCTGCTGTAGGCTCCATATAGTTTTTATACTTTGTAATTTATTCATTCAATTCTGGTCTGTAATAATTATTTGTAATAACGATTGGGGTATTAGTAAATTGGGAAACTAGGTCTATTTTAACATTCGCATGGGTAGAAATCCTGCCTATAGGTGTTTACTTTGCTCATTCTGCTATTGTGTGTTAGATAACCTGCCTATAGGTGTTTACTTTATTCAAATAGATTCTGCTATTGTATATTAGATAACCTGCCTATAGGTGTTTATTTTGCTCGAATGTGCTCTGTAGATAAAATGCCTATATGTGTTTACTTGCTCGAATAAGCTATGTGGCTAACCTGGCTATTATGCTTTTTAGATACCATGCCTATAGGGAATAAAATAATCAAAGTTCAATTTGCATTGCAGCATATTCATTAGGCATCATGACCATAGGGTCATTTATAAATCTGTATTTTTAGAAGTCATGCCCGTAGGATTCTTAATTGATTGATATGTTATTGTTATACTTGCTCATTTAGTATATAAGAACTAAAACCAGTTTCCATCATCAAGGGTAGGAATCATGTCTATAGGGTAATCACTATCTATGTTAAGCACTAAAAGTAGGTTTTAAAACACTGCCTCGTTAACGCCAATAGAAAGCATGCCTATAGGAATAACTGAGTAATTCTAAATATCTCTCGTGTTTATTACTGCCAAATACTGAGTAAATCACCTAGATAGCATGTTTATAGGTTTCAGCCGCTTATACTTATAATCAGTATACAGCTATGCAGCCACTTAGAAATTACTTTGCATAACTGCTCGCATGATTAAAATCCTGAATCATATGGAAATCATGTCTATAAGATCTAAGGACTTTAGTTGAAATTGTCAAAATGCCTAATTTGTTTGCGTGCATTTGCTGCCTAAGTGTGGAGGCTAATCTGAGCCCTTATTTGCTTTACATGAAAGTCCAATTTATTTTGTATGTCGCCTAGTTTTTATCATTTTTAAGCAACCTAAGTTAGGTCTAGAATCATCCAAAATAGAGGTCCAAATGCCTCCTAGGCCATAGGCAAGGGACGGGTAGTGCACTCATAGGGTACGATTTAGAATTGATTAGAGCGCTTTAGGTAAATAACTTAAAGATAGCAATCGGGTAGAAGGAGATGATAGTCTGTGCCCGTTGAATAATATAAGTAACACCCCCGTCTTGGGGGAGTTGCGAAGTATTATTTATATCGCACAGGGTGATCCTTTAGGCTAAAAAACTTAGGACCCCCCCCCCCATTCCTGTTAAAATAATTCGTTCTTTATTCACGTTGTTCCTCTTCTCTCTGAGACTAATTCACATGATTTGAGTTTGGTCGGAACCCACCGTTGTGGACCTCGAGGAGTGCCTAACACCTTCTCCTCGAGCTAATTTGAGCCCTTACCCATTCTTTGGTGACGCAAACTAGTAAACCCGAGTCATTTGCAATAGGTGCCCTAACGCACCTCAATCCGTTAGGTGGAGACTCTCTTTTAATAACCCTTCCTCCCATTTTAAAAAGAGTTGTCCACGTCGAAACCCAATTTTTGCGAGAAGAACGGGGCGCGACAAGGTGCTCTTCTCTAACGTTACCTAACCTAAAAATGACAAAAAGTTCTATTTATACTAAGCTGAAAATTGCCCCTGCAGAGGTTGTGCGGCCGCATAATTCTAGTGGGTCCACACATTGAGCTTCTGCGGCTGCACAATTATTGTGCGGTCCGCATTCTTGGAATTTTGGGCTTGGAACTTCGGGGCTTCTACGGTCTGCATAAAAACGAGTGCGGTCACGCTTCTAATTGTGCGACCGCATAAAAATGATGCGGTCCGCACTTCTTGATTTTGAACTTGAATCCAACTCTCTGATTCTTCACTCATGCGGATTGCATAATAGTGAGTGTGGCCGTAATTGTTATTCTACGGTTGCACAATTTTGGTGCGGTCCGCGCTCCTTCAGCTTGCCCATATACTATTCTCTGAATCTCCTCTCTGCAACCGCACTAGTATTGTGTGGTTCGCACTGCTGGCCTTTTTTCCATGTTTTGGTTCTTGTTCACTTTTGACTCCTTTATGAGTTGATTTTGACTTCTTTGGCTCATATCCCAATATTTCTGCAAGTAAGCACATTTTGTTAGTTTTCGGGAATGCCTTTAAGCATCTTTGAGCTAAATCGCAGTTCAAGAGAGCAAATAATCGGTCAAAATCCCTACTTATCATGCAGCCACATCATCAAGATGAGTGTTATAAGTGTGGGAACATTGGTCACATTAGGAGTTATTGCCCTAGGTTGTTGAGTAACAGATCTCGACAGGATTCTTGTGCCATCATACCGGCACCAGTTTCTTCACCGCCTGCTTAGCCAATTAGAGGTAGGGGTCAGGCAGTTAGAGGTGGAAGTCAGGCCATTAGAGGTAGAGGTCAGACCGTTAAAGGTGGAGGCCAACAAGTTTGAGGCCGTCCCAGAGACACAGTTCAGAGTGGTGGGGGCCCAGCCCCGATTTCATGCTTTTCCAGCTAGGCCTGAGGCCGAGCCATCTGATGTTGTGATCACATGTATTATTCCAGATTTTCATAAAGATGCTTCAATTCTATTTGATCCAGGATCTACTTATTCCCATGTGTCCTCCTATTTTGCTTCGTATTTGGTTGTGCCTCATGATTCTCTGAGTGCTTATGTGTGTGTATCTACACCGGTGGGAGACTCTGTTGTAGTAGACCAGGTCTATCGTTCGTGTGTGGTTACTATTGATAGTCTTAAGACTAGTGTGGATCTTCTACTTATTGATATGGTAGATTTTTATGTCATCTTAGGTATGGATTGGTTGTTACCTTATCATGCTATATTGGATTGTCTTGCTAAGACGGTGACCCTAGCCATGCCGGGGTTACCTCGGTTAGAGTGGAAAGGAACTCCTGGCCATTCTACCATCAGAGTTATTTCTTATATGAAGGCTCAGCGTATGGTCGAGAAAGGGTGTCTAGCCTATTTGGCTTATATTCGCGATTCCAGTACGGATGTTCCTTCTATGGACTCAGTACCAGTTGTCCGTGAATTTCTAGAAGTATTTCCTGCAGATTTTCCGGGGATGCCTCTCGGCAGAGATATTGACTTATGTATTGATTTAGCACTGGGCACTCAGCCCATTTCTATCCCACCATACCGTATGGACCGCCAGAGTTGAAAGAATTGAAAGAACAATTACAAGACTTGCTCGATTAGGGGTTCATTGGACCTAGTGTCTCACCCTGGGGTGCACCAGTATTATTTGTAAAGAAAAAAGATGGTTCAATGCGAATGTGTATAGATTATCGACAGTTGAACAAGGCTACTATCAAGAACAAGTATCCACTGCCAAGAATTGATGACTTATTCGATCAACTTCAGGGTGCCAAGGTGTTTTCAAAGATCGACTTGAGGTCTGGTTACCATCAGTTGAAGATTAGGGCATCTGATGTCCCTAAAATAGCTTTTAGGACTCGGTATGGGCATTACGAATTCCTAGTGATGTCATTTGGGTTGAAAAATTCCCCGGCAACATTTATGGATTTGATGAATCGGGTGTTCAAGCCTTATTTGGATTCCTTTGTGGTTGTGTTCATTGATGATATCTTGATTTACTCCAGCAGTCGAGAGGAGCACGGGAAGCATCTTCGGAGTGTGCTCCAGACTTTGAAAAATAATCAGTTATATGCTAAATTTTCAAAATGCGAGTTTTGGTTAAACTCAGTTGCCTTTTTGGGGCATGTTGTATCGGCAGAAGGCATAAAAGTGGATCCTAAGAAGATTGAGGCTGCTCAGAATTGGCCTAGACCTACTTCAGTTACAGAGATCCGGAGTTTCCTGGGTTTGGAAGGTTATTATCGTCGGTTCGTGAAGGGGTTTTCATGTATAGCAAGCCCATTAACCAGACTGACCCAGAAAGTTGTCCCATTCAGATTGTCAGACGAGTATGAGTTGAGCTTTCAGAAGCTCAAGACTGCTTTGACTACGGCGCCAGTGTTGGTATTACCCACATGTTGAGGATCTTATACGGTGTATTATGATGCATCTCACGTTGGACTTGGTACAGTATTGATCCAAGATGGAAAAGTGATTGAATATGCGTCGCGGCAGTTGAAAGTTTACGAGAAGAATTATCATGTTCATGACTTAGAATTGGCAGCCATTGTTCAGGCGCTGAAGATTTGGAGGCATTACCTCTATGGTGTCTTGTGTGAGGTATTTACTGATCATCGTAGCCTTCATTATCTGTTCAAACAAAAGGATCTCAATTTGAGGCAGAGAAGGGCTATTCTGGAAGCAGCTATGCGGTCGACTATGCGACCGCATAACAGTTCTTTTGGCTATTTTGGCTATCATAGTGACCGCATACACATGCAGTTCTTTTGGCTATTTTGTAACCAATTATGCGACTGATATGCGGTCCGCATAACCATTATGCGGTCGCATATGCGACCGCAGAACTTGTTCCGGAGCTCCATTTTTGGGTTTTTAAAACCCGACCCTATTTCGTTAAATACACTCTTTGGGTCATTTTTGAGCTATCATTTGGCATTTTAGAGTGAGAGAGGGTGCCCTAGAGTGAGAAGGTGATTCTTTAATAATTGTTCTTAAATTCTTGCTCAAGATTTGGAAGATTAAGAAGGGAAACTCACTAGGTCTTTATCCTAGAGGTAAGATTCTACACCCTAACCCTCAATTTCGAATTTTGTATGGAAATGGATAATAAGCAAGATAATTTTTGGGCAAGAGGGTTGGTTATTTTACATGCATGTGTTATCAAAGGGTGAAGAAAGATTGTTGAGATAAAAATGATAAAGGTTGGGGTTGTGGGAGGATGGAATCCTCCATAAAAGGACCTTGAACCTTAATGCACACCTAGTGTTTGATAAAATGCTCAAATGAGCTAGAACCATAATCATCTTCCTAATTGTGGTTCAATTTATAATATTTATAAAATATATTGAAGTTGCTAAGAATTCGGAGCGTTTTAGAGTTTAAGGAAGTTCAATTGAGGTATGTTGGCTAAATTCTTCTTTAAAAATTGGAATTCTCATTATCCTTGTAAGTTCCGAGATGTTGATTATAAATCGAGTATTCCGATAGGTTTTGTGATGAAGATATATGTTCAATTCGTATTTCAAATGCTCTTATCATATTGCATTATAAATTGAGGATGTGTCCCAAACTATGGATTACGTATCCACATGTTATAATTTTTAGTCGTGATTTATGTGAAGGTTATTATGCCCAGTTTTATAGAGATTGTGATTGTGATACACCTCCACCCACATACATTGGGGTGAGGCGGCATGACCGCTTTGTGTGGGGATTATGGTATAGAGATTGTGATGGTCATACACCTCCACCCACATATATATATTGGGGTGAGGCGGCATGACCGCTTGTGTAGGGATTATTATATTGTGGGACTGCACCTCCACCCGCTTACATTGGGTGAGGCGGTACGACCTCTTTGTGTATGATTTTGGTATTGTTGTGGCACCACCACCCGCATACATTGGGGTGAGGCGGCATAGCCGCTTTGTGTAGGTTCTTTGTACTGTGGTTATACATCCACCCGCATACATTGAGGTGAGGCGGCAGGGCTGCTTGATTAGAGTTGTGGTATTGTACGTACACCTCCACCTGCATACATCGGGTGAGGCGGATGGCCGCTTTATGTGAAGATGGTTATGGAGGATCTCATCTTAAATCCTATAAATGATGAAAGACTATGATATCACCATTTTATATCACCCCGGAAAGGCTAATGTGGTGGCCGATGCTTTGAGTAGAAAGGTTGTGAGTATGGGCAGCCTTGCTTATATGTCGGTTGGTGAGAGACTGTTAGTTGTAGATGTCCAGACTTTGGCTAATCAGTTAGTGAGGTTAGATATTTCAGAGCCCAATCGGGTTTTAGCTTGCACAGTCGCTCGGTCTTCATTATATGAGCGCATCAGAGGGCGGCAGTATGATGATCCTCATTTACTTTTCCTCAAGGACACGTTGCGGCACAGTGATGCCAAACAGGTTGTTGTGGGGGAAGATGGAGTTCTGCGAATGCAGGGTTGTATTTGTGTTCCTAATGTGAATGGGCTTCCTGAATTAATTCCGGAAGAGGCCCACAGTTCCAGGTATTCTATTCATCCAAGTGCCGCTAAAATGTATCAAGATTTACGGCAATATTATTGGTGGAGGAGAATGAAGAAGGACATAGTTGCATGTGTAGCTCGGTGTCTAAATTGTCAACAAGTCAAGTACGAGCATCAGAGACCTGGTGGTTTGCTTCAAAAGTTAGAAATTCCTGAGTGGAAGTGGGAGCGTATCACTATGGATTTTGTTGTTGGGCTCCCACGGACTCAGAGAAAATTTGACGTAGTTTGGGTCATTATAGACAGGTTGACCAAGTCAGCATATTTCATTCCAGTGGCAGTTACCTATTCTTCAGAGCAGTTAGCTGAAATTTAAATTCGTGAGATTATCCGCCTTCACGGTGTGCCCGTGTCTATTATTTCAGATCTAGGTACACAGTTTACCTCACACTTCTGGAGGGTTGTACAACGTGAGTTAGGCACGCGGGTTGAGTTGCGTACATTATTTCATCTGCAGACAGACGGACAGTCAGAACGCACTATTCAGATATTGGAAGATATGCTACGCGCTTGTGTTATAGACTTTGGAGGTTCTTGGGATCAATTCTTGCTACTTGCGGAGTTTGCTTATAATAATAGCTACCAGTCGAGCATTCAGATGACTCAATATGTGGCATTATACGAAAGGTGATGTCGTTCGCCAGTTGGATGGTTTGAACCAGGAGAGGCTCGGTTGTTAGGTACCGATTTGGTACAGGATGCCTTGGATAAGGTCAAAGTTAATCGGGATCGGCTTCGCACAACTCAGTCTAGGCAAAAGAGTTATGTCGACCGTAAGGTTTGTGATATTGCATTCATGGTTGGAGAAAGAGTATTGCTTTGGATTTCACCTATGAAAGGTGTAGTGAGGTTCGGAAAGAAGGGCAAATTGAGCCCTAGGTATATTGGAACCTTCAAAATTCTTGAAAAGGGTGGGTGAAGTAGCCTACAGGCTTGCACTACAACCTAGTTTATCAGCAGTTCATCCGGTGTTCCATGTGTCTATACTCCGAAAATATTATGGTGATCCGTCCCATGTGTTAGATTTCAGCTCAGTACAATTGGACAAGGATTTGACTTGTGAGGAGGAGCCGGTAGCTATTCTAGCCCGGCAGGTCCGATAGTTGAGGTCTAAGAGTTATCCTTCAGTTCGGGTACAATGGAGAGGTCAGCCGGTAGGAGCATCTACCTGAGAGTCCGAGTCGGACATGTGGAGTAAATATCCACACCTTTTCACTAGCTCAGATACATTTCTAATTCCGTTCGAGGATGAACATTTATTTTAGAGGTGGAGAATGTGATGACCCAAAAAGTTATATTTAAATTTAATTGTTAGTTCTGTGTTCTAAGACCTGAAAAAGCACTATTCATCAGTCATCGACTTACGTGCGCAGTCCGTATAATTTTCAAGAAAGTTTTTATATGAAAAATTGATTAAATTATGAAATAGAGCTTGAAAACTCAACTGAGTTGACTTTGGTCAACATTTTGAGCAAACGGATTCGGATCAGTGTTTTGACAGTTCAGGTAGGTTTGTATCGTGATTTAGGCCTTGGGAGTATGCCCGAAATTTAATTTGGGGGTCCCTAGCTCAAGTTATGACCATTTAACGGAAGCTAGTGATTTAAATATTAAAGATTTCCAAGTTTGACTACAAATTAACTTTTATTGATATCGGGGTCGGATTCGAGTTCTAAAATATTTTATAGGCCCGTTATGTCATTTATGACTTGTTTGTCGAATTTGGTGAGAAACAGAGTTGATTTGACGTGATTCGGATGTTCGGTTGTGAAAATAGAAGTTTTAAAGTTTTCTTAAAACTTTCATTTGATTTGGTATTCGATTCGTAATTCTAGGTGTTAAATTGGTGTTTAGATCACGCGAGTGAGTTCGTATGAGATTTTTGGACTTGTGTGCATGCTTGGTTTGGAGCCCCGAGGGCTCAGGTGAGTTTCGGATAGCCTACGGACCATTTGAACTTTGAGAAAAATCTAGTTTTTAGCTTCTGCTGTCATCTGGTGCGTTGTGCTTCGCGATCGCGAAGAGGAAAGTTGGACTGGGACATTTTGTGCTTCGCGTTCGCGAAGAAGGAATGAGGCAGAAGCTGAAGCACCAAATTTGTGCTACGCGATCGCACAAGTCATTACGCGGTCGCGTAAGGTTGAAAAAATGCTCTCTGCGATCGCATGGCCATTTACGCGATCGCGTAGAGTTAAAATTCCGGGCAACAAAATATGCTTCGCGATCGCAAAGAGTAAAATGGACCTAGGCAGCAATTGTTCTACGCGATCGCGATGAGTAAAAATCTGGGCAAACAGAACTTAAGTTCTGAAAATGGGATTTCGATCCATTTTCAACCATTTCGATTTTGAGCTCGGGTAAGATAATATTTGGGCGATTTTCACGGGAAAACATTGGGGTAAGTGTTCCTTATCCTATATTGATTATATTTCATGATTCCATACTCAATTACATCATGAATCCGTGAATTTATGGAAGAAAAATTATATTTTTATAAAATCTTCCAAAAATGTAAAATGAAGATTTGAAAGTCAATCCGATGTTGGAATTCAATCATTTTTGTATGGTTGAACTCGTATCGGAACAGGTGTTCGGATTTCACGAGTTTTTTCGGGATTCGAGACGTGGGTTCCACTATTAATTTTTAAAATAAATTTCGGATTTTTATCCAAAAAATTTATAAATTCATATGGAATTAATTCCTACGATTTGTATTGAGTATATTGAGTTGTTTATGACTAGATTTGAAGATTTCGGATACGAATTCGCGAGGCAAATGTTTATTGAATTCTTGAAATTTGGTTGCAAAGCGAGGTAGTGCCGTGGTTAACCTTGACTTGAGGGAATAGAACCCTTAAATTATTTGTTATGTGAGATGCATGTGTATGACGTATAGGTAAGGTGACGAGTATCTATACGTCGTCAAATTAATTGTTTGCATAATTACTTGAAAAATCATAAATCGTTTTAAATCATGAATTAATTATTATATTAATTGTTTCACTCATATTCCTTGTCAAATATTAATTCTTGAATTCCTGCAATAATTGTCACATGCTTATTTGACTTATGTGTCTTAATTTCTATTTGACATGTAGCATACTAAATATTAAACTGCCTATTTTCTCCATGATTTCCATAATTAATTGCTAATTATCATTGTTTGTTCATAAATAAATTATAGTTATTGTGCCTTAATGTTTAATAGTTTCTCATTGAACTTGGTATTTATTGGAGTAATTTTTATTACATTTATGAGTTATTAAAATATATTGGGGGATCGGGTTGCACGCCACAACGGAAATGAAAGTAAATACATTGGGGGATCGGGTTGCACACCGCAACAGACTTATTTAAAGTTTATCTTGGGGGAATGGGTTGCACGCCGCAATGGAAACAAGATGAGGGATTGTGAATGCTGAATTGATTTTAATTATTAATATTATTTACTGGTCTTACTACTATTCCCGTTATTATTATTATTATTATTATTATTATTATTATTATTATTATTATTATTATTATTATTATTATTATTATTATTATTATTATTATTATTATTATTATTATTATTGTTATTATTATTATTATTATTTTAGCCTCGTCACTACTTCGTCGAGGTTAGGCTCGGCACTTACCAGTACGTGGGGTTGGTTGTATTGATACTACACTCTGCACTTCTTGTGCAGATTTCAAAGTTGGTCCCAGCGGTGTAGCATAAACTTGCTCGGATTTCAGCTACCCAGAGGAGACTTGAGGTATAACTGCATAGTGTCTGCAGTTCTGAAGTCCCCGTCTACTTTACTTTAGCCGCGTGTTTGCTTTCAGACAACTTTATTTTATTCAGACCCTTATTTGTATCATTTTAGAAGCTCATGCACTTGTGACTCCAGTTCTAGGATGGGATTTAGACATCGCTATTATTATGGATTATTAACTACATTTCAAACTTACTTCCGCATTTATTTCTTTGTTATTAATTAGTTTAAAATTATTTTAAAATGGATAATATTATTCTAACGTTGGCTTGCCTAGCAAGTGAAATGTTAGGCGTCATCGTGGTCCCGAATGTGGGAATTTCGGGTCGTGACATATTCAAATTACCATATAACAATAAGTAATTATACTAGATAATATCATATACTTTGGTATAACTATATATGTAAAATTGATTTAAATCTGTATATGTTTGCTTACTTTATATTTTATATTTTAATAAAATAAAATAAAATAATAATAAAAGTCTCTTACGATAAATATTTAAGTTTATTTTTCTATTTAAAAGAATTATAAGACCTTGGTACTATCGTTTTTGGTAATTTGACACTCAAAAGTACTTTTTATAAAGATTGGCCAAACATAATTTGTTTACCAAATGTTGCAAAAATACTTCTTAAATAAATTGGTCAAACACAAACAATATTTTTTCAAAAGTACTTTTAAAAAAAGTATTTCTGAAAAAAGTACTTTTCAAAATAAGCAGATTTTGGTAGTTGGCCAAACGGGCTTTAAGTAGTTGTGAAGTAAAAAAATACTTAATGATTAAGACCTAAATGATTAAGATTCAGACATTAAAAACAAACACACTTAATATTTGAGATATGAATAATTAAAAAAATTCAGATATCCATTAAGTGCAAACAAATGAGAATTTGTTTTGGAAAAAAAAAGTTATCGTATTCAAAATCCTTTTTATACTAATCATTTTGAAATCGATCCAAATTGAATGTACGCTACTTATTTTAGCTTGACTCGAACCAACTAAAATTGAAAGTGGAGACACTACTACTACTACTGCGAATAATCCATACTTGGATTGAAATATAGTTAACTCCCTTAAAGTTTTGTGGGTTGTTTGAAGTTTTATGGTTATGCACTTTACTCCTCAACTATGTTTAGAGCCACTTGACCCCTATTGGTTTTAATCCAATAAAAACCTTAAAATTATTTTTAAGTGCTGAAACTAATTTTTAAAATAAACATTTGATAATAAGTAATTGACATGTTTGGTAGAAAAGTGCTGATAAGTTGTTCTCTTGTTAAAAAGACTTCGTATTCTTCCAATCATGGTCATTTTGTAGATAACAGACATTATTAGTAAAGTATTCTACTAAATAATCAATAATTTTATGTCACTAGGCGCTGGATATTACTGAATTTACTGTTCTTTTTGACAGTAGGTGTTAATTTAATCAGTTTAAAATTTTGGCATCGCAATTAAAGTGCTCTACTCTCTGGGAGCATTGGATTATTGGAATTTGAAAATAACTTTGTCTTATTGTCGGTTCCAAAAAAAAAAAACAATTAGTATAATTTTATACCGCAATTATAGTATTATCTTATATCGAATCCAACATGTGGTAATTTTTATGGAGATTTAAAATAATACCTAAAAGACTTAATAAAATCATTTTTCATCTTTTTAGTTATTTATACTTTAAAAGCACAGGTAAAATTATAAAGTTTATAATTCCATACATAGTGTTTATCTCATTTTTAATGCAATAAATCAAACATACGCAAAAAGGAAATATATATTCTTAGTAATCCAATAATATAGTTTCTAGATTATAATAAATATAATATAATCCTTGTATAACTTTGGTGCGAGTAAAACGACTCATCAATAATGAGTTTAAGAAAGATGGAAGACTTTTGAAACTTATAATTTTAGATGTGTCATAATATTTGTATGACTATAAGCCATTTGAATTTGTAATTTTAAACATGCCACAATAAATTTATAATATTTATTGGCTATAAAAATTTCTCACAAGAATTTAAAGTTAAATTATTTTTAAATATTAAATATATTATTTTTCTTAAAAATAATTTCACATCAACTAGAGCAATTTTTATGAGAACCAAAAGCATAAAAGAAAAGGAAAAAAAAAAGGGAGCTGTTTGGTGCGGCCAAGGGACTGAGGGAGGGTGAGGTTTGACATTTTCAGCCAAGTATCAGGGCCAAAGTGGTCAATAAATCTTCTAGGGCAAATTACATTTCACCTCCCCGAAATGGCAAAATAGATCCATTCACATCTCCAAGAGTTCAATTTCCCCTATTATACACCTCGCTCTGTCCTCATGCAAATCTAAAATTCCAGTAAGTTTCAACACTAAAATCCCTTCTTTTATTATCATATATAAGTACCAATCTCATTTTTTCCCCTCCATTCTTGAAAAAAAAAATACAATTTTTCACATTGCCCCATGAATTTTCTTGACTTGTAATTTTTGACCAAGATTGTTTTTTTCCCCACTAGTCTCTCTTATGTTTCATATTAAATTGTATTATGTTGATTAGGTATTCTTGATTAAGTCTTATTTGATTAGGTTTGATGTTTTATTGGCTTTGAACTTTCCATGTTTGATTATGCTTATGGTTTCTTGATTAGTGCTGCTTAATAGTCCAAAGACTTCAACTTTATTGTTAAGAATTTTGGAATGTAGCTTGATTTTCATTTGGGGTTTTTGTTTTTAGCTTTATTATGCTATTGGTGACTTGATTATTGCTTCTTAATATTCCAAAGAATTTAGAAACACTAGGCAAATATAACCGACTGTGCTGATGAGAGGTAGTAGGTATCCGATGAATAGTCGAGGTGCGCACATGCTGGCCACACCACCTTTATCCAAAATATTCCAAAGACATTCAACTTTATTGGTTTAATTGAGAATGTAGCTTGATTTCATCTGGGTTTTTTTGTTTTTAGCTTATTTATGCTTTTAGTGACTTAATTACTGCTTCTTCATAGTCCGAAGACTTCAACTTTAATGTTAAATTGTGAAATGTAGCCAAATGTTCATCTGGGGTTTTTGTTTTTAGCTTATTTATGCTTTTAGTGACTTGATTATTGCCTCTTAATATACCAAAGACTTCAACTGTAAATGTTAAATTGAGAATGTAGCCAAATTTTCATGTGGAGTTTTTGTTTTTATCTTAATTATGCTTTTCGTGACTTGATTATTGCCTCTTTATATACCAAAGATTTCAACTTTATTTGTTAAAATGACATGTAGCTTGATTTTCATATATGGGATTCTTGTTTTTAGTTTAATTATGCTTTTGGTAACTTGATTATTGCCTCTTAATATCCCAATGCCTTCAACTTTAATGGTTAAATTGAGAATGTAGTCAACTTTTCATCTGGGGTTTTTGTTTTTAGCTTAATTATGCTTTTGGTGACTTGACTATTGTCTTAACATACCAAAGATTTCCACTTTATTTGTTAAAATGGAATGTAGCTTGATTTTCATATGGGATTTTGTTTTTAGCTTAGTTATGCTTTTGGTGACTTGATTATTGCTTCTTAATATACCAATGGATTTCAACTTTATTTGTTAAATCGGAATGTAGCTTGATTTTCATCTGGGGTTTTTGTCTCTAGCTTAATTATGCTTTTGGTGACTTGATTATAGCTACTTAATGTTCCAAAGACTTCAACTTTATATGTTAAATTGGGAATGTAGCTTAATTTTCATGATCCCATTAATTTATTTGTCAGGCGCATCCCATTATCTGCCTTGCATAACAAAATTTCTTTGTTTTTTTTGTTTTTTGACTTTAAACTTTCCCTATATTTTCATCTTGCCTTGAGCTGAGGGTCTGCCGGAAACCGCCTCTCTACCTTCAAGGTAGGGGTAAGGTCTACGTACGCACTAACCTCCGCAGACTCCACTTGTGGGATTACTGGGTTTGTTGTTGTTGTTGTGACTTTGAAACTCTTCATGTTTGATTATGCCTATGGTTACTTGCCTATTGCTTCTCAATGTTCTAAAGACTTCAACTTTATTAATTCATTTGGATATATAGATTGATTTTCATGATCTTATAACTTTTTCTGCGTTGCGTTCTATTTTATGTGGTGTATGATAAAGGTTTGTTCTTTTTAGTTGGTGCAATTTTTTCGGTTGAAGTTTTTATGCTGGCCTAGCGATGGCCTCCAAGAAAATAATTGCCATTTGTCAATCTGGAGGGGAGTTTGTGATCAACAACGAAGATGGATCTTTGACATATGTTGGTGGGGAGGCATATGCTCTAGACCTTGATAGCCAGACACTTCTGAAAGATTTTAAGCAAGAAGTAGCGGAAAACTTTGAGTGTGGTATTGATGGAATGACGATTAAGTATTTTCTCCCTGGGAATAAGAAGACTCTCATTACAATATCTAAAGATAAGGACCTCAAGCGTATGATCAACTTCTTCAAGGATTCTGAACAAGTAGAGGTGTTTATAATTGTAGAAGAACCCGTTGCTCGAAGTACTCCAAATGTGACTGCCAGTAGGTATTTACTTTTTTTTATATTCAGTTCTGTTTGTTTATTTTGCTTCCTCATGCATATGTCAAAACTTGAGTGTTTTTTTGAATCTGTTTTTGATTTCTTAAATATCTTTATGACTTGCTTAACTCTGAAGGTCGAGCAGGACTACTGTGTCGGAGCCTCCACTTACCCCTGCTAACCCCGTGGATATAGTCGATCCTGATGATCTGCTTCAAGCCCCAGTTGATACTAGTCCCCTAGCTGTTTATCCAAGTAGCAATAGCAATGATGAGAAGCATCGCAAAGCAGCTATGCAGTGGGAGAATGCAATTACTGGCGTTGGCCAAAGATTTAACAGCTTTTCTGAATTCCGTGAAGCTCTACATAAGTACTCGATTGCCCAAGGATTCACTTATAAATATAAGAAAAATGAAAGTCGTCGAGTAACTGCTAAATGCAAGTCGGAAGGTTGTCCTTGGTCAATATATGCATCGAAGTTGCCTACCACCGAGCTAATATGTATTAAGACAATGAACCCGAAGCATACATGTGAAGGAGCTGCAGTAAAAGCTGGGTACCGGTCCACAAGGGGATGGATGGGAAATATAATAAAGGAAAAGTTGAAGTATGCTCCCAATTACAAGCCAAAGGATATTGCAAATGATATTGAGCGTGAATATGGCATTCAGCTGAACTACTCTCAGGCAAGACGTGCAAAAGAGAAGGCAAGAGAGCAGCTTCAGGGTTCTTACAGAGAGGCATACAGTCAGTTACCTTTATTATGTGAGAAAATTGTAGAAACTAATCCAGGTAGTGTTGCTACAGTTGTGGCAAAGGATGACTCGAGCTTCCATCGTCTATTTATCTCATTTCGTGCCTCATTATCTGGTTTTCGACAAGGTTGCCGCCCTCTTCTATTCCTTGACAGCGCTCTTCTCTATGCAAAATATCAAGGAACATTGTTGGCAGCGGTAGGTGTTGACGGGAATGATGGTGTCTTTCCTTTAGCCTTTGCGGTTGTAGATGAGGAGACCAAGGACAACTGGCATTGGTTTCTTTCAGAACTTAAATCTGCTGTCTCAATGTCCTGTCCTATAACATTTGTTTGTGATTTCCAAAGGGGCATAAGGGAGTCATTTAACGATATATTTAATGAAGAGGGTTACCATGGTTATTGCCTGCGCTATCTTGCGGAAAAATTAAATAATGATTTGCAAGGACAGTTTTCTCATGAAGCTAGACGTCTTATGATCCAAGATTTATATACTGCTGCTTGTGCCCCAACACTTCGGAGTTTTGAACGCTGTGCTGAGAATATAAGAGCAATCTCACCTGTTGCATATGATTGGGTCACTCGAAGTGAGCCCGACCATTGGGCCAACGCCCTTTTTGGTGGGACAAGGTATGGACTCTTGACATCCAACTTTGGGCAGCTTTTTTATGATTGGGTTATGGAGGTGAATGAGCTGCCGATAGTTCAAATGGTCGATGTATTACGAGGGAAGATAATGGAATTGATCTATACTAGGCGTGTCGAGTCCAGTCAGTGGGCTACAGGATTGACACCGTTGATGGAAGAGAAACTTCAGAGCGAAACGTCAAAAGCAAGGTCACTTCAAGTATTACCCTCGCACGGGAGCACATTTGAAGTTCGTGGTGAGTCTGTTGACGTAGTTGATATTGATCAATGGGATTGTAGTTGCAAAGGTTGGCAACTAAATGGGATGCCTTGCTGCCATGCTATTGCTGTTTTTGAATGCATAGGAAGGAGTCCATATGATTATTGTTCCAGATACTTCACAACCGAGAGTTACCATGTAACATACGCTGAATCGATTAACCCCATACCTAACCTGGAAAAACCAGCAAGTGGTGAAATTGATGCGGCAATTATTATTACTCCCCCACCAACCAAACGTCCACCTGGCAGACCAAAGATGAAAAAGGTCGACGCTTTTGACATGGTTAAACGGCAAATGCAGTGTAGCAAGTGTAAGGGCCTGGGTCACAATAAGAAGACATGCGGGTAAGCTTACTCAACTCTTCTCTGATGAAAGTGTACTAACAATATCAAAGAAACGGATGCATTGCACGTATATCATTTAATACATACTCTTACCCACTGCATGATGCTTAATTAGTCAATGATGGCGTATCCTGTGGACCATCTGCTATCATCTATGCTTGTTTCTTCATTTTTAATGGGAAAGGGGTATGAGGATGTATTACCATATAATGCATCGAGAATGACAGCGTTGTCTCATTCTGGTATAGTTGGACAGTGTTTCTCCATTTCACTGTCATAGACCTATTAGAAGGACTCATTCAGCTTGGCGAGAATGGATTTTCTTGTGCTTATCAAAAGTTGCAGTATAATGAGTCCTCGGCCTGTAGTTCTTTGTACGGTGAAATTCAGAAATAATACTTCACAGCAACTATAAATCTTGCTTGTTTCCAGTTAGTCGTAAAGTTGTATGTATTGTTGCTGCCCTTTAAATCTTTGAAGAAATGCATTCTTCTTTGCATGTTTGATTTTGATATCATTGTCTGCAAATATTGCTGTCTATAACTGAAAAGTACTTCGTCTTCTTGAAACAGGAAGCTAAATCAGATCGAAGAACCAGATCCTCTACTTGTTACGGGCTTGGTAACTGAACACCTTGAAGGCACAGAGTGAAGTTCTGGTATCTTGTTCACCATAGGTCGCGGATTCGAACCGTGGAAGCACCAGCCACTAGTGCTTGCATTAGGGTAGGCTGTATGAATACCTGCATGAACGCAAGATGCCTTGTACATTGGATGGCCCTTTTTTTTTGTTCACTAGAGTTAAAAGTTAAATTACTTAGATACTTGTTTGACAGATTTCTTGTGGTTAAGTTGATGGAAAACCTTAGTTAGATCTTTGATTAAAGAAATAATCTGTCATCTCTTTTAGTTGGTTTCATTAGTCAGAACTAGTCTATTAAAGTCGCGCATACTGGTTTTATTGTTGTCATTCTCCCTTGAATTGGAAATATCGTTATTCGAAAACAGTCTCTCTACTTTCACACGGTAAGGTCTGCGTACGCAATAACTTTCCCAAACCCCACTCATACGCAGACCTTCCCCAGACCCCACTTGTGGGATCTCACTGTTGTCGTTGTTGTAAGGAAAGATCGTTAATCAAAATATGCATATTGGTCACTGTTGTCGTTGTTGTAAGGAAAGATCGTTAATCAAAATATGCATATTGGCTGCATATGATCTGAGCAAAGATCTATGTTTTTGTTTATTTGCCATGTCTTGTTCGTGATTGACTGAGTCACGTTGTATAGATATGAACTGACTGGGAATCTCGTCCATATTACGCGCAATATGAGACCTTATACAAACCTTTTCTACAGAGAAAAGTATACTAAATAGTAAAGCCGAAGCTTGAAACAACTGTACACTATATATAACACAGCATATAATACCGCGGACGCACATGAAATGAAACACTACCATATACCAGAAAACCAAGTACAGACAATAGACAAAAAGACGTCAAAAACAGTGAAACAGACACCCACAACAACAACCCTATCCCACCTAATTATATCCAAACATGCTTACTTCTGGTAGTTGTTTCTCAGTCAACTTCCTCCATCTTGCTCTCCTCTTTACCCACTTCTTCCAATACAGGCATCTCAGTGTCATCTCCACTGGCTTCATCTTCCTCAACACTAAGACCTAACTTCAACATCCTATGAATCCTCGCAGCAAACGCGTTCGGATCATCAAGACTGAAACCAGATGTCAACAAAGCAGTCTCAAAGAGCAGCAGCACTAAATCCTTAACAGACTTGTCATTCTTGTCAACCTCAGCTCTCTTTCTTAACTCCTCCATTATTCCGTTGTCCGGGTTGATCTCCATCGTCTTTTTACTCGACATGTAAGCGCTCATGCTGCTGTCCCTTAACGCCTGCGCTTTCATTATCCTCTCCATGTTTGCTGTCCAACCATATTCTCCAGTTACTAAGCAGCACGGAGAGTCAACGATCCTGTCGGAAACTACCACTTTTTCTACTTTGTCTCCAAGAATATCTTTGATGACTTTACATAAGTTCTCAAATGATTTCTTCTTTTCTTCCTTTTTCTGCTTCTCTTCTTCTGTTTCTTCAAGTTTCAGTCCTTCTTTAGTGGCAGATACCAGCTTCTTTCCGTCGTATTCTTTCAGTTGCCCAATAGCATACTCGTCGATTGCATCAACCATGAAAAGAACTTCGTATCCTCTCTTCTTGAGCTTCTCAAGGAACGGAGAGTTTTCAACAGCTTTCTTGCTCTCACCAGTAATGTAGTAGATGTCCTTTCGTCCTTCTTTCATCCTCGTAACGTAGTCCTTCAAACTAGTCATCTCATCACCGCTCTTTGTCGAGTGGAACCTGAGAAGATCAGAGAGTTTGGTTCTGTTTTGGCTGTCTTCGTGAATACCCAACTTGATGTTCTTGGAGAACGCTTCGTAAAATTTGTTGTAATCCTCTTTGTTTTCAGCAATTTCGAAGAACATTTCGATGCATTTCTTCACAAGATTTTTCCTAATAACCTTCAAAATCTTGTTCTGTTGAAGCGTCTCGCGCGAAATGTTGAGCGGAAGATCATCAGAATCCACCACGCCCTTAACAAATCCGAGATACTCTGGAATGAGTTCTTCGCAATTGTCCATTATGAAAACTCTACGCACATAGAGCTTAATGTTGTTAAGCTTCTTACTCGTGTCAAAGAGATCAAACGGAGCTCGCTTTGGAACGAACAGAATCGCCCTGAACTCGAGCTGCCCCTCAACAGAAAAGTGTTTCCAGTGAAGAGGATCCTCCCAATCGTTCGTTAGACTCTTGTAGAAAGAACAATACTCCTCCTTAGTCACTTCTTCAGGCTTACGCAACCAGATTGGTTTCTGCTTATTGATTAGCTGCCATTCACGAGTCACTTCCTTAATCTTCTTTTTCTTCTTTTTGTCCTTCTCTTTATCCTCGTCGACTTCTTCTACATCGCCTTCGTGTTCCTTCCTGCCTTCCTCGTCTTCATCATCGCTAACTTCCTTCTCGGCGGTTTTCTCAGTCCAGAGGTAAATCGGATAGCTAATGAACTCGGAATGTTTCTTCACAAGGTCCTTTATTCTCCTCTCTTCCAAGTATTCAACCTGCATAAAGTACAAAAAAACATATTTACTTGAGATTAAGAACTTCAATATACTAAAAGCCTAAAGGTAATAACTTTCATGGATTGTTCCGTCTCGTCACAACAAGCAACAACGACAACAACAATAATGCCTCAGTCCCAAACAAGGAGGTCGGCTATATGAATCCTCATTGACCATGTTACTCAACAAACTAATCTCAGACCATGTTCTAAATCTATGAAAGGCTAAACAGCTCCTACAAAAGTGCTAACATGACCAAAACTACAATATATTTTCAACTATTAAGTATCGTCCAAGAAAATGAAACAATGAACGATATTGGTACCTGGTCTTCCTTTAAGTAGAGGGTGATCTTGGTACCTCTCCCCAGCGGCTCGCCATTGACATCACGGGTGACAGTGAACGATCCACCAGCTTGCGACTCCCATACATACTGTTCGTCGTCGTTGTGCTTGGTCGTCACCACAACTTTCTCAGCCACAAGATAGGAAGAGTAGAAACCAACACCAAACTGCCCAATCATACTAACATCAGCTCCGGCCTGTAATGCCTCCATAAACTCCTTTGTTCCAGATCTCGCTATTGTTCCCAAATTGTTCACCAAATCTGTGCTCAAAACATAACCACTTTTTCAAATATCATAATACTACTAATACACCAACAGAACATCTATGCAAAACAACTATAATATCGAATTTCATTTGCTATTACACTCAATTGGAGGGAATGCATTTATCTTTCTACTTTTCGGTGCAAAATACAATGTCAAAAACAAAAGAAGATGGA
The DNA here is from genome assembly GCF_000715075.1 of Nicotiana tabacum. Lineage (NCBI taxonomy): Eukaryota > Viridiplantae > Streptophyta > Magnoliopsida > Solanales > Solanaceae > Nicotiana > Nicotiana tabacum. Next base: position 2,809,615 of record NC_134094.1, read on the forward strand.
GATCGTATCTACTCACTCGAACATAGTAATTAATCTGCTATAACAAGTTAAACTATATTGATAGTGTAAAAGAATCTTTACACTGTTAATGTATATACTTAAATCCATAAATTTGTCTGCACCACTAATGTTGAGAATTCATGCACTTCCATCATGGGCAGATCCACATAGAAAATTGTGGTGCTCAAGCACCCATTGCCCATGGTATCGAACATATATAATTTTATAGACAATTTCGCATGAAATGGATATATATTTAGGTGAGCACCCATTACTCAAACAAACTGATGAGTGCTACCGGTTAATGAAATCTAAATATGTGCTCTGCGTGATCCGGAGTTCGATTCTTACATAGTGCACTCTTTGACTTTCTTTTTCGTCTCCCTTTTACATAGCTTTCCCTTTTGTTCTTAACTTTGCCATTTTTTCTTTCTTCAATTCATTTAGTTCATCGTGGAAAAAAAAGAAAATATATTCAATTTACCACCATCAGTTTTGACAGTCTATATTGTGGTTTGGAATCCTCACAATAATGATAATATTCAAGAAAATGTGAATATTCATATTTTTCGTCATTAAATCTATGTTTTATCCGAGAGGTTCGAAAATTTTATCCGTGTTGTCCAAAACGTATTCAATCCGTCCATATCAATCCGACTCCTCCCATCATTTGCTAGCACTAATTAATAGTGAGCATTGAGCACCCATTACCTTAAAATGCTGGATCCGCCACTGACTTCCATGATCATCAATTCAACATAGTAAGTAGTCTTACATGTAAAACTATGTAAAAAAATCTTTATTCGTTTAAATATATAAATTTTCCTCGCCACAAATATTTAATATTCATCCACTTCATCAACATACATACCTGCTTTAGTCATACCGATACCACTGTCAATTATGGAAAACGTCTTATTCACCTTATCAGGAACAATCTTAATAAAAAGCTCAGGCACTGCATCAAGTTTGCTTTTATCTGTCAAGCTCTCAAACCGAATCTTATCCAACGCCTACACAAATGCCACCAAAAGAATTCAACAAATTCAGCTCGAAAATAAATAAATACACATAAATCTAAACTGCAGCATAGTTAAATAGTAGGTTTTTATCTAACAACTTAAAAATGATACACATACTTCATCAATAGTACACATAAATCTAAACTGCAGCATAGTTAAATAGTAGGTTTTTATCTAACAACTTAAAAATGATACACATACTTCAATATGTTATCATAGCAGAGCGTCAACCCATCAACTATTATCAATTAACTTCAATCAACAATCAAAACAACACATAAATTTAAACTTCAACATAATTAAATAGTACTATGTCTTTATCTAACAACTTAAATACTTAAGTGATACGATGACACGCTTCAAAATGTTATACAAAGATCCTGACTTCTGTTTCACCGTCAGCAATTATCAATAAGAACTTTTACGTACTTGGCTCATGAAAACATATCAGGTTCACACATGAGGAGTCAGAAGACATAATTAAGTAAATAAACTCTACCGGTTTAAGCTTTTCAACAAAACTTACATCAGAACAATTGCTGATTAGTTCACGTAGGAAAATCTCCTTATTACTGTAAAAAGTATTGATAATTAAACTCAGAAGCTGATTTATCTCCGCTTGAAAAGCGAAAGTCTCACTCTCTCCCATATGCACGTCCGCCATTAATTTGCTGCTTCTTTCACGAAACAAGTAATGGATTTGAACAAGAGAACAGTGAGAATTCGATTTCTTTCTTTCTTTTGGAAGATGAGAAAATGGAAGTGATTTGCTATTTATATGGAGGTGATTAGAGGAGTCGGTTAGTTTTGAAGAAGAATGTAGAGAGATTTGGAATATGTGAATGTTAATCTGGTTTCGCGCTTCTGGAATTGTCTATACGTTATAAGTAAGTCGTATTCAAAGAATACGACTTATAAGTCTCATTAAGCGCAATTTATAAGTCGTATTGTATATGCGATTTAAGTCTATATTTTAATGCTCCTGTTTTTTTTCCCATTATGGGGTTACCGTTTTGGATTTCCTTATTTATAATTACATATAAATTTCCAATCCCTTTGTTTATAATTCTTCGATAAAGAATGCTTATAATAAAAGATAATTCACTAATGCATATGTGGACTCAATTTTTTATCAGTTAAATTTTTTATACATTTAATAAATATGTGTTGCGCTATATTGAAGAATACTAACTCATTACTATGTATAAAGAGATTTATAAATGAAGAGCTAAAATTTTGAAGAAAAGAAAAATTATACATAACGAATAAGGATCCAAAGTGTAATCATCGAAAATGAGAAAAAACTTAGGCATGTCTAGTTGCAACCATAAATTGCAATCAATAAATGCAACTTATTAATTCATTGCGACTTATAATTTCAATTCGGCATATGCAACTTATATATTGCATTTGGAATATGTAGCTTATAAATTACATTCTGCATATGCGACGAATGACCTGTACGACTGTACCTTTTCTTTAATGTGACAAATATAATTGTTACTTGCCGGTAAAGTTTTAGTAATTTACTATAATAGGAGGTGGTGATCACCTAGATTAGACTATTTCAAAAAATTCGGAGCTTAATCTGGGATAGAAGGACAAAACAATTAAACAATTACTAACAAATTACATCTTGGTAAGTCTGTAGGCAGAGGCGGACCTGTGTGTAGCCTTAAGGTGTCATTGGACCCCGTAAACTTCAAAAAAAATCTTATATATATATATGTGTATAATTTAAAAATGATTAATTTAAATGACTTGACACTCAAAATTCTAAAAAGCCTTTAGGTGACTGATTGAGCAGAATAGTGATGCCCATCGCGTCAAATTTCTGGGTCCCTGTCTGTAGGTTAGAGTAGAAGGTAGATACCAAAATCCCCATAAACAAAAAATATGGAAGATATATACATTATTAACTGCACGCAATTATGGGGTCGACAAGTCAGTGAAGTGATTAAAAGTATGTAATACAAGGATTCAAATCTCAATAAAAACAAACTAAATTTATTTAGTAACATTTTGGTATTTGCCTATGTTTTTGTGAACATAGTAATAAAGGATAATTCTGAAGTTATAGATAAAGTTTTTAAATTTGAATTAAAATTTTAAAAAATTATCTTTTGTTATCATTTTATCATACTTAATTCGGTTAATGATAATATGCAATCATGTTTGGAATTTGTTATTATCTTTTCTAATTATTTAAATACTACTTCGCCTCTAGCAAAAAAAAGAAAAAAAAGCTACTCCATATAACTATAAAACTCTTTCACATTTAAAACCCTATAATTTTATAGTTCTTTAAAACACTATAGCTAGATTTGAATAAAGTGAATTTCTTATAAAATAAATGTAATATATAGGGTACACGTCTATGTTTATCCAGATAACAAAAAAGAGTTTAAAAATCGAATAAAAGTTTACTTACATATATAATGAAGTAAACCTACATACTGGAGAAAGAAACATAACAAAAATCAGCCAATATTAAAAAAAAAGTTATTTTTCTTTTCTTTTTGAAGAATGTTTAAAGAGTCAACTTTTATAAATGGATATCAAACAAATAACAAAAATTTGGCTATACAATTGCTATCATTAATTTCAATTAGCACCTTCTAGGAATTTAAGGGTATAAGCCGAACCTCTTCATTTAGCAGCAGTCAAGCCAACATTCCAAGAGTATAATATTTTTTTCGTTGAAGAATATTAGTTTTGAATCATTAGATAATGTGAAAGATTTTTTTTCTCGAATTCAACAAGAGGGTTATTGGTTTCTAATTGATAGTTTCAATAGCGATTTTCAAGTCTAACAAAAAATATATTTTAAAAGAAATTGGGTATAAAGTGAAATATTTTTCTTTTTAAATGTAAACAAATTATTTTGAAATGGAATTATTTTTTAAAATATAATGTAATTTTAAAAATAAAAAGATAAGATATTTTTGAATTTTAGTAGATCGTTTTTAAAATTATTATAATATATGTCATATCATGGATAAAATCAAGAAACCGAAATCTTATGGAATATTTACATAAATATCCGACTAGATTTATTGTTTACTTTTTATAGCTAATATACATAGATGATATACCGACAATAAACGATTATATGCATATTATATATTGATTATATATAAATTACACATCCTTCAATTTTTCAATTTAAGTAGTTGTGTGAGCACCTATTTAGGTTGATTAGATAAAGCTAAAAGAAAAATATGAAAGAATTTCAACCAAAGACTAAAAATATAAACTTATGTAGTCAATTTCTATTAAAACTATACTTTTATAGCGAAATAAGTTAATTATTTGTAACAAAATAAAGAAAGGCATAAAAATAAGGCAACATAAAATAAATATAGAAAAAAATGTATGAAAAATATAAAAATCAGAAATAAGAGATGACAACGAATTTCTTCTTCTGTTTCATCTCTGTTAAGTATAAAAAAAAATACGAAGTTGATCTCATCGATTTCAAGTATTTTTTTAAACTCAAATATATAGATTATAAGATAAGGATATCTTAGAATATATATTTTTTAATTTATATTGTGTATCGTTTCTAAAAAATCACTATTACTAACAAATTAATATTGTAACGACCCGACCGGTCGTTTTGAGCTCTAGCATGTTGTTCGACGGTTTGAGGCCTTGAGTAGCTTTACTTCATGTATTATGACTTGTACGTGTGGTGGGAATTGAATTTCGGAAAGTTCGGAGTTGATTCGGATGGAAAGTTCTAAATTCGGAAGCTTGTTTGCATTTTGAGTAAACGACCTCGGAATCGGGATTTGAAGATTCCAATAGGTTCGTATAATGATTTTGGACTTGGGTGTATGTTCGGGTTGAGTATCGGATCACCCGGGAGCATTTCAACGCCTATTATGGAAGGTTGGCATTTTGAAAGTTTAAGAATTTCCCTAAGTTTGGTTGGAAATAGACTTTTTAATGATATCGATGCCCGTTTAGGATTTCGAGCATTGAAATAGGTTCGTATCGTGATTTATGACTTGTGCACAAAGTTTGGCGTCATTCCGGAATATTTTGGTATTGTTCGGACGCGTTCGTCGAAGTTTGGAAGTTTGAAAAGTTTAAGAAGGATTTTGGTCGTCGATTAGTAGGTTTGTTGTTGTTTGATGTGATTTGAGGCCTTGAGTAGGTTCATGTCATATATTGGGACTGGGTGGTATGATTGGACGGGGTTCCGAGGGCCTCAGGTGAATTTCGGATTTGAATCGGATTAAATTTGAAGTAGAGGAATGCTGGTTTTGGCTAGTTGCTGGTGTAATCGCACCTGCAGAAACAGGGCCGCAAATGCGACTCCACAGAAGTGGCTAGGCCAGCGTAGAAGCGACTTTTGGCTGGGGAAGGCTGAGACCACATATGCGGTCTAGTGTCCGCAGAAGCCGAACCGCACCTACGAGTGAGGCGTCGCAGAAGCAATTGGAGGTGATCAGGTCGGGGGTCGCAGGTGCGAAGCAATTTTCGCACATGTGTGAACGCAAATACGGCGCTTGGAGCGTATAAGCGGACATGGTTGTTGGGCACGATTTCGCAAAAGCGGGGATTTCACTGCAGAAGCGACGCCGCAGAAGCGGCCAAGCTGATCGCAGAAGCGGAAGGGCGTCTGAGCAGAGATGTTTTTATACAACGGGATTTTTGCCCATTTTCATCTCATTTTGTGCATGAGAGCCGATTTTGGAGTACTTTTGGAGTTCCATCTTTATCAACTATAATGGGATAAGTGATTTCTTCACATTGTGAGTTAAATACATAGTTTTATATGGATTCAAGCATGAAAATTGGTAGAAATTATGAGATTTTGGAAGAAACCTAGAAATTGGTATTTTTGAATTTTTACCACGAAATTGGGCATGGAATTTAAAATAAATTATATATTTGAGTTCATGGTGTTATGGGTAAAGTTTATCTTTGAATTTTTTGAAATCCGAATATGTGGGCCCAAGGGTTGATTTTATTGACTTTTCGAGCGAAGTTGGGAGTTTAAAATGATTAATTATGTATATTATAATATATTTTGATTGGTTTGCACATTTGTTTGAATAGTTTTGGATCGACGAGCCTCAGTTTGGGGTGTTAGAGAGGCTTTGGAGCCGGTTATGGAACTTCGGAGTGAGGTAAGTTTCCTGTCTAACTCTGTGAGGGGAAAACTACCCCTAGACGATGTATTTGTTATGTGTTACTTATTGCGGGGTCTACGTATGCACAAGGTGACGAGAGTCCGTGCGTAGCTAGATTCATGCTATGTCCGGGTAGACTTAGATTCACACCATGCTATAATTGTACTATTTGAGTTGTCTCTTGCCTATTAAATTCCTTTATTTTACGTTGCGACTTGACACTAAACTTGTGTAGAGTGATAGACTCTATATAGTAGAGATTCGACGGGCTTCATGATTAGCCGCGAAATGATCGTACTCCTCTTACGAAATTCTTCCGCATATTGCATTTCACCGAAAGGTTTCCCTTAATGTACAAAACTCACACGTCTACTCGTGAGTGGGGTCAAGGACCCTACAAAGCTTCTTATTCTAATGGGATCGGGCCGTTCGCCTCGGCAAGATAGATACATCTATGATTCGTGTCGTTCGACCCTCGGCAGTGCGCACACTAATGGGATCGGGCCGTTCGTCTCGGCAATAAAATAAATGTATCTATGGTTTGGTAATCTTATGATGGATCGGGCCGTACGCCTCGGCATTTATATGAAATACTATTATGAAATCGTGCGTAATATTGGGCAAGAAGCCAGTATATCTGTTAGCTTCCCCTGATTTAACTATGACGACCTATCTGGCAAGGTCCATATTATATATACTCTGATTGAGGAGGTGACTACTAGCTGAGAGCTTGAGATATTTTTGAGAAGAAAGCTGCACCACATATCTACACCTGTTATTTTCGTTTATTTACGCTGATTCATACATGTTCACTCTTACTGTATCTGTCTTATTGGACCTCTAGTAAGTGTCAATGTTGACCCCTCGTCACTACTTCTCCGGGGATAGGCTAGATACTTATTGGGTACGTGTTGATTTACGTACTCATGCTACACTTGCTGCACTTTTTGTGCTGGTACTTATATGTGTGATGGTTTTTTGGGCTCAACAACGCGACTATTGCTGGGACTTTACCGTGAGCCGCATTCCATGTTACGCTCCGCAGACTACAAAGTCTCCATTAGAGTTATTTATATTTTTTCTGTCTAACTTTGTATTCTAGACAGATGTTGTATTTTATTATATCTCCTAGTTGATGCTCATGCACTTGTGACACCGGACTTTGGGGGTTTCTACTGTTGTTAGTCGTTGCAGATCACGTAGTTATTAACACTTTTACCCTGTATATTCTATTTTATACTATTTAATTAAGAAAAATTTTGATTACAAAATGCTAAAATGTGTGGTTAAATTGGTGAACAATCGTTGGCTTGCCTGACGGCGATGTTAGGCGCCATCACGACCTTTAGTGAATTTTAGGTCGTGACAGATATGATATTCGAATTTGAATTTAAATGCAATTTGAGTAGTTTGCATTGAGGTTAAGCCAAGTATGGTGTCGAGAAAAAACTACTTGGCAATTTTAAGACAATATATGCAATGTTATATAATAACAATCAACTAATTTAACATTTAATGATTCAAAGAACAAAAAATCTGTATATATAGGGTATTCAAAATTTAAAATATGTCGCTAGAGATATCGATAAACTCAAAATGGAGTCATACTGAAATAAAGTTTCATCGGCTAAAGAATCATTTAAATTTTTAAATAGCCGATTAAAGTGGATTTTAAATTAAGGATACTCTCTTCACTTGCATCATTATAAAGATAATCATTATTGAAATATATATAAAGTTTTAGAGGAATTTCAAAATAGAAATATTTTTTGAAAGATAACAGCATACCAAATAAGAATTCAAGTCGTAGTAAAAGAGTCACGTCGTAACCAAAGAATCATTCATATTGTGTCAACCTTGTGCTTTGCTATAAATACGAGTTATTATTTCGCTTTGTGGCTATTTTTAGGTTCCGGTGACACCAATGAGAATGGTAAAAAAATAAAATTATCGCTACGAGATTTGAGAAAATGTTAGTCTTTTTTCAGGTAGTGTTTCTTAATTAATATCTAACGATTATCTATAATTATTTAGAAGTCTTAAATTTTAAGGTTATTTACATATAATTCAAATAACTCAAATATTTAACATGGTTAATTTCAAATATCAAAATGGAATCATACTGGTGACAAATATTCACTCGCTAATGAATTTTTTTAAATTTTTAGATAGCCGACAAAAAGTGTCACGACCCAATTTCTCTTATAGGCCGTGATAGCGCCCAACGTTGCCGCTAGGCAAGCCAACGGTGAACTGACCATGTGATTACTCTTTTAATAAGTTTTAAATTTATTAAATTCCATTTATTAAGAGATAAAGGAGTAGAAAATTTAATAAAATTAAATAAAGGCAAACTGAGTGGGCAAATATAGTTACATAAATACTCCAAAATCGTAAAGTCTACTAGTATGTGTGCCAAGACCTGGTGTCACAAGTGTATGAGCAACTAGTAGAATATACAAAATTCTAACTACTATCTAAAATAATGTAGACAGAAAAATAGATACAAAAGAGAGACTTTAGGTGCTGCACAACGGCTAGGAAGCAGCTCACCACTAGGCCTTGGGGTAACGGGAGTGCGCGTCGATATGACCGCCGGATGCACCTGCCTCAGATCCTACACGATTAGTGCAGAAGTGTAGCGTGAGTACATATACAATATGTACCCCATAAGTATCTAGTCTAACCTCGAAGAAGTAGTGACGAAGGGTCGACATCGACACTTACTATGGGCTAACAATAAAGTACAAGAATTCTAAAAATGCATGGTTTATGTAAATAATAAATATAACTCCATAACAAGCAGTGAATAATAATTCTTTTACTAATAATAAATTTCAAGTCAATTTTTGTCATTAAATAATTATAACCGCTCTAGCCATAAAATAATATCAAGTATAATTAGGCTCCGAGTATTATCACGTACGATTTATGCCGAGGTCATACGACCCGATCCAGAATAATGTGTACACTGCCGAGGGTCGAGTGGCACGAACCATAGATGCATCTATTCTATTGCCGAGGCGTTCGCCCTACTCTACAAGAAGAGAGGATATTTTATGAACATCCGATTTAAAAGCTATTACAAGGCTAATACACAATGAAGCACAATTTCTATTAACGGTCAAGTAACCCGCCAAAACTTAAGTAAGTGAAATTCGGTCTTTTAAAATTCCTCTATCAATTCCCAATATAATTTAAGCACTTTAATTAACAAGTAGGGTACAAATATTATAAATATTTCATACTTTGGGTCCTAAACTACCCGGATATAAGCATAATTAGTAGCTACGCACGGACTCTTGTCACCTCGTGCATACATAGCCCCCAAATTAGAAGCAAATAGTAATTTAAATCACCTATGGGGTAAATTCCCTCTTACAAGGTTAGGCAAGAGACTTACCTCGTCTCAAAGCTCACTTTCCGGCCACAAATTCACTCTAAAGACCCCACTTGGTGCCGAACAATCCGCAACTAGCCAAATATTATATAAAATAATCAATATACGCTCAAACGTTAATAATTTAGATATTAAAGTAATTACCCAACCCAAATTGGAAGATTTTTAAATTCACCCCTCAGGCCCACGTGACCGAATTCCGGAAATTTTCGAAGTAAATTGTTACCCATAACCTCACGAACTCAAATATATAATTTTCACTCAATCCCATAACTATTTTCGTGGTTAAATCCTATCTTTATCGAAACGTAGGTTTTTCATCTAAACCCATATTTTTCATAATTTTACATGTTAAAATCTACCTATAATCTATGTATTTAACTTACATTGGGTAGGAATTACTTACCTTCAATAGTTAGGTGGAAACCCCTCTCTATGAAGCTCCAAAATCGCTCAAGAAGTGAAATAAATGAACCAAAAATGGCCAAAGTCCTGTATTAAATGGACCTCACTGCCCAGCGACTTCCGCTTCTGCGGAGAAATGGTCGCTTTTGCGGCTCTGCATCTGCAGAAAATGCATTGCAGATGCGGCCCTCCCCCAGCTGACCTACCTTTGCTTCTGCGGACAAAAGGCCCGCTTCTGCGGCTTCCATGCCACTCATGCGACCTCGACCGCTTCTGCGGTCCTCTGGCTCGCACCTGCGCTTTCGCAGGTGCGCTCGTTTATTCGTTTCTGCGACTTCCCCCCAGGCTGCCCAAGCTGCTTCTGCGAGGTTCACCTCGCTTCTGCGTGGCCGCTTCTATGACCAAACTTCTGCAGAAGTGGTCGCACCAGCAACAACTCCCAGCTCTTCAACATGGCCCAAATCGATTCGAACCCCGTCCGAAACTCGCCCGAGCCACTCGGGGCCTTGACCAAATATACAAAAAAGTTCGTAAACATAAGATGGACTCACTCGAACCCTCAGAACGCGTAAAACAACATCAAAATTAAGAATCACACTCCAAACCAAATCGAATCAACTTATGAACTTCAAGTTCTTCTAACTTGCTCTGAACGCACCGAATCATACTTAAACTATTCGGAATGACACCAAATTTTGCGAGCAAGTCTTAAATCACCCTACAGAGCTATTCCTAGGCTCGGAATTCCAAACGAACCTCGATAACTCCAAAACCTAATTCAAACCAAATTTAAAGAACTTCAAAACCTTCAATAAGCCAACTTTCAACTTTAGGCGCTGGAACACTCCCGGGTCATCCAAAATCTGATCCGAACATACGCCCAAGTACAAAATCATCATACGAACCTATTGGGATCGTCAAATCCTGACCCGAGGTCATTTAATAGAAATATTGGCCCAAGTCAAACTTAACCTTTTAAAGTCAATATTAAGGAACTAAGTGTTCCGATTTCAATCCGATCCCTTCCAAACCCGAACTAACCATCCCCGCAAGTTATAAAATAATAAAAGCACATACAGAGAGTCTTATTTAGGGGAACGGGGAACTATAAAGAAAAATGACCGGTCGAGTCGTTACATTCCACCTCTTAAACAAACATTCGTCCTCGAACGGGTCTAGAATCGTACCTGGAGTGCCGAATACGTGGAGGTATCTGCCCCGTATACCCTCCTCAGCCTCCCAAGTTGCCTCCTCGACTGGTTGGCCCCTCCACTAAACTCTTACCGCAGAAATCTTCTTGGACCTCAACTGGCAAACATGCCTGTCAACAATGGCAACTGGCTCTTCGTCATAACCCATGCTCTTATCTAGCTGAACCGTGCTGAAATCTAACACATGCGACCTATCGGCATGATACCTACAGAGCATAGATACGTGGAAGACCGGGTGAACTCCCGATAGACTGGGAGGCAAAGCAAGATCATAAGCAACCTCCTCAACTCGTCTCAACACCTCAAATGAACCTATAAACCTTGGGTTCAACTTGCCCTTCTTCCCGAATCTCCTGATTCCCTTCATCGGCGAGACTTTCAAGAGAACCTTCTCGCCCACCATAAATGATAAATCACGCACCTTCTGATCCGTGTAACTCTTCTTCCTGAACTGTACTGTGCGAAGTCGCTCCTGAATCCACTTCACCTTTTCCAAGGCATCATTCACCAAATCAGTACCATATAACTTAGCCTCGCCGGGCTCAAACCATCTGATGGGCGAACAACATCGTCGACCATATAAAGCCTCAAATGGAGCCATCTCGATGCTGGACTGATAACTGTTGTTGTAAGCAAACTCAGCCAAAGGCAAGAATTGATCCCACTGCCCTCCGAAGTGAATCACACATGCTCTGAGCATATCCTCTAAGATCTGAACCGTCAGCTCTGACTACCCGTCGGTCTGCGGATGAAAGGTTGTGTTGAGCTCTACCCGGGTCCCCAACTCACTTTTTACTGCCCTACAGAAATGCGAAGTAAACTGAGGGTCTCTATCTGATATAATGGATTCAAGCACACCATGCAACCGAACAATCTCCTAAATGTAAATCTGGGCCAATTTCACTGAAGAGTACGTGGTCACAATTGGAATGAAGTGTGCTAACTTGGTCAACCTGTTGACAATGACCCAAACTACATCAAACTTCCGCAAGGTCCGCGGTAACCCAACTACAAAATCCATAGTAATATGCTCCCATTTCCACTCAGGTATAACCATCTGATGGAGTAGGCCACTTGGCAATTAAGGCACCTCGCTACATACTCAACTATGTCCATATTCATCTGCTTCCACCAATAATGCTGCCTCAGGTCGCGATACATCTTCGTAGCACTTGGATGAATGGAATACCGAGAACTGTGTGCCTCCTCTAGAATCTTTTCCCTCAATCTACCAACATTAGGACACATAGACGACCCTGGAGTCGCATAACATCATCCTCACTGACAGTAACCTCCTTGACACCACCTTGTAGTACCGTCTCTCTGAGAACCAATAACTGCGGATCGTCGTATTGGCGAGCCTTGATCTGCTCGAATAGTGAAGACTGAGCAACGACGCATGCCAAAACTCAGATGGGCTATGAAATATCCAACCTCATAAGTCTGTTAGCCAAGGACTGAATGTCCAAAGCTAGTGGCCTCTCCTCTGCTGAAATGAATGCCAAACTACCCATACTCTCTGCATTTCTGCTCAAGGCATCCGCAACCACATTCGCCTTGCCCAGATGATAAAGGATGGTAATATCATAATCTTTCAGTAACTCAGGCCACCTGCACTGCCTCAAATTGAGATCCCTCTGCTTAAAAAAATGCTGCAAGTTGTGATGATCGGTGTAAACCTCACAGGACACCCCATAAATATAATGCCTCAAGATCTTAAGAGCATGAACAATCGTGGCTAACTCCAAATCATATACAGGGTAATTCTTATCGTGGGGCTTCAACTGACGTGAAGCATATGCAATTACTCGCCCTTCTGCATCAATACACAACCCAAGCCAGCGCGTGATGCGTCGCAATACACAGTATACATCCCTGAACTGGAAGGCAACATTAATACCAGTGCTGAAGTCTATGCGGTTTTGAGCTTCTAAAAGCTTGCCTCACAATCATTGGATCATCAGAATGGAGCACCCTTCTGGGTCAATCTAGTTAGAGGTGCTGCAATATATGAGAAACCCTCCACAAACTGTCGATAATAACCTGCTAACCCCAAGAATCTCCTGATCCCGGTCGTTGTGGTAGGACGAGGCCAACTCTAAACTGCCTCGATCTTCTAGGGATATACCTTAATACCCTCGCCTCATACGACATGCCCCAAGAATGATACGGAATCCAACCAAAACTCACACTTGGAGAAATTAGCATATAGCTTTTGTTCCCGCAAGATCTGAAGCACCACTCTCAAATGCTGCTCATGCTCCTCCATGCTATGTGAGTAGATAAAAATGTCATCAATGAAGACAATGACAAATGAGTCAATATATGGCCTGAACACCAGGTTCATCAAATCCATAAACACCGTCGGGGCCTTAGTCAAACCGAAAGACATCACTAGAAACTTATAGTGGCCATATCTAGTCCGAAAGCCATCTTCGGAACATCCGAATCACGAATCTTCAACTGATGGTACCCCGATCGCAAGTCAATCTTAGAGAACACCCTGGCATCCTGTAACTGGTCAAACAAATCATCAATACATGACAATGGGTACTTGTTCTTAATGGTAACTTTGTTCAGATGGTGGTAATCAATACACATCCGCATAGTCCCATTTTTCTTCTTCACGAATAACACCGATGCACCCCAAGGCAACACACTCGGTTTGACGAACCCCTTTGCTAACAACTCCTCAAGCTGTTCTTTCAACTCCTTCGTAACCATACGGTACGGTGGAATGGAGATAGGCTGGGTACCTAGATCCAAATCAATACAGAAATCGATATCACGATCCGGTGGCATGCCTGGAAGATGAGAAAGAAACACATCGGAGAACTCCCGGACCACTGGCACTGAATCAATCACCAGAGTCTCTGTAGTAGTATCCTGAATGTAAGCTAGATAATCCAAACAACCCTTCTCGACCATATGTCGAGCTTTCAAAAAAGAGATAACCCGACTAGATGCACTGACAGTCGAACCTTTCCACTCCAATATAGGTAATTCTGGCATCGCCAATGTAACCGTATTGGCATGGCAATCAAGGATGGCGTGATATGGAGACAACTAATCCATGCTCATGATGACCTCAAAGTTAGTCATATCAAGCAACAGAATATTTGCTCTAGTCTCATAACCACAGAAAGTTATGATACAAGACTGATAGACCCGATCCACAACAACAGAATCGCCCACTGGAGTGGACACATAAATAGGAGTACCCAAGGACTCGCAAGGAACACCCAGGAAATGAGCAAGCAGAGATGAAATATATGAATATATAGATCCTGGATCAAATAGTACTGAAGCATCCCTACCGCATAGGACCTAACTAGAGCGCCACCTGGCTGACCTCCACCTCTAGGACGGCCCCTACCCACCTGCCCTTCGCCTCTGGGAGGCCGGGCGGCTGGTGTAGCAGCTGGTGCTGCAATCATAGGCTGCTGACCCTACTACACTACCTTGCCCAGAAGCCTGGGGCAGAACCTCCTCACATGACCAAGATCCTCGCACTCGAAACAACCTCTCGGTACGGGGACTGCTGTCCTGAAGTCTGACCCTGATGGCCTGAAGGCCCACTAGAGGAACCCTGAATAGCTGGTGGACGGTAGGATCTCTCTGGAATGGTGCTGAAATAAGGACGCAATGGAGCACCCCGAGGAGGCGGCGGTGCTGGATATGTGGGCCTGCTAGACTGACCCTTCAAAAACTAACCCCTGCCTCCAGCCGGGGCACCACTGAATTCTCCATAATATCAAAATCGCTTATCCCTCGTCGCCTGATCTCGGCCCCACTGACGGACACCCTCAATCCTCCGAGCTATCTCCATAACTAGCTCGTAAGAAGTCCCCATCTCAACCACTAGTGCCTTAATACCAGAGTGCAAAACTGCAACGAACCTCCACACGCTCTCGACATCGGTAAGAAGTTTCATAAGTGCATAGCGAGACAATTCAGAGAATTTCTCCTCGTAGTCGGTCACCGACATCTGGCCCTGCTGGAGCTGCTCGAACTTAAATTGCAACTCTTCCCTCTGAGAGGCTAGAATATATCTGTCCAAGAAGAGGCGTGTGAAATGGTCCCAAGTCATAGGAGGAGAACCTGCTGGTCTGGCGAGATGATAAGACTGCCACTATCTACGGGCCCTGCCCTCCAGCTGAAAGGTGATAAAGTCCACCCCGTGGGACTCCAATATCCTCATGTTGTGCAGTCTGTCCCTGCACCGATCAATAAAGTCTTGGGGGTCCTCATGTCGCTCACCTCCAAGGACAGGAGGATGTAGCCTGGTCCATAATCCAATAGCTTCTGCGATTCGCCGACCGCAACTGGTCTAGGCTTAGGTATAGCTGCTGCAACTGGATGGACTCCGCCCATGAGTAGTGCGCCCGAAGTCTGATATACTGCAACTGCATGCCTTGGAGCCTGAGCGGTAGTTGTCTGTGCTCCCCCTCCCGCCTGAGATGTGGTTGGGTCCGCTGGAAATAAACCAACCTGAGTCATAGAATCCATGAACCGCAAGATACCGCCCATGACCTCCTGGAATCCCAGTGCAGACATGAAATCTACCGGGGCTGGATCTGCTACATGTACCTTGCCCTGCTCCTCAATAATATGATCTTCTACTGGATCCACTGGTGGCACAATTGGGGAAAATCTGGGACGTCCTTGTCTTCTACCACGGGCTGGAGCCTTCCCTCGACCTTTGCCTGGGCCTCTAGCAACTAGGGGAGCAACTCCTCCATGATCGGGTACATCTGTCGCGCGCGTTCTCACTATTTGTGAAAGAATAAGAGAAAGATACTTAGCACAACATCAAATGCACGATAGGATATGAAGAAAGAGTAGTTTCCTAACGCCCTATAGCCTCTCAAAGATAAGTACAGACGTCTTCGCATCCATCCGCAAGACTCTATTAGGCCTGCTCATAACTTGTGAGACCTACATGAACCTAGTACTCTGATACCATGTTGTCACGACCTAATTTCTCTTATAGGGCGTGATGGCGCATAACGTTGCCGCTAGGCAAGCCAACGGTGAACTCACCATGTGGTTACTCTTTCAATAAGTTTCCAAGTAATTAAAGTTTATTTACTAAGAGATTAAGGAGTAGAAAATTTAATAAAATAAAACGAAGGCAAACTGAGTGCGCAAATATAGTGACATAAATACTCCAAAACCATAAAGTCTACTAGTATGTGTACCAAGACCTGTAGTCACAAGTGTATGAGTAACTAGAAGAATATACAAAACTCTAACTACTGTCTGAACTAAAGTAGATAGAAAATAGATACAAAAGAGAGACTCTAGGTGCTACAGAATGGCTCGGAAGCAGCTCACCACTAGACCTCGGGGTAACGGGGGTGCGCGCCGATATGACCGCCAGATGCACCTGCCTTAGATCCTCCACGATTAGTGCAGAAGTATAATGTGAATCATAAATAACATATACCCAGTAAGTATCTAGTCTAACCTCGAAGAAGTAGTGACGAGTGATCGACATCGACACTTACTATGGGCTAACAATAAAATACAAGAAATTCTAAATAAGCATGGTTTATGTAAATAATAAATATAACTCCATAACAAGCAGTGAATAATAATTCTTTCACTAATAATAAATTTCAAGTCAAAGTCTGCCATAAAATAATTATAACCACTCAAGCCATAAAATAATATCAAGTATAATTAGGCTCCGAGTATTATCACGCACGATTTATGATGAGGTCGTACGACCCGATCCAGAATAATATGTACACTGCCAAGGGTCGAGCGGCACGGATCATAGATGCATCTATTCTACTACCGAGGCGTTTGGCCCACTCCACAAGAAGAGGGGATACTTATGAATATCCGATTTAAAAGCTATTACAAGGCTAATACACAAGGAAGCACAATTTCTATTAACAGTCAAGTAACCCGCCAAAACTTAAGTAAGTGAAATTCGGTCTTTTAAAATTCCTCTATCAATTCCCAATATAATTTAAGCACTTTAATTAACAAGTAGGGTGCAAATATTATAAATATTTCATACTTTGGGTCCTAAACTACCCGGACATAAGCAGAATTAGTAGCTATGCACAGACTCTCGTCACCTCGTGCGTACGTAGCCCTCATAATTAGAAGAAAATAGTAATTTAAATCACCTATGGGGTAAATTCCCTCTTACGAGGTTAGACAAGAGACTTACCTCGTCTCAAAGCTCACTTTCAGGCCACAAGTTCACTCTAAAGATGTCACAACCCCAAATTAACCCTCTGTAAGGTGTTGTGATGGCACCTAGTCTTTACGACTAGGTAAGCCTACTATTGCGAAAAATATAAAGGAAACACAACATTTTAAGGATAAACAACATATTATAAATAGCCAAGAGTAGTACCACTCGGCATATACAAAATAATTTCCCAAGACCCGGAATATCACTAAGTCACAAGCTGCTATAATCTATGTAGCTCTATACAAAAGTCTGAGGATAATAAAGAAAATATCTAGGCGAGGGAGTAGAAGGGGACTCCAAAGATCTGCGGACGCAAGCAGAAGTACCTTGAAATCTCCTAGAATGAGCAGCACGCACTAACCCCAAGGCTGATAGCTCGTACCTGGATCTGCACACGAAAACATGTGCAAGGAAGGGCATGAGTAGACCACAATGGTACCCCATAAGTGCCAAGTCTAACCTCGGTAGAGTAGTGACGAGGTCAGGTCAAGGCCCTACCGGAATAAATAATAATAAATTAAACAGTAAAAGATATAAGTAGAATTTACGGTAACACAGTTAAAGAAATTTTCGAAAATTTAATAGTTAAGGGAACCCTCGGCTCAAAACAAGGTAAACACAGTGGGAAATCTCTCGGGATACCGTCCCGTAGTTTCAAATGAATATGCAGTACATAGGAATCTCCCAGAATACGTCCGTAGTCCCAAAATAAATATGCAGTGCTGGGGGATCTCCCGGAATACGACCGTAGTCCCAACGTAAATATGCAGTACAGGGGGATCTCCCGGAATACGTCCGTAGTCCCAAAGTAAATATGCAGTACATGGGGATCTCCCGGAATATATCCGTAATCCCAAAGTAAATATGCAGTACAGGGGGATCTCCCGGAATACGTCTGTAGTCCCAATTTAAATATGCAATGCAAGATGAAATGATAGGTATGACATCGAGTTATACAGTTTATACTGGAAACAGATAATGCAAATAAGGACTTAACTGAACATGACGCACAGAATGCCAATTAGGTAGTTAAAACACGTAAGCATGCTTTTCTAGTCTAAACTACACAATTAAATATATTAGTACAATTAATAAGAGAAATAATTTATGATTTAAAAAGGTTAAACAAGATTGTTTTGCAATAATAGCTCGTGTACGTACTCGTCACCTCATGTACACGGCGCCCACACACCAAATAATATCAAGATATCCTAAGAGGGAAGTCCCCAACACAAGGTTAGGCAAGCCACTTACCTCGAACTGCTCAAATCAACTCGATATCACGTTCTTGCCACGAGTATCCGACTCCAAATGGCCTGAATCTATTCAAAACAGTAAAATACCATCAATACGCGCTAATGGAATGAATCCCACAAGAAAAACTACAAAATTAGGCCAAAACCCAAAATTGGCTCAAACTCGGCCCCCGAGCCCACGTCTCGAAACCCGACAAAATTCACGAAACTAGAAAGCTCATTCACTCACGAGTCTAACCATACGACGCCAAATGGTCCTCCAATCTACAATTCAAACTTCCAAATCCCTAGCCTCCAACTTCCAAATTTCCACCTTAAATACACATTAACTAGGTGGGAAAACACATGGCAAGGCAAGATTATTGACCAAAAATAAACACAAGGGACTTACCTCCAGAAATGCCTCGAAAATGCTCTCAAAAATTTCCCTAACCCTAGTTTGCAAAGCCAAAAATGATATAAATTGCGAAGCCCTTCGGTTTTAATCACTGCTGAGGTATTTCCGCACCTGCGGAACCTGGGCTCGCACCTGCGGGTGCGCTTGTGTGAAAAACATATGCATCAGCGCAACTCACTTACCACCTCTTCCTTCGCACCTGCGACAGAAGGGACGTACCTGCGCGCTCGCGCCTGCGGACGTCCCTTCCGCTTTTGCGCAACTCGTGCATTTGCGAACAGCCTTGCGCATTTGCGGGCATCGCAGATACAGAACTTCCTCGCACCTGCGACCCCAGGACAACTCTTGACTTCTCACATCTGCGCTTCCATCTTCGCATGTGCGGCTCGCGCACTTGCGGTCTATTTTCCACAGGTGCGAAACACCAAAACCAGCAAAGGCACCAGATTTTTCCCAGTCCAAATTTCTTCCCGTTAAGCATCTGAAACACACCTGAGGCCCCCAGGACCTCGACTAAACATACCAACCAATCCTAAAACACCATACGAACTTAGTCGAGCTCTCAAATCCCATCAAACAACGCAAAAATCACGAATCACCCTCCAATTCAATTTTAAAGAACTTGAAACTTTAAAATTCTACAACCGATGTCGAAATATATCAAATCACGTCCGATTGACCTCAAATTTTGCGCACAAGTCATAATCAATATTATGGACCTACTCCCACTTCCGGAATCGGAAAAAGACCCCGATAACAAAAGTTCCACTACTGGCCCAAAACTCCAAAAATTCGACTTTCGCCATTTCAATCCTAAATGAGCTACGAACCTCCAAAACACAATCCGGACATGCTCCTAAACCCAAAATCACCTAATGTAGCTAACGGAACCGACATAATTCCATTTCGGAGTCGTCTTCACACAGTTCCGACTACGGTCCAAATCCTAAGGCTTAAGCTCTCATTTATAGACTAAGTGTCCCAAAACACTCCGAAACTCAAAACCAATCATCCCGGCAAGTCACAATAGCAGAAAAAGATTTGGGGAAAAGAGTTAATAAGGGATTGGGGATATTACTCTCAAAATGACCGGCCGGGTCGTTACATCTTCCCCCTCTTAAAACAATCGTTCATCCTCGAACGAGTATAAAGACATACCTGAAACTGTGAAAAGATGAGGGTACTGGCTGCGCATATCCTGCTCGGTCTCCCAAGTCGCCTCCTCGACCAGCTGACCCCTCCACTGGACCTTTACTGAAGCAATATTCTTTGACTTGAGCTTTCTGACCTGCCTATCCAAAATGGCTACTGGCTCCTCAACATAAGATAGATCTTCGTCCAACTGGACTGAGCTGAAATCCAATACATGAGTCGGATCACCGTGATACTTCCAAAGCATGGACACTTGGAATACCGGGTGAACTCCTACTAGGCTGGGAGGCAAGGCAAGCTCATAAGCAACCTCCCCAACTCGCCGCAATATCTCAAAAGGACGAATGAACCTCGGGCTCAGCTTGCCCTTCTTCCCAAATCTTATGACACCCTTCATAGGTGATACCCGAATCAAGACCCGCTCACCAACCATAAATGCCAAATCACGAACCTTACGATTTGCATAACTCTTCTGCCTGGACTGGGCTGTGCGAAGTCTCTCCTGAATCACCTTCACCTTATCCGGGGCATCCTGGACCAAATCCGTACCCAACAATCGGGCCTCGCCCGGCTCAAACCATCCCACTGGGGACCGGCACCGCCTACCATACAAGGCCTCATATGGTGCCATCTGAATGCTAGACTGGTAATTGTTGTTGTAAGCAAACTCTGCAAGTGGAAAGTATCGGTCCCATGACCCTCCAAACTCCATCACACAGGTACAGAGCATATCCTGAAGAATCTGAATTGTGCGCTCGGACTTCCTGTCCGTATGAGGGTGAAAGGCTATGCTCAACTCCACCCTAGTACCCAACTCATGTTGTACGGCTCTCCAAAACTGTGATGTGAACTGTGTACCTCTGTCTGAAATGATGGATACTGGAATACCATGAAGGCGGACAATCTCTATGATATAAATCTCAACCAACCTCTCAGAAGAATAAGTGGTCAACATTGGAATAAAATGAGCTGACTTGGTCAGCCGATCCATGATCACCCAGATAGCATCGAACCTTCTCAAAGTCCGTGGAAGTCCAACTACAAAGTCCATGATGATCCACTCCCACTTCCACTCTGGGATTTTTAACCTCTGAAGTAATCCACCCGGCCTCTGGTGGTCATATTTAACCTGCTGACAGTTGAGACACTTGGCCACAAACCCAACTATATCATTTTTCATTCTTCTCCATCAATAGTGCTGCCTCAAGTCCTGGTACATCTCCGCGGCACCCGGATGAATGGAGTACCGCGAGCTATGGGCCTCCTCAAGAATTAACTCCCGAAGCCCATCTACATTGGGCACATAGATCTGGCCCTGCATCCTCATCACACCGTCATCACCAATAGTCACATCTCTGGCATCACCTCGTCGAACCCTGTCCTGAAGAACTAGAAGATGAGGATCATCATATTGGTGCTCCCTGATACGGTCATAAAAAGAAGACCGAGCAACCACATAAGCTAATACCTGGCTAGGCTCTAAAATATCCAATCTCACGAACTGACTGGCTAAGGCCTGAACATCCAAGGCTAAGGGCCTCTCAGCTGCCGGAAGATATGCCGGCGACTCAAGGCGTTGGCCACTACATTGGCCTTCCCCGGGTGGTATAATATAGTGATATCATAGTCTTTAAGTAGCTCCAACCACCTCCGCTGACGCAAATTAAGGTCCTTCTGCCTGGACAAGTACTGCAAACTCCGGTGGTCAGTGTAAATCTCACAGGGAACACCGTACAAATAATGACGCCAGATCATCAGGGCGTGAACAATAGCTGCTAACTCGAGATCATGAACTGAATAATTCTTCTCATGCACCTTCAACTGTCTAGATGCGTAGGCAATCACCCTACCATCCTGCATCAATACCGCTCCAAGGCCAATCCTCGAGGCATCACAATAGACAGTGTATGACCCTAAACCTGTAGGCAATACTAATATTGGGATTGTAGTCAAAGCTGTCTTGAGCTTCTGAAAGCTCTGCTCATACTCCTCGGTCCACCTGAACGAAGCACCCTTTTGGTTCAGCCTGGTCATAGGTGCTGCAATGGATGAAAATCCCTCCACAAAGCGACGGTAATACCCCGCCAAACCAAGGAAACTGCGGATCTCCGTAGCTGATGACGGTCTAGGCCAACTCTGCACTGCCTCCACCTTCTTCTGATCTACCTTGATCCCATCACAAGACACTATGTGGCCCAAGAATTCCACTGAATCAAGCCAGAATTCACACTTAGAAAATTTTGCATACAACCTCTTCTCCCTCAAAGTCTAAAGCACGGTCCTCCGGTGCTTCTCATGATCTTCCCGAGACCGGGAATATACCAAGATGTCGTCAATAAACACAATGACGAAGGAATCAAAATAAGGCCGGAATACACTGTGCATCAAATGCATAAAGGTTGCTGGGGCATTAGTCAGCCCAAATAACATAACAAGAAACTCATAGTGACCATATCTGGTCCTGAGAGCAGTCTTCGGGATATCCGGCTCCCGAATCTTCAACTTATGATAGCCAGAACGCAAGTCAATCTTGGAAAACACCCTGGCACCCTGTAACTGATCAAATAAATCATCAATGCGAGGCAGAAAAATACCTGTTCTTCACTGTAACCTTGTTCAACTGCCGATAATCAATACACATACGCATAGAACCATCCTTCTTCTTCACAAATAAGACCGGAGCACCCCAAGGTGATACACTGGGCCTGATGAAGCCCTTATCAAGCAACTGCTCCTTCAACTCCTTCAACTCAGGAGGAGCCATACGATAGGGAGGAATAGAAATGGGCTGAGTGCCCGGCAACAAATCAGTGCCGAAATCAATATCTTTATCGGGCGGCATACCCGGAAGATCAGCTGGAAACACATCTGGAAAGTCCCTCTCTACTGGAACTGACTCGACTGTAGGGGTATCAATACTGACATCTCTCACATAGGCAAAATACGCATCACACCCCTTCTCAACCATTCGTTGAGCCTTAAGAAATGAAATGACCCTGCGGGGAGTATACTCTAAGGTACCTCTCCACTCTAATCTCGGCAAACCTGGCATAGCCAGCGTCACGGTCTTAGCGTGACAATCAAGAATAGAATAATGGGGCAACAACCAGTCCATGCCCAAGATAACATCAAAATCTACCATACTGAGAAATAACAAATCAGCTCTGGTCTCAAAACCACTAAGAGCAATCAAACACGACCGATATACGCGGTCCATAATGAGAGAATCTCCTATAGGAGTAGATACATAAACATGGGAACTCAAAGAATCCCGAGATATCCCCAAATGTGGAGCAAAATAAGAAGACACATATGAATACATAGAGCCTGGGTCAAATAATACTGATGCATCCCTATTAGAGACAGGGACTATACCTGTGATGACTGAATCTGAAACAACGGCCTCTGAACAGGCTGGAAAGGCATAGTACCTGACCTCGATCTCCCCGACCTCCACCTCGAGCTGGCTGAGGAGGTGGGGTGGCAGCTAGTGCTGGAAGAATGGCCGGAGGACCCGGTGGAGCACATGGAGGATGATAAGTCTGTAGAGGTGCACCCCTCCTGGCTCTGGGGCAATCTCTAACCAGGTGACGAGTGTCACCACACTCAAAACAACTTCTCGGAGGACGCGGCGGCTGAGACTGACTCGGACCTGGCCTGCTGGACTGGCCGGTAATAGCACCTCGAGTAGGAGGCATACTGGATACTGGCAGTGCATAATAGGGCTCCTGAGGTCTAGGAGGAGCTGGGACACCGCTGGCTGCTGGAAGAGCTGAATGAACAGGGCAACTCACAAAACCCCTACCATAGCGTGCTGCTAGTGCATAGCTCATGAATAATGACCAGTCTCTTGAGACCTCTTGTCCTCTCTCTCCTCTCGGTCACGGGCGAACATGCCCTCCACTCTCCTGGCAATGCTCACTGCCTGCTGATAAGTGATGTCCATCTCCAACTCCCTGGCCATACTGGTCCGAATACTAGGGTGGAGTCCCTCAATGAAGCGATGAACCCTCTCTCTCACTGTAGCAACCAGAGCCGGTGCATGGCGAGCTAACCCACTGAAACGGACTGCATACTCCGACACAGTCATAGAACCCTGACGCAACTGCTCGAACTCTGCGCGCCAAGCATCCTTGAGGCTCTGAGGAACATACTCATGCAAGAACATCTCTGAAAAGTGAGTCCAAGTGAGTGAGGCTGCCTCGTCCGGACTACTCAGCTCATAGGCACGCCACCACTGATATACTGCTCCCCTCAGCTGGAAAGCGGTGAAAGAAACCCCACTCGTCTCCACAATGCCCATAGTGCAGAGAATACGATGACACTTCTCAAGAAAACCCAGAGCATCATTTGAAGCTAATCCGCTGAAAGTAGGTGGGTGGTACTTCTTGTACCTCTCAAGTCTGAGCTGCTCTGCCTCAGAAGCAGCTACCCTGATCTCATGCTGAACCGGAGCCACTAGGGGCATAGGAATATACTCTGGGGCCTAATCAACCTGGACCCTCTGCTCAGGGGTGCAGGCTGCGGGAGTCTGTTCCCCTCCCCCGGCCTGAGATATAGCGGGAGCTATCGAAAATAGTCCAGCCTGAGCCAGAGTGCTGAACATGCTCAAGAACTGAACTAAAGTCTCCTGGAGGGCTGGAGTAGCAATAGGGATCTCCGGCACTGGCCCTCAGCTGGAGCTGCTGGGGGCTCCTCTGACGCAGCTCTCGTAGGTGCTCGGGCTGCACCGCGTGGTCGTCCTCTACCCCGACCCCAGCCTCTGGTGGCTCTGGCAGGGGGCTTGGGTGCCTAATCGTCGGTCCTCCCATTATGGGTCCTCACCATCTGTGAGAAAGAATAGAATAGAATCTTAGAATTTTTGGTGTCAATAACTCGCACGACAAGGAAATCAAAGAAATGTGATTGTTCTTAACAGTTACATAGCCTCCCGAAGATAAATACGGACGTCTTTCACCGATCCGCGAGACTCCAATAAACCGGCTTGTGACTCGCGACTCCTACGAACCTAGTTCTCTGATACCAACTTGTCACGACCCCAAATTAACCATCTGTAAGGTGTCGTGATGGCACCTAGTCTTTACGACTAGGTAAGCCTACTATTGCGAAAAATATAAAGGAAACACAATATTTTAAGGATAAACAACATATTATAAATAGCCAAGAGTAGTACCACTCGGCATAT